>NC_046245.1:6134413-6734413 GCF_009819885.2 Catharus ustulatus
ATGTTACCTGGAGGGGGAGCAGCAGCCTGTTCCTGAGAGCTGTTCCTGGGCTGAAGGAGAAAGTTGTTTCCCTTTTGAGCTAATTACAAAGGAGCTGCTGGGTCTATCTGAGTCAAGCCATGACCTGCTTTAGTCAGGCAGAGGCAGCAGGATGCCAGAGTGACACAGTGTGACACAGCACGGTGGGGCACTCATCTGCTCCCCTGCCATCATCACACATGGGGCACCTGCCAAGGACACCTAGTCCTGGGGGCAAAGCTTGGATAGGGTAAAATCAGTCTGGAGGCAAAGGAAGGATTCTTTGTGAACAATGGGCTTGAATCTTGCCCAGGAATGGTTTTAGCTCCTGGTGATTGATGCTGGATGTGTACAGGGCTTCTGGAACTGCTGGGGGAAGTAGGAATTTGGCAGGAGTTGCTTTGGTTTATCTCTTTGATGGCATCCCTGGGTGTGGGACCCCAGCATGAGGACCCAGCTGGTGTTACAGTCTGGGGGAGTGGGGCCACATCCACATCACCCCAAGAAACATCAACCAAGAAACCCATGGCATCTCTACAGCAGAGTAAAACCCAGGAAGGGGGGTCAGTAGTGCTTAGCCAGGCAGGAATCCTTGGAGACACGTGAGGTGTGTGTGGTGGGAAAAGGACTGCTCTGAGCCTGACTCCCAGCAGGCATTGGCATCTCCTGAGAAGCCTCAGCCCTGTGAGCACAAGAGAAGGATTGATTTTCCTGTGGCCAGCGTGGTAGCTTTGGCTTCTGCTGCAGCTGTGGCATCGCTGGTGGGCTCAGAGGGGATGAAATGGAAGTTGTGTCCACAAGAGAGAAATCCAAAGTGGAAAAAAAAATCTACAAAACAGCTGGTTACAGCCCCAATGCCACATGCCCAGGGAGCAGCAGGGCTGGAGGAGTGCTGCAGGCTGGTGGTGCTCAGTGGGTGCTGGGGAAGGTAGGGTCATAGCATAAATCTAGATGAAGATTTTGCCTCTGAGTTGGTTGAGGATGAGCTTGGGACAGATTTTATGGGATGAGGGGCAGATGATCTCCCTCTGCGTTAGGAGAAAACCTACCAGGACTGCTGGGGCTAGAAGTGTTTGTGTGAGGGACCTCGGGGTGAAATCGGTGTCTTGGAACCAGTGGTTTCATCGTCCTTGCACCTATGGGGAGGAAGGTTCTCTTATCCTTGGAAGTGTCCAAGGCTGGCTGGACAGTTGAACAACCTAGGATAGCGGAAGGTGTCCCTGCCCATGGTAGGGGGTTGGAATGAGATGATGGTCTGTTGTGTGTGTGTTGCTAGTGCGACAATGACAGTCTGTAAGGTCCCTTCCAATCCAAACTGTTCTGTAGTTCTATGAAGGTCTATTTGTGTTTGCACAAGGTGTTTTGCAGCTGAAGGCTGTGAACTGCTGTCCCCAGGCAGACCACTCTCAGGGCAGAGGCTACCTTAAAGAGAGGGGAAAATGTGTAGAATTGGGGTTTATAAGTGTGGGTTGTGGAACACAGCTTGGGAACAGACTGGGGGACGGGGGGTAGTTGCTCTCTGCTGATATTCACAGCTGGTTTGGGAACATTATGCCCCCAAAAATGAGCTGGTGTCCAGTTGGGTGCTGAGCCTTGGCCTCCACGCTCCCAGGAGTGACCTTTGTAGGTGCTGGAAATCCCACTGGTGCTGGGAAAGCTCTGCCTGTCTCCTGCTGCCCACCTTGCAGCACCCTTGGATGTGGGCTGGTGCCAGAAGAGCTGGAGCTGGATCTATGTGCCCATGTAGGAGTGGCAGAGCCCCCGTGCCTGCCTCCACCACACCTCCTGCAGTGACTCGAGGACAGATCTGTTCCAGAGCCCCCCGAGTGCCTGTCCCAGCACTGCCTCCAGCCTCCTCTGCTGTGCCTCAGGGCCATGACCATGGCAAGCAGAGACAGAGACAGCTCAGCTAGGGAGACGTGCTCTGAAACATCCCGGTGTTCCAGGGAGAGCAAGCCCACAGCTGTGTGTCACTTTCCTCCGTCCCTTAATCAGAATCGCCTTGAAAAGACCTTTGTAGCTTCTGGCTGGCGCTGGAATTGGTGCTGCAACTCCTTGCTCTCATCCACTGCATCAGCCCTTCTCCCCGTGACCCACGGCTCCTTGATCAAATGATCCAGCTCACGTGGGTCTGGAAAAAGGGAATTTGAATGTGTTCATCCCAGTGCTGCCTGTGGCAGGGACATGGTCATCCAGGGTGGGGAGAATGTGGGGCATGGTTTGGTCCTTGCAGACCCCCAAAAGCCTGGGGGGGGCAGGGCTTAGGGCAGCTCACTTAGGGGAAAAGGCAAAACAGGGCAGTTTGGGACATTTTTGGACTTTGTTCATGTAATACCCTCTGCTGGGCAGTGCAGTGGATGCAGGGCTGAGGCTGGGTTGCTGTTCCCACTGGCGTGATGGAGCCATCTCCCTGCAGCCCCACAGCTTCTCTCCAACTCTGCAGAAGCTGTGTCTTGGCTGGGTGGTTTGGAAGAGGAGGTGGGGGGTACCTGGAAGGCTGCATTTCCCAGCCCACCAGGGACAGCCTCCGTGGGCTCCAGTACCCACCCAATATATCAAGCCAGCACCAGGTAGAGGGATCCTTATCATAGGTGGCCAGCATAGAACTGATGGTCCCCACAGAATGCTCTGGGACCCCAAAAAACTTCCCCTCCTCAGAGGTTTTCCTTCAAGGAGACTGAGTGAAACCATGCTGGAGCAACATGGAATGTATGTCTGGGAGAGCTGTGGCACCTGGTGCATGTGGGACCACAGCTCTCCAGCTTTCTAGAGATCATTTCATTCCCTGGAGAAAACATTTTTCTTTGAGTTTTGAGATTTTTTTCCTGAAGAACTGCAGGTGGGACATAGTTGGAGATGGAGCTTTGTTCCATGACAGGTGTCTTTGCTGAGCTCGGCTCTGCCTGCCTGGGCAAATCCTGTGGGCATGAGGAGTGATGAATTTCTCCACTCACTGCGACTGTGCTGACATCCGTCACTAGTGGTGGCAAGGATGGCCCTGCTTGTGGGTGTTTTGGGTAGGATGAGAGTTCATCCTTATCACATGGAGAAAAACACCAAGGCAAGGAGGGCACACGGGGCACTGTCTGAGGGGTGACATGGAAAGTCACCATGGGGCAAGCAAGATGAGAACAGAAGCATGGAGAGATGTGGCAGGTGGCACCATGTGGGGGGACATTGGGGATGAGGAGGGCATTCCTGTGTGGGGGTGGGACTCAGACACCAGTAGATGGGTCCTCGTGTCACTAGAGCTGGTCCTCGTGTCACTAGAAGATGGTCTTGGGTGACTAATCTTGGGAGATTATTTTAGGTGAGTTGGTCTTAGGTGATCAGGAGATGGTTTTAAGGTGGCCAGGAGATGGCCTCAGATGTCTGGGAGGTGGTCTTGGTTGGTCAGGAAAAAGTTTTGAGTGGCCAAGAGGGCCCCATCCTGACTGTGGTACAGCCCTAACTGGTGAAGGTCTGTGCCCAGACATCCTTGGACATCTGCAGAGACCTGCTGTAGGGACCTGGGGACATGGGGGTGGGGCTGCACAGGCTCCCTAGGAGAGGACATCATGTGTGTCCTCACCCTGGGGTGTGGGGTGCAGTGGCCTTCTCCAAGGATGGGGACATTGATCACCCATGGCCAGTAGGAACAAAGACCAAGGTCTGGTGCAGCTGAGGGGCTGTGGGTTCTCTCTCTGTCCTGGGCTGTAACAGATCCTCCTCTTCCTCCACAGCCTTGCCAGCAGCTGCCTCGCCAGGATGAAGGGGACAGCCAATGTCAACTCCACTGGCCGCAGCCACTACCAGTCTGCCATCCCAACGCCCCGTGCCATGGCCCATGGCAAACTGCACACCACAGCCCCCCTGAGCACCCCAGGGTCCCCTGTCCTCTACAGGGCTCTGTCCCCTCAGCCAGGGAAGATGCCAGCCCCCAGTCCCAAGACTCTCAAGCCCAAAGCCATTGGAAAAGCTGCTGGCCATGAGCCGGCCAAGGGCAGGGAGGGAAGCCCCAGTGTCCCCACTCATGGCGGGCAGAAAGCCCTGTCAAGACCCTTGGTGTCCCCTGGGAAATTGCCAGAGGCAGCAGACAGTGGCAGAAGAGGGGTAGGCAGGGTGGGGGAGCCCACTGAGTTGCACAACATTCCCCTAGCACAGGGCAGGGGGCGGCTGGGAGGGTCCCCTGGGAAGGGCAGCAGAACAGCCACAGCAGGGACAGGGGATGAGTCTCATGGTAGCTTACAGGGGAGAGGCCCTGTATTTGGGTCAGGGGCCATCATTTTCTCCTCAGGGCCCCCACACAGCCGCCCCATCACTGCCACTGTGGCACCCTTCCAGTACCGGTGAGTCCCTGGGCATGAGGAACATGGGGCTGGGGATGCCTGGGGACATGGGGCTTGGGGACAGGGGGAGGCAAGCAGGCCCAGGAGGAGTTGCCATGGGAAATGGTGAGGTTGGGTCAGAGGGCTCTGTACCAAAAGGAAGGATCCCACTGGGTTTGGGGTGCTGGGGTTGGTTCCTAAGGCACCTATGGGAGCTGATGTGGGGAAGGGGATGGACTCATTGAGGAAGAGGGTGCCCTGGGACCCCTTGCAATGAGACCAGTGTCCTCAGACCATGGCAGAGCCTGTGGCTCCAAGTTCTCATCTCCTGGGGGTCCCCAGCCAGTTGCCCATGATCACCCACTCTCACCCCCGCTCTGCCCACAGGCTGCAGGAGAACCAGGAGCATGAGAGGGCCACATCCCCAGATGATGAGTGCTCTGGTCCTGAGAAGGGATCTGACCCGGACCCCAAGCCCAGAGGCCTGAGTGAGTCCAGAGGGGTTGGTCAGGAATGGGGGTGTCCTGCTGGGGTGCTGCCATGATGGTGCCGGGGGACAGAGGCTCATGCTGGAACAGGAGCCAGGGCTGGAGGTCAGGG
Source organism: Catharus ustulatus (assembly GCF_009819885.2). Taxonomy (NCBI): domain Eukaryota; kingdom Metazoa; phylum Chordata; class Aves; order Passeriformes; family Turdidae; genus Catharus; species Catharus ustulatus. The sequence continues at coordinate 6,139,339 of NC_046245.1, forward strand.
GGGCGGTGCGGGGAGCCCTCACATTGGAGGTGCTCCAACTCCCCTGGGAAAGGCTCATCTGCAGTTCCTGCATCAGGTGACCTCCATGGCCAAAACCCTACACTGTGAGAAACACAGGGGACTGAACCCTCTGGGGGCGGCGCCTGGACATCACCCGGGCTGGCTCCTTTCCCTCCTCTTCCCGGTTTCTCAGTGAGCTCCAGGAATGACCCATTCCCGAGGAGCCGGCATGGAGGGACCGCTGGGTCCCCACACCCACCACCAGGTCGCCCCCTTTCTCGAGGGCTGAATACAAGCTCCCCGCTGCAATGCTGAGGCCACCCCATTCCCCTCTTGCTTTGGGGGAAGATTTTTAGAGAGGCGGCTCCAGGGAGGATGCTGGGGCGGCGGTTGCCAGGGCAGCGGCAGCCGAGGATGGCAGGATGCTCCAGAGATGTGCAGGGAAGGGGAAAAAGAGAGCCGGGAGCTTCACCAGGTGATTTGAAGGGACAGAAGTCGGTCAGATCCACGGTGGCTCCTGGTAGAGCCCGACTTTGACCTGGAGTCCCAGCACCTCAGTCAGAGAATAATCGGCGCTGAGCCCCGATTTGGAAAGTGCTGAAGCCAGCAGCAAGCGGGAGGATGTTCCAGGAGGGAGCGAGCGGGGCTGGCATGCGCCCAGTGCAGCTGCCCTGCTCCTTGGGGAGGTTTTGGGATAAAGCCGAGCGGGTTCGGCACCGGGGAAGGGGCCGGATCCTTTCCCTCACTCCGTGCCTGCTCCAGCTTCCCCGGCCCATGGCACCTCCCACGGCTCCGCTGGGCCCAGCCAGAGGGAATGGGGGACACTGGGAGACACCAGGAATCACCTCACCAGCCCCAAAACGACGCAACGCCAGCAGATTTGCCACCTACAGCGGGGCCTGCACCCAGGCAACAACCCTCCCCCGAACCCCGAGTGGCTTTGGGGTGCAGCTTGTGCACCCATCCTGCCCCAGCAGCACCTCTTAGAGCAAAACATCCTTTGTTTGGCGGGGGGCATCCTTTATTGTCCCATCCAGGCGGAGTTATTTGAGACTCTTCAGCACAACCACGGGCTGAACCCCGGATAACTCGTCCGGGGGTGGGCTGGGGGGCTCGCACCATCCTCGGTCTTCCCGTCCTTATCTCGGCAGCCGTGATGGGCTCTAATGCAATATTTCCCGGCGGTTGCCATGGTAGCCCGCGTGAGGTCACCAAATAGACTTAATTCAGCCCTCCCGAGGGACGGGTAATTAATGAAAAATGATGATAACCAGATCCCACTCCCTTCTCCCCCCCCCCCCCCCCCCGCCCTTAATTCCCTACGATCAGTGGAGAGGCCCCGCTGGGTTTGGGGGCCACAGTGCCCCTCAGGGGATTCCTTGGGCCACCTTGGGTCCTTGCTGCACAATTTGGGGAGACATGGGGATGCTTTGGTCCCCCTGGGAATGGGTGCGCAGTGTCCGGGTGGGTGTGGGGTCCATGGCATGCGGGACAGGGGGTTCTTCAACGCAGCGTGCTGGGGCGTGGGACCCCTGAGCTGGCTTCATGCACCTCCCGCCCAGCACCCAGCACGTCCCTGCCTGCGAGGGGCTGCGGAACGGGGCCGGTAGGTCGCGGGGGGCCACCGCCGGCTCCCCGCCAGCTTCATGCCTCGCCCCAGACGTCCTGTGCCACCGCAGGGTCCCGCACGGAGCGCTGTCCCCGGGGTCCCGCTCGGTCCCCCCGCCCCACGAGCTCCACCGCGCGCGCCCCCCCCGGCCCCGCCCCGCGGCGCGCGCCCCCTCCCCTCCCTGCCCTCCACGGGCGCGCGCGCCGCGCCCCGCCCCCTGCCCGCGCCAGAGGAGGGCGGGCCCTTTTTGTTCGCCCCTGACATTCCGCTGGTTCGCTGTGTCCTGCTGGCAGCGGAGCGGCGAGGTGGGGCCGTGCCGCTCACCCCCCTCCCCGCCACCCCAACTCCCCGCCCGCGCCATCCCCTCCCCGCTCCGCCCCGGCCGGTGGGACGGGCGCTGACACCGCCTCTCCCTCTGTCTCGCCCGGTGTGTCCTCGGTGCCGCAGCAACAGCACCAGTGCCCGGCGGGTTAAATGGTTGCAGCGCGGGGATGCTGGGGAGCAACCTCAAGAGCCTTCCCGACGTGGAGCTGGGCGAGGAGGAGCGCGGCTTTCGGCGGGGCCCCGACGGCAGCACCGTGATGCCGAAGCGGGCGAAGGCGGCGGCGGCGGCCGCGGGGCCGCGGGGCGCGGAGCTCCGCGTCTTCAAGGCGAGCAGCGCGGACGGGCGGCTGCCGGCCGGCTCCAACCTGCGAAAGCAGAAGTCACTCACCAACCTCGCCTTCCTCACCGACGCCGAGAAGAAGCGGCAGCTCTATGAGCCTCGCTGGAGCGACGACATGGCCAAGGCGGCAGCGCCGGGGACGGCGGCGGCGGGGGGCGGCGGGCGCGGCGGCCCCCGCGGGCGGGACGCGCCCGCCATGTCGCGGAGCCTGTCCCGCTCCGAGCACTCGCTGCTGTCGCCGCGCCCCGCCGGCCCCGCCAAGCCGCCGCCCGCAGGGAGGCCGAGCCGCATCCCCCGCGGCCCCTACGCCGAGGTGAAGCCCCTCAGCAAGGCCCCCGAGGCGGGCGGCGGCAGCAAGTGCGACGACGAGCTGCTGGGAGGGAAGGGGCCGGCGGTGGCGGCTGGCACCGAGGAGAAGCCGTACTTGAAGGTGGACCCCGAGCTGGTGGTGACAGTGCTGGGCGACCTGGAGCAGCTCCTCTTCAGTCAAATGCTGGGTGAGTGCCGCCGGCGCGACCCTCGGTCCCGACGTCGAGATGGGAATGGGCAGAGGTGGCAGCTGTAGGCATCCGGGCTCCTGACGCTGCGTGAGGACCCACTGGTGGCCACCTCAGTGTCTTGAAGTGAAGGGAGGCTGAGGGGAAAGGAGTCATCAGCCTCTGTAGCCTCAGTCACCATCACAGAATGGTTTGGGTTGGAAGAGACATCAAAGCTCATCCTTATCCACTCCTTGCCATGGACAAGGACACCTTCCACTAGCTCTGGTTGTTCTCACCCATATCCAACCTGGCCTTGACCACTGCCAAGTGATTGGGAAGCCACAGCTGCTTTGGGCAACCTGTGCCAGAGTCTTCCCACCCTCACAGGGAGAATTCCTTCCCAATATCCCATCAAACGCTGCCCTCTGTCATTGGAAAGCCATTCCCCCTTGTTCTCTCACTCCAGGCCCTTGTCCTAAAGTCCCTCTCCAGCTCTCCTGGAGCCCTTTAGGCGCTGAAAAGGACTTTAAGGTCTCCTCAGAGCTTTTTCCAGGCTGAACCCCCCAGCTCTCCCAGCCTGACTCCAGAGCAGAGGGGCTTCAGCCCTCAGTGCATCTCCAAGGCATGCTTGAGGGAAGGTGCTGTCACCTGCCTCTTGCCTTGGTGAAAGGGCAGTTCCTCCTGACAAGGAGCAGTGGCAGGTGGTGGTGGAGCTTGTCCTCCCCCACGTGTCATGTCGGCCATCCCTTGTCTCAGCACCCACCAAACACCATGGAGGCTGCACAGCTGCGTGCCACAGCTGCTACCCACCATCAGCGTGGCTCACCCTGGGGGTGACCTTGGGAAGCTGCTGGTGGAGGTGCTGTGTGAGGGGGTCCATGCTGCTGCTGCTCCATGTTGAGCAGATCCGGAGCTCTGCTGAGGTCTGAGGCTCTGGTAGAGGAGGGTTTTCCAAGGATGCTGCTGCAGGGTTTGCATGAGCCGGTTTCAGCCTGTGGCTGCCTGTGCTTTGCTATCCCTGTGGGTTTGATCCCCGAGCTTGTTGTGTACATTGTGTGCGTAGTGGGTTTCCATGAGAACAGCGAGCACTGGCCCAGTGCTGGCGGTGCCCTAGAGCTCGGTACCCACTGCCCTGTCGCGGGCTGCAGTGTTGGGTCTCGGTACAGGTGAGCCCAGCCCTTGCCATTCTCTCATGCTGCATGCTGATCTCTAGGAATTGTGGCTGCCTCGGCAGCCCTCTGCTTCCTGCAGACACCCTGTCTTCCCTGCATCCCAACCAGCAGTTCCTGGAGTCTTGGCTGGGCAATGACTATGGGGGCTTGTGGCTCTGAAGAGCTGGTTTTGGTCTGGCAAACTGGCATGAGAAGGTGGCAAGGAGCCCTGCAGAGCCGTCATGGTGCTTGCAGTGCTTAAGCTGGTCGACTGTAAAGCCCTGGTGCTTCGTGTTGGTGGGGGAGCTGCACTACAGGCAGGACTGCTATGTCCAGTTCCTTCAAGTTCCCTGCCTGGGATATCTTTTTACAAGGCCTGGAGCTTCTTTGGCACTTTAGCTGGCTTGAGATGCCTTGTCCTTGCTATGTGATGAAGAGAAAGGGGAGAGATTTGCCCTGGCCTGGGGCCTGGGGAAGGTGGTTTGAGATGGAGAGCGGGCTGGAGTGTGTGCTGGAGCCAGGCACCTGGAAAGCCACGCTTGCCAAGTCTGCTTCCCTGTTGTACCCCTAGCTGTTCCGGGAGCCTTTGGGGTGTCACAGCCCCAGCTCCAGCAGGGCTCAGGCAGACTGTGGGGATGAGCAGGTGGGATGCAGGAGGTCAGCCTGGCTGCAGGGGCTCAGGCTGCCCCAGTAGTCCCACAGTGGGGTTTACAGACATCCATCCTTGGGCCTAATGCTGCGGTGGCACCAGATGCCATGGGAGCAGGGCAGGATTGCAGAAGGATTTGTCACTTATGGGACTAACAGACTGCCACTCGCTGGTGTTGGGATGCTTGGGGGAATCTGAGTGTCCCTCTGTGATGCTCTGCTTTTAGGTGGGAGTTTCCTCAGCATCTCCAAGAGAAATCCTTGCAGGACTGGCCCACGTGGGAGTGACTCCCAGTTTGTGGTACTCTGGAGTATCAGAGATCCAAGACAGGATCTTGTGCACACTCTGAGGAAGATCATGGTTGTGGAAGTGCTCCCAGCAACTGATTTGGTTTCTGGGGTGTTGTCAAGCCTCCACCTGCATCAGTCAGGGTTGACTTTGACCTTGGGAGTTGTTGAACATCCCTTTGGATAGCGCTTGGCATCTGAAGACTTGGTCAGCTGGTCCATGAGGCCCAAACTCTGCCAGATCTGTCCTCTGTGTGTTGCCAATAATTTTCCAAGACACATGGACTGGCAAGCTTCCTGTGATGGGGATTGAGGGCTGTGTCCAGAGTTGGATGGGGAGAGTGCCTAGGGTGGACAGAGCACGAGCTTCACCCTGCTGAAACTTCCCTTCCATGGGGTTGTACTTCCCACGTTCATGGGATTTGTGATGTTGAATCACACCTACTTACCCAACCAACCGTGACCTGGCACATCCATGGCAGCCTGTGTGGTGGGGAGGCCACCAGGAGCCTGGGATGTGGTGAGGAAGGAGCAGCAGTGTGACAGTGGTGCTGGAACAAGCAACAACTTGAGATGGTGTAGACACACACTGAGCCTCCAGACCCTTTTGCTTGCAATGCAGGCAGATGAAATCTTCCCCAGTGGTGATGGTACCTTCCACAACCTGGCTTCCCCAGAAAGAGGTGTTTCCTGTGCTGGAGATAGACCCAGAAGGAATGGGATCCCAGGAGATTTGGATTCAGGAGAGTGGGTTTCACACCCTGCTAAGGTTGGTGAGGAGCACCAGGAGAGCAGCTTTCTCCTGATTGCTACAGGAGATGCTTGGGAGGGAAGGAAAGTCTGCTGTTTTCATCAGTCCCTCTGGCAAGTGAAACATCAGCCTGAGCTGTTTGGCAATGTCTGCTGAAGGACACCCTATCCTGAGTGGCACGGAAAGACCCACAAGCTTAGTTTGTGCTGGGAAGAGAGAGGCAGAAATTGCGGGGACTTCAACCTCTGCAGATATGTTGGACTGCTGATCTGTGTTGAGAAGCCTGTGCAGCTTCTGAGCTCCTGGCCCTGCCAACCACAGTGGCTTCCAGAGACCTTGTGTGTCTTCGGTTTCCACACCTGAATTCTCATCTCTACCTCATACTTCTGCCAGAAGCATTCCCAAGCCTCACGTGGCCAAAAATACAGTTTGTTCAGTAATGGCCAAATGTTACCTCTCATTCAGTCACTGCCGCTGCCTCATCTGTTTGATGGCACTAAAGCCTTTGTAGCTGAACCATGTTTAAAGAGCAGCCTGCGCAAGCCAGGAGAGGTCACGGGCACACAGCAACCACATGTGCTTTGTAGAGGCTATTTCCATCATCCAAATTATACATTTTGCATCAACCAAAGACTGAGGCTTCTCATCAAAGCTGGCTGGCAAGTGAGGTTGCTAATTATGCCAGTGCCCAACCACAGCATGAAGGGGATGGAGGGCACGTAACCAGTGTGGTGGAAGAGCTGGTTGTGCAGAACTCGCCATGCATGTGATGGACAGGGCTGTGCAGGTGCAGGGGCTTTTTTGTACAGGCTGAGTGTGTGGTGCCAAGTGTAATAGTTGCACTTACCTAGAGCTCCCCAGAGCACCTCTGAGATCGTGCAGCAGCTTTCTGCAACCATTTCCTTGTCCATCTCTTTCTGGATGTGGTGTCTCTTAAGTGACTGCTAATTCGCATCTACAAATAAGTGGTCAGTGTTGTGTGGGCCAGAACCCAGGTGGACACACGTGAAATCCCAGTGGAGATTGCATTCTCTGAAATGCTCTCTGCAGAAGTCTGCAGCCCTGCCAAACTCTTCAAAACCATTTCAGTCCTGCAGCCCTTGGGTGGGCCATGCTGCCTTTCCCAGGTGGCCCAGCAGGGATGTCCTTGCTGGGCAGTACACACCCATGGGGAGTCGGTACCCTCGTGGTGCCAACACGCAGGCAGGGCAGAGCCTGGCTGTGCTCAGCTGGCACTGGGTGGGCAGTGGGTGCCAACAGCCCTTAAGTGGTGAGGAGGAGAGCCAAGGGCTGGAATGGGCAGATGGGCTCCGTGACAGGTGGGATCTGTGTGTTGCATCTGACTCTGGTTTAAAAAGTAAACCACAGTGCAGAAAAGACTGGCATCTGACATGTCCCATGCAAGGATGTTCCTGACCCTAGTGGAGATGGGAACTAAGTTACTCCCTTCTGATTGCCATCCTTTCTGGAAACACGTGTGGGATCAAAGAAGCACTTCTACCCCATGGCATTCCTCTCTCTGCTCCATGTTGTTCCTATTGGTCTAATTAAGCACTAATCTGTCCGTGGCAGCACTGGGTAGCAGTATCCAGTCTCCCTGGCAGGAGACCATGAGGAGGTCAGAGACCAAGTAGCACTTCATCGTGATGAGAGTGGGTTATTGCCTCGTAAAGTGCTGTCACTGTCCTGATACCACCAATGCTATTCCTCTCTTAAGGTCTCTGTGTGACAGCATCTGTGTGACGAGGTCATTGGGACGGGAATTTATTTCCTTTTGTCCACAGAGCTGGACTCCTGCCTTTGGGATAATAGTGAGGAGAAAGGGAGTGGTACACAGTTGTGCTGCTGCTTCTAGCCTGCTCTCAGGAGCTGACAGCAGCTTTCTCCAGCTGAAATGGCTACAGTGTCTGTGAAAAGATGTGGAAATGAGATCCACGGGCCCCAGATCTTCTGCTGAAGCTGTTTGGGATGTGCCCTGTTCCCAGTGATTAAGGCAGTGTGGAAACAGGGCTGAGAAAAAAATAAATCCAGATTTGTCTTTAAAAATTTCCCATGGAAAGGTAGCAGAGCAAACACTTGAAAATACATACTTGGGGATGTGTGGCTGAAACAAAATTCTCCCCAAAGAGCCTGAAAATCTCTGTTCAAATGGGGGTTTCCCAGTGATTGCCTATATCTTGCCCCCAAATCCAACATGTCTAAAAAGAAATATATGTAAATGAATAGAAAATAATAGAAATTCTGGCAGTAGTATTTGGGACCTGCTGATCGGATGTGACCACAGTGGGACCTGGATGATGCCCCCTCAAGGCTTTACAGTCCCGTGGGTGTGACTGCTGAGTGCTGCTGGGATGGTCCTAGCCCACCCATGGTTCCTGCCTGGTCCTGGTGCCTCGTGCGCAGCGTGCTTCTGTGCTGGCACTCGGGGAATCATTGGTAATTCTGGGTCTTTCTGGAGAGCATCTTCCACATGCCTGTGTTTCCAGCTTGGTGTATTTGGCTTCTCATGATGTGGCATGTGTCTCTGAGCCCACAGCACTACCTGGCCGCAAGTCCCCCCACCATCAATCGCACTGTTGCGTCCATTTAAGTTCCCAGCTCTTTGTCTTTCTGTGCAGCTTCTCATGGTGCCAGAAAACAATGTCCCTGGTCCCTTCTACCTGCAGACCCCCTTGCCCACTCTCACTCGAGCATCTGAGGACAGCACTTGGGTAATGCTTGTACCCATTGCACAGGGGAGGCTTTTTCCAACTCAACACAGAATTAGAGCCTGCACCCTCTGAAGTGTGTAACCTGTGAGTGATGCCAACCTCCAGTGTGAGCATGTGGCTTCCCTGGCTCAGCTGTGGGTGTGACTGGGTGGTTTGCTGTAGGGCTTCAGTCTTGGGATCAAGATTGCCTGACTGTGCACTGTCAGGTGGAACCACTGGCACATCCTCTGAATCAGTCACTTGTCTGGTCCAGACTGTCTTTTGTGGCACTGTGCTTGTGGTGTTTGGTGCCCTGCATGTGCTGTGTCCCGGTGTTCCTGATACTGGAGACAGCAGTGTCCCAGGGCCACGTGCGTGGTGTTCCTGGTACCAGTGACAGTGGTGTCCTGGGCTGTGTGTTTGCAGTGTTCCTGGTACTGGTGGCAATGGTGAAGCTGCTGAGCCTGGATCCACTCCCTGGGTGGAGTGGGGATGGCTCCATCCCTCTGTGGTATCTGAGTCCTTGTCCTCTCCAGGCTTCACACCTTGCCTGTATCTCATGCAGAGCTGCGGGGACACTGGAGATCAGATACGTTCTGTCATTCTGCTGTATCCCCACCCTGCAAAGTCGTGTCCTCCTCCAGACACATGAAGCAGCTCTCAGGGGAGCCAGGGAAGGGGTTGCCGGCTCTCCAGCTGGAAAGCAGTGAGCTTGGGAGGATAGAGGACATGTGAGGCTTGGAGCTCGGTTGGGAGGCTCAGTGTTGCCTCGTGGTGGGGTGGAGGGGCAAAAGGGAGAGTAGGGCTTGCCCATGCTGCTGCATTGCAGCTTAGAGCAGGGAGCTGAGCGGGAGGAGAGCTGGGAAGTCAGGGATGCTGCAGCCGTGAAGCTGGGAAGTCAGGGGATGCTGCATTGCAGAGCTGAGATTAGAAGCTGTGTAAATGGAAATGTGCTTGTGTCAGGGGGTGTGACACTGAGGAGTGGTGCCCAGTGCCCACCGATTTGCTAGTTCTTCCTCTAATCCAGTTCTTCCACATTTTGTTTCGCGCCAGCATTTCTCTCATTCCTTGCGCTGGTATTTGTCTTGTTCAATTGAGGGCGTAATGTATTTTTTATTAATTCAGGAGGAGGACTGAGATTCATCTCTCACTGAAGGACCAACTGGAATTTGCATAGGGAAGCTGAGCAGAAGCTCAGCACGTTTGGGCAGGACATTTTCCTCGCTCCTGGGAGCAGCCATGGATCGGGGAGGTGGCTCCAGAGCCTTGTGGCTCTGGCACAGCATGGCATGTGAGCTCCCTGGAGGGGAACCTGAGCAGACCTTAGGCACACACGTGCCCCCGTGCTGCCCAGTGAAATGCAGGTGTGTCCTGCAGCTTGACATGTGCCTCCACCTCTGTGAACATGTGAGCATTGCCAGGGTTTTGGGAGCACAGGCTTTTCCACCTGGCATAGGTATCAGTGATTCTTAATCCCTTCACATTGCTTTGGTTTTGTGTCGGCCTTGTTGTCTCTCTTCTTAGCTGTCTTGCTCATCCAGAGGTGGGCACTTTGCAGTCCTCTTCCATACCTGTGAGGGTCTGGCCTCAAGCATCCCCCTGAAATTACAGAAAGATTTTATGGCAAATAAAGGCAGGGCTGCTCTGCCTTCCCCTCAGGCTGGGTCTTGCCCAGTGGGTAGGGAGGGGATGGTGAGCTGGCTAGGAGGGACCCAGGAGGTGCCTTTCAATGTGGAACTGAAATTGAGGGTTTGGCTGGCTCACGATGCCGCGGTTCCCTCGGCAGGTTGTGAGCCTGACTCGCAGCCACAGGTGACGCAGTGGAAGGGCTGGGCTCTGTGCCAGCTTGTTGGCTCACCAGCCAGTTGGCTGGCTTTGGCTGTGGGATTGCAACTTCTCTTGCTTGGTGAGCTGGAAGGATGGCTCATGGCTGAGGTCCTTGTTGAAGCTGCTGGAGGTTCTGGTTGTTTTCATGTGACCCAGAAAAATGGGCCAAGCTGTGCTGTGTGAGCTGGAGGGGAGATTGCAGAACTGTAGAATGGTTTTGGGTTAAGCCATTAGAGATCATCTTGTTCCAACCCCTGCCATGGGCCAGGACACCTTCCACGAGCCCAGGTTGCTCCAAGTCACATCGAATGTGACCTTGAACATTTCCAGGGATGAGGCAACCACAGCTTCTCTGGGCAACCTATGCCAGGGCCTCACCATCCTCACAGGGAGAATTTCTTCCTAACCTCTAGTCTAACCTGTTCTGTTCAGTTTAGAGCTGTTCCCCCTAACTGCAGCATGGCAGATGGGTAGTGCCATACCTTTAGCATTGGAGAGAAGTAGAACCATCTTTATTTCTCGTACCAGCCCTTCTGGCTGCCAGCCTGTGTGTTTGGTGTCTGTGGGAGCTGCATGTCCCACCTCTGTACATCCTATGCAGGGCTGTGTCATCAAGAGTGGCAAAGCTGGCAGTGAGACCCTACAACCAGATAAGCTTGTTCAAGAGGACTCAGTTGTGGCCAAACCTAGCCCTTACTGGTTCTGTTGGGAGCCCAGACTGCCTGAAGCTTATACCTCTGCTTTGTCATGGGCCTCAAGTGTCCCTGCCACTGGCTGTGCCCCAGCCTGGGTCTCCCAATTCCCCGATCTGGCTTGAAGCACATTCAGAGCTGTGGTGCAGGTACGACTCTGTTGCTGGCTGTTTATAGCATGTGAGCTTTCAGCATTGCTGTGTACTGAGAATAACTCACTGAGGAGACACTTCTCAAAATCACACGTCTGTTGCCCATGCGCAGTCTCATCATCTCAGACTTCCCACGTGTCATCTTGGGGTCTGTCTTGGTCCTGTGCCAGCCTGGTTTGACACTAAAAGAGGTTTACCCTGGGGGTTTTTTTCTGGCCTGGAGATTCAGCTGGTTAATCATGGCAGGGCTTTGTCTCCCAGTCCTTGTCAGGACATATCAGCTTTTGCAGGGAGCATGGTGGGGAGCAGTTTGGGCTCTGTAAAACCCACCTCACAGAGAGCAGTCCTTTCATAGCCCAGCATGTGAGATGCAGGCACTGGCTGGTGGGGAGGATGTGCACGGGAGTGCAGGAACCTGCTCTTCGGGCTGGAACCTGTGATGACGAAACTCATCAGCTGAATGAACCCCTCCGGCTGGAAGCGTTAGGCGCTGCGGGGTATTTCCAGTTCACTTTGTCTCTGGCCTGGCGTTATATTTCCAAGCTGATGCAAACAACTGGAAGAATAGATAGCAGCTAATTGACATTGATCTCTGTGATGCTGGAGCTCCCTGAGGTGAGGTTGTGCTGGCAGAAAACGTGCTGTGGACCATTCGATGGGGCCAGTATATCTCTCGCCAGCTGTTTCCCGGTGTGGTGCTGCAGAGGACACGTTGTCAGCCTCATGGATGCTTGCTCCCACATCCCGAGGTTTCTCCCAGCTTTGGTGGTTCAGAGGCCCAAGGCAGTATTGCCAGGGTGGGTACAGAGTCATGGGCTAACCTGAAAGTGGTGAAATCAGGTCAGGCAGGGTTGCTTTGGCAGGCTCCAAGGTGGGAGCGCTGCTTTGTGGGAGGGGAGACAGCAAAGTTCCCTTCATCTTAAAAGCAGGAGGAAAGGCATTTGACCGATTCTGGCTGGAACCTGGGGCTGTCCAGCTCTGCCAGGGCAGGACCAATGTAGAGCCAAGCATGCTGAGTCACCATCGGTGCAGGACCCCTGGCCACCCAGCTGTAGCCTTTCACAACCACCTTGCATTTAGCCTCTAGACCTTTACTGCACCAACAGGCAGTGCAGAAGTAAGGCAAATAATGAAGCTCAGCTTCCTCCCATCCCAGCAGGGAGGAGGGACAGATGATGACCTGCAAACTTCTGCTGCTATGAGCCCAGAGGAGCATGTGCTGAATCCTGAGGAGCTGGACTCGCACTGCCGCTGAACTGTGCAGGGCTTGGAGGTTTCTGCAGACTGAAGGGTGGGAATAAATTGAATTTGGCTCTGTTGATACTTGGCATGGGGCTTTCTGTCCTGCTGGATCAGGGCAAGGCAGGGCTGCTGGAAGGAAACAGCTGTGGGGAGTCAATGGGGACAGCCTGGGGGCTTTTCTCTGGGGCTGCCACATCCACTGGGCATTGGCGAAAAGTACCCTGCACTCCTGCATCTCCCGAACCCCAGGTTCATTAAAAAATATAACAAAAATCCTTCCAGGGAATTGGAGTTGCCCTGGACATGCATTGCACTTCGGGATGGGCAAGGAAGAGAGGCCCTGGGGGCAGAGGTGCCAGTTGGCACCTGTTGGCTCCTGTTAGTGGTGGTTTTTCTCCCAAATAATGCGTACATAGACTCACCAGGGTTAAAATCTGTCATGGCCTGGAGAACGTGTGATTGCTGGCAAAGGGGAAGTACCAGCATTTGCCTGACTCCCAGCAGGTCTGAGTCTTCTCTGCCTCGGGTTGTATGTAGCCTGGAGCTCACAGCTCATCAGTGCAAGGTCCTTCGGCAAATTCCATTTTGATGTCTCACTCTGGGTGGTGTGAGGCTGGATTTATCACTGTCTGGACCTCCTGTCTCCCACTGTCGGAGGTTGAATGCATCAGAAGCTGACTGCATCCTGACCCTGTGGGGAGGAGCAGTGACAAAGCTACCTCAGGCCTCTTGCTCCTCAGCCCTGTGCCAGCAGTGCCATGGGCATAGCTGGGATGGGGCAGTAAGGGGCTCTGCCCTACAGGGTCCTTGACCTTTCTCCCCAGGGCTCTGCCCTGTGCCCCAACAGTGCCGGGGATCGCCGTAAGGCCGAAGCTGCTGTCTTTCAACACTCCAGGCTGAGTACAGCAGCTGTTTGGGGGCTGATTCACCAGCCGATTGGGATCGTCCCTCCTTGCAGGCTGGATCATCTGGAGGAGGGCAGACACTCCAGCAGCAGCACCTCCAGCCATTTCATTCCCATTTCCCTGAGCCCTTTTAGCTTTTGCTGTGCTGCGCCAAACAGCATCCCAGGACTGCTGAAGCACTAATATCCATCATCTGGCCGCGGTTTGTAGAGCACTCAGAAATTTGGTGCTGTTTTCAGTGAAGTTTTCCAAGTTGAGTTTATTGGCTCATGGGCATCTACTCCCAGATGGAGAACATGTGGCCAATTCCTGTGAGGGGAGGGAAATGGCCCCACTCATAAAGCAGCATGGGGGATGAGTGAGGGAATCTCATCCTGGAGCCTGTGAGATACTTTCAGGACTGTGCAGAGTGGGGCTTGGAGGTTGGGCTTTTAAAAGCTGCGCCTCTGAAAGCAGAATCTGCAGTGAGAGGTCACTCATCAGATACTATGGTGAGGAAAGTGCAGTAACCTGGAGGCAGGATTCGATCTCGACTCAGCTGCTGTTCGCACCGCTGGGCACTTCCCACCCTGCTCACTTTCAAAAGTGAACAGCAGGTACGTGGCAAATAGTCACTGTGCTAAAATGGGTGAAACTCTGGGGGTTCCTGCAAACCTCCCTGCCTGGAACTGAGAAATGAGTACTGGCTAAATGTAATGGCACACAAACCCTGAGCTCCAAATCAAAAGTAAATTTACAAAGCAGTTTTTCCTGCCTCACATTCTCAGGTGGAGCTTGGTAATGCATTTCCAAGCCCAGCTGCTCTGTGCTGCAGCAGTGACCAGTGGGACGAAGCCACGCTGTCTTCGCTCTGCTCCCTGTTTGTCCATTGCTGCCTTCCAGGGGCAGAGGTGCGGGTTTGTTTTGTGGCTGAGATTCTCATTCCCTTTGTGATAATAAAGCAAACTGTGTTTGGTTGACATTCTCTATAGCTTCAAAGTCAAATAAAATCTGGGTTGCCAGCTCCTTTTTGTATTTCAGGAGATGCCTGTTTTCCATCCCAAACCTTACATGTTTTGCAGCTCAATAGCACATCCCAGACAATGCTTTAGAATTCAGACGCCTGCATTTGGACCCACAGTGCTGAGGCAACGCCAACTGGTGCATGGGGTGCCAGAATTTGTACACATGGGGAGAGAGAAAGAGGAGGACAAAAAACTTGCTCTGATGGGATGTTTCCACAGAGATCATGGTAATGATCTTCCATTTCCATATAGCTTTTCATCCGCTGGCGGAGTGTGCTCACTCGTAAGCTGATGCAGCACACATCCTGTGTGGAGAGTGCAGCAGCTGTCCTCAAAAATCATGTTGTAAGAGGGAAACTCTGGAACGGCAAAGCAGGTTCTGCTTAGGGTGAGAGTGACCCCTGAGACTGCAGGGATGCTCGGGGATGCATAAGGGATATTAGGAAGAAATTAATTATTCTAAGTGTGGTCACACCCTGGCACAGGTTGCCCAGAGAAGCTGTGGCTGTGTGGGAAGTGTTCAGGGTCAGGGTGGATGGGGTTTGGAGCAACCTGGTCTGGTTGTAAGAAGGTGTAAGGTGAGATGGTCTTTAAGGTCCCTTCCCATCCAGACTGTTCTGTGGTGATTCTGTGTCCCTGCATCACTGGATACGGGAGCTGCCTTGCTGCTGTGTAAACATAATCTTAGTCCTTCCCCAAATCAACATCACCTGTGGGATGTGCCTCACATCAGCCAGTGTCCAGCTCGGAGCTGTGCCATGGCCAAATGTGAGCTGGAACTTGTCTCTGTGGTGTAAGAGCTCTGTCATGAACAGGAGCAGCAGTCAGGGTTTATGGTCAGTGCTGGAGCAGGCTGCATCCCACACTGACACACAGGGTTGTTTTCCTGCCTCATCCATCCCTTTTTGCCCTGGTTGCCATGCTAGAAGAGTTGTTAGGCCTGGAGGATCCCAGAACTATGAGGAAGGTCAGCGAGGCTGCATCCGCTGCCGGAGCATGCGGGAGGTTGGTTAATATGCAGTATTCCCTTGTTTTCCCGAGTGCCTCTCGCTTTCCAAGAGCAGAGAGGTGAGTCTGGAAGCTCTTCTTCTCCCCTGTGCTGAGATGGGTTTGCAAAAGCTACAATTTCTTCTGCTTTCCCCTCCACCCCCCCCGCCCCTTGCTTTTTCTGCCCTGACATTTTTCCCTGGCCTGATGAATTTTTAAACAAAAACATGGTGAGAGAAAACAGGAGAGAGGGGAGAAAACCAGGACGAGGACATGAGGAAAAAACTGTTTTCCAAATCAGAGTGATTGCAAGTGGAAGTGAAAGTTTAGGTTGTGGTTTTAATTTGAAAGCCTGCACGTGGTCACTTTACACAGGGGCAGAATGTGGACACGTGTTTCCTTGCCTGTTGGTGCTGGGCATTGAGCAGAAGCGAGACTTTGGGTGCAATGGGTCAGAATTTGGCCCAAACTGGACCCTGGCTGGTTAGTGCTGGAGAAAGTGGAATAAGGGAAGGGGGAGCACAAGGATGGAGAGAAGAGGTGGAGGATGATGGAGGCTGGCTCACGGAGCTAAGCATCACCAGGGAGCCCAAACTCATGGCCAGGAGGGCTTGTCCTGCTCCATAAGCCAAGCTCTGACTTGCAAAAGTAATTCATAGAGTTTGAATTGCTGATGATGTGAGATATCATGGACACCTTTTTGTGCCATACCTTGTCCCTCCTGAAATGTTCCTCCACCATGTCCCACTGACACCAAGGTCAGAGCTGGGCATTGGACGACCACTCTTGTTGCTGTCTGTCAGGCTGGGCTGGTTTCTTGCAACTGTCACCTTGGCAGGTAGATTGAGTGTTGCTGGAAAACCAGCTTGGTGTTGGAAATCCACTGCTGTCACACTGTGCAGAGCAGAGAGGGCTCCTTGCAGATCTCATTGTATTTCAGGCTGGAAAGAAAAGGAAACATTTTGTGGTAATTTTTTCAATGACTTTCCAATTTTTTTCTTCTTGGTAAGCTGTCTGCAATCGCTTACAGTGTTCCTGAAGGGATTAATTACTCACTGGAGCTCATTGTGCGTATTTCATTTTCTGAACTATTGGATGTGATGTCTGCCTTGGATCGAGCAAGGGGTCACATGGCATTTCTTTTTCCATCCTTTTTCCCCTATTCTGTTCTATCTGTCAGGCTCCTGGTGTGAACGCTCCCCATTGCCGCTGCGGTGGGTGCTCGTTCAGCGCGCTGCGCGGTGATCCTGATTTCCCTGCTCTGTGCTCCTTTTTTCAAGGAGTGTAGCCAGAATAAGACAAATTGCTTCCTTGTTTTGAGTGACTTTGGCTGATGCTTTCCCCCCAAGCTGTAGTGTTGGCTTGGCTTCTCTTGCAGCAGTTGTGGCTCTGGGCTGTGCATCATCAGTGCTTGGACAGGCCCCCGGAGCAAATCTAGGGAGAAGAGCTCAAAGCACATTGCAGAGCTGCTTCCCACAGCGAAGAGGGGCTTTTGCTGTGCAGGCAGCCATTGCATGAGCTGAGATGTCTTAGAGGTGATAAATCCCAGCTGCAGTGCTGCCAGGGACCCCTCTGTGCTGTTCTTGAAGCGTGGATTCCCAGGGGGTCTGCCTTTGGGACGGTGTGTGCTGGCACTTGGACAGCTCAGGGAATGGCATTGTCTTGAGCCTGGCTGGGGATCCCAACTGTCCAAGTTGGGGCTCTAACTCCATGTGGTCTCAGCATGCTTAAAGGGATCCTGCAGCCTGCAGGGGATGTGCTTGTTGGTCTGTGGGGTCCAGAGGTGAGTGGCGGCTCTCCCATTGTGCCTGGAGGCTCATGGCCACTGTCATCATATGTTACTCAGCCCTTGGTGTTGGCAGGTGCATAGTGAGGGCAGCCACAGGAGCTGGCACACGGTGGAGAGTTCAGAGGCTCCACTGAAATCCTTCAGACTGGCACTAGTGTGTGCTTTGGAGCATTTTCACCCTGTCCATTCCAGGTACTGCCAGGCCCCCACTAAAATTTGGAGTTATAGGTGGAACAGCAGCTCTTTGCATTGAATAGTAGAGTGTGTCAGCATCCCTTAACTCACTGTAACACAGGTTGAACACTTTAAAGAACACATGCTGGCCGCTAGCCCCTGGGGCACATGGGTAGGGACCAAGTGGTGGCTCCCACAGAGCTTTCTGGTCCCAAGCATGCCCTTCCCTCCTGTGGCACAAATAGATTTGCTGAAGGGGGCAAGACCTTCCTTCTCTGCAAATCACCTTTAGTGGGAAAAATGTGACTGCTGCTCAAGAAAACCTTTCCCTGGTGGTGGGGACTCTCTGAGTGCACTGTGAGAGGGGGAGCAAGTCTCGAAGCAGTTGGAGGATGGTGTGGGCCGGCACGAGGAGTGGGGAACCATCAGTGCTAAGAATAGATAGTTTATCTGCATCCCTCCCCCTGTGAAGGGTGCTCAAGGCACTGTGCAGCAATTAACACGAGTTTGTAATAACACCGCTGGCAGATTGGCAGTGCGGCCTTCAGAGCTGGTGTCGAATTTGGCTGAGTATGGTTGTGGCGAGACTGGTGCTGCTGAGCTCCCTGGCACACACCCAGTATGTCCCTGGCACAAGGATTTGTGAGGCACTGCTGTGGGGCAGCAGGATGGAGTCCTGGGTGCTGGGTGTGGAGCCCCAGGATGGGGAGAAACATGGGGCTGATGCTGCTCCTAGCTCCTATGGGTTAGGCACCTTTCTCAGAGAAGTTTGGAGGAGCAGGTAACAAGGCCAGCAGAGGTAATGGCTGTGTTGGTGGGGAGGGGAGCAAGCTGAGGGCTGTGGCAGGGCATGATGCTCTGTACCCCTGACTGCAGTGAGGGTGGACCTGGGGAGCTGGCATAGAAGATCAGGATCACCCGTGCTCTCCACTGAGTTAGCAGGATGCCTCATCCCGCTTCTGGGCAGCGGACATGAGAGAATGCAGGAAGTCATTGTGCTGCTGTCAGAGCCATGGCAGCCTCTTAAAGCAAACCTGCTTCCACTTACCATGCACAGCTCCATTTTTGGGAGGGCATGGGGGCTTTGCTTTGGGGTGAACATCACCTGGGCAGCTGATGCTGCAGACTGAAGGGATCCCAAAATCTGTGATAAGTGTGTTGGTCTCTAGCCCTGCCTGGGCTGCCTATTGCAGATTGCTGCCACAATTTTTCAGGGTGAACCTTTGCCCAGTGCCTGGTTATCCAGCAGCCCTAGGCAACCCCAGGAGTGTCTCACCCACCCCACTGCCAGGGGACCACAGGTGCAGGGAGAGCCCGAACCTTGAGGGATCCTGCTGATCATATGTGCAGCAGACTTGTTTCCGGCCTCCCTGCAGGCTGCTGCTCCTGGTGCCAGATGTGAATTTGGCACCTGGCCCTCCTGTAAGGCTGGGGATGGGGGAGAAGAAAGGCCAAGCCTTCCTCGTTGCAGGCAGGAGATTCAGTTCTCCCTGGGCATGCACAAAGACCGTTTATCTCCAGAGCAAAGCCCTGGTAACCACGGGGCAGAGCATGAAAGGCTGATTAGGGGCTGTTCGAGGAGGGATGCTGGGGTCGCGTGCAGCACTTCCCCTTCCCATTTCCAGGGCTTTCCATGGTAATGGCTCCTATTCTCCTCTGTTGTTAGGACGTCACTCACATGCAGCTCCAACAACATCTGTCAAAACACGTCTCCCTCTGTCCTTGGCGCTCCCAGGGAAGAGAGATCCGTTGGCCCCATAATGAGCCTGACATCAATTAATCATCAGCCTTAAAAATTAGCATCGTGGCAGTACATGTTGGAGAAAAACGATTCCCCAGATGGAAGCAAAATAGCCTGTATTATCTCCCTCCCTCCTCTGGGACATAGCAGCAATAGATCCACTAAGGAGCCTGGAGCCTCATTAAGGTGGGTTTTCTCCCCCCCGAGGTGCTCTGCCTCCTGCCCAGTCTTCTCTCGGCTCTTGAGGGACCCTCTTATGTAAGGGCTGATGACCTGCCCTGGGGGTCTGGCCGTGCTGTCAGCTGGACCCTCATGGTGTGCATCCCCCAT
Source organism: Catharus ustulatus (assembly GCF_009819885.2). Classification (NCBI taxonomy): domain Eukaryota; kingdom Metazoa; phylum Chordata; class Aves; order Passeriformes; family Turdidae; genus Catharus; species Catharus ustulatus. Next base: position 6,158,462 of record NC_046245.1, read on the forward strand.
GCTTTGCAGAGAGCCCAGGGTGTGCTTGCAATGCTGAGCCCCTTCCTGAAGCTGAGCATTCAGAGGGAGCAACTGTTCTGGGATCTCACTCTTCTGGAGTGAAGGGTGCTCATACCTGGGTGGTGCTGCTGGGCCGAGATGGGGGTTCAGCTGGTGCTCTGAGGACATGTCCCACTCTGGGAGAGCTGACCCTTGTTTCTCTCCCAGAGTGACGGCTCTGAGGGCTGCTGATAGCCACAGCTTAGTGAATGCCAGCTCTGATATTCAGGAGCTCAGCAGTGGGCTGGAAGTTTCCGGACACCCTGTCTAGGGAGTGACTGGAGCATCTTCTCTGGAGGCTCGTGATGAGCTGCTCTTTGTGCCTGTGCTGTGCCTTCCATGCTTGGAGCTGCTCTTCCTTGCACCCAGGCGAGCTGTAACCCCAGAGAGCAGCTCTGCTGCCTGTAGCCACCTGCCCCTCTGGTTGCCCACCCTCGGTACCTGGGAGATGAAGAGCCCCCATTGCCAGCTGTGTTTGGGTCCATTTGGGTGGCTCTGACCTCTCAGTGTGGAGCAGTTCCACAGGCTGCCAGAGAAGCTGGGGAGGACGTTTTGCATTCCTTCTGGAGACACATGAGGACTCTTTTGCTGATATGGTGATGGACAGACAGACCAAGTGTCTACCAGAGCCCAGCTGAGGCCAGGGAGAATTATGTTTGCAACGCATTGCTCTGCACAAAGCTCTCAGTCACAAGGCGAGGGGGACAAAAGGCTCCCTGTTCGCTCCGTCCCAGTGGGTGCAATTCCAACAGTTAAAAAGCAAATGTGAGTTGTTTGTCTCTGTGAATATAAAGCTTCCCCAAGCATGTCCGTATTCTGGCTGGGAATGGGAAATTTGGCTCTGCTAATGACTGTTCTCCTGCAAAACAGAGCCAACTTGAGCCAAGAGCTGCCTGGCCAGGTCCTTCTCCACTGGCCCTGGTACAGGGATGCAGGCTGGGGAAGAGAGAAGCTCTGGGGACTGATAAATGCCTTTTTAGCCAGGCCTGGACACCCAGCGGGGAGCAGCAGGGAGGGATGGGTGTGGGAACCTTGACCTCTGGTATGCAGGGGTGACTGCCACCTGTGAGCACCCTGGCAGTGCCTGGGACCTTCTCCTGTGTCCCTCTCTGACACAGGAGAGATTCAAGGGATTCATTATCATCAACAGCAGGGAGCCCCAGGCAGGGGGACTGAGAGTCCAAGAGCTACTGTCACAGGGGCCTGGGTGAGTGGGGTCTGGGATGAATGACTGAATCATGTGCTGCATCTGGGCTTGGGATGTGGATGCAGCCACACCATCTCCATGGATGATCTCCAGCAGTGATGGGGCTGTGAGGATGGCATTGGTGCTGATGAGGAACATGCCCCATGTCTGTCTGCGTGTGGCTGCCCTGGGGGCCTGTGGTGCTTGACCCCTGTGTCTGTGACAGCCCAAGCCATGCTGAGCACAGCCTGTGGGCATCTCTTCACTAGCTGCTCCTGTATTTGCCCCATCTTCCCCTAGACTCTCGGGGTCACAGGGCCTTTGGAGAAAGGCTGTACAGAGTGAGGGAGGGTCATTATGGGGTTAGGACATGGCTGTGACCTGCACAGGCCCTGTGCCCTCCCTTCCCTGCAGGGAAGCCGGATAAGTCCTTGACACGCTGTGTCAGCAGTGGGTGCAGGATTCCCCATGCACCCACATTTCCCCCTCCTCCACCAGGCAAAGCTTGGAGCAAGAGCTGGCGACGTCCCCAGATGTAGAGCACATCTGGAGGGCACCAAAGCAGTTAAGTGAAGGGCTGATTTGTGCTATAGAAACCCGCAGTTCCTTCCTTTGATCCTCTGAATCAGCCCATTGCCTTCCTCATATAAAGCCCCATTTATCTCTGCTCTTCCCAGTAAGTTTGGAGGCGGTCGCGGCTCGTGGCTCCTCAGCAGCAGCGAGGAGCCCGGCTTTCTCTTCCGCTGAAGCAGAATCAGGTGAAATCTCTATGGCAACTGGCAGATGACATGGAGTCTTGTTGCCTTGGAAATGAGGCAAGGCGAAAAAAAAACCCCACCCAAAAAGAGCCATCTGGAATTTTGAATTTCCACAATGTCCAACCTGCGTCTGGTGATGCGTGGGGAGTGTGAACCTGCTGCTGCCGGCTGCTCCAGAGCCTCTGTGCTGGGGCCTGGCTGCACTGCTCTGCCTCACCCTGGGGAATTAGGGCTTTTTTTCCATTTCTTCCCCACTTTTTGGCTTTTTTGTGCAGGGTCTGCAGCATTGCCCTGACTGTCTGCTGGTGGCTGTGGGAAAGGTGTTGTGTCTGGGGTGTTTAGGGTGCTGAAACCAGGTTGGACACAGCTGTACCATGTGGGGGCCAGCATGGCACTGTCACACCTTGGTGATGCAGAACTGTGAGGAGAATGGCAGGCTCCAGGGCAAACTGAGGCATGGAGTGCTGCGTGACCAGCCTGTCAGCTTAGAACAAACCCCAGGTGCAGTGACCACTGGTGACACTGTCTCATGTGCCCAAGGCCTTGGGGCTGTCAGCAGGGAGTTAGTGTCATCGTGTGTGACTGCCACTGTATGTGCCAGAGGCTCAGGGCCCCCCTTGGAGCATGGGGTTGGCCTGTTGACCTATCATCACCCTCCTTCCCAAGCTGCATGAATTATTTTGGAGACCCATGATGGTGGGGACAGGGGTGTTGGGATGCTCCCAGCTCCTCTGATGCTTTCAGGAGCAGCTTTGGAGGCAGGTGTGGCTCTGGGATGTGCCTTGTGCAGAGGCGGGGTCTGTCCCAACACAGGGGATTTTTGGCTCCCCTGGCTCATCAGTACAGAGGAGCAGAGGGCAGCACAGAGGTGGAATGCCTGTACATGGAACAGCTAGAGGCTCTGGATCTGGAAAATGAACTGTGGTTTGGATGTGCAGGTGGGGTGGTTTGGGGCCAAGCACAGCATCCATTGAAAGAATAACCCACAAATGGGCTGGAAGCCCGTTTGGATCTCTCCAGTGGGTTCACTTGGAAACTTGTGTATGGGAGAGACCCAATTAAGTAGATTTATGGCTGCTCTAGCCTGAGAAAGTCTGAATCCCTTTTAAAAGCTTGGCTCACTGGAGCCAGACGGAGTCCAGGCTCCAGGTCTCTCAGCCCTGCCCTTGTTACAAGCAGTGATTCTCAAGGCTTAGCAGCCACGATCGCCCCTAAAGTGCTGATTCGGCTTAAGTCCCAGCCTGTCACTGCTGCACGGCTGCTTATTGTCTGCTCTCACCTGCCGTCTGGGAGATGATGGCCCCCTCCCACAGCATGGGGCTGCCCCAGCCTGCACTGGTGGCAGTGGTGGGGATGATGTGATGATGGGGATGTTGGCAGTGATGGTGACTGCAGTGGTGGGGATGTTGAGAGTGACGGGGATGATGGGGTGACGGGCGTGATGGCCATGACGGGGATGGTGGTGGTGGTGGGATGGTGGTGATGGGGATGATGTGGTGATGGGGATGGTGTGGTAATGATGGCAGTGATGACAACTGCAGTGGTGGGGTGCAATGATAGAGCCAGTGAGTGCAGGCAGGGAATTGGCTTCCTCCCCCTCTGCAGCCATTCTTGGAAACCTCCCACAGAGACGTAATTTTGAAGAAGGGTCCACCAACATGTGAGACTGTACCAAACCAGGGTCCTGTCACCTCTATGCCTCTGGCTCCATAGGGCTGGTGCTCCTTGGAGGACTTGGGCTCTGTGGGACTCCCGCAGTGCGGCCTGCTGTAACCCCATTTTCTCCCCCAAGACTTGCTGCTGGCCTCTCTTCCCTCTGCCAAGGGCAAGTTCAGAATGTGCTGGGCTGTGTTCACCTTCCTCCCGCAGCCTTGCAGGGCTACGTGCAGGACAGCATTGTGTGCAGAGGCCAGCTGCCTTGGTGGAGCCATGGGTGGGGACCTCAGGTATCTGCATCTTCCCCTGCACATCCCCATCACCGATGGCAGGAGGCTGTGCTTCCTTCCATATCCGTGGGGAATAGCACCTCTGGCTCCACCAGCTGAGGGGCTGCTGCTGCCATTCAGGGAGTGGTGGCCAGGCTTTCCCCATCCGGTTGCCTATGCTCAGCAGAGCACCACCCAGCTGTCCAGGTACCCTGGTACCCCATTACAAGGGTACTGGGTGGCCCTGTCCCTGCCCCTTGGGGAGCAGGACCCTCTACTGACACTGCTGCAGAGGATGTAGGGCTGGCAGCCAGTTCTCTGCTCACACCAATGAAAGCAATTAAACCAGGAGTGTTAATGTACCTGCTGCCTTCTGGGTGGGGCAACAAGTTTGTAGGAAAGAGTGCAATGCTTCCCCAGGGCACTGAGCAAGTGTGAAAGACATGCTCTGCCCAGCTTGAGTACCCTGGACATCTTCAGAGAGAGAGGGGTGATTTGGGCTACTGATACATCCTTGGTGGGGAGCACGCAGGAATTGCAGGGATGAGGCTGAGCTGGAAAGCAAGGCCAGCACTGCAGACCTGCTCCTTCTGCCTGTTAGGGAACTGCTGGGGTGAAAAGACAGTTAAACCCCAAAGAGAAGGATTACAGGCTGTGATCATCCCGCTGCCCAGCCATCCAGGAGTGGGAATCAGAGCTGGATGTAATAATGCAAGATAAAGCCATATACTCCATTCGCCCAGATGCCGGTGATAGAGTTGCAGGCTGCAGGGTGTGAGTGCAGAACCCACAGGGCTCAGTGAGGTTCACACCAGGCTCAGGCTGTTGGGCTTCCCTTTGGGTGGTCTCTGAGTGCCAGAGTGAAAGATTTTCAAGAAGAATACCAACAAAACTCTGCTTGTCCTGATTCATTCATAAACAGGACTGGGAGCAGGGGCTGGGGCAGATGGATGAGAACATTGTGAGTCTGCTCGACTCGGTTTGTGGAGCCAGGGAGTGCGGCAGTGCTGGAGGAGGCTCACAGCCCAATGAGAATGGGTTTTATTGCAGAGTTTATTAGTGCATTTTTCAATGCACTGGAAGGAATTGAGCATGCAGTTAGAAATGTTTTCCAGCCTGGGAAATTCGTTACAGCTACTGTGTAATAGGGGCCCACTGGAATGACTCAGGAACATCACGCAGCCTTTTCCTGGTGAATTCCTGCTTGCTGTTGAAATCTTTACTGGGTCAACAGGAGTCCTTTCCCAGTTGGATCCTCTAAAATGAGACCAGTTGGGTCACAGGAGGCAAGAAAACACAAGTTGTGAGTGCCATGCTCATACTGTGTGAAGACAGGTGCAGACAGTGCACCCGTACAATCCTGGCACCCTTGTGCTGGTGTTGGTATCATGTCCTGCTGTCCCACTGCCTGCATATGGACATGTGGGCACACGTGCAGGATCACAGGCATAGGTGATACACATGCACACATGCATCTTTCGCAGGCTTTTGCTGCCATGTGGCTCCCACATGAATGATGCAAACACATACACGCACACACGCGAGTTTCTGTGCTAAGGCACATGCGGCACACATGTCCCACGGATGCAGCCCTGCCTGGCCCCAGCGGGAGCCGGTGGCCACATGCTTCTTTGAAATGAGCCATTTGGAGTTGATTGTTTCCTCATTCCTTGACGTACTCAGCCACGGCCACGTCGGCAGCACTCGGCTGCAGGGCCACGGCTGCACCCCGACGCATGGACAAAGGAACTGCTGCAGCTTGCTGTGGGAGGTGGCGGGGAGGGCTGGACATGAGCACAACCTGAAGCTCCCTGGCCTTGTCCAGCCATGGTTCTGTGCTGTCTGTCACAGTCAGACTCACAGCAAACAGTGCTGTGTCCTGAGGCAGCCATTCCAGCACAGCTCTCAGCTCTTGCCTTCTTCCTCCTCTTTTTCCTCCTTGACTGCCTCTGGCTCTGCATGCCACCTTGCAGATCTCCTTGTGGTGATGGTACCTGCCGCTGCCCCAGCTTCGCCAGGCAGGAGATGGGGGCGATGGGCACTGCATGGGTTGGGGCCAGGCACCCACAGTTGCTGAGTTTGTGTAATGTGGTGGTCAGTGCTAGAGGCCATGCCAGGGAGTGCTGCAGGTGAGGGAGTGATTGAGAGTGGGCTGAGGCTTCCTGCCTTGGTTTTCTCATGTGCCAAGTGGAGCTGTATCATATTTGCTGATGTTGAAGAGAGCAGTGAAAGGGCTCAGTTGAGAAAGGAGTGTTGAGTGAGTGCTCTCAGTTGAGAGAGAGCTACTCAAGCACAGCAGAGGATATAGGCAAATAAGACCCAGCCTAGCACAGGGACAAGTTATTTGGGCAATGGACTCTGGTGACCTCCCAGTGCAGGGCTTGGGGACAGTGGCTGCATCTCAGGGCTGCCCTGTGCATGGTCAGAATGAGGGGGCAAAGGGCCAGAGCCAGCACTCCCTTCACTCTGTAACAGCAGGATGGTTCGAGCTGTGAGAGCAGTGGGATCTGCTGAGTGGCTGCAGTCTGGGGCTGGGGCAGGGAGACATCAGTCCCTGAGCCTGCAGCTCCAGTGGAATGGGGGGTGCTGCGGAACAAATCCCAGCCGTAGCTGCCGGGAAAATGAGCCTGGCCTAGGCCGGGTGTCCGACTGACCCCGCCGCGGCATGGGCTGAGCCTTCTCTGCTGCTCCATGTTCCAGCAGCTGGAAACATCTGGCTGCACAAGCTTACTAAATTGATGAGGGGAGGAATCCAGCGCTCTCCCGCTGTTCCCACACTTCAGCCTCTCCCAGTGGCTCCGGTTTCCACTCAGCTCTGGTATGCAGTGACTGGTGAACTCTCTGTGTCACCACCTGGACAGCACTGTGGGGGCAGATGGTGGCACTTCAATGCTAACAGCAGGATGTGTTCCAGAGGTGGGTGAGCAGCTCTCCCAGTCCCAATATGGCCCTTTCCTGGAGTCCAGAGTCACCTGGACTGTCACCTAAAAACTGGAGTGATGTCATCTAGGCATGGATGGTGAATGGGGCAATGAATGAAGCTGGGGATGAGTCAGTGCCGTTGCCGTGGAACTCCGGTCCCTGAACCCTAGGATGCTGCTTATTGCCATTGGTGCCCCAGCAGCAGAGCAGTACAGGGGAGGTGGTGCCCTGTGCTGGCCCCTCAGTCAGGGCAGCTGGGGACACAGTGCAGGCTCTCCCCACTGCTCCTTGGATGGGCATGGCTGTAGCAGCCCTGCTGGCAGCAGCGCCTGGGGAGGAGGCAGCGCCAGGCCCTGGCGCTGGCTCTGTGCCCAGGGGAATGGCTGCGGGTGGCCATGGCAAAGGCAGAGGGGGTTTTGGGAGGGAGCCATGCCCGGGAGGAGCACACTGCCGAGCCAGCAGGGGTGGCAGCCACTGCTGGCGCCAGGGGACAATAGTGACTCTTCATCCCATCCCACTCTGTCCCGCCCCAACACGCAGGGACATGGCACTGCTAGGGTGTGGGTGACACCTCTGGCTGTGGGAGCTGGGTCTGGGTCACAGAATCCACTGAATAGGGCCAGGGTGAAGGAGCAAGTCCTTCCCTGCATGGACACCCACCTGGGGATGCTGGTGGGTGTTCTGCTGCTGTTCCCTGAGGTTCAGGGAGCCCAAATCTCCCCTACACACTGCAGTGTGACAGCTGGGGACTTGGCTGCAGGTTTCTATCCTGCCATTTCAAGCCTGAAAATCCATCTTTGCAAGGCAGCTTGAGGGCAAGACCTGGCAGCTTTGAGGTGCCAACACGATCCTTTCTGCCTGCCCCACCAGACAGGCATGGTGTCCCCTTGTCCCTGGCTGCAGAGCAAGGCGTGTGCCACCCTTCAGCACTGAGGGCCTCTTGAGCCTCCCCAGCACCCTGGTTCCATGTGTGCAGCCACCTCAGCTTCATCCCTCTCCTGTACTGCCAGTGCACCCCTATCCTGTTCCTCTGGGTACTACTTGGAGCTTCTGTGCCTTTGATTAACTCCTCCACTGGTGCAATGGATGAAGCTAGGGATGTGGGTCAGTGCCATTGGAACATGCACTTGGAGCTTCTGTGTCTTTGATTAACTCCTTCAATCTCCATGGTGGAGATTTAATAATGAGTTAATAATGACTTGTGTCATACTGAGCCAGGTTCTGGGAGCTGGACTGGGGTGATTGAACACATGCAGGGATGGGTGTCCTTATACTTTAATGTGGCTGGACCACATTCAGTGCCCTGTGGGCTCACAGACCTTTTACCTCATCTACAACTGACTTTAACCTGCTTGATTGAACCTGTCTCATCAGGGCTGTTTCTGCTTGTCACCTCCTTCCAGGCTCGTGTAAATCAGGGCTGCTTCACTGGTCTGAGGTGCTCTGCCTGGGCAGGTGGGCAAGGGGAACTTGGGGATGGAGCAGCATCACCCATGGATGCTGCCTGCAGTGTGGTCAGAGTGTGATGGGGACAAGGAACACACAAGGAGTCCTGCTTGAGCACAGGCGTGTGGCTGTGCCTTTGTGGGGAGCTGCTGGGGTGTGTGCCGGTGGTGTCCCCTGTCGTCATGTACCTGCGGCTGGGGTGTGTGCTGTCAGTGCCCCTCATCCCCATGTCCCTGCAGTTCACACGGTGCTGCAGCTGGGGTGTGTGCTGTCAGTGTCCCTCATCCCCACGTCCATACAGTTCACACGGTGCTGGTGCCGTTGCAAATCCTGAAGCACTGGTTGCCACGTTACACTAGGAGGAGCCACATCTCATGTCCCTGACGCCTGCTGTCACTGCAGATCCGTGGCAGGCTGCAGCTGAAAGGCCTGAAATCAGGGATCAAAGCTGCAGTGGCATGGCTGTTAGTGCCCGGGGTGCACATGAATGGGACAGGGACTCAGGGCTGGGGCCATGGCCCCAATCCCCCAGCACTGCTGGGGTTATGACAGGAGTGACCCCCGCCTCCTCTGTGCAGGTGTCTGCATTCTTACACATCCCTGCAGGTGTCTCTTGGGGAGTGCGCACACGTTTGCGTCTGCAGGTGTATGTTCATGTTTGTGGATGTGCCTGCATGTATCTGCACATGTGCACAAGTGGTTGTGACGTGAGTAGATGCATATGCATATGTGCATTTTTGGGGGTGCATGGCTCTGTGTGTGTGTACACACCCATGCCGTGGGTGTGCACACCTGGACAAGTCCCAGGGCAGACAGAATTCAGGGGTACTCAGTTCTGGGCTGTGCCTGTGGGGAACTCAGTCCCACCAGCTGCTGCAGCCTTGAACAGAAGCAGCCACTCCTTCATGAGTGGGGCTCAGTGTCCTCCACTCCCCAGCATCCCCTTGGTCCCACTGGCCTGCACACCTAGTGATGCTGCTCTAAGCACCCATGTTCCCAGGCTGGAGCACTCCTGGGGTCTGGGGGATGCAAGGGCAGGTTTGGGGACATTCCTCCAGGACTTCGGCTCCTGTCACCTGTGTGGGTCCTGTGGCCACACTTGGTCTCTGCCAGCTCATTCTTTCTGGACTGGACATCACCATCCCAACTGCATGCTTGGGAGTGGCATTTCAGGGTGGTGCAGCTCCAGCCTGGTGCCAGCCTCACCCTGCCCCTTCCTGATGGGCAGAACCAGAGCTGTTGGGCATGACCACGGGCAGGGGGATACACCATCCATCCAGTTATCCATCCATCCATCCATCCATCCATCCATCCATCCATCCATCCATCCATCCATCCATCCATCCATCCCTTTAAAGCCATCACCTTGTCTCTCCACAGACCCTGAGTCCCAGAGGAAGAGGACAGTGCAGAATGTACTGGACCTACGTCAGAACCTGGAGGAGACCATGTCCAGCCTAAGGGGCTCTCAAGTATCTCACAGGTGAGACCCCAGCACCGGACCCCCCCACCCCTTCCGCACAGTCAGTGTCCTTCCTGGAGCAGATGGGAGGTGGCTCTGCTCCTGGTGGGGGCCATGTGGGTGGGAGGGAATCAGCAGTGCTTTGTAACCTGGGGACCCTGTGCATGGAGGCTTGGAGACAAGCCCCCAAATCAGTGGGGTGTTGTGTGATGCTGCAGCAGAATCCTGTCCTTGAAAGTGCTCTGGGACAGTAAAGGGTGGGGAGTGGTGGCAGTGAGCAGAGCTGACAGAGCAGAGAGACGGGATGAGGTCTGCTCCCAGTGGTCAGGTAACCCTGAATGGACCACCAGAGGTGAAGGTGTCACCTGTACCCACCCCGGTTTGCACCAGAGGCTTCATCCCTGTCTGTAACTTAGTTTCTCTGCTCTGTGTAGGATGATGATGGAGCCAAGAGCCCAGGAGCAGAGGTGGAGGTACCCTGGAGTGCCCTGCCCAGACCTGTGAGGGGATGGTGGGGATGGGACAGGGTGAGCACTGGGTGGAAAACCAGAGCAGAGGGATTGTACTTAGGGGGCTCTGACACACGTCTGGGACTGCCTGTGTCCCCCTGGGTCACTCACTGGAGATCTTGCATGGTTTCTGTTTCAGTCTGAATTTGCAAGGTTGTGTGGGGTGTCAGCCGGCTGGGAAAGTGAGGATGCGGGAACATGCTTCTCCTGGAGTGTGTTGCCACCTCGTGGTCTCCCTCGATCCTGTTTTTTGTCTTGGAAGGGACAAAAAGCAGCAGCTCCCTCCCACCTTTCACCCATCGTTCACTATTACAGACCTTCCTGTGTCACCCCTCAACCAGCCTTCCCCAGGATGAAGCCCTTTGATCTCCCTCTTCATCACCTGAAATTTCTAAACCTTGCTCACCTTGCTGTGCTTCCTGGATGTTTTCCGAGCCAGGAGCAGCAGAGAGCTGTGGCAGTGGGATTTGCATGGGGCCACAACAATGTTTTCTGAGCTGGCCATTTCCTGGAGTGATCCATTACAGTGCTACCATCCTTTTGCTCGGTGTAGTAGCTGGGTCACAGCCCAGCACTGCTGATGCCAAGCCAGGGCTGCCTTGTGCTCGTTTCACTTTCATCAGTGTCAAACTCCACCCCCTCCTCACCCCAGTGCTCAGCTCCTTCTAGAAATCCTCCTCAGGTCAGGTCTCAGGAAAATAGGGCAAGGACATTAAGGGATATTAAATTAGCATTGCTGGTGGGATTTGACTCTTCACTTTCACTTCCGTTACTTGATGAGCTGTGAGTACATCACATGGTGGATACCTCAGCTGCATTCCTGCCATGGAGAAAAATTACTATGGATAGCCCAGGGATCCCAACCCTTCACTCTGTTCCTTTCAGCAGGATCTTCCCTCTTATTCCATGGCAGCTGAATTTATTTGGAAGCTTTTTTTATTCCAGTAGCCCACAGCAACTTCGGCAGCTCCCTGTATCCTTCCAGGAGCTTCTCTGCGGCTGTGAGCCAGATTTTCCTTTCCCAAAGCTGTGTCAGCTCTTCCCTGGTATGTTGTAATTACACACGTACCCACTCATTCTGCTCTTGGGAACACTTCCTACAAGTCTGTCCAATACAGATGTCATCTGCAAGTCCTCTGGATGTGCCTGAATTGCTGGTGTACTGTAGCTGCTTTGGGCTCTCTATTCCTTGCACAAACTATTCCTCATATTTCTCTTGTTATCCTCAATGAGTTATTCCTTCCAGTGTCTGAGGGCTCAGTCTTTTCTGTTGCCTTGTTAGGTCACAATGTTATTCCTGAAAGATGTCACCATGCTCCTGGCAGCAAGGCTGTGTGAACTTCCTTGGGGCTTAGAATGGAATCACAGAGTCACTGAGGAGACTCAGTGGGCACTTGGAGGACACTTGGAGAAAGTCTCTAAGATCATCAAGTCCAACCATTTCCCCAGCACTGCTGTGTTCACCACTACATCATGTTCCCAAAAGCCACATCCAAATGTTTTTCAAACACTTCCAAGGATGATGACTCCACCACTGCCCTGGGCAGCTGTGCCAGTGCCTGACCCCCCTTTCAGGGAAGAAATTTTCACTAATATCCATCTTGAACCTCCCCTGGCACAGCTGGAGGCCATTTCCTCTTCTCCTGTCCCTGTTCCCTGGGAGCAGAGCTCAACTTCCCCCTGGCTCCCCCCTCCTGTCAGGGAGTTGTGCAGAGCCAGAAGATCCCCTCGAGTCTCCTTTTCTCCAGGTTGAGCCCCTCCAGCTCCCTCAGTTGCTCCTGGTGCTCCAGACCCTTCCCCAGCTCTGTTGCTCTTCTCTGGTCATACTCCAGCTCCTCAATCGCTCTCTTGTTATGAACAGTCCAGAACTGAACCCAGGATTCGAGGTGAAGCTTCTGTTCCTCCTGCTCAGAGACATGGTTGGCATCTGCTCTGAGCTGCCGACAGCACATCCTCAAACAAAAAACCCTTTTAGCTGCCCCTTTCAGTTCCGTTTTAACAAACTTCCTAGTTGGTTTTTGGTTTTTTTGGGGTTTTTTTTGTAGTTCCCTGTTTTAGATTCAGTACTGCAGCCCGGGTTTGGCTTTGGGTGCTCCTACAGGATTGTTTAATCCAAGCTAGGGAATAATTTACTGATAGTAGTGTTTGGAGCCAATTTGAGGACTGTGGGTTCCCAAGGAGCTGCTCCAAGAAGTAATTGTTTCTCGTGGCTAAATTTAGATTTAGAATCACTGTTTGCCCAAAATACACCCCAGGAGTGCTGGAAGCAGGGAGTCCTGAAGCATTCGTGGACTCTGGGCTGGCTGCAGAGCACTGTGCTTGGGCAGCCCCTGGGGCTGAGGAGCCCTCTTTTGAGGTCATCTTTCCTGCCCAGATATGGGGGTTCAGTCTACAGGGTTCAGTGTGAGATGCTGCTGCAGGGACCGGTCCCAGGTCTGTCCCTCGGCATCCTTTCCCTCACAGCCTCCACTCTCTGGCATGGCCCACTGTCACATTCCCTGTGATCAGTGCCACCACCCCAATTTGTCCTGTCCTGGGTGTGATCTTGATGCAGATGTTGAAATGCTGGGGGAGAAGTGGCTGAGCAGAAGCAGTCCAGACACAGGGGAGCATGTCCAGGCTTTCCACTAAAGGTGCACTGTCAGGAGAGTTCAGCACTGCTGGATTTTGGAGCTGGGGCCAGTCTCCAGAATAGTGCTGACTCCTTTCCCAGGTGTGTTTGCCACCAGTGCTGGTGGCACCCCCGGCCCTGCTCTGAGGTGGGTGGACAGGGTGGTGGTAGAGTGTTGCCTTTTGTAGATTGACTTGAGCACAGAGCCCCAATCACACCCCATGGGTGTGATTTCCGCTGTCCCTGGGGAGACATGGGCATCATTGAGCACCGCAGTGGGCATGTCCCAGCTGGTCCTGGGCTGGCACCAGGCAGAGAAGGAGGGGATTGTCCCTTGCCAGCTGAGATGGAGGGGGTCCAGAACAGACAGCGTCCCTGCAACCACAGTCCCGGGAGCCTCTGGCTTTGCCTGGCTGCCTCAAAATGAGCAGTTTTGGTATCTGAGCACTTGCAGACCCAGTTCCAGGGGTGAGGCAGGGCACAGATCTCTACTACCCCATGTGCCCTGCCCTAACTCCCTGACTGCCTGTCCTCGCAGCTCCCTTGAGATGACCTGCTATGACAGTGATGAAGCCAACCCACGGAGCGTCTCCAGCCTCTCCAACCGTTCGTCCCCTCTGTCCTGGCGCTACGGGCAGTCCAGCCCACGCCTGCAGGCCGGGGACGCGCCATCGGTTGGGGGGACCTGCCGCTCCGAGGGCACCCCGAGCTGGTACATGCATGGGGAGCGAGCGCACTACTCGCACACCATGCCCATGCGCAGCCCCAGCAAGCTGAGCCACATCTCCCGCCTGGAGCTGGTCGAGGCACTGGACACCGATGACGTGGAGCTGAAGTCGGGGTACATGAGTGACAGTGATCTGATGGGGAAGACGCTGACGGAGGATGATGACATCACCACGGGGTACGTGCCCCTGCGGGGAGTCGTGCCTGGACTGGGGCTCTCCAGGAGATCTCACCCGCTCGTGTCTGGCCGACGGTGGGGGAACACTTGGCACAGCGGGGGTGGATGGAGTGGTACATAGGTTACAGGCAGTCTGGTTAGGATTGGATGATGTCCCCACATCCCAGGAGATGCTTCCCTGCCAGCAGTGCTGGTGGTGCTGGGCCAGCGTGGTCTTCTTGGGACTTACGGGCTCCTGAGCCAGAATGAGCTGCTCTCCCAGCATGTGGGAAGTGTCCAGTTTGATCTGGCTGTTCCTGGAGCAGGGAAAAATGCATGGTCTGTAGCTGCAGAAGCCTTGAGCCAGAGTCCTTCTTGGGTGAATGTTGATGCTTTCAGAAGTGCTCTTCAGTTTACACCACTCAGTCTGAGTGGCTTCCTGTGACCAGGCACTGTAGGGACATCCTGTGGGACTCCTGGTGGTCTGTGGTGGGACAGCTGGGTCAGATCTCAGCATCCCAGTGAGAACTGGGCATCAAGGCGTCATTGCTGATGGATGACTCCACATGGAACAGGGTGCGCTGCTGAGCAGGGTCCCTCCTTCTGGGACCCCCATCCGCCTCCCTCCCTCCACTCGTGAAGCCAGGGGCATCTCCTGCCAGATGGGCACAACCCTGGGCTCACGTTTTCTTGCCAGATGTGTCCAGCTCCTGCTGCACTGTTCAGGTGCTCCTGACTCTGGCAAGGGTCCAGGGTTTGAACATGTAGGAGGTTTCCTGTTTCAGCACAGGAGGAAGTAACTGAATTGGGTGTTTGAGCTGTCCCAGAGCCCTATGAGGTATTTGGCCTCCTGACAGTGCTGCTTTGGCTCTCCTGAGGTGACTGTAGTCACGTCAGTTTGGTGCAGGATAGAGCACAGTCTGTGGCTTCATACCCACCAGGGGGCCAGTGCTCCTCAGATATGGCCTGTAGGCACATGTTGCAGTTGCAGGGGACACACCATTGGCTATCTGCTGGCTTCTACCCTTGTTATACTCCAGCTGTGGGCTGAGAGTCTGCAACACAATGGGTGTCAGACCCATCCTCCCCATGGGCATGTGAGCTTGTGGGCTGCCCTGTGCTTGTGAATGAGGGAGCCTTGTGCTAGTTGAACATGGACCCTCCTGTAGATTGTAACCTATTGCTTGGCAGCCAGAGGTCCCATATCACCATGTTCTGCCACTGGCCACTGGACTGCAATTGGCAGTGGGGTGGATTTGGACTGCCCCGGATGGCTGAGGTTGCAGCAGGGCTGGCTGTGGGGATGAAGGGTACACTGCTCCCCATCTCTCTCTTTGTCTCATCTTGGTGCTGCACATGCAGGCAGATAACCTTGGGATGCCCTTGGCTTCGGAGGCAGTGCCGAGAGAGGTGACTGGAGCAACATTTTGTCTCCATCAACCACTGAGCAGGGGGAGTGTGGCCAGGGTTAGGGACTCACGACAGCTCAGCCCTGCACTGCTATGTACCTTCAGGAAGTTACAAACTCTGGGGATGGATCCCTGCATGGCGGAGCCTCTGCAAGGCCCTGGCAACACCACAATCCCCCAGTGTGGATGAGGCTATCAGTGCTGCAGTAAGCTGAGTCCCAGTTCCTGTGCCGAGTCCCCAACATAATGCCCAGATGTGCCTGGAGTTCTCTGCCATGCCAGAGGCAGACTGGGTGCTCTGTGCTGGGTACCCTCCGCAGGCAAGGGTGCAGGAGTCAGCCAGGGCAGCACAGGACCCCCTTGTCTGCAGGGGCATATCCTGGGGATCTGCCATTTCACTAGGGTCGTTGTGGGCACAGGGACATGTAGTGACCTACACAGCTTCACACTTTTATATCCCTCATGGCCCCACAGCAGGGCTTGGGGGGGTCTCCCAGAGTTGGCAGCATGGCAGGATCTCTGTTCCAGAGCATGCCTTTGGCTGAGTGCAGGAGTACACTGAGGTGCCCTGTCCAGGAGCCTGCACACTCTGGGTGCATAGCCCATGAAGTAGAGCAGGGGCATTCCCTCCTACAGAGAGCCAGATGAAACAAGGAGCTGGCCAGGAGTACTCACTCAGCACAGCCCCTCATCCAGACCCCACTCAGCACAGCCTCTCACCCAGCACAGTGTCTCACTCAGCACAGCCCCTCATCCAGACCCCACTCAGCACAGCCTCTCACCCAGCACAGCCCCTCACCCAGCACAGCCTCTCACCCAGCACAGCCCCTCACCCAGCACAGCCTCTCACCCAGCACAGCCCCTCACCCAGCACAGCCTCTCATCCAGCACAGCCTCTCACCCAGCACAGCCCCTCACCCAGCACAGCCTCTCACCCAGCACAGCCCCTCACCCAGCACAGCCTCTCATCCAGACCCCACCCAGCACAGCCCCTCACCCAGCACAGCCCCTCACCCAGCACAGCCCCTCATGCAGCCTCCTCGCTGGCTCTGACCTAGAAAGCCAGCACCGCCCCAGGCCCCATCTCCCGGTGCTGCTAATGCACCGGGCAGGAGCTGCGTGCTGCAGATGGGGCCAGCAGCCCCCAGCCTGGGCCGCAGGGTAGCGTCCCCTGCACGGCGCCGGCGCACGCCCCAGCTTGTAGGGCAGTAGGTCAGAGCTGGCTCAGAGGACACGGTGACACAGCCCTGTTGGAGGGTTGTGGGGCTGTGGAATGCAGCCTGACATCCCCGTAGTTCGGCAAGGAAGCAGACTGGAAGGAGCGAGGGCTGAGGTACGTGAGACATGGCCGGGGCAAGGGGACTGCCCACAAGGTATTGAGGTGGGTTCAGCTGGGTGGAGTTTGGGGTGAGCCCAGCTGAGGAGGCTGTGAGGGACTTGAGAGAGGGAATGGGATGGTCAGGTCTGAGCAGGGATCGATTGGAGACACGCAAGACCCCAGCAACATTCCTGTGTTAGCCAAGTGTACCAGCATCCTCACACAGCTGCGCCTGCATCCATCGGCATGACACTTGCTACTCCTCCTTTCAAGGTCTGGAAAGCTGTGGCTTTGGCTCTCTGTTTGGCAGCACAAACATTTTGTTCTCAGTGTTACTATATCCTCCTTGTGCACTGCATCAGGGCAGGAACCTGGCACAGGGAGCACCTGCCAAGACCTGTTGGGGTGACTGAAGGAATAGAAGGGATGCTGCTGCTCTCCTGCTCTGTCCTGCCTGTCCTTGGGACCTGGGCAGGCTATTGCCAGAGATAGCATGAAGTCTTGGGCTATTCATCCAACACTAAAACGTATTCATTCCCTTCCTTGGACAACTGTAGTTCCCACCTGCTACCATTCAGTGGCCACTTGCTGTTCTCTGCCCTGAGAGATGCCAGTCCCATCCAGGTGGGGTTGTTTCCTGAGCACTGGAGGTAACCCCACCAAAGTCACTCTACCAGGAGCTTTCCCAGGGACATCTGTCTGCATAGCCATAGCGTGGGTGCGTTTGTGTGCAGACCTGCACGTGAACCAGACAGTGGTGAGGAGCATGGAGTGGGATGTGCAAGCCAGCTTTGACCTGGTTTTGTTCTGTCCATGTCCTGCGTGTCTGAGAAGTGCCACCACAGTGTGGCTACATGTTGATGTGTCTTCCCTTGTGCTATGTGTGCTCAGAACATGACCTGATGTGGTATGTCCTGAGTAGTGGCTCAGTCCCTGGGTGTTCCCTAGGGCCAGTTGGGTCATGGTGGGAGTGAGTGGGATGCTGCAAGGCTTTGCTGCAGTTGGGAGCTCATGGAGTGCAGAGGGAGCTAGTGGGGCTGGCTGCTGAGTCAGCACCTTCTGCTGCTGTGGCTGCAGGAGCAGTGATGGTCTGTGTGTGCTGCTGGGCTGTGGTGTGGGGGCATAGCTTTGGAGCCAGTCCCTGGGGCTCTGCATGTCCCTTGGGGCTTCTAGAACCCTGGGGGAATCTTTGTTCGACTCTGGGACTGCTGTGATTTCAGGATGTCCTTTTGTGTCCTGTTTGTTAGAGGTAGAAAGGGAGGCAGCATTGCATCTTACCACAGCAGTGGCAGCATCTGCACCCTTGTGAGCTGAGTACTGCCCTGACTCTGCTCATGAGCATGAAATGGAGCTGAGGCAGCAGCTTTTGGAATTGGGAGCACAGGGGACATGTATGGCACACCCCATGGCACACCCCAGGCACTGTCTCTGGTCACTGTGATGGTGCTGCTGGCAGCCAAGTGCTGCAGAGCCTGTGGTCCCCTCCAGCAGGGCTGGGGGCTGCCAGCAGCATGCTCCCGGGAGGGATGCTCCGGAGCTGACACCCGCTGCGCTCTGGCTGGCCTGGCTCCGGCTTCCTTGCAGCTCCTTGGGCTCAGTGCAGCCCGTAGGCGGGAACAGATGTTTGGCTCAGCTCCCCAAGCGCAGCAGGGGAGCAGCCGCCCTCCTCCTGCTCCAAGCAGGACTGATGCTGGAGCTGCTCCCTTCCCTTGAACGCCTCTTGCTCCACTTTGGCTAATTCAGGATGACCCCATGCCCTGTCCCAGCGAGCCCATGAAGTCATTCCTCATCAGGGACATCCCGTGGGGCATGGCTGTGGCCCTGCACGTGGCCTGGCGTGTGTATGGGATGCTGGCCTGGCTGGCCAGGGAGCAATGTTGTATAAATATTTGCTGGGCTGTGCCGTATGCTAGGCTTGGTGAGTTCCTCCCTCCAGCTGGGTACAGGGGATGCTCCCAGAAGGGGGCCCCAGGACCCTGCTGGCTGTCAACACCACTGAAGCGCCTTCCTGTGCACTGTTTTCTAGCAATTTTGTCCTTTGGGATTAGGGTTGAGGCCCCCAGTGCTGATCCCTGGCTCCTGGGGATGTGACAGTAGCTTCATGAGGCATGTTTTGGGAAGGGAATCCTGGCTTGTGAGGCTAGGGGGTACAGGGTACTTGGGGATCGTTGCATGCCCAGGATGAGGGAAGCTGCTGGCCCCTGTGGCTTGTTGATGAGGCTGGATGCACACGTGTGGCAGAGCCAAGCACAGGGTGGGACCTCACATACTCATGTGCCCTGGGGAAAGCTGCTGTGGAGAATCCATCCCCCAAACCCACCTTCCTCTCTGCATGCCACCTGGGGACTGCAAGACCTGGCTTTGCCATGTGCCACTCTGCTGCCTGTGGAGGGGCCTGACCACTGTGGACTGAGGTATCCGAGGTCACCGTCTTGTCCAGACAACAGGAAAAATAGGAATTTCACAAGCAGGCTGAATCACGTTCTCCCCACCCCGGCACTGCCCTGGGACTCTCAGAGCATCGCACGTGGTCTCTGCAGCTCCGTGTGCTGCGGCTGCCCGGGTGAGGCTCCCTGTGTCACTGAAACTGCCAGCGGAGATCCCCGTACCGGGACACGTTTCCTCCGGGGTTTCCATCACTCGGGGCTGGGGCAGAGGGGTGACTAGAGCTGAACTAAGCCAGGAGTGTGGTTGGGGTCCGTGGTTGATGTCACTGCAGCAGGCAGCGAGTGCTTGCTGATCCCCCATGGCCTCGGCCTTGCTGCTGTGGGGGAATCAGACCCCACTGTTACTGTGGTTGATGGCACAGGGATGGGGTAGAGGCACAGCCTGGCTGGGACCACGCACACTCAGGGGTTCTGTGTCAGAGTGCTCTGCACACCTCAGGGACCTGGGGGGCCAGAGACCAGTGGCAATGCTGCCTGGAGAATAGGGTCCTGAATCAACTGCAGGATGTGATGTTGATCCTCTTCTGCTGGGTGAGCTCAGGCAAGTCAGATCCCCCTTCCCTACCTCAGTTTCCCCATCTGCCAGATCTCTGCAGACCTCTGTTCCTTTGAGTGCAGCTTTGGAGAAATATGCCAGATCACAGTACCCCAAATCGAAGCAGGAGACCCCTAGGGTCAAGGTTGCCTGACTCTCTGTAGGGGCTGGAGTTCTCTGAGGAGGTACCTGGGGGTCTGGGAGGGGTCTTGGAGGGTGCAAAGGGATTTACAGAGGGTCGTGGGGATCAGCGAAGTCAGGGAGTGTTGTTATGCTCTGGTTCCTGATGTGGATGTGAGGGGGATGCAGAGCCCCACCCTGCCCACATCCATGGGCAGCCCCTTCAACAGGATTTATGAAGCTAATTGTTTTTTCTGCCCCATTAAGTGGAGAGGAGGGAGGAGGATGTGAAGAGCCTCAGCTGTGCCTGTGCTTTCCTCACTGCTCCCATCTCAAGTCACAGCAGGAGGCTGGGGCTGGGAGCACCAGTGCCACAGAAGCCCCTCAATGCCAGTGATCTGCTGATGTGGGGTGTGGGACACCCTCAGTGCATGCCCTGCATTTCCTCCCCTGCCACAGGAGGAAGGGGCCAGGGCAGATCAGAACTTGCTTCCATCCAGGCTGCGCTTCAGGCTGGCAGTGGGGATCTGGCTGGACCAGCCTGGCAGGGACATGAGTGTTGGAAGCCCTGGCTGGTGCCAGTGGGTCTGGGTGGTACATGGGCAAGTGTCTGTGCTAGTGTGAGATGGGTGAAGCAAGGAGAGTTCAAAACCATCCAGCTCCAACAGCAACCTCTGCTGAGAAATGTACTCCTCTGTTCCGGGCTCAGCCTATGCTGGTGCCTATGGGTCTGCTGTAACCAGCAGTGATTCTCTGCTGTCATCTCACACCAGGCCCATGGCTCTGGCGGGGTCAGAGCTGCCTTTCCAAAGGGCTGCAGTGCTGTGCTGTGCTGTGCTAGGCTGGCTCCCCTACCACCTGGGATGCCCAGATTTGGGCCCAGTGGAAGCTGCTCTGAGCATTGCTTGAGCCGGCCATGGCGGGGCTGAGGCAGCCAGCCAGGAGAAGAGGAGGGAAGGGACAGCATCCGGCGTCGTGCCAGGCCAGAGGGACCCGAGGGATCCACAGCTGGACAGGCTGTGCTGCCACACCCATTGGCGCACGTGGCTGTGGGACTGCACCACCAGCCCCTGGCTGTGAGCTCCTGCCAGGGCTTGGTGGATGTGGGCACGAGCTGATCAGTGAGGACAGGGATGGTCAGGTACCCATGTCCCTGCCATGCCATGCTGTGTCGTACGATGCCATGCTGGGGCAAGCCCTGCGTGGTGAGTGATGGGGTGGCGGGGAAGGAGCCAAGAGGCGTCGCCGCTGTTGCTTCAAGGAAGGAATTACTTATTTCCCAGCCTGCTGGGTCTGGTCTATCTTGCCAATGCTGCAGTTAACTCTCTCTGCCCTCTGTGGCCATGCTGGCGAAATTGTCTCTGGTGTTACTATCCCGGTGAGGACTCTACCTTGCAATATGGATCTTGCTGTGATGCAAGAGAGAGAAAAAAGAAAAAAATATTGGTCAGTGAAAGGCAGAGGGGGGCCGGCATAGGTGTCTTTTCCGGGGATGAGTGCTGGGGTTGCTGGGAGCAGCTGTCCCGGCACCCCGAAGCGGGATCCACATCGGGGAGGTGGTTCCTTTGGGGAGAGAGAACAGGGCAGTTTGGGGGGCACTGGGTCCAGGCCCAGTGCTGAGAAATGACCTCTGGTATCACATTGTGGTGTGGACTGGAGGTCATTGGTGTTGTGTTTGAGGATGTGAATCGTGCTTTGGGGGCTCTGCGGGCATCTGGGTGGTCGCTGGGGGACACCAGGGATAGGGGTCGGGGCCATGGGGCAGAATGCAGCGACATGGCCGCGGGGGCTTGGAGCCGGGACCCCGGGCCTGTCCCGGCGGGGACGAGGAAGGGCCGAAGGACGGCGGAGGGGGTCCCGTGCCGCTGTCGCTTTAAGGCGCGGACAGGGGGGCGGTCCCGCCGCCCCCCGCCCCTCTCGCCGCCCGGCGGGGCCGCGCAGCGCCGCGGGCAGCACGATGCTGCGGGCGGGGAGGCCGCGTCGCGCCCCGCGCCTCGCCAGCAGGTATGGCACGGGCAGGGAACGGGCACCACAGCGGCATCGGGCGGGGGCGCGGCCGGAGCGCGGCCCCGGCAGACAAAGCCCCGCGCCCCGGGGCCGCTCTGCGGGCGGTGCTTTGTCTCGGCCGCGCTGCGGGGTTGGGTGGGATGAGAGGGGGCTCGGGGCAGCCCGACCGCGCCCGGCACCGCGGCATCGGGGCGTCGGGGCGGCTCCCACAGGCCTTCCCGTCCTCTGCCCCGGCACCCCCATCCTCCGTTCCGGTCCCTGCCCCGCACCTGCAATACGGCCGGCCCAAGCCTCCGCAGGACTTCCGAGGCTCTGGTGCCCCCCCACGTCGGGTCTGACCCCGGGGCTGCCGAGCGCGGGGCTCCGAGTCGGGGCGCGGCCGGGGCGGAGCGGAGCATCCCCGCGCACCGCACCGCGCCGTGGTCCGGGTCCATTCCCCGCTCCCTACCGGTGCAACCACCTCGCCGCGCCGGGGCTGGGGCCAGGGTGCTCATCCCCGAGGCCGTGCCGGACTATCCCGCCCTCAGCGGGTCCCGTCCGCCCGCCGGCGCCGCGGAGCGCGGCAGGACGGACACGCTGCCCTTGAGCATCCCCGTTCCCGGGAGCTGCCGCGGGGCTGCTTGAGGGTGGGTTCGGTGCGGGGTCGTCTGCGGGAACTAGGAAGGGCTCTGGGTAAGATAGAGGGCATGGAACACAAAGCAGTGGGTCAGTTTTGGCCCCGACTGACACTCTGACATGGCTGCCCCCCGTTTGCGGGTTCAGGGTGGCACTCAAGGTACCAGGGCTCGGCCATCTCCAGAAGTTTGGGCTTGTTGAGGGGCCAGTGGTGCTGTGGTTGAGGCTTTCCTTGCTGTGCTGCCTATGGCATACACGTACCAGTTTGGGGGATCCCTCAGTGCACCAGCCGTGTGCCCCATAAGAGAGTCAGAGATACACTCACAGTGTGCAGCTGACTCCCCAACCTCACCTCATGGTCTTACTGATTTTAGGATGTGACCTTCCAGGTTTGTCTTTTCTTGGCACAGGGCTGTTGAGGACGATTTGGAGTCACCTCCTGCCTTGGCCTATGACCATGTGCCCCTTTCTCTGGATGGCTCTCTGGATTCTCTCTCTGGCTCTCTGGGTCACTGGGGTATCGCATATGTGGCTGGGAGAGTGTTTGGGGTTTCCCTGCCTGGACCCAAAAGCCAGACTGAGACACCCAGCATCACATGTGGCCCCAGCCATGTTGCCATAGGACACAGCCCTACAAAGCCTAGCCTCACTCCTGGCAGTGCCTGCTGCCAGGTGATGCCAGGCTGGGAGAGGAGTTTTGCTGCAGGCTCTGGGGTGGGGATTTCCATCCCAGTGGGAGCTCACACTAGGCATGGGGCTGATGGTGAGACATGGCTTGGAACTGAGGAGCTCAGCAGCACATCCTGAGTGCATGATCCTATTGAAATTTATTCCTGGGCAGCAGCACCTGCTGGCTCTGTCCCAGAAGCTGCTGTGGGGGCACAGGGGGCTGGGTCCATCCTGGCTCTGGCCAATCTCTGATGAGCTCCTCCTCAATGGAAAGAGCAGGACATGCAGTGCAGGTCTTATGGTGTTCAAGCTGCCTTTGTTGCTCCTTCTTGAGCTTTACGCTTCGGACAGGGATGGTGGGGGCTGTCGCTTTTGCTGTGCACTGCTGTTGAGTCTCTGGTGTTTGCTGGGCTTCAACTGCACCGCTGTGGCCCCAGTGCAGAGTGTAGAGAAACAGGCATCTCTGTCAGGGCTGAGGCTGGCTGCAGCTCCCAGCTCTGCTTTCCACTCCTATGCCCCAGCTTATCACAGAATCATGGCGTGGTGTTGGTTGGAAGGGACCTTAAAATTCATCTTGTGCCACTCCCTGCCATGGCCGGGGGCACCTTTCACTAGACCAGGTTGCTCTAAGCCCCATCCAGCCTGACCTTGAACATTTCAGTGATGGGGCAGCCACAGCTTCTCTGAGTAGCCAGTTCCAGTATTGTCTCCCCCAGCCTCTTGCAGGCCCTTGGAGGCTGCGAGGTCTCACTGACCTACTCAGCCACTGACCTGAAAGGTGCTGCACTCATCCTGCTGGAAGGTGCCCCATGCCTGTCTGTGCCAGATCGCCATGGGCACAGCCTGTGGTCTGTGCTGTGGAATGAGCCATGCCCTTGGGGCACCCTGGCAGCTGCTGCCCTAGTGTGGTGCTGACTGATGGCCCTGCAGATGGGCTTCTGCACACTTGGCTGAGCCCTGGCATGGAGCAGCCACCTCAGCACAGCAGCAGATCCAAGACTTGCTCCCTCTGGCTGCTGGAGGCTGGAGAAGGGCAGTAGGGTGCAGTGGATGGGGATCACCCCAGGAAGGGTGCATGCTACGGGATGGTTGGTTTGTTTATTCCAGCAGTCCTGCCCTTTCTGACAATCCTGACCTGCCTCCAGGGTCAGAGCAAGTTGCCAGAGGCCTGTTGCCTGCTGTGATGCTGCCAGCCTTGTGGCATGGGTGCTGGCTTCTCTGAGCTGCAGACATCTCTTCATCTCCTCAGAGCCTTGATGGGGGAGAAGCAGGGTCACTGAGGCTTGTGTGATACAGGAACAGGAGCCCATGCCAGGCTGGGCCAGAGCCAGCCATGGGCCCTGCATGCCATGTCCCTGCCATGGGCACTACCAGGAGCTGGTTTTTGCCCTGGCAGCCCCTGGAACAGGGAGATCCTGTGGGTGGTGGGATCCATTGGGCTGAGCAGGGGTCTGATGCTGTCTCTCCCTCGCAGCTGGGATGAGAGCAGCTCCATCAGCAGTGGCCTCAGCGATGCCTCCGACAACCTCAGCTCGGAGGAGTTCAATGCCAGCTCCTCGCTCAACTCCCTGCCCTCCACCCCCACCGCCTCGCGCAGGAACTCGGCCATAGCGGTAGGTGCCACTGGCACCCAGACCCTTTCCAGCACCTATCCCAGCTTTCCTGCCACCACCTCGGTGGGAAAGAGGGCACAGAGGGTGCCAGTGTAAGGAAACAAGAATGGCACAGGGTGTCTGCTGTGTCCTTCTCCCAGCCAGCTGATGTTCTCTGGGGATGGGTTTGGGGTGGGTGCCAGGAGTGCCCCTGACTCTGCTCTGCCCCCAGCTGCGCACAGACTCGGAGAAGCGCTCACTGGCGGAGAGCGGACTGAGCTGGTACGGTGAGGGTGACGAGAAGGCACCCAAGAAGCTTGACTACGATAGCAGCAGCCTCAAGATGGAGCATGGCTCCTCCAAGTGGCGGCGGGAGCCCTCAGAGGGCGGTGAGGAGGGCCCCAAGGGTGGTGAGCTGAAGAAGCCTGTCAGCCTAGGCACCCCAGGCTCCCTCAAGAAGGGCAAGACTCCTCCAGTGGCTGTGACCTCCCCCATCACCCACACGGCTCAGAGCACTCTCAAAGTGGCAGGTAAAAACTAGTTTGGAGAAGGTTGGGTGGTGTCTTTGTGTTCCTTCCCCAAGCATGTGGGCCATGGGATGGCCTGTGGCTGTGCTCAGACCTGGGAGCTGGTGTGGGCTGGAAGGGAGGCAGGGCTGTGTTGTGGGCTGCAGGCAGGTTGGGGGTCTGTGCCTATCCCATGGTCTCATGTCCACGCACCAGGCTGGGGGACTGTTGAGTGCACCAGGGGTCTGGCATGTCCCTTCTCTGTCACATCCCTGCATCTCTGGTGCTCATGCCCTGTCTGGGCTTGTTCACTTCCAAATGTCCCCAAGCCTCCAGGGACACTAACCTATCCTTTCTTGCCGCCAGGCAAGCCAGAGACCAAAGTCACCGACAAGAGCAAGCTCTCAGTGAAGAACACGGGCTTGCAGCGCTCCTCCTCTGATGCCGGCCGTGACCGCACCACTGACGCCAAGAAGCCGCCGTCAGGGCTTGCACGCCCCTCATCCTCCAGCTCCTTTGGCTACAAGAAACCAGCTCCTGCCACTGGCACAGCCACTGTCATGCAGGCTGGGGGCTCGGCCACGCTTGGCAAGATCCAGAAGAGCTCTGGCATTCCTGTTAAGCCAGTCAGTGGGAGGAAAACAAGCCTCGATGTTTCCAACGCACCTGAGCCTGGCTTCCTGGCACCAGGGGCTCGCTCCAACATCCAGTACCGCAGCCTGCCCCGGCCGGCCAAGTCCAGCTCCATGAGTGTGACTGGGGGCCGCAGTGCAGCCCGGCCAGTCAGCAGCAGCATTGACCCCAGCATGCTGAGCACCAAGCAGGGTGGCATCTCAGTGTCACGGCTCAAGGAGCCATCCAAAGTTGGCACTGGCCGTGGCACACCAGCCCCTGTGAACCAGACAGACCGTGAGAAGGAGAAGGCCAAGGCCAAGGCGGTGGCACTTGACTCTGAGTGCAGCACCCTGAAGAGTGCCAGCTCACCTGAGAGCACCCCAAAAGCCCAGGCCAACCTCCCACCAGCAGCCAAGGTGGCTGAGCTGCCCCCTACACCTCTCAGGTATGAGCCTTCCACCTCTGAGAGTGGCAGGTGCCTGGCACAGCTGTGCCCAGCACTGGCACCTGAGTCTCACCTGTTTCCTTACCCTTTTCCCCCCTCCAGAGCGGCTGCCAAGACCTATGTGAAACCTCCATCGCTGGCCAACTTGGACAAGGTCAACTCCAACAGCCTCGACTTGCCCTCCTCCAGTGAGCTGCACACCCCTCATACTGCCAAGCTCCAGGACTTGCACCCCGCTGGCGGGCACCTTGCGCCCTGCTTCAGCCCCAGCCCTGCCCCCATCCTCAACATCAACTCGGCGAGTTTCTCCCAGGGCCTGGAGCTCATGGGTGGCTTCAGTGTCCCCAAGGAGGGCAGGATGTATCCCAAGCTCTCTGGCCTTCACCGCAGCATGGAATCCCTACAGATGCCCATGAGCCTGCCCAGTGCCTTTTCAGGGGGCAGCACCACCACCCCTGCCCCTGCTGCTGCACCCCCTGCCAGCACAGAGGAGGAAGAGGAAGAAGAAGAGACAGGAGAGCTGGGCTGGAGTGGGAGCCCCCGGCTCACGCATCTGGACAGGTATGGCTGGTAGGAGGTTGGTGAGCTGCTGTGGCACCTTCATGGGCTCACATTGCTCCCTGCTGTTCTGCCATGTCCTTTGCCTGCTTCAGAGTCTCTTCCTGCTACGTTTCTAGGGAAAAGCTCCCTGTTCCTGCAGCTCAATCCCCATGGTTCCTTCCCTAGTCTGCGCAGGGATGTCACTGATCTTTCCTTCCCTTCCAGTGCCAACCGCGACAGGAACACGCTGCCCAAGAAGGGGTTGAGGTAAAAGAGCCTGAATCACTTTTGGATGGTGCTGGGGCGGGAAGGCGGGGCTTTCCAGGGTAGTGCCCCTGAGCCAAGGGAAGCTGGGCTGCAGTGGGGTGGGCAGGAGTTGGACGATGCTGGTCGATCTTACTGTGCCTGTCTGCAACTCCCCAGGTACCAGCTCCACTCCCAGGAGGAGGCCAAGGAGCGACGCCACTCACATGCAGTCAGTGGGCTCCCCGAGTCGGATGAGCAGCAGGAGCTGCCCTCGCCCCCTGCCCTCCCCATGGCGCTGGTCGGGAAAGGTCCGCTCACCAGCATTGGTCAGTGCCCTCCGCTGCTAACCCCTTCCCTCCTGCTCCCTGTGCTCCCTGTGTGATGTGCTGGTGCTTCCCTGGGTGCTGCTTGTCTCCTTGACACCACCAACACCAGCACCTGGTGCTTTGGGTGCTGGATTGGGACCAGAGATGTCCATCCCTTCTGCTTCAGGGCGTCTCATCCACCTTTGGGCCTCAGGCCATAGATGCTACTCTGGAGGTGCCTGGGTAGGCAAGGAGTAAGCCCTGCCCTGATCTGACCAGGACCTCCATGTTCCTGGAGGGTTTAGGGGGGTCCAGGCAGACAGGTTGGGGCAGCAGGCTCCACTCCTGCACCTACAGGTTGGGCTGTGGCATAGTGGTACTCACTTAGCCCTGGGGCAGTGGATTTGTTTTCAGCCCTGTGATTACCTTGGTGCTGGTGTCCAGGCCTTCCCAGCATCAAGCTGCCTTTTAGCTTTCTCTGGCCCCTCCCTGCTTTGAGACCACAATCCCTGCTTCCTCACTGCATCACAGCTCTTGTGGATTCCTCCCAGTCTGCTTCCCCATCCTGACTCCAGGTTCCCAGTGTGACTCTGACCCTGCCTCCTTCCGCTTTCTCCTTGCAGTGAGCCCCACTGCCACCACAGCCCCGCGGATCACCCGCTCCAACAGCATCCCCACCCATGACTCCACCTTCGAGCTATACAGCACCTCCCAGATGGGCAGCACCCTGTCCCTGGCCGACAAGCCCAAGGGCATGATCCGCTCGGGCTCTTTCCGGGACCCTGTGGATGATGGTGAGAGTGTGCTGCGCTCCTGCCTAGGCAGAGGAAGCTGCAGAGGGTTGGTGGGGCTCCCTGAACCCTTGTCCCTTCCTACTGGTGCTGCCATGGCATTGTTGCATGGGTCAGCAATACTGAGGAGTCTGTTGGAGAGTCCTCAGCTGGCATCAACCCTGGGTGTGCCCTGACCCCCATGGGTACTCAGTGTCCTTGGGTTGCCCCTAGGGTGCTGTGACACTGATGAGGAGGGCATCCAAGCAGACAGGGAGGGCAGCAGAGCCCCCAGGTTCCCCAGAGAGGAGGGTGCAGGTGGAAGGTGTTACCTACTGTGTGCCCAAGGAGGCCACCAGGCACACACTGAGAAAGGGGCAGAGCTGAGCAGCTGCCATCCCACCCCGTACTTCCCCCAGACCACCTCAGAGCCCTCCACCCCTGAGAGCCCAGTTACCAGTTGTGCCCTGACCTGTAGCCCCTGGATGCTGCTCTCCAGGGCACCCTGACAACTTTGGGTTTTCCTGTGTTGCAGTTCATGGATCAGTGCTGTCCCTGGCCTCCAGCGCGTCCTCCACCTACTCCTCTGTAAGAGCCGTCTCCGTGCTGCGCTGCTTTGTGCATGGCTGGGGGGTCTGGGTGGGACTGGGGCGGACTCTGTGCTTGCCTCTACCTGGTGCTGAGCCTGTCTGTGCCTCGCTGCCCCCCTGACTGCCTCCTCTGTCTGTCTGTCCCTCTCTGCTCTCACGCTGCCAGGCTGAGGAGAAGATGCAGTCTGAGGTGAGCCCACACCCTCTGCTCACGGCTGCTCCTGTCCCCAGTGAGGGTGAGTGCCTGGCCCCTCTCATCTCTCCACTCTCTCCCCATAGCAAATCCGCAAGCTGCGCCGCGAGCTGGAGTCCTCGCAGGAGAAGGTGGCCACGCTGACGTCCCAGCTGTCTGCTAACGTGAGTCCCTGTGGGGCACCCTACTCTATCCATGCAGGGCATGGGGTTGGTGCTGGATGTGCCCATGGAAGCCCTGATTTACTCTTCAGCCTTTTGCGTCCCACACCTGGCAGTGAGTGCTCACCTTTCCATGGGTTTTCACCCAAATGTGTGGGCTCACCTGTTTCTCCACTTCTCCCAGGCCAACCTGGTGGCGGCCTTTGAGCAGAGCCTGGTGAGCATGACATCCCGTCTGCGGCACCTGGCTGAGACCGCTGAGGAGAAGGTGGGTGTATCGAGGTGCTCAGTGGGACTCGTG
Organism: Catharus ustulatus; assembly: GCF_009819885.2. Taxonomy (NCBI): domain Eukaryota; kingdom Metazoa; phylum Chordata; class Aves; order Passeriformes; family Turdidae; genus Catharus; species Catharus ustulatus. The sequence goes on from NC_046245.1 coordinate 6,187,587, forward strand.
GGGCTGGGGGGATGCTGGACTTGGGTGATTGCCCCAAGGGTGCTCTTGGGGTGGGCTCTCCACCATCAGGACGCACGCTCCATGGCTCCCAACTTTGCTGCCCCAGGACACGGAGCTGCTGGACCTGCGAGAGACAATTGACTTCCTGAAGAAGAAGAACTCAGAGGCCCAGGCTGTGATCCAGGGTGCTCTAAATGGCACTGATGTCACCCCCAAAGGTAGAGCATGATACTCGTGCTGGGACTGGCACAGGGCCCCAGGGCACACCCTCTCATGGGGGAAGTTCATCTGGAGGCAGGGTACCCTGGGCAGCAGTTTTTCCCCACCTGGGATCCTTAAGCATTTGAAACCAGGATGCAGAGCCATGAGGACAACCAGAGCTGTCACCATGGGAGGTCACAGTGCTGGCATGCAGGCAAATGGTTGGTTGTCAGTCTTGGGAGACCTCCTTGCCAGGCCCTTAGCGAACAGCCAGTTTTGCCTGCTGATCTTGACTTTTTTCGCGTAAGTGCTGTTTCTGGCCCAAATACTCCAGTGTGAGTGCAAGGGGCTGTCAGGAAGATGGCCTGGGACAGCAGGAGGGTGATACGTGTGTGGGCAACGCTGGCAGCACCCATGTGTGTCTGAGCCCCATGTCATTATTACAAAGTGGCTCCAAGAGCTCAGAAGGTGTTGGGTGGGAGGAGGGATTGGGTGTAGGGAGGGGGGACCATAGGATGCTCTGGCATTGGGACAGTTGCAGGTGGCTGATCCCTCCTTTCCCAATCTCTCCTGCTTGTCTGGCGGACCCCAGAGCTGCGCATCAAGCGGCAGAACTCCTCTGACAGCATCTCCAGCCTCAACAGCATCACCAGCCACTCCAGCATTGGCAGCAGCAAGGATGCTGATGCCAAGAAGAAGAAGAAGAAGAGCTGGGTGGGTTGGATGGGGCACTGGCAGGAGAAGTGGGGCTTGGGGAGTCACTGGCAGGGTCTGCTCAGGGTCAACCCCACAAACCAGCTGCTCTCTGCCTTGGCCTTGTAGTGTTGGTGCCCCATGTCCCCTGGGGACAGCAGTAATGAGGAGAGTGTAACTGCCATCGATTTGTGTGTTGAATTGTTGGCTGGGACTTCTCCAGCCACTTCAGGAGTTTCCTAGCCCTGGCCCTGCATGCCTGCTTCCTTGTGTATTCTCCCGTGTTTCCCTCCTGCGCACGCAGGCTCTGACAGTGTGGAGGGCCGACACCTCGGCCGGGCAGCCCATTCCCTGCACCAGGCAGCTGTGAGCTGGATGTGTGATTAAGTCTTGCTTTGTTTTGTTTCTCTCCCCCTATGCTGACCTCAACCCTTTTTTTCCAGGTGTACGAGGTAAGTCCCATGCTGTCCAATGCACCACATCCTGTGCCCAGCCAAGGCCCTTGCTCCATTTCATGAGACGATGCTCATACACTCCCCATCCCATCCATCCCACTGGCACTAACCCCAGCACAGGCCATCCTTGTCTCCAGCCAGGCTGTGCCCACCTTGGCTGCTTCCTTTGATGTTAAGGACAAATATGCACAAATATTCAAGTAGGTGGTTGAACTGCCAGAGGCAGCAGGAAAGGCTCAGATGGGACTTGTCCCATGGGTGGGAACAGTTCCCTTCTTGCCTAGGGAAGGCAGGTACTCTCCTGACTTCCTGTAACTGGATGTTTTGGGATGGGGACCTCGATGCAGTCCTGCTCAGTTGTCACTGAGGGCTCTGAGGTGCACCACCCATCTCTGCCTCTTCAGGGCTGCCTGATGTGGTCTCAAGTGGCTCTGTCCCAGTCAGCACCCACATGGGTTTCAGTGCTTCCCTGCTTCCACCATCAGCAGAGCTGGATACCTACTTTGTTTACACTGAAATGCAATGCTGCTACTTTTTGAGACACCCTAGAGCAGTCTGCTGGTACCTGTGGGGATTGGGACAGATCCTGCGTTTTCTCCATCCCTTCTTTCTTCCACCTTCCCTTGGAGCAGGCCCTCGCACGTGTTGTGAGCCCAGAGTGCCCATCCTGTTGCTCTCCCACTGGTTGGAGGGACCTGGTTTGGGTCTAGTTTGGTCCCTGTGCAGTGTTCATCCCCCTCCCTGGCCCCAGCCTGCTGCTCACCCACCCGTTGCTCTGTGTGCTGTGTGCATGCTGCATGCTCAGATGAGACACGAGCATGCTCTGTGGAGGGCTGGCTGCCCCTCTGTGCTCCCAGCAGGATCCACAGGGCAGAGGGAGGTGTGGGGCAGGACCCTGGCTCTGCAGTGGCTGGAGCAAGGGACAGCCCTGTAAATAAATGCCTCTTGTGGAGGGGTGAATGTGGGGATGGATTGGCCCTTCCTGATGGATCAGGGTGCTGGTACCATGCCTGAACAGCCTGGTGTAGGTGGTGGTGGGGAGCAGGGCTGGAAGACATCCTGACCAGGATGTGGGTCCCACTCTTTGGGGCTCTGGTGCCATCTGGGCTGGGGTGAGTGTTGTTCAAAGGGCTGTGCACCCTATCCATTCACTATGCCAGTAGAGTGGGGTTAGACTGCAGCCTTCCCCAGCATGGTGGTGGTGCTGCTTCTGTGATGGGTGTGGTTGTACTGGTCCCGCTCAGACTGTCTGTAGGTCCTGGCAGGACTAGGCCAGGTCTCTGCTTGCAAGGCTGCACTTCGGACTGTCTCTAACAAGAACATTTCCCTCTCCTGTAGCTACGCAGCTCCTTTAATAAGGCCTTCAGCATCAAGAAGGGCCCCAAATCAGCCTCATCCTACTCGGACATTGAGGAGATCGCCACGCCAGACTCATCAGCCCCCTCCTCCCCCAAGCTACAGCATGGCTCCACAGAGACTGCCTCACCCTCCATCAAGTCCTCCACATCCTCCTCTGTGGGCATCGACACAACTGAGTACGTGGGGCCTGGGAGGGCCAATGGCAGGGGCTACAGGCTTCTGCCAGAGACACGTGTGAGATCTGGTCTCTCCCTTGGCCCAGGCTCTTCCAGGCCCACAGCGAGGGTGAGCCCGAGAAGAAGGAGGTGTCAGAACTGCGGTCAGAGCTGTGGGAGAAGGAGATGAAGCTGACAGACATCCGCCTGGAGGCCCTCAACTCAGCCCACCAGCTGGAGCAGCTGCGGGAGACAATGCACAACATGCAGGTAGGGACCCCTGCCAGCTGCCTGGCTACTCTCAGTACCAGAGTGCCCACAGTCCTTGCATCCTCACCACTGAGCTGTGCCTCAGGGTGCTGCTGGCATACAGCTCCTTACCCAGTGGCCTACTTTATTGTGCCTCAGCTGGAGGTGGATCTCCTGAAGGCTGAGAATGATCGTCTCAAGGTGGCCCCAGGGCCTTCAGCAGTGCCAGGTTCTGTTCCCAGCCATATCACGAGCACATCGGCCTCCTCTTCACCACGGCGCTCCTTGGGTCTCACCCTTGGCCATGCCTTCAGCCCCAGCCTGGGGGATGCAGGTAGGGGTGATAGAGCTGCTGGCAGATGGAGAAGGGCTGGGATAGGGAGGAGTGTGTGGTGGCAATGTGCTGCTGCTCACCTGGAGTGAGCAGAGGATCTGTTGTGCTGCCGGTGCTGCTGTCATCCACAGTAGTATTTGCCTCCAGCTGTGCATAGCCAGGCCTGGTGGCTCGGCTCTGGCCAGCACAGCCTCACTGCTCCATCCCCAGACATGTCTCCCATGGATGCTGTCAGCGCTGGCACCCAGAAGGATGAGCTGACGCTGCGGATTGTGGTGCGCATGCCGCCCCAGCACATCATCAAGGGGGTAAGTGTGGGCAGTCTGGGGAGCCTGACCTGTCACCATGTCATGGCCCTAACGAAGAGACAAAGGATGACTCCTGGGACTGGATATGGTGCTGTAGCACTGCACACTTCTGCCTTGGCTCCTAGGACCTCAAGCAGCAGGAGTTTTTCTTGGGCTGGACCAAGGTGAGCGGGAAGGTAGACTGGAAGATGCTGGACGAGGCTGTCTGCCAGGTCTTCAAGGTAGGAGGATGAAGAACACTCTCTAGAGAGCCATCCTTTGACTCTGCTCCACCACACCTCCTATTCCCTGGCCCAGGTCCTCCCCAGCTCTCTTGGGGCTGCTCTCTGCTAGCCCTCAGGAGCATTGATAGCCCTGTTCTTCTCCATGTAGGATTATATCACCAAGATGGATCCTGCATCTACACTGGGGCTCAGCACCGAGTCTGTCTACGGCTACAGCATCAGCCACATCAAGCGGGTGCTGGACATGGACCCACCAGAGCTGCCATTGTGCCGCCGGGGCCTGACCAGCATTGTGGTGACACTCAAAGGTCAGTGTGGCAGAGGGGCTCCATGATTGTGCCATATCCCTGCTGTCTCAGGCCATTTCAGGGTGTGAGTGGGACCCTCAGCCCTCCCCTGCCCACAGGCTTGAAAGAGAAGTGCGTGGACAGCCTGGTGTTCGAAACACTCATCCCCAAGCCCATGATGCAGCACTACATCAGCCTCCTGCTGAAGCACCGCCGCCTCATCCTCTCGGGGCCTAGTGGCACCGGCAAGACCTACCTGACCAACCGCCTGGCTGAGTACCTGGTGGAGCGCTCTGGTCGGGATGTCACCGAGGGCATTGTCAGCACCTTCAACATGCACCAGCAGTCCTGCAAGGTGAGGGCACACAGCAGCGTCCCTGTGGGCACTGGTGCCATGGTCCCCATGGCTGTCATAGCTACCCCACACATGACACCTGGTCTGTTTTTTCCAGGATTTACAGCTGTACCTGTCCAACCTCGCCAACCAGATCGACCGGGAGACGGGCACGGCAGATGTGCCTCTGGTGATCCTCCTGGACGACCTCAGTGAGGCAGGCTCCATCAGCGAGCTTGTCAACGGTGCACTCACCTGCAAGTACCACAAATGGTGAGAGCCCCTCTGCACCCCTCCAGCACAGCCCCATGGCACACACATCCTCCCCACTGCTCCCACTGAGGTCACTGGGCTGTGGGATGAGGCCACATATGTCTACTGTGCTCAGATCAGCTCTGTCTTGGGCAGGGGTGACTCAGAGGCTTTTTCTCATGAGTGTTGTCTCTCTGTCACTCACTCAGCCCGTATATCATTGGCACTACCAACCAGCCTGTGAAGATGACCCCAAACCACGGTCTCCATCTCAGCTTCAGGTACATCCCTGAGAATCATCTTTAGGAGTTGTAGGGGACAGAAGCTATCACTTGCCCCTGGGTGTTTCTGTGGTCACATCCTATGACTGGGGACCCTGATTAGCACTGAACCCCAAGCCTGTCCCTGCCATCCCGGAAAGATCTGGTATTCCCCGACCTCAGGCAAACTCAGGGTGGGGATGCAAGGAGGACTCCAAGAGTCTTGGGGAGCAGGACAGCTTGTGTGGGGACCCAACCCTGACCACCAGAGTCCTTCCCCAGGATGCTGACCTTCTCCAACAACGTGGAGCCAGCCAATGGCTTTCTGGTGCGCTACCTGCGGCGGAAGCTGCTGGAGTCGGACACGGACATCAATGCCAACAAGGAGGAGCTGCTGCGGGTGCTGGACTGGGTGCCCAAGCTCTGGTACCATTTGCACACCTTTCTGGAAAAGCACAGCACATCTGACTTCCTCATCGGTACGGCCCTGCCTTGCCTTCCTCCTCTGCCCCAGGCTGCAGGGAACCCTGGGGACTGGAACCAAGCCCTCCCAGAGGATCTCGGGGAGGCTGACATGTTCCCTTTGTCTCCCAGTGCCACAAACCACAGCTGGTGGGTGATGCACACAAGCATTGCTCTTTCCTGGGTTGTCTTTGTTCCTTTGGGAGCTGTCACTAGGGGTGTCAGCCAAGGCTGGCAGTTCTCCCAACACCCTTCCCTGGGCATGGAGCATCTGTGTGTTCCCAGGAGGATCCCCCCATGCTTCAGCAGGCTTTTGGGGGATAGATTGAACTTGGCAGCTCCCTTCCTTGCCTGGGAGATGCTGTCTGCCTGCTAGTCACTGTTCCCAAGGGCACCCTGCCAGCCAGGTGTGCCCACCTCAGTGCTGTGAGCCTCCGGCCCAGTGACTGGAGAGGGGGACCCGGCTCCCATTTCTACTGTTTGCCTTCCCCCCCCAGGTCCCTGCTTCTTTCTGTCCTGCCCTATTGGAATTGAGGATTTCCGGACCTGGTTCATCGACCTGTGGAACAACTCCATCATCCCTTACCTGCAGGAGGGGGCGAAAGATGGGCTCAAGGTAACCAGTGCTGCTGGCACATGGGAATGCAAACCAGTGTGGGGACACACTGATACAGCCATCGTGGGTTGGGGAGAGAGGGGAGGCACTGGGACTGTGGGTGCAGATAACATCTCTGTCAATCTGTGCCCTGTGGCTGTCGTGGGACATAGCACTGTCCTGGGAGTTCAGGGTGCCACATGCTCTGGCATGTACTGAGGAGTTGGCTGCCACTTGCTCCCTGCCACAGGTCCATGGACAGAAGGCTGCCTGGGAGGACCCCGTGGAGTGGGTGCGGGACACCCTGCCCTGGCCGTCAGCGCAGCAGGACCAGTCCAAGCTCTACCACCTGCCCCCGCCCACCATCGGGCCCCACAGCGCCGTGTCCCCCCCTGAGGAGCGCACCGTGAAGGACACCACCCCCAGCTCCCTGGACTCGGACCCGCTGGTATGCTGGCCAGCAGGAGGGGCTGGGAGGAGCTGGTGGCAGAGCAGGGCAGAGCTTCACTTTTGCAGTTAATTCTCGGTGTAAAAAGCATGATTTGAGATGCAGAAACACTTTGTGCTCCCAGGAGGAGCTGAGGGTGCAGGATAGAGGCACTGGCAGGTGGGCTGCACACCAGGACACAAGGTGATATGCTAGTGAAAGGACATGACATGATACTCTATGAGGTGTCATGTCCACATGCAGAGCCACAGATAGGCACACATGTGCTCCTATATGTCCTGATGTGTCACCTGGATTCTCCTGCTGACTGATCAGCTGCCACAGGTGATGCCAGCTGATGCTGTTTTGGCACACTTAGTTTTGAGCATTCTAGCTGTGCCCGAGGCTGGATCCTGGTGCAAGGGAGGGATTTTGCAGCATCTCTGGGATTTTCTTTACCCTCTAAGGAACTTCCCAGTGAGGCTGCTTTGGGAGGGCAAGGAGGGCCAAGTGGCCTCTCCAGTCTTCTGTCTGCCTTGGGCTCCTGCCATGCTCCTGTCCCCACAGATGGCCATGCTGCTCAAGCTCCAGGAAGCTGCCAACTACATTGAGTCTCCAGACCGTGAGACCATGGTGGACCCTGACCTGCAGTCGACTCTGTGAGGCCTGGATGTGCCAGCCCAGGTGGAGGGGAGCTGCTGCTGGGCTGCTCTCATTTTCCTTTGGCATCCAGTAGCGTGGGGCTGGCGAGCAAGCGGAGAGGAGAAGAGCAGGGCTCTGGGATGTCCTGGTGGAAACTCTGCTCATCTGTGAAAGAGCACGAGGTTCTGTCTCTCCTACCAACCCTGGGGGTAGGAGAATCCTGGTTTCTCTTCTTGGTTTTTTTCTGTCTCTATTGCAAACTCTTGGGCTTTGGGACCAAGGTGACCACTGAGGCTAAGCTCCCACTCCTGGGAGCTGCAGGAAGGCCGCTGCGTGGGGCAGGGACCCCATGGGAGCCACCTGGGCCACAGCTGGGAGCACAGGAGGTGCTGGGGCTGCAGGATGAGGGCATGGGCACAAGGGGCTCTGGCTCCCTCTGCCCCCACCAAGCAAAGCCACTGGAGCCTCCAATGTGGAGCTCCCACCCCATACCAGCCAAGGGGAGCATGGCTGTCACTGCTCTCTCTGCACTCCCTGTTCCACATTCATGGCAGCCACTGTGATCAGGTCAGCCCAAAAACCCTGCTTTGGTTATTTTATTTTGTTCCCTCCCTCCCCCTTTTCCTTTGGCCGAGTCCAGACTTTACTTTGGTCCCTTTTTTTGTTCTGGTTCTTTGCTCTCCTAGCCTGGAGCCTGTGGTCTGGTGCCTACTGCTTCCCTGGCAGCAGTGCCCTTCCCCTTTAGTTTCTTTTGCAGCTGTTGGTTTCACCACTCAAACCACCTCTGTCATAAAACTGGTGCTCACTGGATGATCTCCAGTCCCTGAACCCACCTCCTGGGGCCGCACAGGTTGGCTGACGTGGGACTTGGTGGCCAGTGTGGAGGCGGGTGGCAGCAGGAGGCTCCCAGAGCAGCCCCTCACATGGCAACTCCCTCCTCCTCAAAGACACAAGGCATCTGGACGCTGTCTCCCACCAGGCTGGGATGCCCCATACCCCTGAGGTACTGGGGCATGGGGATTCTGCTCTGCTGTCCCATCCCTGGGCAGCTGGATGCCCTCCCTGTCCCCTTGGTGGAGAGGGGTCCAATCAGCCTCCCATCCCCTTGGTGCTGCCAGGCCTGGGGCTGTGGGTCGATGAGCCTGGAGTTGCTCCCCATGCAGCCTGCTCCCCCTGGCCCTGTGCCTTCCTGCAGCCTGGCAGGATCTGTGTTGGTGCTTTGGGGGCACCTGGGGTTGCCATGTGTCCTCCTGGCCTTATCCCGCATTGTCAAAAGACCAGACTCCATGGAGAGGGTCAGCCCCGGTGCTGCCATGGTGCCTTAATCCCTGGCCGTGCGGGTAGGGGGCACAAGGGCTTGGGACAGTGCTGTCACAGCCTGCTCTAGCTCCAGTGTCCTCTGTCCCCAAAGCCAGCTTGCCTGGGATGGAGTGAAGGGGCTGGCACTGTCCAAGCTTGGACTGCTGCCTGCAGCACCCTTGCTGGCCTGTCCCCTGCCATGGCTGCAGGGTGCCCTGCAGGTCCCCACCCCATCCTGTGCACACCTGGGCTCTGGGGTTCTCCTCCTCCTGCTGCCCTCCAGCTCAGCCCCCACATTCATCCGGGGCCTTGGAGAGACATATGAGGAGAGGTGACCCCAGGGTCAGATCAACTGAGCCCACCCTGTCCCCAAACTGCCAGGCTGGGGACTGGGCAGCCTCGGCCCCCTGTGCCGCAGCTGGTGTGGCCTTCAGGAACGCCTCACATCCCTCTGGAACGGGCAACTCCCGCAGTGCCCTTGGAGGCTGCTGCCACCTCTGCCCTCGGTGCTCTTGGCCGGTGTGTCCCGCCTTGCCGCCCCATGGTGCTCACTTCTCCCACTTCTCAGTCTGTCTGACAGCCTCCTGCTGCTGCCGGGGCCGGCCAGCCCGGCCCCTTCCCACAGGGATCTCCGGGATCTCCTCCCCATGCTGGCTTGGGCGTTAGGGCTTTCTGTTCGCCTTCTCTTGTGTTGCTGATGTTGAGGACTCGTTGTACATAGATCCGTCGTGGAACGCCCTGTGTGGGTTGGGGGGGCTGGCCCTGCGCCTTGTCCCTGGTTTTGGGTTTTTTTTGTACTCTGTGATGACTGTGCTGTGCTGACTTCTTTTCTGATTGTATGAGACTCTGGCCCAGCAGCCACTCAAGGTTGGCAGTGGGGACCCAGCTGTCCCCTCCACCCCCTCTCACTCTCCTTGGGACTCTGGTACCCAGGGTGGGAAGAGACTGATGCACCTTTGGAGGCTGCCCTGTGCCCAGGTGCCCTGAGGAGTCCCATGGGAGGAGGGGCAGCCTTGCCTGAGCTTTCTTTTCTGACACCTCCAGGGAGCCACCCAAACCTGGACCAACTGTAGCTTGTCCCTCACTGCTGAGCATCCCCTGGCCTGTGTCCTGCAGGTTCACCCCATCCCTCCCCTCACTGGGGCTGCCCCTCATCCCATCAACTCAGTACTGGCAGCTGGAGGGGAGTAGCAGGTGGGGATGTGATCCAGGAGGAATCACTGAGGGAAGAAGGGCCATGCCAACAGGTGCGCCCTGGGATTAGCATGTTTGGAGCCTTGGCTGGCCTTACCTGGCTGGAGGGGCCAGGTCCTGGTGGGCTCCTCCTGGCTTACACCAAGCACCTCCTGTCCCCAAGGCTGGCAGCTGTCAGAGGGCCAAACCCCTGTGAGCTGAGCACCTCTGTCCCCAGGGAAGGGGTCCAGGGATTGCTCTAAACTCATCCTCCTGCCACCTCCAAGGGTGCCTGTTGTCCCCAAAGGTGCCTGCTACCCCCAAAGGTGCCCATGGTCCCTGGGAGTCCCCTTGAGGGGCTGGAGGTGTGCGATGCCAGCACCTCACCCTCCTGCCCCCTTGAGCTGCTGCTGCCTGGTGGCCTGAACCTTACACTTTTAGCTTTTTTCTATTAAATACAAACAACCTTTTTTAATTAAATAAAAGATGAAATGGACAAATTCCTGTTCTAGATTATCTGTGTAATGGACTGGGTTTTGTGTTTCTTAACTGCATGGTATTCCTGCCAAGGGGTTTTATAGCACTTTTTAAATTTCTCTTTAAGATTTTGGTCCAGATTTCTACTGCTCTTGCCTGTCTGTTTTTTGCTTTTTCCTTGCACTCTCCATGTTTGTAAACTCGCTCCATTTTATACCTGATGTTGAGACCCAGCCCCACATTGTACATAGCTGCGGGAACAATCATAGGGAACAAACAAACACCATCTGTACTCTTTCCACGATTAGTTGGTTTTTACTTCAAAGAAATTTTAAAAGAAACATAAAAGGAAGCCAGGAAAAGGCTTGAGGATATTCTGAAAAGACAGAAACAAATCCAGCCCTGCACCAAGTCAGCTCCTGCTGCCCACACTGCCCGCACCAACTGGCATGTCTCTTCTCAGTCGTCTGTCTAACACCATTGGATTCAATAAAGTGATCTCCTGTACTGTTGGCTCCTGGTCCTGTGTCTATGGCTCTGTTCCTGTATGGCAGAGGGGCGGGTAGTTGTACACATCATAGAATGTGATGGTTTGGATGGAAGGGACTTTAAACCTCATCTCAGTGGAGGGGACACCTTCCACTATCCCAAGTTGCTCCAAGCCCCTGGCCTTGAACATTACCAAGGATGAGGTGGCTACAGCTTCTCTGGGCAGCCTGTGGCAGGGCCTCCCCACCCTCACAGCCAAGGATTCCTTCCCATTATCCCATCTAACCCTGCCCTCTGGCAGTTTGAAGCCATTCTCCCTCTTCCCTCCAGGCCCTTGTCCAAAGTCCCTCTCCAGCTCTCCTGGCCTTCTAGGCACTGGAAGGAGCCCTGAGTTCTCCCCAGGGCCTTCTCTCCAGGCTGAACATCCCCCATCTCTCCTAGCCTGTCACCAGAGCAGAGGGGCTCAAGCCCTCAAAGCAGTTACTCCTGTCCTTGGTAGTTGCCTTCCTGCAAAATCTGGGAAGGGAGCCTTAGTAGAAATGCTCCTGGGTGTAATCTTAGCTGTTTTGCAGGATGCTGGGAGCAGTCTTAGGGGTTGGGGACCTCTCTCCTGAGGTCACACTCCTGTAAAACCTGGGGTGGGCAGAAATGGTCCTGATTTGGAATCTTTGCAGTTTAGGATATGGAAAGCAGGAGGCCTCTTTCCTGGGGCAGGAGAGGAAGGTCCTACCTGAGGTAAGCAGATGGGGAGAAGGGCTCAGGTTGGGTGGGCATTCCCAGGGTCCCTTTTGCCTAACCAGGTCAGATCTGATCTCCCATTTGAAAGGGCATGATGGTAACAGATGCCACATCAGCACAGGGGGACAGAGGTGGCATAGTGTCCCTTGTGCAAATCCAGTTTGCAGAGCACGGCTGGAGGCTAAAGCAGGCAGGGAGAGCCCGGTCTTCCCGCAGCGTCTCCAAATCTGTTTTCCCCTCCGGAGAGCGATACTGGAGCGGGGACAGATGCTTCAGGAGCTGTTGATTAATGACGGGATTGCGATGAGCTGTAAGAGGCTGCAGTGGCGGATCCAGGGCCAGGAGAGGGCTCTTCCCATCGGCTCCCGCTCCTCCCGCAGGCCGAGTTCACACGAGTTCGTTACGTTGGGTGCGGTCCCGGACGCGGAGAGTGGGACCGGTTTTGGTGACCGCAGAGATGTGTCCTGTGCGTGCACCCCGACCTGTGCTGACTCCAAGCCCTGTGCAGGCAGCAGAACAGGCGGGAGAGGAGGCAGGGGAGCAGCAGAAGGGTCCCACGCATCGTGACTACGGGAAGTGCCACGGCGCAGAGCCAGAGGAATCGGTCCGAGCCATGGGGTGGGGGGGCGATGCAGAAGGACCACACGGGGATGATGCCAGACGGACTCCTGCGTTTGGGAACACACATCCGCCCTTTTCAAGGGCAGGGGAGGGTCCCTTCGTTCCGGGAAACCAGCGACCCTGGGTGCTGAAGTGGGCTTGTGGCCCCCATGCAGGACCCTTCCCCTGCCCGCAGTATCCGGAGGGAGCTCGTGCCTGTCTGTGATGTGTGTCGGGCGCTGGTGCAAGGCTGGGAGGGTGTTTTGCTGCAACAAAACTGGGTGTGCAGAGGTTTTGGGAGATGCAGCTCACAGCTGGGCTGGGACCTCGGGATCCCCTCCCTGCTCCAGGCACCACCTTTCTAGAGTGTCTCTGGCTGGAGCAGGCAGTCACCTCCCTGTGTAGCTCAGATGCTCTGGCTGTGACACTGGGACCCAGGGACTGCTGGAATGGAGGTGGAAGACCCTCAGCTGGGGTGATTTGGGGTGAACCCGCAGGGTGCCTGTCCCTGGCTCACGTGTGGGGAGTAAGGAGTGTCCAAGGGCTCCCTTTCCCACTCGAGGCTCCATCGGTGGGAAAGGGATCCCATAGCACAGGCAAAACTGTCCCACCATTGCCCTCTGCTCCCCCCACCCCGGACTCCTCACTCAATCCCATCACCTTTTTCCTGATGTTTTGACTCTAAAACCAAAGCTGGTTCCCAGAAGCCTTCTGGATCTGGGGGAGGTACGGTGGAGGTGCCACCACCGCAGCTGCCTCCAGCGCCTTTCTCCTGCGGCCTGGCAGGTCCCTGTGGTGGTGGTGGTGGCAGTGGTGGGTGACTGGCGGGCAGTGATATGGGCAAGGTCTCTGGTGAGAAGGGACCAGTGTGCCTGACCAGTGCTCGGTGATTGATGTGAAGTGTTTGGTGTTGGTGCCAGGTGCCAGTGCTGTGTGAGAGGTGACCCCAGTGCGACATGCCCGGTGCCTGTGCTCGGTGCTGATGTGAAGCGCCTGGTGTGAGCTTACCCCGATGGGGGTTTCCCAGGGTGCCAGTGTGAGGTGACCCCATGCGGTGCCCAGTGACAGGTATGAAGCGGCCCGATGCCCGGCGCCCGGTGACGATTCCGCACGAGCCCCGGTGCGCGCCCCCGGGGGGCCGGGCGGGCCGAGGTGAGCGGGCGGGGCCGCGGGCGGGGCCTCCCGGTGGCGGGCGGAGCCTCGCGGAGCCGCCGCACGCGAGCCCGGAGGGGCCGGGGCTGCCGCAGCGCCGCGCAGGTCCCGCCGCCCGCCCCGCACCGACCGCTCCCGTCCGCGCCCTCCCTGCACCGAGCGCTGCTCTCCCCGGCCGCTCGGACCGCACGGACCGCACCGCAGCGCTCCCGCCGCCGCCCCGGCCGGTAAGTGCCCGCCCGCACTCCCGCCGAAGTTTCCGCCGGTGCCGCAGCGGCGCGGGGTCTGCGGGACGGGGCAGCCCGAGCTCACGCCGATCCCATCCCGGCGTCGCCGCCGCGTGCGGTCGTCCCCCGTGGGGTGGGATGGAGTACTCGCCGCGGGCACCGGGTAGCACACCTCGCCGTGTTCCGGTGCCGGGAGCGGGGCAGGGACTTGAGCTTTTCCCGGGAACCCATCCTGGAACACAGGTCCCAGAGCTGGCTAGCACCCGGAGGCTGCCCGTGGGGGGCTGCGCCCAGAAGGCGGCTGAGGACGGAGCCTGGAGAGATGGAGAGGGGGGCGGCCAGTGGTGCAGGAGGCTGCGGAACTGGCGGGGACCATCCAGGGGCGTGGGGACCCTCCCGGGAATGCCGAGCGGTACCGCCGGGTCAAAGGTACCCTCTGGGCTCTGCGGGATACTCCGGCTCCTCATCCCTGCGGATGGCCGACAATGAGTGCCCTTGGGGTGCTGGCCCCGGGAGTGGCGGGGGCGCGGGACCGTTCCTGCAGCATTGCGGGGATCCCAGCCTGGTGCTGGGAACCCGGGGAGCGGCGTGGCCCCAGCGTGGGCTGCTACAAGCCCCGCTGCTGTGACGGCTTCATCGTAGCGGCCTGGCCAGGAGCCAGCTCCAGACAGACCCTTCGTCTGGATTCCCGCGCCGTGGCTACACTATCTCCGGGATCTTGTAGCACTCCCTATGCTGGCTGGGTGCCGTCAGGGTGCAGCCGTGCAGAGGGGCTCAGTCCAGCGCCCGGGATGTCACACTGGGATGCTGCAGTCCTTGCTGTGCCCAGCACATCGCTGCTCCCCTCAGCCTAGTTTTAAAGAGTGATCCCAAAGGAGCTCTACAAATTGCGCAGGGGACAGGCAGCGTTGCAAGGTGACTGTGGCACAGAGAGTGGGAAACACAAGTCTGTGTCACCCATTGCTTCGTGGTCTCCAACTGTATCAGCGCCTCTGTGTTTCTCTCTGCACGGGCGCTCCTTGGCGCAGCGCTCTTCTGTCCTCCGAGTGAGAGTGGCCGGGGTGCTGCGGGGTGTCACCCACTGCAGAGTGTCCGACAGCACAGCCTCCTGCGCTGTGGAGCTGCAGAGCGCTGCTGGACTCCCCGCCTGCTCCTCTGCTGCAGCAAAACTTCAGTCCTGAGCGCAGGCTGGCTGGTACGCGAGGTGCTGCTGCAGCGCTGTTACTCCTGCACGCACCGAGCGGCAGAGCAGCCACCGGCAGGAGTCTCCAGCCTGCTGCATTGTTCCTCGCTAGCACAGTGCCTCGGCCGCACGCTGCTGAGGGCTGCCGGACCCCCGGGGTACCGCTGGGGCATCCCCGGGACTCCGCGCCCTTGCTGCCTATGGGTGTTTTCGGCCGCAGGGTTTGGGTGGGAGAAGTGTTGCCTGCGGTGGTCTGTGTGCAGGGGGAGAGTGAGGCATCAAGGAGGAGGTGATGCACCCAAGGTCATTGAGGCCAGCCGTGGCAGTGGGAGTCACCTGCGTTGCTCGAGAACAGACCACTCAGCAAAGCACCCCAGTGCCTCCAAACCCAAGTGCTTCTCAGTGATGCCGTATCTCCCTCCTTGGTCATGGGCGTCGTGCAGGAATGCTGACCTTGCCCGATCCCCTGGCACCTTGCCCAGTCTCCCATGGTGAGCACCGCTGCCCCGCTTGCTGGGAGCCAGCCTGAAGCCCCGGTGCCCCCGATTCTGCAGGGTGAGGACACGTCCCTCGCTGCCTGTGGACCCGGGGATGGCAGTGAGCAGCCCCGGCTGCACTGCATTGCTGCCGCCCACCCTGGCTCTGCACCCAGCTGCCCACAGTGCCCACGGTCCCAGAGGAGACAGGACACACAAGTACAGTCATACATGTACATGGATATAATATTATAAAGACGGTTGGAGAGGGGGTTTCCAAGCGCAGCCTCTGGGGCATTTGCTGCCGACTGCTCTCGTGGGAGCTGCCTCCTGCTCCATAAGCCCCAGGGATGGTCACTGGGCTACAGCTAGAGGCCACTGAAGTGAGCCGGGACTCCCGCTCCCCCGCAGGTCCTTTCTCCAGTTCACCATGGTTTTGGCAAAGTCCCAGCTCTGGGAGCCGGATGACTGCGGCTCCTCATTATGACTGGAGTTTCTCCTTCCCCGGGCTGCGCAGAGAGCTGTGAGCTGGCAGCCGTGATGTCCTCCAGCAGGATCAATGCCCAGTGTACAGATGGGACCCAGTGCCCACTGTTTTAAAATCCTGTATTTTTTAATTCTCTACTCCCAGCAGCATAGCTCAGCACTGTGCCTGGCTGTGTTCCTCTTTAGCCTGGTGGCCACCAGCACCTTCCCCGTGCCACTTATCTGGAGCCGCCAGTAAGTGCAATCGGCAAAATGCTTTTGCCCTTGGCTGTGGTCAGCCTTTCCCTCCTGAGTGAACACCCAGCTCTTCCCCAGCTCATGCCCTCAGCTCAGCGCCTGCATGAGCCTGCGTTCCCCAAAGCGCTCTTTGATTATTAGCCCTAATAATTGTGTTATCGCATTGACCGAACTGTTTCAGATGCCAAAGCTAATTTTGCTCTTCATGCCTTCCTTCATCAGTAATGGGATTTTGATAACATCATGCATCCAAAAGTATTGGATAAACTTGGCATAATTCCCCATTTATTAATTAAACTGTAAATTAGGCAGTGTGCGTCTGGAATCTGAATGCCCCAAACCGGTGTGATCCTGCAGCTGGGGATGGTGCTGGTCTGTTCCTGTCAGCCCTGGGGTGTGGGATCCTGGTGTCTCCTGCTGAGTTTGGGGCTGCCACATCCCAGTGGGACCACCTGCTCCACTGTTTTCTGCATGCTGGAAATTGTGATGTTTCATCTACTCTGGTATTTGGAGTAGGAATCATGTCTCTGAATTTAGCTTCTGGTCAGCAGTCAGAGTCTGGCAGAGCTCCCTGTCCCCCCAGGGTGGTTCTGCTGGTGCTGCTGCTTTGAGAGGGGTGATTGCAGCCAGCTCTGGCAGTACATGTGGCAGTGCTGGGCTGTGCCAAATTCCTGCCATCTGGAGCAGTCCCACTCTCCCACACAGGCAGTTGTCCGACTGTTGCAACAAACCCATTCCCACTGGCTCTCTGTGGTCCCACTGGCCTGGAAGGCACTTCTGGCACTGACAGGGTGTCCTTCTTCTTGTGCATCTTAAGGAAGGCTGGTGTGGTTTAATTAATCTGCGGTGTTTCATGCTCCCCAGCTTTTCCCAGCCCTGCAGGGTGCAGTAGCTGTGGACTCTGGCTTGTGCATCCCTGGGGATATGGGGAGACCAGGAGAAAAGTGGGTGCTTGTGGCACGAGGTGTAGGTGGTGCTGTGGGATGTGATGGGGTAGTCCAAGCCCTGAATCTGTGCTGAGCTGGAAGTGGCCTGGGAGGACTGTCCTGCTGCCAGGGACCTGGGGAACTGCTCTAGGGCCAGGCTGAGGCCATGGGGATTGAGAGTGTCTGTGAGCAGCAGGATGCCCAAGACATGCCCATGTACCAGGCTGGTTTGGGATGGGCAGAGCTGATCCAGTAGTTGACATTCTGGCAGTGCTCACCTGAGATGAGGCATCCCTGACTCCTCCTGTGCCTCACACCACAGCAATTACACCAAAACACCATGGAGGTGGGATCAGCCTCCAAACTGCTCAGTGTTGTCCCAGGGAGATGCCTCCTCTCTTCTCCTGCAGGACACAGGGTGTCCCTGGGGACATGCTGGGACTGAGGGCTGCTGTTCTGGGGAGCCCCAAGTGACATCACAGCTCCCACTGGCCTTGAGCAGAGGATTCAAGGAAGAAAACAATCCCAAATTTCAGAGCCATGCGTGGATTTTAGAAGCACATAGGCTCCCTGTGGGCTCTGTTGCTGTCTTGCTCTGTTCCCAGGGGAGTCTCAAGTTTTTCTCCTGGAACTGAGGCCTGGCAGAGCTGTGTTAGTGCCTGGATGAAGGTGCTGGCTTGTGCTCACACTGCCCATGCAGCATCGTGGCACCACTGCCAGCAGCCTGGCATAGCCACTGCCTGGTGCTGCAGTGAGCTGTGTGTGGCTGTGCCTGCTCTGCTCTGTGCCACAGGAGAGCCCAGCAGAGACCTCCTGGAGGAGTGGCCATGGGGGACCCTTGGAAGGGATGGTGACTACCAACACCAGTTCAGGAACCAGGGTGCTTTGCGTCTGGGCTCTTCAGGTTTTTCCAGGGGAGGAACAATCTTCTCCAGAATGCACTGGCGGAGCAGCTCCTCTGTGCAGCCCCGAAAGTGTGTGCTGTTGTGCTTGCGCCAACAAAACACTTGGAGTCACATGGAAATGCAGTTCAGAGGGGCTGGGCAGGGACAGAGGAACCCCCTGTGGTGTTCAGGGGCTGTGCTCATCACCCCAGCTGCGCTCCCAGCTCTCCCAGTGACATTTCTCCATCTGCACGAGGTTTATTCATGGAAGTCAGCCCTGTGTCCTGGCCTTGGTGGGGCTTTGTGACACAACAAAATCCCCTGGGCTGCTGTGGTACTGTGTCCTTGCTGATCCCACCATTGTGTTTCTTCCATTCCCTTTGCCACCCCAAATACCACAAGGCCAGATGGCCCTGGGGACACAGAGCTCTACTCTGCCTCTGGGCTCTCTGTGCTTTGGAGTGGGGCAAGCAGCATCAGCATTGCTCCCACAGCCACCCAGTCCTGGGGTACTGAGCCCAGGCTGACAGGGAGGAGGAGGATGAGCATTGCTGTGTGTTCATTGGGGCTTGGAGATGGTTTCCTGGATTCTAATACCAGCCCACCAAGACCTTGTGCTTGGCTGGGAGCTGTGGAGATCTCCCTGGAGCCTCCCCCTGGAAATGGCCCCTCGTGGCTCGTGTCTGCTTTTTGGCCCATCCGTTGAGCTGGGGAGCAGCATGGGGCGCGTGTTCCCTGCTCCTGTCTGCCATCGATCCACCGTGTCTCGGCTCGCTCCTGGAGCTGCTTCTGGCTCTTCCCCAGGAGCTGACCTGGCTCCTTTTCTCTCCTCCCATGCTGATCTGGAGCCATCAGTGTGGCACAGGGCCATGGCCGGGAGTGCCGGCAATGTGATGCCCACCCGGGAGGGCAGAACTTGGAACTCTTGGCTGTGTGGTGGCTTCGAAGTGCCAGGGCAGCTCAGCCCATCACCATCTGGTGCCCTATTTAGCTGCTCTTATGTTGCCTTCAGAGCAAGACACTGCTGCTGTGGCATCACAGCGCTGGGGACTGGGCTGGGCTCTAGCAGCACCTGGAACTTATTTTCTGGGAGGCTTCTTTGGCCATTTATGGCTCTGTGTGCCAAGGGTGGACTGTCTGTGCTGCCTGGGATTGGGGTGAGCCTGGTGCTTTGCTCTGGCAGTGGTCAGTGCTATGTGGGATGTTCCATATGCTCTGCTGTCCTTGGTAACAGCTGTGTCCCCATAGCTCAGGAGACTGTGGTCTCCAGCATCCCCAGCTGCTTTTTCTACCTGTGCCATGGTGGCACATGGCATGAACTGAAACCATCTGGATGAAGTGCTGGTGGTGCCTGCAGCCCCTGCAGCATTCCTGTGGGATGAGACAGCAGTGCAGTAGTGATGGGAGACAGTGGGAAACAGACACCCACAGTGGAGAGGGGACATGGTGCTCACCAGTCCCTTTGCCGTTGGCACCCAAATTTCAGGTGGCAGTGGCAGCGCCTGCCCTGGCTCCTGTGCGAGCCCTGACACCAGTCCTAGCTCAGCTCCCTCCTGCCCTTCCATCCTGGGGCAGATGCAAACCAGAATCCGGGCCTGATCCCTCTAGAAAAAGTGGAGTTTGGGGGATCAGCACCTCTGGGTGCCAGACAGGGCTCTGAGTGCCTAGCAGTGGGTCCTTCTCTGATGTGAGTGTTGGCATCATGGGCTGTCACTGCCCTCGTGCCCCATTTCACCTCGGTGCTGTTCTGATTTTAGAGGCAAAGGCACAGAAAATCCCTGAGCTGCTTCTCTGGGCACCCTGGTGCTGCTGGGTGCCAGCAGTGGTCCCCATGCAGGGAAGTGTCCCTGAGTAGGGACACATCTGCCATCTCCCTGAGCCACAATGCCTTGGGGGGCCCTGCCATTGCTGAGAAGCTCCCCAATAGCTGTGTGTGTTGGCTGGGGTGATGCTTTGCAAGAGGAGATGCACAGGAGCGAGCAGGGCAGGCTGGGATCATCCCTTCCCCGCACTGACCTTTAGGTGTCCGTCCAGTGGGAGACTTCTGGCAGCAGGAGCCAATGGTTTGGCTTGGAAACACCAGAAGGCATCAATCTGGAACCCAAATGATGGACAAAGGATGCCTTAAGGCTGCATTTACCGCTAGATCTTGCTTGGTTTTGCTGTGAGTAACACAGATATCCTCTCTCATAGGCAAGCACTGGCTGTGAAACCACCATCAGTTTTTAATTTTTTATTTTACAAACTCTCCCTCATGAGCCAGGGGCTAAGTCTACTTCTTTGAGGCCAGGGGCTCTGAGGCAGGAGCTCATCCCGAGCTGTGCAGTGTGATGCCCTCCTCAAATCCCTGGGGAAGAGCCTTTGGGGCTGCTGAACCCCAGCAAGTCATTATTTTTAATTAGCCGAGCCAGGAGCTGGTGGGTGATGAGGCCATGAGTGGAGTGTGCTGTGGTGGGGAGAAGGGTGCAGGCCAGCTCTGGTCCCATCCAGAGATGCTGCTGGAGCCTGCAGGATGGGGAGCAGTGCTGGGGGTCCTGGTAAGGTCTGGTGGCTGTCACTGGCCCACTCAGAGCTGCAGGAATGCTGACCTTCAGCCCTGCTCAGGGATTTCCTCTCTCAGGGCACTGCTTCCCATGCTGTGCCTCAGTTTCCCTTGGTGGGTAGGGGGTGTTTGGCCAGCAGTACCTGCTCATACCTGGGTTTGAGGACAGGAAAACCTATGCCTGTGAAGGTGATATCTCAGCAGCTCACACTGTGATGCCACTTGCTACCAGAGTATTCTTGGCCTGTCACACCCCTCAGCTGTAGGAACACCCTCCCCTGAAAATTGTGGAGCTGGGGGAGCAGAGACTCCCCTTGCTCTCAGCACAGTGGATCAGGGTGGGAATGTGGGGGGATCCCAGGGGCTGTTCCACCATCCTGAGTGCCGAGGGTCTGATCTGGCACCGCTGATACAGCTGCTGTGGTGTTGTGCTGGGGTTGGGGAAGGGGAACAGGGATGAAATTCCAGGGTTTGCTGGGCTGTTGCAGAGTCCCTTTGCACCAGAGTCCTGCAGCATCTCCCCACCCAGCACCCCCTCCCTCCTCCCTGATCCTTTGGTCTGGTGCCTTCACACATCCCTTGCCAGGAATTCTCTGTTAATTAAATGACCATTAGAAGCTAAGTCATGTTTTTGCCTTAATTAGAGTCTCCTGTCTCACCACTGTGAGCTGAAACTCTGGCCCAGCATGTCCCCTCTGTGTCCCAGTCTGGACTGATGGGAGCGCTGGGGAGCCAGGACAGCTGTGAACGGCCGGAGGGATGCCCAGGCATTGCGCCAGTGGGTCCAGCAGAGATGTGATCTCTCCCCCCAGCTCTTGTGCTCCTCACCCCAGAAGCAAAACACCTGCTGGCATCAAAATCCAGATGGGGCACTGCCAAATAGCTCAGCTGTACTCTGGAATCTCTGCTTGCCCCGGGGCTGTACTGCAGGACTGTGCAGTCTCTGGAGTGGAGTGCCCAGGCTTCCTGCTGGCATTGGGGTCTTACCTTGAAACTGGCTCGGCATTTTCATTCATGGTCATCCAAGCCGAGGCCCTGGCACACGGCAGCAATTTTTGGGTCAGCTCCTCGTTCATGGAGGCCTGGGGGGCTCCCACAACTCCATCCCAGCTCACACCTGGCTTTGCCATCCTGTACAGAAGCAATAACTCATTGCTCTGGGCCCACAGTGGCAGCTGCCCTTCATTAGCCAACAAGCCTTCCCCCACAGCAGGGTTTTCCTGGGCCATTTCGTCCCTCTGGGCTGGGGGGGGCAGGGTTAGGACCCCCATCCCCCCCTGCCCACACCCAGCCCTTGGTCAGCCCCAGCTGCTGCTAATTGCTGCCTCCTCCTCATTAATCTTCATTGTCGCTGTTCCTGCTCTGCATCATCCCCGTGGCCTTCATCTTCCTGGAGGGGAGAGGTTCCTCCTGCTGGAGAGGGGAAGGTTCCTTCTGGTCTTGCAGAGGAGCAGTTGGATTCCCCAAAAGCCCTCACCCTGCGGATGCCTGAGCTCCCTTGGTGCTGCCATGTCCAAGAGACATCCTGGTCCTTCTGTGCATCCCCAAATTCTCATCCTGGGTCTGGTCTTTTGCAGAGCACCCTGGCTGATGAGAACGACGGCCCATTGGTTTCCCACTTATCGCTACATGGTCCTCAAAACCCCCAGTCAGTGAATTCCCCCCTCCATCCTTCCCCATCCCATGCAGACAGGGAACTACTGCTGGGCCAGTGGATACCCACGATGGGATCAGCTCTGGAGAAACCCCAAATCTCCTTTTTTGTGCCAGGTGCTGCAGCAGCATGAGGGGAGGGGGAGGTCTCTGGGATGAAGCAGTTGATGGAGGAGGAGGAGAGATGAAGGGCTCAGGAAGGCCTTTTTTTCCAGTGGCGAAACTGCTTTTGTGTGTACAGGGAATGCCCTGGGGATAGATGGGGATGGGGTTGCTGGCTCCAGCCTGGGATTTACATCCCACCAAATCTTGGGGTGCTGCCAGCAAATGGAATGCAGTGAATGGAATATGTGAAAGGGAGGGGGACAACCCCTCCTGCTCCCTCAAACCAGCGATGGAGCCAGGGAGGTTTACACCAGCAAGGGCTGGCTGGACCTCAGTGCAATTTTTTCAGGGTTCAGTATCAGCTTTAACGGGGGTTGGGGGGGTGACCTGGGGTGGGTTTGGGGGCTCAGCCTGGAGAGAGTTTGCTGAATACAGCCCCTGGGGGCTCCTTCTAGGCCAGATGTTTGCAGCTGGGGGACACTGCCTGAGAGGGTGCAGGGTAACAAGTGTGGGGTGCAGAGAAGGGTATTAGGGGCTCTGAGGGTGGTGTAGCATGCAGGTGCATGCATGAAGTGGGACTGGGGTGATATGTTAGGGGGTCTGGGAAGCTGCTGCAAGCAGAGGATATGGGATGTCCTCTGGGATGTGGGGGTGCTGCAGTGGTGGATTTGGGGTGCTGCATTGAGGGGTGCAGGATGAGGCATTGGGAGCTACAGAGGGGTGCATTAGGGGAGAAATACACTGTGAGTGTGATAGGTTTGGTGGGGTTCAGGGTTACACACTGGGGGGCTGGAGCAACAGGAAGCAAGATAAAGTCCTGTGAGGGGAAGAGGTGGCAGCTGTGGGGACCCAGCACCGTGGGGACAGTGTAATGGAGGTGCATGGGTGATGTGCCAACCTACCAACCTCTGTCCCATGGGGTGTCTGCAACAGCTGCCTGGCTGAAGCCCACCCTGTCCTGCTCCATGGGGAGCTCCTGGTAAGTTTTTTTTTTTTTTTGGGAGGAGGAGGGATGCAGTGGGTCCTACGGTTCCCATCAGCCTCCCCTGCTGCACCGCAGGGAGGGGCTGGGGGATCCCTAGGGACCAGCAAGGTAGCAAGGAGCCCCTTCTTATCCAGTATTTTATGATGCTTTAGCCCATGCTTATTCTTCGGCCAAGGACTGATAGAAATGGTTAATTTTAACCCCCACATATTCTTTATGTCCCAAATCTGCGATCATGGCGGGGCGGTGATGGGGAGCAGTGCGGGGTGGCGGTGAACAACTCCAAACCAGGCAGGAATAAAGGAGAAACTTGAAGAACCGCAGCGAGTCCTCGGCAGGAGCAGCTCAGCGGGGTTTGGGGGTGCGGTGGGGATTTCGGGGGGCCGAGCTCCCTTCCCACCCGCACCGACGCCCGCTCGGCCCCTCGCCAGCGGCTGCCGCAACTTGCAAAGAGGAGGGGAAAAAAAATTGCAAAAGGAATGAAAAAAAAAAAAAAAGGCAGCGGAGCCGGAGCAGGACTGCAATGCAGTGCCGCAGCCGAGCCCGCACGGCCCCCGCCCGCTGCCGTGGGAAGGGGCTGGGACGGGGACACGGGGACAGGGAGTTGGGACACGGACAAGGGGTGGGACGGGCCCCCACCGACTGAGAATCTGTGCCGGGGGTGGGAGCAGCTCTGCCCCCACAGCTGCGGGGTTGGGCTGCCTCTCTTGTGTCTGGCGGGGACACGGGATGGATCCGAGGACACCCAGTGAGGCGGTGGCACAGTGGGGACTGGGACCTGGAGGTGAGGGGACGTTCCCAAGATCACAGTGTCCCACTGCTTGCTCTCCCTGCCCCATACATTGCCCCACTGCCTGCTCTCCCAGCTCCCACCCCTCCCCGTGTCTGCCCTGCTCGGCTGTGTCTGCCCTGCTCCGCTGCCCCCCTGGCACTGCCCCACCCTGCCCTGCCCATGCAGGAAGCGGATCAAAGCTTGGTCTCCTCGCTTGGGGGTGCAGGATCAGCCCCCCGCTCCCATGGCAGGAGCTGCAGCCCCCAGGGGCTGTGAGGTGCTCGGCTGGAGGGGGAGCAGCCACAGGGTCTCCATTGGCTGGCTCCCCCCAGGCCCCTCCGGGCCTCAGCTCTGCCAGCGCCGGGTGAGCACCACAGGGGAGCAATTAGTGATGCTAATTAGGCTGCCCTCTTCAAAGCAACCCCTGCAGGGAGGGCCGATGCTGCCTGCAGCCCTCCAGGCCCGGGAAGGACCGCAAGGGCCCCCAAAGCAGCAGTTCCCTGGCCAAGTGTTTGTGCTGCATCTCTGCCCGCAAAGCCCCCGTAGTACCCCCGTTCCCGGCTTCCCACCCTGGCACTCAGAGGGATGTGCGGGTGTGTGCAAGCCCTTGCGCAGGCTGCGGGTAGTGCCACGCACGGGCGAGGACACGCACACCCACACCCCCGGGAGGATGCTGGCAGAGCCACACGGACACTGCCTGAGCGCACAAGCGACACAGCCCTGGGCAGGTGTGCACGGCCCCGGGCACACACTGCGTGTGCACGAGCATTCACACACGGCCCCGGGCACACACTGCGTGTGCACGAGCATTCACACACGGCCCCGAGCACACACTGCGTGTGCACGAGCATTCACACACGGCCCCGAGCACACACTGCGTGTGCACGAGCATTCACACACGGCCCCGAGCACACACTGCGTGTGCACGAGCATTCACACACGGCCCCGAGCACACACTGCGTGTGCACGAGCATTCACACACGGCCCCGAGCACACACTGCGTGTGCACGAGCATTCACACACGGCCCCGGGCACACATTGCGTGTGCACGAGCATTCACACACGGCCCCGGGCAGCTGTGCTCACACGTGTGCACGGCCCCGGGCACACGCCCGGGCACCAGCATTCACACATACATTTGTGCACGAACATCTACATACCCTGTGCACGTTTACACACCCACATGCGTTCATACCCTGCGCACACACCTTGCACAAGCGTTCACACCTTCACACATTTGCGTGCCCCATTCACACGTGCTTGCACAAATGCACGGACAAGCTTGCACCTCCATATCCACGCGTGCACAGACACGCACGGACACACCCCGTGCACATGCACTGGCCCTGGCACACTGACGCCCACCCTGCACGCTCACAGGTGCACTCTGGCACATCTGTGCACACCTGCCCGTTCACACCTGTGCGCACCCGTGGGCCCCAGGGCGTGCCCGGCTGCGGGGGCTGAGCGGTCCCCGCTGTGCTGGGCCAGTCCCTGGGGGCGGTGGCTCCGTGTTGCGGAGCAGCATCGCGATCGTCGCTCGCCTACCCCCGCGGGCAGTGCTGGGCTGAGAGCCCAAGGAGTGGGAGAAGAGGCGGCTGATCCAGGTGCTCCCTCTGGGTGCTGCCCACCTTGTGTGGCAGGTCTGGGTGCGGATGTAGTGGAATGCGATCCTGGGGCCCCCCCACCTCCTGTTCTCTGGGGAGCTTGCAAGGTGTCAGTGGCCTGGAGCCCACACCCTTTGTTCACAGGTGCAGGGCAGAGCGAGGACCCCTGCCCCAGACCAAAGGGGCAAGATCCAGCCCTCGGAGGCTACCCCCAGCAGCCTTTGGTTTCCAAATCCTGACTTTCTTCCCATCCACCCTGGTGCACATGGGTAGTGATGGAGACAAATCCCTCAAGTGATGAGGACAGACCCAGACACGCATCCAGGTCTCCTCAGCTTCTGGAAGCTTTGGGGAACCTTCGAAGACCTCAGTTAAATGCAGCAGCTCTTGATTCATTCCAAGAAGAATGTGGGGGGTGTAGGAGACCTCCGGCACCCTGCTGCAGGCCCCAGTTCCAGGTTTCAGGGCTGCCTGATGCTGGTGTTTGTGGCTGTGACAGTCCCTCAGTGGGGTGGGAAGGTGGCTGTGGCCAAGCCGTTGGGTGGCAAAGCTGCAAGCTTGCAGCAGGGACGTTGTCTGGGGGGGAGTCACATAATCACTTCATTTTGTTGTGTGAAGGACTGCCTCTGCCTCGTGGGGGGGCCCCCCCAGACCCCCACACCACATTCCTTCTGGAGCAGTGGTGCAGGAGGAAGGTGTCCAGGTGTGGAGCCACACTCTGGGTAATTCAGTGCTTGATTCACCTGTGAGGTGGCTGGACATGACAGTGTCGATTTGGGGCAGCAACACCCCTAGGTCTCTCTGACTTTTTTTTTTGAGGTGAGAGCACTTCCTTCTGAGTTGTGCAGGAAGGGCAGAGAAGCACCTGGCCCCGGGGGACAATACTCTGGCTGAGAGGCTTCGTGAGGGTGAGGAGAAAATAAGAGATGCAAGGAAGGGGGTGCACTCAAGCCACAGGTCACCTGCCCCCAGAAATGCCTTCCTGGGTTATCTGTGATCCTGCTGTCTCTGCTTCCGCTGCTGGAGAGCCTGGTCTTCTCCTTAACCCCACTGGCACTATGCACTCCCTGACGTTCTTCCCTGCTCTGGTCTCCTGTAAGCTGCCTTCTGGTGGGGTTCTGGAGGCACTTTGGGGCTGGAGCTGGGGTTGTGGAGGTCATGGAGACCCTTTGGTGTTGGAGCTGGGTTGTGGGAGTACTTTGTACCAGGTTTGGCTGCAGGAGTCAAAGCCACATTTGCAAGATGATGGCTGTCTCCATCCTTGGTGGGTGCTCAGACCCAGCTGGGTTGGCGAGGGGGTGCTGAGCGTGCTGGGCCATGCTGCAGCCCTGGCTGTGACCTGAACACCTTCCCTGGCTCCATGGAGGAGCAGAGCTGGCCAGGGGAGCACTGTGGGTTGGGAGGTGGGGCACCTGTGACACCTGTGACATGTGAGCTGACCCATTGACCAGCACACTGAACCCACCACTGCTGTGTAGAGCCAGCTCTTCCCTGCTTCCATCCATCCTCAAAATGTGCCTTGCCAAAGCCTCCTGGGGGCTGGAAGAAGAGCAGTGTGCTGCTGCTCTTCTGTTCCCAGACTTGGAAGCTCCCCTGCGGCTGGGAGCAAATCCTGAGGGTCCCTGTGGTGAGAATGCCTTTGGTCCCTGCCTGAGAAAAGGAGACGAGAGGGCTGGATTTGTCCAAACTGACCTAATTCTTCTCTCCTGGGGATGCAAACCCCTCCCCTCATCCCAAGGGGCCTTGCCAGATGAATGTCCTCCCAGGAGTGTCCCCATTGTCCCTGGGAGGCTTGGAGCTGGCACCATCGTTGATGCAATGCTGGGTGATGCTCCCAGTGGCTTTGGAGACATCAAAGGCCAGGAAACCCAGGAGCCAGCTGGGCTTTCCACGGCTTGTGAGGGATCCAGGTGACCTCTCGCAGACACTGGGTCTGTGCCCCTCTAGCAGAGAATGAAGTGTCCTTGTGCAGCCCTGCTGCCCATGCAGGTGCTGTCCTGGGGACACTGGGGCAGCAGGGACCTGTGTGACCAGTGACCTGTATTTCAGGGAGCCTCTGACCCACCATGACGTTCAAGCAAGCGTCCATGATGGCCCCAGAGGCCACAGCCAGCACGCTGCCCATGAACACGATGGAGAACTCCACTGAGGCTGCAGGGCCAGGCGAGAGCAAGGAGGACATGTTCACCAAGCTGAGGGACAAGTTCATGAATGAGCTCAACAAGATCCCCTGTGAGTAGCTCCTTTCCCAGGCGTTACCCTCCTGATGACCCACCCACCGCACTGGTCCCAGTACAACAAGGTTTTTGGGTGGCTGGGAGAGAGCTGCAGGGCTGACCACAACACTGGCTTTTGCCCACAGTGCCACCCTGGGCCCTCATCGCCATTGCAGTCGTGGCTGGACTCCTCATCCTCACCTGTTGCTTCTGCATCTGCAAGAAGTGCTGCTGCAAGAAGAAGAAGAACAAGAAGGAGAAGGGCAAAGGCATGAAGAACGCCATGAACATGAAGGACATGAAGTCAGGCAACCAGGTGATGTCCTCCTGGGCTGCTTGGCCAACAGCCCCTCTGGCTGAGTTATGGACTGTGTCAGGGCACGTGTAGATCAGGCAGCAGATTGGGATGGAGCCACCAGGACCCCAGGATGGCACAGTGGAGCCAGGAACTGAGGCAGCACTGTACTCTTCCAGCATTTGGTGGCCCAGATGGACCAGGTTCAAGCTGACCTGGACCAGCCAATGCTTCACCTGAGTCAGGAAATGTTGATTCAATCCCTTGTGTCCCTACCCATCTCTGGGTCAGACTCATTTCTCTGAGCTTTAGCAGAGAGGGGAGGGCCACCGAGCCAAAGCAACTGCCACTCTAGGATCCCCAAAATGTCTGTGATGTGATGAAGTGGCAGGTGCTGGTACCTCATCCTGGTGGCCAGGCAGACTTTGGGACCCACAGGCTTGGGGCCACTGCCATTTCAATGGCCTTGACCCATGACCATTTGCAGGGGATAGGAGAATTTGGGTATCTGTTCCTGCTCTTCAGAGCCATGTGGGCACCATGGGCATGCAGACAGGGCTGGAGCAGGAGAGGAGGGAGGTGTGGGGTGGGATTCCCCAGTGGAGAGTTGTGTCCTCTGGGGCTCCACAGGTGGTACAAGCCCTGATCCCTGCCCTGCCATGGGTCCCTTGCTGTCTGTGTATGTAACATGTCTCTCTTTGCCCTCACTGTCTCCTGCCCTGCTACCTTGGTTTCCTCTCTGCTCTGGGACAACCTCCATGTAAGTGTCACCATGAGCCACCTCCTCCATCATCTGCATCCTGGGTGGGATGGGGGACTGGGGACACATCAAAGACAGGGTAAGGAGCACAGTCCCACCCCATGGACTGTACTTGGAAAGGCAGGAAGAAGGGTGGATTTCTGGGGACAATCTATTTCTTAGCCTACAAAGCCTGGAAATGGCCCTGATAAGCCCTTAGCTCTGGCTGTAGTGCTCCTCCAAGCACGGGCGAGGGGGACACATGACCCATCACCTGCAAGCACCAAACCTCCCTCCACTGGAGTCAATCGCTTGTCCTGGCACCCCTGGCAGCACCAGGGGCTCCCTGAGACCTGTGTGACTGTGGCACAGCCAATGCCACCCCCAGCCTGCTCTGTCAGTGCTTCATGTCCCCAGCACGTGGGTCTCCTTTCCTCTGGTAGGGAGAATGTGGGTATTGAGATGCCAGAAGGATTGGGGTGCTGAGATCCCCAGTGTTGTGGGACTGGTGCTGCTGGGCTGTGACCGCCCTGCTGAGCTGGACACCTCGGCTGCCATTCCAGGACCAACAGGACGATGATGATGCGGAGACAGGTCTGACAGAGGGAGAAGGTGAGGAAGAGGAGAAGGAGCCAGAGAACCTGGGCAAGCTACAGTTCTCACTGGACTATGATTTCCAGGCAAACCAGGTGATGGAGGGGCTGGAGCTCAGCTGAGGAGTGGGGTTTGCCCAGGGGAGGGAGTTGCAGGGAGGACGGGTCTTTGTGCAGGACTTGGGAGGCACCTGAGGGAAGGAGGAGCTGGGTGCTATGTCACAGGAAGTCCTGCCCCACGTTGGACTGGAGATGAACCCTTGGCAGCTGCATTGCATGGCTGGGCTGTCGGACTGAGGACTCCTCTGCCTTTCCAGCTCACAGTGGGGATCCTCCAAGCTGCTGAACTGCCAGCTTTGGACATGGGAGGCACCTCAGACCCCTATGTCAAAGTGTTCCTGCTCCCTGACAAGAAGAAGAAGTATGAGACCAAAGTACAGAAGAAGACCCTCAACCCTGCCTTCAATGAGACCTTCACCTTCAAGGTGAGCTACTTCATCCATAACACAGGTTGGATGTCTCCCACTCCAATCCTAGCAGTCCTGTGTGCTGACTTCCTCTTCCAGGTGTGGGTGGTCCTGGCTTAGGGTCTTCCAAGCCCCTTGCAGCTCAGTTGTTCCTTTGTGCAGGTGCCCTACCAGGAGCTAGGTGGGAAGACGCTGGTGATGGCCATCTACGACTTTGATCGCTTCTCCAAGCACGACATCATCGGTGAGGTGAAGGTGCCCATGAACACTGTGGACCTGGGCCAGCCCATTGAGGAGTGGCGAGACCTGCAGAGTGGCGAGAAGGAGGAGGTGAGAGCTGGGGGACTGAGAAGGAGGAGGTGAGAGCTGGGGGACTGAGAAGGAGGAGGTGAGAGCTGGGGGACTGAGACTGGGGCTGGCCATGGGGCGAGCTCTGCTTTCAGGGCCATCCCACAGTGCTCATCCCACGGTCACTGTGGGGTTCCACCAGGGTACCATGAATATCCTGCCAGTCATTGGTGGGCAGGATCTGACTTGTTGTTCCGCTGTGTAAAAATGTTTCTATAACAAAAAATCAAGACTATAAACATCTTGAGTGCTGTGCTGGGCCTGGCTTGTCCTAGACCTAGTGATCAAACTCTTGTGTTGGTGCACAGGGTGCCAGCTTGTGCCTGGACTGAGCAGGGTTTTGAGGGACCTGCATGTGTGATTGTGTCCAAACACTGGTGTCCCAGGCACTGGAAAGGCTTTGATCTCCCCTCCTTGCTCTGCTTGGCAGCCAGAGAAGCTGGGAGATATCTGCATCTCCCTCCGGTACGTGCCCACAGCCGGGAAGCTCACAGTCTGCATCCTGGAAGCCAAGAACCTGAAGAAGATGGATGTTGGGGGCCTCTCAGGTGGGTGTTGCTCAGAAGCAGCCTCCCCCTGGCCTTCTGGGGGCTTTCAGCTCCTTTTTGGGGAAGGACTCTGGGGCCACCTGTCTGGCAGAGCTTGGGAAAACCCCCAGTGCTTCCTCATGCCTTGGAGGAGGTCCAAAGTCTGGCTGGGGGGGTGAGGGGAGACAGGCATGGGATACATCCCCAACTCGGTCCCCATGGTTCAAGCAGGACCAGGATGCTGCAGGACCTGCCTGGTGAAAGTGCTCCTCTGCCATTTGCTCCTGGTCCTGCTCCTTGACCTGGAAGCTGGGGACCTCGGTCAACAATATGTTTTGTGCCTAAAGCGTCTTCCCAGCCCTATCCTGGGGCTGAGCTCTGTGCACAGGGGTCCTCAGCTCTCTCCAGATGTGCTTTAACCACAAGAGCAGTACCTGCATGGCTGGAAGGATTCAGCTTTATTGTGGGCTTTCCTGCTCCAGAAACGGGGGGGACAGGTCAGAACCCATCCAATGTCACCCACCTGACAGGTCAGCTGTCACTCCATTGGTCCTGCCTTCCTACAAGGGGGTCTACAGCACAGAATCTCAGAATCATTACTCCTGGAAGAGACCTCCAGGACCATCAAGTTCAACCTGTGCCTGATCCCCACCTTGCCACCCAGACCAGAGCACTGAGGGCCATGTGTCCAAGTGTTGCTTGAACAGCTCCAAGGATGGGGACTCCACCACCTCCCTGGGCAGTTCCAATGCCTGACCATCCTTACCATAAACAAATTCTTCCTGATGTCCAACCTGAACCTTCTCTGTCTCAACTTGATGCTGTTTCCTCTTGTCCTGTCCCTTGTTCCTTGGGAGCAGAGCCCGACCCCCCCGGCTGCACCCTCCTGTCAGGGAGTTGTGGAGAATGAGACAATCTCCCTTGAGCTTCCTTTTCTCCAGGCTGAGCCCCCCAGCTCCCTCAGCCTCTCCTCATATGTCTGACTCTCCAGATCTTTCCCCAGTTCTCCTGAATGCAGAATAGCTCCATCCCACAAATCTTCTCCAGCCCAACGATTTTGTCTTTGGCATCCATCCACAAACTTCAGAGCACCTTTACTCAGGGCAGTCTCTCCTTCACCCCGGGTTGAGATGTCTCCTGGGACCAGGGCAGTGGTGTCCCCAGGGCACCTCAGCCCTGGTTAATGCCCCATCCTGACCCCCAGATCCCTACGTGAAGATCCACCTGCTGCAGAATGGCAAGAGGTTGAAGAAGAAGAAGACCACAGTCAAGAAGAAGACCCTGAATCCCTACTTCAATGAGTCCTTCAGCTTTGAGATCCCCTTTGAGCAGATACAGGTTTGTCTGATGACTCCCCTGAAGATGTCCTAAAGCTGTCTGAGCCCTTGTCACAGCCTTCCCAGCAGCCTGAGCCGCTCCTGGCTGAGCTCTTGGTTTGGTCACCCAGGAGATTCATCCAGTCCCATCTGGGGCCTGGGCTGATGCTGAGGGCATCTGGTGCAGGGGCAGAAGTGGGAGGCTGGGCAGTGCCCATGGGAGATGAATCCCCAACCCAGATAATGGCTGAAATAGAGTTTTCCTCTGCTCCTGATCCTACAGTGCCCACCCTAAGCATAACAGCGTGGTCCTGGGGACATTTTGGTCTCTTGGCCGCTGCCTTCTTCCCCTCTATGTCCTATGCAAGTCCCTGCATGTGCCCCTTGCCCCTTCTCAGTAGCCCCCAGCTCTTTCCCAGCCCCACACCACACCTTGGTGACCTTTCCCAGGTGAATCAGGATGAGCTGGGCCCCCCCTGGGCTCTGCGCTCCTCAGAGAAGGACATGAAGGAAGCAGGGATGGGGTCCTGCCCCAAAATGGGCCACAGTGAGGCTCATCCTTGGGGGATCCCTGGGGCACCCTGGGGCTATGGAGCTGTCATGGCCACTGCGCCTTTCCGCCCCTCTAAAAAAGGTTTCCTCCTTTAGAAAGTGCAAGTGGTCATCACAGTGCTGGACTACGACAAGCTGGGGAAGAACGAAGCCATCGGCAAGATCTTCACAGGCTTGAACTCCACTGGCACGGAGCTGCGGCACTGGTCCGACATGCTGGCCAACCCCCGGCGGCCAATTGCCCAGTGGCACTCGCTGAAGCCGGAGGAAGAAGTAGATGCAGCTCTTGGGAAAAACAAATAGCTCTGCTGTCCGGCGCGGCACTGTGGACAGTTGACCCAGAGCTACTGATACCTCAGTTCTGCAGCCTTCCTTTTGGTTTTTTGTTCTGTTTTAAGCTGAAATGCCCTTTAATGCCTCTGGAAGGGTATCCAGGCAGTCCCAATAGCTTCCAGGGGAAGAGGTTAAAGACACGGATGGTTCTTTTTGTTCTTCAGCATCGCTCCCTTCTGCTGCATGTCCCATTGCCTCTGTTTGCCATCCCTTCCCAGTGCAAAGCCACTGGCACACCTGGGACCTTCCCCAGCAGCTGTGTCACCAGCCTGCAGCACTGCTGCCACCATCCTGCCCTTGGGATCACGTGGGGAACCGTGAAACGTTGCATGGAGGTGATACTGGAGCCTGATGGTGTGAGATGACCAGACCCACCGTGCTTGGCTGGGGCATGACAAGCAGTGAGACAGAAAATTGGTGCAGAAGACCCTCTGAAGAGACCCAGGTGCCTCCCCCTGTCCCTCCCCATGGAAGGCTGAGTGCCCCTGGCCAGCTCCAGGTTTGGAGGCTGAGGAGAGGCTTGCAGGAGCTATGGATCCTTCTGTGGTGGTGGGGTGCCAAGCCCTCAGTGTTGCAGCAGGAACTATGGAGACCAGTCTGGGCACAGGGAGCATCAGGAGAGCTGCTTCAAGGAGGCATAAGGTGAAATGTGGATGCACCAGCAGCATTGTGTGGATCACCACCAGCACCAGCACCAGCACCTCTGTTTTGTCCCCAGAGGGGCAGCGCTGGGTGATTTGCATCTGTGTCCCACCATGCTTGGTGAATCCCATAGATGAAAATGTTCCACAAGGAGGTTTGCAGTGAGAGGTCTCCAGATGTGATGGGGACAGTCCCCCATAGCTGCACCAGGTGTCTCCCCAGGGACCGTCCATCGCATGTCCCAGGACTCAGCTGCACTGTGGGCACCCCCAGCCTCAGGGCAGCTGGGGGGCCATGGGGAGCTCCAGCCCCACCACCTGCTGCAGGTGGGGATGGCAAGAGCAAGCCCAGGGCAAACAAGGGACCAAAGCCCCTGACCTCCATGAGCTGCTACTCCCCACCAGGCCATTGGCTGTTGAACCCACTCTGTCCTGCTCCCCTTGGGGGGTATAAGCCATATCCATGACCCTGACAGTGGCTAGCAGCTACTTTAGGCTACTTCTCCAGGCTACTTCTCCCAGTGCCCCAGAAAAGCTCCTGAGTCAGAAAGCCAGCACAGTTCTCTGCAGCTGGGAGAGGGTCCAGCAGCCCTGCCCAGTTCAGTACAATCTGTACTGGAGCACTGATGTTAGCTCATGTCCCTGTCCCAGCTCCACAGCAGCCTCATGCTCTGCTCCCTTGGCTTCCTTGGACTCAGTGCTGGAGGTTCCAGCACTGCAACAGTGAAGGGTTGAGCCCCAGGGATTTGCTGACACTGGGAAGGCTGCTCTGGGGGTTCAACACCTGGGACCAAGGAGCAGGGTGTCCTGGGTCCAGGGACAAAGTGCCAAAACTGATCCCAGTGCTGTTGGATGCTTTGACAGCTCCCACAGCTCTGACTTCCCAAAGGGCATCCTCTCCAGAGGTGGGCAGATCGTGGGAAACGTGGTGGCAGCTGCTGGGTTTAAAACTTGGGTTGGGGGGTTCAAATGGGCATGGGGGACCAACCCCTGTCCCAGGAGGGTTGTGCAGCTCTGGGACAGGTCCCCAGAGCAGGACATCTCCATTCGTGGGAGGTTTGGGGCTTGGATGGCCAAGCTGCAGTGTGGGAAGGGGTTGTTGGACAGGGACCTCTAATGACCACCTCCACCACCCTGCACTTGGCCTATGTCCTGATGAAGGTGTCACTGGGACCATGCTGGGCCTCAGGAATCATCCAACCAGTGGTCTTTCAGGGCCATCTCCAGCTTTAATGAGTCCCTTTTCCTAATAGATGTGTCAGTGTCTACAGATGGGGTCCTGTCCTGTCCCTTTAGCCAAAGGGAGAAGTCTTGGGATGCTTTTAATAATGGGGAGCTGGAGTGGGGCCAATGTCCCAT
Source organism: Catharus ustulatus (assembly GCF_009819885.2). Classification (NCBI taxonomy): domain Eukaryota; kingdom Metazoa; phylum Chordata; class Aves; order Passeriformes; family Turdidae; genus Catharus; species Catharus ustulatus. Next base: position 6,222,221 of record NC_046245.1, read on the forward strand.
GGTCAGGAGCACTGGTAGGACTCAGTCTCATTTTGGGGTCCATCCAGGCACCAGAAGAGAGAGTGTATGGGGGTGTTTGCCTTACATGGAATGGGTTAAAAGAGGAGAAATTAGAAAAAGCACTGAAATCCTAATGTTTGCAGCCAGTGACTGTGTGTGGCCCCACAGCCTTCCCAGGAAAGCAGGTGGAGGTGTGCACACCTGCATACATGCACACCTGCATACATGCAAACACGCACATCACACCTGCACATCTGCAGACCTGCACATTTGCACACACCAGATGCGCCCCCTCTTGTGCGCTCCCCTCTGCCCTGCCACTCCCTGCCCCAGACCTGCCGCATGGACCCGGCTCTCGCCAGGAGTGGAGATCCCGCCTGGCTGCTTTCCATTTAGACTCTTTAAGCCTTGAGGGAGGGGGAAGACTGTGACTTTAATACATGATTTAATTTTTTTTTAATAAAAAAAGGGAAAACCAACCAGCCAACATCCTGAAGCCATCTGCGCTGCCTCTGACCCCCCCTTAGCTGTGTGTAGGTAAATTATATGGAGACATAGCTGTATATACTACGAGCAGTGCATGTGATGCAGCCACGTAGCAGTAGCAGCATGGCCCGAGCCCAGCGGCGCTGCCACCGCCCCGTCCCCAGCTCCGGCCAGGGAGGAGGCGGCGACTTCCAAGACTCATCGCTCGAGAGCTCTCCTCCCGCCCTGATTTTTTTCCCCCCAAATTAAATGAAAATCCCCAATTAAATCATATTAAAGAAAAAAATAATGCCAAGAAGCAAAGCATGCCAAAGCCCGGCCCGCCGGCGGAGGGTGAGCTGTCACCGCCGCAGCCGTGGCGTCCATGCGTGTCGTGTTCCTGTATCTTGTCGCGTTTGTCCCATGGCCGGGTAGCAGCAACATCGTAGCTTTGGTGTCCTGTGTCGCGTTGGTGCATTTCACCGTCAGAGCAACTTTAGAAGCCATATTAGAGCACGGTGCACCGGGACCCCACGGGGACAGGCCCACGGTGAGCCGTGACCTCCTTCCCCCATGTGTCCACGTCCCCCCCGTGTCGTGGGGCTCGGGCTCCAGGAGCCGCAGCGGCATCGGGTGCCGGGCGAGGGGAGGGGACAACGCTGGGCACAGATGTTGGGGTCGACCTGCCGGTGGTGAAAAGGCTTTTTGGAGCAATTTGGGTTATTTCTGCTATGTCCAGTCGGTGTTTCTGTTTTGAGAGCTGGCACTTCTCTCTTCTGGCGGCACCGCGGAGCAAACCCAGCTGTGCCGCAGAGATGCTCCCGGGGTTCAAAAAGGAAGTGAACCCACGGGTCTTGGCAACAGACTCGGGTTCCTTTTCCTTTTTTCTCCCGATCTGGGAGGGAGGAGCCAGCTCCTTCGGGAGTCGCAGGCTCGGCCATTCCTGGACCCGCGGTGCCGGCCCCGCTCTGCCCCAGCCCAGCCCCGCAGCGCTCGGCTCCGGCGGAAGCTGCTTTTAATGCCCTTTCCCCTCGTGTGGACTCTGTTGTTCCGTCTCTGATCGTTTGATGGTTATTTTGTAATGATTTCCGTCTCCTTATTAAAGAAACGAGCTGAAAGGAGCTGGTTCCCCTCTGTCTTGATGCTGGGGTTCCCGGGGCATCCGCGATGAGGGCAGGACCGAGGGATGATGGAGGGATGGAGGTGTGGCTGGAACCTCACAAGGGGCCCAGGTCCTCCAAAACACAGAATCATGAAATCATTTATGTTGGAAAGGCCCTCTAAGATCATGGAGCTCAATGGTTAACCCATGTTCACCACTAAACCGTGTCCCAAGTGCCACATTCACCATTTGAACATTTCCAGGGACTTTGCTGCTGCCCTGGGCAGCTGTGCCACTGCCTGACAACCTTTTCAGGGAAGAACCTTTCCCCAGTATCCAACCTAAACCTTCCCTGGCACAACTTGAGGCTGTTTCCTCTTGTCCTGTCCCTTGTTCCCAGGGAGTCTGTCAGAGTTGTGCAGAGCCAGAAGGTCCCCCTTGAGCCTCCTTTTCTCCAGGCTGAGCCCCCCAGCCCCCTCTGACTTGTACTCTGGGCAGCCTTGAACCCCAGATGAGCAAGGCTGGACCAGACATGGATGGGAAATACCAAAGGTCCCCACAGAATTCTTTGCCCCAGCAAAGAAAAAATTCTGTCTGGTCCATACAGTTACATCCTGCTCCACAGGGATGCTGGACATCCCCAAACCCTTAGGGAGGAACTCATCCTGCACCAACCACCTCTGAAGACTTGAAAATGTGGAGGTTCCAGCAGCCTCACCAGAGACAGAGGTTCCCAGATGTAACACCACCTCCTGCCTGTGCCACACTTCGTGCTGACCAAACTTCTGAGCAGAGCAAACACAGGGTTTGCCACCAGAGTGGGAAATAGGCCTGATCCTCAGTGTGGTGCCAAGGAGGAGATGTGACCTTCTCCTGTTTCACCTTCCCACTGGTAGGTGCTTTTCAGGGATGTGCATCCCAGTTCCTTCATTTCAGTTTCCCCTGAAAAAGTCCCTATGTTGTAGCTGCAGAGCGTTCATGCTTTTATGGATGATGGATATTGTTATGCTGTGAGAATTTGGGGAGAAACAGAGGATTCTAGCACAAACAACTTGTAATTCCAGAAAGATGGAAGCAAAGTCAAAGCTTCTATTTTATCAACTCTTACTTTATTCATTTATAAATACTGTTGTGTTTACAAGCATCATAGCTGTGAATATTATTCCCAAACTTTCAAACACGTAATACTTATAATACTATATAACAACAACCAGTAAAACAAATCATTCATCTCAGGGTTTGAAAGGCCACTCAAAAGTTGCATAAAAATACATTCTCTCCCCATCTCATCAGCCAGCCCTGCTTCTCCAAGGAGTTTATTTACAAAGAGCCATCACCAAACTCGCAGCCACAACAGGTGGGTTCACCCCAAGCAATAAAAATTAACTCACCCCAAGCAATTGCTTAGAAAAAAAAGCTCATGTTCCACAAGGGAGACCACGTCTGGCAAATGCTCTGGTTCCAAGAGGGGTCAATTTTAAAACGTATTTGCTCCGCACCTTGCCCCAAGCACAGGGTTCGAGGTGTCCTGTTTGTCACCTCTTCAGTGCACTGATTATGTCAGGCATGAAGTGAGACAAAAATATCCATTCTTAAGAATTTGGTTTGCAGTTGCGCCATCACCATGAGACGCTCACAGCTTTGGCTGATCAGGGACACTGAGCTGTGGGGGCCCAAGGCTCAGGAGAATCCAGTGCTAAGCAGACACTTCAGCTAAAGTGATTTGGCTTTGCAAGGTGCCACTCAGAAGAATGAGCCTCCCACAGCCTTTCTACTCTGTTACTTGGAAAAAAGCACAGTCAATGTCCTGGTAGAAAGGGGAAAAACATCAGTGCAGGATGGATTTGTCAGATTGTGTTTGAACCCTCTCCCTAAAACAGACATCAGGCTTCTTCCTGCTGCCAGGAACCCGCCTGTGAGAAGACCAGGATCTTTATTCTCAACTCTCCTCCTCATCTGCTGGGATGCGTGGCCTGAGGTGCTGGCCCAGCTGGGGGGCGTCTCCTCCTCCACGTGGCGCAGAAGGGACCGGGCTCCTGATCCCCGATCTCCTGACCAGAACCAGAGCCGGAGGCTGGAGTGAGGAGTGGGTCACCAAGAGAGAAAACATCAAGAACGGCAGAAGTACTCACATAAAGAGTGCACCAAGAGGGAACGGCGTGCAGGGGAAGCATTGACCGGATCTCAAGACTTAAAGCTGTTAAATAGAGCAGGGTTAAAATCAAGGAATATAAAAAGGATGCCTGGCTTAGGCAGTGCTCTGCAGAAACCCTGATGCCATTACCAGCTTTGGTCTCTTCCTCCCAAAGCTCAGCAGCAGAGGAAGGGCCTCGGTGTACCAGGAGAAACGGTGCCTCAGCTGCACAAATGGTTCCACCAGCTGAAGGGCAATTTATGGTCAGAGCTGCCTGGGGAAAACTCGCAGCTCCAGGAAGAGCAAGAGAGGTGGAAACAGACAGGACAGGGAGGGGAAGGGAGGAAAATGGAGAATTGGGGGGGGGTGAAACAAAGAGAGAAAACTCCAGGAAGAGGAAAACGGAGAGGCTTTCTGAGGCAGTAACAAGCAAAACGTTCAAAAAAGGCCAGGATTGCCCGACAGAGGTAAGTTTTACCCTGTTGAGCAAGCTCAAGTATTCTGCTCGAGTTCAATTATCTCATCTCTCTGGCAGTGGAGAGTCCCCCCAGCCAGAGCCAGCAGAGCTGCTCAGGAACGTGGCAGAGTGCTTCACAGCCACCTCCAGGTTCAGTGACTGAGAACTGCTGCCCTTGGCCAGACAAAGTCTGGGGAGTTGAAGGACAAAGGGGATGAAAGGACAAATGTGGAAAGATGTAGATGGGAGAATGTTTTGGATACAGCAGGATGTTTCTGAGAGGGAAGGCATTGTTTACGAGAAGTCTGTTAATGGGAAGCTCAACACATCTGATGACGTCCCACAGCATGGAGAGAGGAGCCAATGTATAAATGCCCATGGGAGAGAACAATTCCAAACTGTTCAGAGTACATGCAACATTAAAGAGGAGTATTTTTGGAGATTTCCTTCAAGGTCAAATCTTATCACAGGTTTTTGACAGGTCAGAAGACTTTCATCATGGTGATTCAGTTACCAGCAGCTCTTGTCCCTCTGACACTGACACACCCTTACCTTTCCAAGGTGTGTGGGACAGGATGCTGGCATTTGCTCTCTACAAATCCTGCAAATCAAAGGGGTACTCAAAATACCAGACCAGGCTCTGCTATGGGGCTCTGCTTTCAGGGAGGCAGCAGGAGAACGTCCCAGATGGCTGTTGGGAAGGGGAGGCTGGTTTCTGGCATGGGCACAGCTCCTTGCAAGGTGATTCACACTAACACACAAGTGAGAGCAGCAGAGGGTCTGCAGGGGTTGAAGTCTGTCCTTCAGAAAGCTCAGCAAGTACCTGGGATATACCCTGTCCCAAGGAACAAGAGTCCAGGTGGCAACTGGATGCTACCAACCACAGAGACAGGAGCTCTGGAAGGACATGATGTGACACAGGATCAACCAGGCTGTGGGGGAAAGGGAGGGTGAGGGATAAGGGTCTGACACTGAGTGTCAGCACTGATGTTACTGAAAAGGTTCCAAATCATATCTCAAATAAAAGACTCAGTCTACTGGGGAAAGAGGAGAAGGTCTCTGTGCAAAACAGCTCATCAGCCTGTGGCAAACATGAGCTCTGGTAGCTTTCACAGCATCAGATTTAACCAGAGTCCCACATCTCAGTGGGCTGATGTGCATCCTCAGAGTCCCAGTCCATATTCATGTTTCCCACCTGTGAAGGGCTTGGATATGCTGGGTTAGTTCTTCAGTTGTCACTTTTTACAGTAGGAGCTTCCCACTCCAGGTCAGAGTCCAAAACCAAATACTGAGCTTCTGGAAGAAGTTTTGGCAGCTCAAACCCAGTCCTCACATTTCTCCCTTGAATAAAATGTCTGAGATACCACAACATGCATAAATTAAAAAAAAAAAAAAAATAGAATGGCAGGGGGTGTGTTGGGAGGAAATAGGGGTAGAAAGGGAATGTACAGCAAAGGGCAGGGCAAGGCAGGTGTGACATTGATCCCACAGCTGAAACGCTTGCTGTACGTGATGGGAAGGAAAGGGGGTAGGGCTCAGTGGTGGGGTTGGCAGCTGGTGTAGACACCCCTCCTTGTCCTGCCTTTGCTCAGGATTCCTATTTGGAGAGTTTGCTGATGACACGAATGAGGGCTCCATTCTCATCCTTCAGCCTTTGGTTGTCTGACTTCAGCTCTGTCAAAATCTGCGGAGAGACAAAGACAAGGTGGGATCAGAGGGGCTTGGGGTGCCAGAGGGGACATTGCATCCCCTCCACCCAGCACACTTCCATGGCTCTGCAGCATCTCCAAAGCTTTTACAAGCTGGCTGCCAGGCATGAGGGGTGAGTGGGGCCTCAAGCACAGCACTGAGCCAGAAGTCCTGAGCCAGGGAGCCCCTGGTGCAAAGCAAGGCCACAGCCCCAGCAGCAGGTCAGGACCAGGCCAGCAGGACAGGAACCATTTCTGAGCTATTGCATCCCAAGCCTGTGCCCAGAGGGTAAATACAGCTCAGCAGACAACAGTAAAGCTGGTTTTCCTGATATGTTTTTTTATTTTGCCAGGACTAGAAGAAGAACCAAAGGTCTAGAATCTTCATTTAGCACTTGGATCTTGCCAAATGTCTTTAGAATACCCCCAAATCTCCTTGGGACCCCACAGCTGTGTAATACAAGTGCACAGGCAGAGGACTGGTAGAACACACTGACACTGGAGGTGCCTCCTGGGTGCTCAACTGAGGTTGCAACACAGACAAAAGCCTTTGAAAACAGAGAAGAAATAGCTTCAACAAGACCCTTCCAGCATTTCCCATTGGCATAAAACCTGCTGACTTCCTGTATTGCAATGAGTGACCTTCCATGGACTGTTCCCAGCTGCTGGGCACCAGAAGGAGATCCCCTGCTCCTGTCTGGGGTGTGACACACAGGGGTCACTCCCACCAGGGGTGCCAGCAGAGCACAGGGTGACTAGTTCCAAGCCTGCAGGGGCACCCAGGGCAGCAGGATCACATGCACGGTACCTGTATGAGCTCAGCCATGACTTCTGTCTGCCACAGTGCATCTTGGAGGAAATTCCCTCAAATTCAAAATCTGTACTAAATCTTCTTCCTCCTAAGCTGGTGTGTCAGCTTTGACCACAATGTTCTGCCCCCCTCTGCCTGCAGTCCCTCCATGATCACCAGCTGTGTGGGCAGTTCCTGAGGCAGTACCAGCATCCAGAGCAATTCCCTTCTTCCATGGTTGGGCCCAGCCATGGTAACACCCAACTCCATCCCTGTGGGCACTGGTGGTGGCTATTTCAGATGGAAGGCTTTTTCAGAGAGAGAAAGGGTTGGTGCTGCATGTGGGATATTGTGGAAAGGGTAAATCCATGTGCTGGGCTGACAGGTGTATCACCATGGCCGGGCTGTCACCAGAACAGCACTGATGGCTCCTTGTGCCATTTCTCATGGCCAAAGAAGAAGCATTGCCATCACCATCACCGAAGTGATCAGGAGCTCAGAGACACAACAGAGCCCTTGATAACTCTGCACTCCCTGTCTCCTCCTGAGCTTCACCTGCCACTCACACTGGTGCCTCCCAGAGCCCCACAAGGGCCCCACCACCCACTGGGCAGTCCTGTCAGGCCCCTGTTACTGCCTGGGGTGTCTCTGCAGTACCCATTGCTGTGGTAACGGGCATGTGAAGTCCTGACACTCGTTTTGGTAGAGAGAATCTGTCACAGGTTCCCAGAAATGATGCCAGAGAGAACCACCTCAGTCTCAGGCTCAGCTGGGACTTGATGGAGCTGTGCCTCACAGGGGGCCTTTGCACAACCCATGTCATTTATTTCACATGTATTTACACTCAATTTTCAAATAAGTGCCACTGGACATGCTTCCTGGTCATAACCTGGCTCCACCAGTGTCCAGTGAGGCTTCCCGAAAGCTTCATATCAGCCTCATACAATACAAGCCCAGGGTGTTCCTCCCTTTGAAGAGTAGCCTGAAGTCAGGTGAAATGAACCCCACGGGAACAGGCTGGAAGGGCTGGACATTTCCAGCAGCTTTCTAGATGTTTCACAGGAATGATGAGTAGGGATATGGCTCAGCCCTAGGGAATGGCAGGGTTGACCATAATGCAGTGTCAGTGCCACCTGAGTTTGGGCTGGAGGCTGATCTGAGCAGCAGGGCTGTGCATTACCTGGGACACTGTATGTTACCTGGCTCCTCAGAAATAATGTGGATTCAGGAAAATGAGATTGACTGGAAAGCACTGCTGCCAGAGAGTGGTACTTCTGGCAGAGTTTAAACCAGTGACATCACTGTACAGCTGTGAAGTTCACAGTCACCACTGAGGCAGAGTTTACACATACCAGCAACATCCTGTGTTAGATCTACTAAAAGAGTTGAAAATAAATCAGCAAAGCTTGCAGAGCATGGCTGTCCCCCAGCTCAGGCACTGGCAGGAAACTGCAAACCTGTAAGTAAGGAGGGGAGGATGAGCCTCAGCCAGAGCAGGAAGGGGATGGAAGGGCAGTGATAACATGGGCATGTCCTGGGAGAAGGAGAGGTGACTTGCAGGTTGTGAAACATCAGTTCTTTGAGTCTGGGAATCATTTTGCCCAATTCTCCCTCTCAGATCTCAAAGCATGTGGGAAAGGAGAATGACTTAAGCTCACAGTTTATGAGAAGAAATGAGGCAAGGTCAGGTTGGAGGATAGTTCCACAGATTAAAACCAGAAAGGCACAATCCAGGGCACACAACATGACACCCGACTCTCCTGGCCCTTGTGACACACATGTGGGCTTGAGCTGAGTCTTCTGGAAAGGGGAAGCCACAATTCCCCTGATTAGTTTGTTTCTATGGTTAATCAGCCTTGTTATAATTTGTGTGCTAAGAATAGATTTTTTTATTCTGTGGTGCCACTTCCAGCCCACAAAAGCACATGACTTCTTGTGTCTCAAGGGATATGAATATCCCTACTAACCTGCAAAGGACAGGTAGGGCCCCAAGAAGAGAGCATTTACAGCTTTATTTTAGCATTGAACCAATGAAGTAGCAGGAAGATACGTAATTTAACTGTGATGTGTGAGGGCAAAGCTTAGGGAAGAGTCATCCTTGGGTTTTAAACATTAATTGTCCCACACTGGATTTAAAACAGAAGATAAAAACACAGAGTGCTCCCGGTCTGGCTCTGGCTGGGTCCCCCACCCTGTGCCAGCCCACAGGAGGCAGGAAGGTGCTGAGCCTGTGGACTCATAGTTAAAAATGTCAATTTAAAATAAGGAAAGAAGCTTGTCCTTTTTGTTCAAGTGACCAAGAAAACCTGCTGAGGAGACCTCAGCTTGTAGTTTTTCTAAAAATACTCTTTCAGTCTAAAATGTTCACTTTTCACAACAACCCTGAAAGCTTCCTGACTTTGGATAATCTGACGTGCTGAGTGCTAGCTTCTCCCTGAACTAAGTCCAATAAATAAAAAAAAAATTATAAGCAGACCTGTAGCATAAACCGCCTATTTTCAAGTGTCCAAGGCCAGGCTGGACAGTGCTTGGAGAAACCTGGTCTAGTGGAAGGTGTCCCTGCTGATGGTAGGAGGTGGAATGAGATGAACTTCAGTGCCCCTTCCAACACAAACCATTCTGTAAGTCTGTTTCAAGGCAAAGTACCAGGCAAGGAGCTGCTGGCACTGCCAAGTCACCCCAAAGCCATTCTCCAGTGCTAAGCTGGCAAGGGCAGCAGCATCTGCCAAGCAGAGCAAGAGCCAGCAGGGCGAGCAGAGCTCCAGCAAAGCCTTGCTGTGGCAACAGCACCATGCTTGTGGAATTCAGAGATCCTCTGCCACAAGCTTTTGAACCACAAGCTTCACCAAACACCCTGGAAAGCAAGTAGGTGAGCAGGAAACGCCCAACCAGGGAGCGGAGACCTGCCTGGAAGAGCAGAAGAGGGAGGCAGGATGAGCTGGAGGGAAAGCAGCTACAGCTCCTCTGATTCCGAGGGCTTGGCAGGCAGAGAAAGTCTGGCTACAACCCGGGTCAGAGCCCTGTTCTCAGCCAGCAGTTGCTCATTCATCTGCCTCAGAGTGTGAATCTGTTTGAGCTGGTGGAGATTCTGCAGAGAGTGAGAGGAGTGGACAGAGAGAGAACATCATGGAAACAAATGAGCACAGAAATGGGAGTTTAGTCCTTAGGTAGTGAAAGAAAAAAAGAGAATAAAAGAAATTAATAGCAGTGAGTGCTGGATGGGAAAGCCTGACAACACACCCAGGATATTTTGGGAATCAGCTCTTTCTCCAGGGGCCCCCAAAGTCTTAAAAAAGGTCAAACACAGGGATTTCCCACCACAAAGCAGGATTTTAGTCTAGTTTATCCAGACAGCCCTGGGACTTGGGAACTGCTGTGAGACCTATCACCAGTGACTTAACACATACACAGGCTCTGAAAGCACTGCTGGGAACTGAGAATTTCTTTAAAATTCCTTTTCTTCGTGTATCTCTAAAAGCCAAAGCAGCTGTGTGGAGCAAAAAGCAATCAGAGCTTCCTGGGAGATCCCAAAGGCACAGACAGAAGCACCTGAAAGTGTCACTGTCTCATGGCAGATCACTGAGACACATACCGTGTCTGCTTGTGTCCCTCATCCTTGAGTGATGCTCCTGGGTCTGCCCAGGCTCAGTCCTGCTAAAACCTCTGGGGTTTGCAGGGGTTTCTCATCCCTGCCCAGATTCAACTCTCCTCTGTCACAGGGCTCAATTTATCTCTGACCTTCAGAGGGGACAAGTCTGAACCTTAAACTGCTTATTTTAGGAAGAGGAGTCTGAATGAGAGCATCTCTCACAGCAGAGATGTGTCAGGAAGACATTCCTGGTGATAAAGGCAATGAGGGGCACAGGACCGGACAGAGATCACACCCCACACTGGAGCTTGCACACGAACAAACTGGACATGGGTACAAACTAGGGTTTGCACAGGTACAACAGCAATGAGAGGTAAGGAACAGAAGAGCCATGAGGAAGCAGGACAAGGAAATGGTACAAGCCATGCAGATATCCCAGTGCCACAAGGATGACACTGTTCCCAGTAATGCCAAAGTGAATTCATGTGCTGGACATTTAAACCACTGTAGGTGCCAGGAGATGCCAAGAGCTGTGGAACTACTTCCTGAGTGGCATCCATGCCCTCCTTTCTCCCGAGAGGTCGGGCAGCTGGGCCACAAGAACAAGAATCCCTCCTGAGCAAGAACCCATCCTGCATGATGGTGGGAGCCTCAACACTCAGCAGGGGCAGGCAGGAAACATCCACAAGAAGAGTTGTAAGTTCAAGTGACAAAATCCCAGTCCCAAACCAAAGCAGTCCCACAAAGCACCATATTCCTCCCATGTCCTCTTATGTGTGAGCTTGCAGTGGCAGAAGACAGAGGGAAGGGGCTGTGGGGAAGGGGGTTCCTTTCTACCATTTCATTAGTAGAAAGCACTCAAATGGAGGTGCTGTCTGCCCTGAACAAGGAGCACCATGAAAGAATCTACTGTGACACAAAGACAATGGCCATCCACCCAACCTGCACTATTTGGGTTGCCCAGAGAAGCTGTGGCTGTCCCATCCCTGGAGTGTCCAAGGTCAGGTTGGACAGGACTTGGTGCAACCTTGGGATAGTGGAAGGTGTCCCTGCCCATGGCAGGGTGTGGAATGAGGAGAGCACCTTCCAACCCAAGCCAATCTGAGATTCTGTGATGACCCAGAGCAGGTTGCAGTTGGTAAGGAATCCTCTGTGTCCCAGGAGATTTTGTCCAAGGGCTCATTCCTGTACCAAAGTGAAGTTACTTTGTATATCCCCAACCATCAGCTTAGTTCTTAGCTGCCCAAAAGCACTATATTCACTCTCCATGATGGAATGAAGGCACCTCTTTGAAAAACTTTGCAAAACCAAGCAAGACAGTAAGGGCTGTCTTGCAAAGGATGGGGTTTGAGCCCCTGAGATCATCAAACTGATGGAGCAGCTCCTTGGACACACAAACGCAGTTCTGACACTGGATAAATTAACAGATCTCAAGACAGAGTTACAGCAAACAAACTGCAGGAAGGTTGCAACGACACCTCAGTGAGATTCCTGTTCACCATATCCCATCCATCCATCCATGCATCCATCCATCCATCCATGCATCCATTCATCATCCATCCATGCATCCATCCATCCATCATATCATCCATCCATCCATCCATCCATCCATCCATCCATCCATCCATCCATCCATCCATCCAAACTTTGCTGGTTGCCACTGTGCTCAGTGAGGACAGATGGACATAGCACGGCTGTCCTGTGATACATCACACCAGGAGCTGCTGGAAGATGGTTAGACTGGAATAGTCACTTTTTGGTTTTTGAGGATATTTGAAGTTGAGGATACCCTGCAGAAGAGGAGCCTGAGGTCAGACCTCATGGGAGCTGCAGCTCCTCCCAAGGGCAGCTCTGACCTATGCTCTCTGTGACAGGGACAGGAGCTGAGGGAAGGGCTGGAGCTGTGCCAGGGAGGGTCAGGCTGGATATCGGGAAAGATTCTTCCCCCACAGGGTGCTGGGCACTGCCCAGGCTTCCCAGGGAATGGGCACAGCCCCGAGGCTGCCAGAGCTCCAGGAGAGTTTGGACAACGTTACCAGGGATGCACAGGGTGGGATTGTTGGGCCGTCTGGGCAGGGCCAGGGGTTGGACTGTGGGTCCCTTTCAGTTCAGGATATTCCATGATTTTATGGTAATATGGTAATAAAGATCCTCTGTTTTATCACAGGGCTCACAGCTGGCAGAAAGCATCTAACATACATAGTAAGGGCATCATGGTGCATGAGGTTGAAAGGACTGTGATCATTTCAGATCATTTCATGCTTTGTTTTTCCACACCAGCATAGCACGGAACCTCAGCACAGTCCCATCAGCTGCTGCTCAGCTTCCACACAAAGGATCATTTATGTAAAAATGTGTGTGTGCTGCAGGTAGGCCAGGCTCCTGTTTATGTACCAAATCCAGCAAAGGCTGGGAAGTTGGGACTGAAGCCAAGGGCAAAGAGCAGGATCTGGACAATACTGCTGTGATTGCTTATCACTCTGCTTGATACTTGGCTTAGCAAAAGCAGGTTTCTCAGTTCTCTGTACCTGCCTTCAATTAATGGATTTTGTGCCTGCAACACTAAATAAAAATGCCCAGAGCCTGCAGGATGGTTGAGGCCAAGAGCTGCAGCACTGCTACGGAATAAAGGAGCTTCTGTGACCTTCAAGAACAATTGCTGTGTTAAGTTGGGACCTCAGGCGCTTGGCATTGAATTCAGTTCAGTGCAAATGTTAATTTTCTTTCTCCTGAGTCAGCCAAGGTTCTGGATCTCCAGTCAAATTATGCAGCCACTCAGGGAAATGCTGCATGGCTCTGTCACTTTTGCAAGAGCAGGTCTGAGGAGCAGTTCTGCCACCAAGGTTCTTGAAGTTACTAAGCCTGTCTTGCTCCTCTTCACTTCTCTGGCTTTGGTAGCAGGGGTCACACTCCAGACAGGAACAAAACTCATTCCCTCAAACACAGCCTGAAGTACTGTATGTTTCTGTCACCTCTGCCTCCTCTTCCTCAAAAGTCAGCTGCAAGGAGAAAACAGCCCTGGCCAGGACATCCGATGGGCACAACTGGACACAGACACCCCTGGATTCAACAGCCAGATGTGAGTCTTGCTGGATTCAAAGACAAGTGGAAAGAATTCGCAAAAACAATCTGAGACCTCATCACCTGACAGGTTTGGCTGTTTCCACTTGCTGCTCTCCACATTAAAGGAAATTGGTGGTTTGCATTTTCCTTCACAATTCCTTGCTTATTCCTTCTGACTCTGCACAACAGCTACTCGGTAGTGCAATGAGCAAGAATGAAAGTCCAACCAGAATTAGTAGATTCTTTCCTGGCTCAACTCCCACACTACAGACTAACAGGGATGCTCTGCAAAGGTTATCTCCCTCCAGGCAAACACAGCAGGACTCCCACTTCAAGGCATCATGAAAATGGACACAACAGTTTCCTTTTGGAAAGGTTCAATTCAATGCTTCTTCACAGATTTTATATTTTTTTTTTTTTAATAGTTGTCAAACAAGATATGTCGCAGTGCCCTCAGGTACTCACTACATGCTTAAGGTTTTGCAAAAACTAGTAAAAATGCAGTAGCACCTCAGAAGAGAGATTTTCCAATTTCTTGACTATTTGTTCTACTAACAAAAGGCCCCTTTGGTTGTCTGGTGCAGTAAGAACAGCAAGAGGGTAGAGTCAGCACCAGTCTCAAAGACCTGAAATTAATTTTCAGCCAGACCACAGGCTCCTTCAGCTCATGTCTGTCAAGGCAGAGTGAGAACACATCCAGCCTCCAGAAGTGCTTCTCCTTCTGTACCATCTTGGCTTCCATGGCTCTGCAGCTCCAGACTACCTGAATTGGAGGTGCTCTGGCTGTGTCCAACCTTCCTTCATTAATTGCTTTACAGAGCAGCATGTTTCCAAACTGAGGCCACTAGAGGCCACCACCTTGTCTTCTTACTCCGTAGGTTGAAGCTGCAAGTTTGCACTGCTGAAGGACCAACACAAACTGCTCATGCCTGTACTTCTCTTGGAGACCACAATTCTGTAACTACAGGAAAGTCTCTGTGCAGTTAAAGGTTCCTACCTGTTCACTGAACAAAGCGTTTGGAATTTAGAAATATTCAGTTCTTTCTCTTTCTCCTCCTGGCTCACACATCCACACTTATTTTCTCCTCTTTGAGAGAACAAGAGCCTTTACAGCAAGAAATCACCATATCCTTGTGCTACTTATTGCAGCAGAGGATGCAGCACAAGCCAATGGTCCTTTCAAAGCCATATGCTTGTTGGAAACACACAGCTTCAAACAGAAATAGAGTTGGAGCCTCCTCCAGGGTGGCAGGAAGTCAATTCTGTCAGCGTGTGGTGCCAGGAGAGCTCTCAGGTGGGTCCTTCCTTCTGAGAGCAGCTTGGTCTCACCTGCTCATGTTGAAAGGGAAGGAAAGTACAGGGCAGAGCAAAGAGGACACTCATTCTGTGAACACAAGCACTGAAATACAGCGGAACGTGACGCAGCACTGCCGAACTGGGGTGAGGCTTTAGAGCTGTGTGGGCAGCCAGATGCTGCTGCCTGGGCTCTGCAGGGCTCCCCTTACAGGCAGAACCATCCTTGAAGCCACGCCACGGGAGCGACAACGTGCCAGAGCACCAGTGGCCACCATGGCTCGTGACAGCAAGCCATGCTGCACATCCCATCAGGAAGCAAATTCCTCTTTGCTGGAATTATCCTAGGCTGCCGTGGCCTCCCAGGGACATGCTTTGGGAAGGGAATATAGGAACACAACCACTCTGTGTTTTATCCTGGCCAGTGTGCGTGAGCTCAAAAGCCAGCTTTGTCTTCTTACCCATCCGGAGAGAACCTCAGCGGCTTAACTTGGGCTGCAGACTAGTCAGAGCACAGGGAGTCAGCACACTGGAACTCAGTGATGCCACAAAAGGTTAGTTTGGGAAGGCATATAAGGAGAACGGCTCTCGCCATTCTCGGATCAATCAGCAGAACAGATCAAACATAGAAGCAATCAGATGAATGAGAACAGAACAGTTTATTTTTGGAGAACAGGGCCATTAAAGCAAGTTCTGACTGCAGAAAGGGAAATGAGATCCTTCCCATGGACACCTTTAACATCCTCATCTGGTGACAATCCCCAAAGACATGAATATAAAGCATAAAAAATGGAATAGACACAGTGAAGATTATTTCTTACCTTCATTTCCTCCTCCATTTCAGAGAGTTTCCGCTCCAGGGCTCGCTTCTCCTGTTTACAAGGATTCATAACAAAGAAGATCACAAGGATTTAGAAGAAAAAATTATGGTATATTTTCTTTTAAAGAAAAATAAGAGTCTTGTGTTTCTGTAGCAGCATTCCTTGAAGAATATCCCAAAGCAAGGCAGAGGTTACAACCAGGAGCTGATCAGATGGGACAGAGCAGCTGGAAAACTAGAAGGGATATAAGCTGGGCCTGGTTGGGTAGATCACAAGCTCTATTCATACCCCTATAATGAAATTATTCCCCATTTTCAGTGATCCCAGTTCTCAGGAGTTGCTGATGTAATGTGATTTTGAGCTCTGCAGGTGAAGCCATGGATTTACTTATACTCCACTAAAGGTGGCAATGAGAAAAGTCACTGAGCCGCTCAAATAGGAAACAGGACAAGGAAATTCCCTGCCTGGAAATCCTGTTTCTCCCAGATAATCCAGTGCTGCAAAGCTGACTGTTTTTGGTGCATTTTAGAAAGTGAGGATTAGAGTCCTCCATGTGAGTGGCCTCAGCTAAGCCTGAGCCAAGGCAAGGAGATCTGGACTTCTTCAGTGACTTTCCCAACATGAAGAGGGCTCAAATTGTTCCAGGGACATGCCCTGAGAAGGGGGAAGTGGGAAACACGCATCAAGAACAAGATTTACACTTTCTACCCTGCTCCTTTGCCGTATGCAAAGAGCCATGAGGCCAGGAGAGTGAGGAAAAGGCAGCTTCTGCGTGTGCTGTGGATGATGAATTCTGGGTCCCTTTTTACCCACAGCACGGTTTATGCAGGGATTCATTGGTGCAAAATGCATAAGTCATCCTGAAAACAGTTAATGTATCTTCACTGAGAACAGCTGGACACATTTTTACTTTCTAATCACAGAATTTGTGGCTGTTGTGATCCTAATTCAACAGAAGTTATACAGGATGTTGCCCTGACTTCAACAAGGCCAAGTTCAAGGTTCTGTCCCTGGTTGGGGCAATCCTTGGTATCAACCCAGGCTGGAGGATGAAGGGATTGAGAGCAGCCCTTTCAGGATTTTGCTTTGTTCCGCCACCACCCCAAAACAGTCTTTATTTGTAAGGATCAAGAATGTTTTAAAACATAATGGACCAATAGTCTCTCGGTATGAAACAATCTGTTGGTCCTCAGCTGCTTAGAACAAAAGAGAGGAATCAGAATGAAGCTGATATGCAAAGAGAGCAGCAGAGCCTCAAGCCCTGTGAAGGTCAGCACACAATTATCATTGTGCACTGCTCCTCAAGGCAAAAATACAACTTATCTTTTAATTAACACTTCCCTTCTAGAAATGACTGCCCTGCACAGCAACACAAGGCACAGGCTGTGACTCAGAAGAAAGCAGAGACACGTACCCTCTTCTCCATCTCCAGCATGCTGGAACGGTCAGAAGTTTTCTCCTGTTTCTGCTATGGAAATTAAAAATAGAAAGTGATTAAACCCGAGAGCACTCACAGGGTGCTGCACAAACACCAAGACAGCCCACAGATGCTCATGCTTGGGATGCAACAAGTTGTGCTTATTTCTGTCTCCTCTATGGCACCTTCCCTCCCATAAACATCCTTCCAGGAGCTTCCTCCCTTTCCCATTCTATAATAAGTGTTGGTTTGGCATGGCCAGTACTCAGTTTCTCCAGTCAGGACCTGGATTTTCCCTTACCTGGGCTGCTTTTTCCAACTTTGCTTTGATATCAGCCAGCTCAAGCTGGGCTTCTTGCAGCTTTGACTTCAGCTTTTGATTTTCAGACAGGGCACTCTCATATAACTGAAATGCAAAACAAGAGCTCAATTAACCAGCCTGCTCCTAGTTAATTAACCCCATCCCACCACGCTGATCTGAGCAGATGCACTGAGCTGAGGGGTTCACTTTGCTCCCACACATGAGGAGAAGAGAAGGGAAAACAAAACCAACTTGGATGCTTTACTTATGTTTTCATAATTAATGAATTAGAAATAGGAAATCAGCTGTTGAATTTTCTAGGAAGTTGCCAAGAGGCAAAAAAAAGGGACAGTTTTAATTTAGGTAACTCTTTACTCACAGGGTGGTGAAGACCTGGCACAGGGTGCCCAGAGAAGCTGTGGCTGCCCCATCCCTGGAAGTGTCCAGGTCCAGGTTGGACAGGGACTTGGAGCAACCTGGGATAGTGGAAGGTGTCCCTGCCCATGACAGGGGTGGAATGGGATGAGCTTTAAGGTCCCTTCTGACCCAAACCACTGGATTCTTTGAAACAGAGAAAATGAACATTGAAATGAACAAATGAACATCTTTCTTCCCACTGATTCTTGAGGCTGGTTTCTGCAGCAACAGGCAGGTTTTGCAGTGTGTGCAGTGACAATGCTAAGTTTAAACAATCCTACTTTTTTATAGTCCCTGCTGCTCTCGTCGTCTGCGCGGCTGCTGAGGGCGGCGAGCCGGTTCTCCCTGCGGCTGTAGGCACTGGAGCGGCCGGAGGCACGGTCGCTGTAGGATGAGTCACTCGTGCTGGGGTTCACTGCTTCCAACCTGAAGCAAGAGGAAGATCCAGCACTGTGGAGCTGTGATAACTTGGAATAGCCAGCACAGGGCCCAGCTGGTTGGGACTGGAAGCTGTGGCACACCCAGCTGAGCTGGGGCTCTGGGGTCTGTGGGAGCACCCTCCACTCAGCCCAGGGGAATCACTGCCCAAAACCTGGCAGCCACCACAACTACAATAACTGCAAAAAATCCCAGGGTACCGGCCCAGCCTTCCATGGGCAGTGACTTCCCATCAATCTCTCATTATCATGGTGGGAACCAGCTCCATTTCTAAGAGGGCACTGAGGTAAATAATCTGGGGAGTAAAGAATAGAAGCAAACTGAAGCCACAGCTGAGCTCAGGAAAGGACCAAATAGCCAGTGGCACACTGGATTTGAAGCACAGGGAATCCTCAAAGCCATACAAGAACATGCTGCCAATAAATATTACACAGCGGAAAAAAAAAGAAAAAAGGAAAATTCTTACCTGGAAAGTCTTTCATGCTGAAGAAAAAAAAAAGAAAACAAGAAAAAGGTAATTAATAATGAGGAGAATTAAACATTCAATTCAAAAACTGCAGAGCTTTCAGGAAGCAGCAATTTCCCACCTCAGATACCAGCACTCAGCTCATGCCAGGCTACATGGAGCTTTCCCAGCCCAAACTGGGAATCTCCAATCTCTGCCTGAATCTTCAACTGCTTCAGCTCCTCTGAAGCATTTATTTTGCTCACCTAATAAATCCTGAATCTTGCTGTTCAAATCCTTATTTGCAGAATTGAAATGCCTTCCCTGGAATCCAAACTAATCTGTTGTTTCCCTTTTCCAGTGAAGTTGTTCTTCCTGACTATGATCACTGTACTGTGTATGATGCGGGTGAGGGGTACTAACAGACACAGGGATCTCCCAGTGTTTGTGCTGAACTTGAGAAAATCACAAACACTTTTCTCTCCATGGGCAAGAACCTTCCCATGGAGAAAAGGTTCACAGTGGCAGAGACACAACAGCAGCTGCAGGAGGGAGGGAGAAAGAAGACCCTTACACCAGGATGGTTGAAGCCTGTGTTGGGTTTTTTCTTTCCCCATCAACATCCAAACCTCCACTGGTCTGTCCTTGGCTGACCTGTGGACACTGAGTGGCTGGAGCATGTCCAGAGAAGGAAACGAAGCTGGGGAAGGATCTGGAGCACAGGAGCAGCTGAAGGAGCTGGGCGTACTCAGCCTGGAGAAAAAGGAGGCTCAGGGAGGACCTGGTTCTGCTTACAGGGAACAAGGGACAGGACACAAGGAAAGGCCTCACATTGTGTCAGGGGAGGTTCAGTTAGGTGCATATTAGGGAAAATTTCCTCCTTGAAAGGGTGGTCAGGCCATGGCACAGGTTGACCGGGGCAGTGGTGGAGTCACACTCCCTGGAAATGTTCATAAAATGTATAGCTGTAACACCTGGGGACATGGCTTTGTGGTGAACATGGCAATGCTGAGGGAAAGTTTGGGCTCAACGATCTCAGAGGGCTTTTCCAACTTAATAATTCCATGACTCCATGAATATCCTACAGAGGCTGGATGTGGTAAACCACCATTTCAATAAAATTTTCTGCATCAAACAGTTCCTTCCTACAATTGCATAAATCCAGTGGTGATGGCATCACTGTCCTGCAGGACATGCCACACTGATGGTCACCTTCTCCACAAGGTGTCTGACAGACATTTACTCAAATTCCAGGTGCATTCCAACTCTTTATGGTCCCTTGAACTGGAAGCTGAGCCCAGTATTCCTCTGCTGGTTTATCAGTAGTATCATTGCTCTGAGTGAGCACAAACCTCCTACAGGCACTTCCAGCCAATTCCCTATACTTGTTTTAAAAGAGTCAACACAAAGGACATCACAAGGCAGATGAAGGGTCAGGCTTTTAGCGCCCAGACATGCTCACACTGCTTGTGCTGTCAGCTACACCAGTAAATCCAGTGCTAAGGCCTTGCTGGGAGAGAGATTTGCTGCCTGTCTGGCACCCAAGTCCTTGAAGACTTCAAACCACACACTCCTGCCTGGGCACGGATCTGGGTGTACATCTCATGGAGAAAGGAATGAAATCACCCATTACATGGAGGAGGGTGGACAAGTGACCTGGTTACCTCTCCATTCAAAGCCAGAGGAACATGGGGGCAGGTCCCAAAGCATCCTGCCCTGTGCCCAGCCCTGCCCACTGCTTGCCAGGACATGATGACCTGTTACCTGCACCTGGCTGCTGAGATTTTAATTAATCCCAGCCTCATGTGACCCTCATTTGCATCTTGATTCAGGATGGGAGGATGCCCAGGAAGTCTGCAATGTGTGGGCTCTGCAGCACAGCCTCTGACACGCTGTGCTGTGAGCTCACCAGCGCCAGAAAAATGAACAGCCAGGACCCGGAACGTGGAGCCTCGCAGATGGATCACACACTCAGGACAAATCTGCTGTGTGCAGAGATCAAAAGAACAAGCAAACCCTGCTATGAATTAGCAGATTCTCCCTCCAGCTGTGTCCACAGAGCTACCCTCAGCCAGGTTCTCGAGCATGTCAAATGCCAGCCCCACCCTGTAGACACCGTAACCAAAGCTCCTGGTGCAGGCACAGGTCCTGAGCCATGACAGTGGGTCCAGCCTCGTATTATTTTATTTACTCTAATAAAATCTCTCTGCTCTTTTCATCTTAGAGATGAGAAACCTCCCAGAGAAGACAGCAGATGTATTTCCACCATGGCTAAGGCCTGCTGCACCTCGGCAAGCCACGGATGCTCTCTGGGAAGCACTTGATGTGACTCAATGCCTGGCAGCTGCCTGATGTCATGCCCTCTCGTGCAAACAGCCCTGGCCTGGGCCATGCTCTGTATGAAACCTGAAGGCACCAAGTTGGGACAGTTTCTGTACAGCTGGCCTCTGGCATAGGGCTGATAGAAAGACAGACCACAAATCCAACCACATCCTGGGCTCATGCAGGGGAGATTCTGCCCCTGTGCCCCACTCAGGTGAGACCCCACCTGCAGAGCTGCCTCCAGCCCTGGGCTTCCAGCACAGGAAGGACGTGGAGCTGCTGGAGTGAGCCCAGAGGAGGCCACGGAGCTGCTCCCAGGCCTGGAGCCCTCTCTGCTCTGGAGCCAGGCTGGGAGAGCTGGGGGTGTTCAAACTGGAGAAGAGAAGGTTCCAGGGAGGCTTTAGAGCCCCTTCCAGTGCCTAAAAGGGGTCCAAGAGAGCTGGAAAGGGACTTCAAACAAGGGGGAGTGGCTGGCTTACCACTGACAAAGGACAGGGTTATTTGTGATAGTGGGAAGAAATTCTTCCCTGTGAGGGTGGTGAGGTCCTGGCACAGATTGCTCAGAGAAATGGGGCACATCACTGGAAGTGTCTAAGGCCAGGCTGGACAGGGCTTGGAGAAACCTGGGCTAGTGAAAGGTGACCCTGCTCATGGCAGGGGGTGGGACTGGATGAGGTTCCATGGTACCTTCCCAACCCAAACCATTCTGGGATTCTTGGATTCTACAAAGGATTTCCCATTTCCCCACACACATGCTGATCTCTCCATGGCGCTCTGTTAGCTGAGCTTTCAACGTTTGCTTCTTAAACCTCTCAGCAGCCTGATAGCTCGTTTTGAATCCTGGCATAATGACCCAAGACCCAGAGAAGGGAATTACAGTGATTAACACGGCTCTTGTTGAAAGTTATTTGTGCACTTTATGCTAAATGGCTGGGCAAGTAATCGACTCCTTAGCAAGCCTGAATTTACTTCAGAAACACATCTGTTAATGGATTTGAACAGTCATGGCAAATATCATGTGGCTGGGCAAGGTGACATGGAAACCAGGCAATGAAGCCAAAAAGGTCCCTGAGCCAGCCAGGGCACTTGTAGCAAGAGGAAAAACCACTTCTGTCCTTTTTTTTCCTTCTAAGAAACAAGAACTTCCATATGCAGGGGGAGCAGGGGCATACTTCCACAAAGGAAGGGTGGGGTAAGAAAGGAATCACTTTAAACATACACAGAAAAAGGGGGGAACTTCCCAGGCTTATTGTATTTACAACTTTCCTGTGATGGATACTGTGAGCTATTGGTTCAGACTGTGACTATCTCTATGTGTTTAAAGAAAAGCAAAGTGCCAGATGAGAGTGGAGCATCATTCCTGCTGCTGCCAACATTGAGCAGAGCCCTGCAGTAACCTGGAATCGTGCAATGACAGCACCATTACGGCTGGAAAAGCCCTCTGATAGAATAATGATGAAGCTGTGGAAGGGTCTGGATCATGAGGAGTGGCTGAGGGAGCTGGGGGGGACTCAGCCTGGAGAAAAAAGAGGCTCAGGGGGGACCTTTGGGCTCTGCACAACTCCCCGACAGGAGGGGGCAGCCAGCAGGGTTGGGCTCTGCTCCCAGGGAACAAGGGACAGAAGGGAGAGGAAATAACCTCAAGGGAAGGTTCAGGTTGGATATTAGAGAAAATTTCTTCCCTGAAGAGGTAGTCAGGCCCTGGCACAGCTGCCCAGGCAATGATGGAGTCAACACCCCTGGAAGTGTTTAAAAATGTGTATGTGGCACCTGGGACATGGGCTAGCAGTGAACATGGCAGTGGTAGACTCAATGATCCTAGAGGGCTTTTCCAACCTCAGTGACTCTGATTCCATGATTCTATGGAACACTGGAGGAGGTGCTTAACTGAGACATCCCTGCCATTTGTTCAAAGAGAGACAAACATCTTCAGAGGCCACTGGGATCCCACACTGGAGACATAGTTTCAGCAGAAAACAGCTTCTTTCCAGCTCGGTTCTGCCTTGTGTTTGACCACAGCACCTTTGGAACCCTCTCCATGTGCTTCCAGCTGCATCTGCTCCATCAGCACATCCCCTGTTGGCCCTGCCTGCAGTGCCCTGTCCTCTCAAATAGCCACCAAATATTCACTGGAATTCCAGCAGCACTAGCTGGCTCCTTGTGCTGCCCATGTAAGTGAGGAAGGAGGTCGTGTGCTCAGAGATGCCATCCCAGAGCTGGAAATTCCAAGGTCATGGTGAGAAGGTGAAGGACAAAAACTCTTCTTCCTTCATTGCTGGGAAGAGAAGTTGGGAATGCACAGAGGGAATGAGGAGCTGAGACATCCCACGTGCACTCGACTGAGCTGGTGCAAGAAGGGTCTTTTTCTTCCTGACTTTCCTGAAGGAAATTGTTAGGGTTTGTGAGGGGATGCTGAGAAATGGCTGTATCCACTCCAGTCATTATCAGCAAATGCACGGGAGGCTTTTTTCTTTCCCTGGCAAATTTGGAGCAGCACTGCAGTTTTGCCCAGATTCTTTATTTCCCTTGGGATCAAAATTCAACTAAAAACATCAAAAGCCATGGAAGCATCAAGTTGTGAAATTATCCTTCCATAATCTAAACAGGGTCAGAGCGCTGCAGGGGTTGGGATGGGGAGAACACACAGGGCTGGAGGCAGCTGTCCTGATTTGGAATCCAGCACAGCAGCCGAGCTGAGCCCCGGAGCTGCTGCCTAGACACCCAAGGGGGAGACTTCTAAAACAAAACTAAAAAGCACAGAGCACTTGCAGCCATGCTCACAAGCTTCTGGTAATGCTCAGATCTTAGAGCTCTCACCAGAGAGATCCCATCACCTGGGAATAGGTAGCAGGTCCAGGTGGTGCTGGGGTGGTGGAGGACACTGAAGGGGTTCAGCCCACTTTGCCAGCTCAGAGATGATCCAACCCAGGTAAGCTGGAAGATCATCAGGATCTGAGATGGGACCCAGGAAAGAGGGCAAAGAGCACCACAGAATCATGGAATCAAAGGATGGTGTGGGTTGGAAGGGAACTTACAGCTCATCTAATTCCACCCCCTGCCATAGGCAAGGACATCTTCCACTATCCCAGGTTGCTCCAAGCCCTGTCCAGCCTGGCCTTGGCCACTTCCAGAGATTCTCAAGATGCTGACATTGGTCAGTCTCAGGGAAAAGGCATGCTGGCTACTGGCCCTGACTCCACCTACCCAGAGTGTTGGGATGCTGGTTTGTGCCAGGAATACCATTCAGGACTGATTTAAAAAATGTACTCGGACTCTGGAGGGCAGAAACCTTCCCTTAAAAACAGAAAATTTTGCAGCTTTTGGGAGCTCAGTGATGAATAATTAAAACCAAATTCCTCATGGAAGATTTCAATAAAATGTAGCCCTGAACTGCAGTGCCAAAAGGGGGATTGGCTGCTGCTCTTGCCAAGGCAGAAACTGCCCTAATTGCTTCCAATTGTGTTCTGTGGCTGAGGTTGGAGTCAGTGAAGGCACAATTGCCTACTATTTACATTTTTTCAAGAAAAAAGAAAAAAAAAACAAACAAGGAAAAAATGCTTTGGGAACATTTTATGCTTCTTTATCTCAAACTGGGCAGTCTCGGGCAGTGTACGCTATTTTAAGAGAGTTGTCAAGGAATTTATTTTGCTGTGTTTTGTCTGAGAAATGCTGATCAATAGCTATGATTAATTAACCACTCTCATTAATTAATGAGACCCAGGGGCACAGCTCCAGCTCTGTCCTCCTTTAAGTAACAGGAAAAGTTTTAGAATCCCCTCAAATTTTATTCTTGTGCTGGCAAATATCCTCTTGATGATCTGTGTTTATTTTAGAAATTAAATGTAAAATAAAGCCAGCTGGTTTTGGGGTTCTTTCCCTTTTATAAGCAAAAGTCACTAAGTTCCTGCAGTTACGTAGCTCAGCTGCTCCTACATGAGCTCTAGCATTGGGCCAGGCTGATGTGTGCTCCAAAGGACAACCTCTCCCTCTTAGAAGCATGGAATGTCCTGAGCTGGAAGGGATCCATGGGGCTTGAGCCCAACACCTGGCCCTGCACAGACATCCCAACAATCCCACCCTGTGCACCCCTGGTAGCGTTGTCCAAACTCTCCTGGAGCTCTGGCAGCCTCGGGGCTGTGCCCATTCCCTGGGGAGCCTGGGCAGTGCCCAGCACCCTCTGGGGAAAGAACCTTTCCCCAGTACCCAGCCTGACCCTCCCCTGGCACAGCTCCAGCCCTTCCCTCAGCTCCTGTCCCTGTCACAGAGAGCAGAGATCAGAGCTGCCCTCAGGAGGAGCTGCAGCCCCCAGTGGGGTCTGACCTCAGGCTCCAGGGTGAACAGACCACAGACACTCAGACACTCCTTGTGTGGCCCCTCCAGACCCTTCCCTATTTCCATGTCCCTCCTTTAGACACTCTCCAATAGCTTCAGATCCTCCTTATATTGAGGTGCCCAAAACTGCCCCACAAACTTGAGGTGAGGCCATGCCAGGGCAGAGCAGGGTGATGCTGAGGGCAGGAGTCCTCCAGGAGCTGGTGCAGCCAGAGCCAAGCTGGAAGCAACAAAAGCCAGGAGGAGGCTGCCTGGGACACCTCAGACCATCCCCAGTGGGTACAATTCAGGTCGGTGCTTCCCTCCAGCCATATTTGTCCTTCCAGTCAGGAACGGCTGGGATCAAGTTTAAGTTTTTCAGTGGGTGCAGAATAATTCAGAGGTCTGGCTGAACTCTGCTTTGGAGAGTTATTTCGAGGTCATTGCCTCCTTCAGAAAGCTGCTCCTCTGACCTGAGAGCTGTGGTTTGTGCAGCATCCCCTTAGCTCGACCGGCGTGATGGATGTGCTGCCTCCAGCTCGAGCCTGCAATCGTGCAAATGCAAGGATTCCAAAATCCTGTGGATATGATTAATAATCCAGTGCAGCCAAACCACCTCTCTGTAACCTCCAACTCCCCAAAGCCTGATGCAAAATATGTTTTCTCAAACTATAAATCAATAAACTTTGCTTAAGAAAAACTACTATTACTGAAGCATAACATTAAAAGCTTCTCCAGGATAGAATAGTGGCTTTGGCAGCTGGCTGCAGCAGATCCCATTGTTTTCAGTACAAACAGCACATATTTAATCAGAAATAAACATCCAGGGCTGTGAGGGACTGATGGCCACATCTCCTGCCATCCCAAACAAGCTATAGTCAGATGCTGGTCTGTGCCATGTATGCCATGGCCAGCCTGTGGCTCTGTGCTCCAAAACTCTCTCATGGCGCATGGGCTTTCCAGCAGCTGCGGTTTATTTCCATTGTCTCTCAGGGATAAAACTCGCTATGTAAAACATCAGGCTGGACAGTATTTTAATTTAGGAAAGGCCATAATTCTGAAATTCAGGGTTTGTTGCTCTTTTTCCCTTCTTTTCTAAAGGATCAAATTTTATTGGTGAAAAATTTAATTTTGCAAAGCGACGTGCTCTTAGACAAAACTCTCTAGACATGTGGAAATAAAAACTGAGCCGCCAAGTGACACGAGAGGAAAAGATTTCTACTCCTAAATTTCTTCCAGATGAGAATGCCATAGGTCTGCAGGAACCCCTTCCCTGCCCTGCAAGAACTCTGGCAGGATGTTCTCAGGTGTTTCATTAGGGACGTAAAAACTTCTTGAACTACCAATGAGGGTGAGAGCCACCAACAGCCAACCTGGCAACTTTTCAGTGTGAAGTTCACTCCAAAATCCAGTGAACAGCTCCTGAGACAGCAGTCACATTCCCACAACAGCACTGTGGGCAAAGGCAGCCCATGGCAGTGAGACAATAATCATGGAATCACAGAACTGTGAAGACTGGAAAGGCCCTCTAAGACCATCAAGGCCAAATGTTACCCCAGCACTGCCATGTTCACCACTAATTCATGTCCCCAGCTATGATATCCCCGGTGCCACATCCACATGTTTTTTGAATACTTCCTGGGATGGTGACTCCATCTCTGGCCAGGACAGCCTGAGCCAGTGCCTGACCACCTTTTCAGGAAAGTTTCCCCCAGTATCCAACCTTCCTCGGCACAACTTGAGGCCATTTCCTCTTGTCCTGTTGCTTGTTACCTGGGAGAAGAGAATGATCCCCACCCAGCAGTGCTGGGTTAATGTTTGGACTCAGAGATCTTAGAGTGCTTTTCCAACCTTAATGGTTCCATGATTCTGTGCACCACCTCCCATGAATAGCACAAGCAGAGCTGCCAGTACACATGGATATGGATGAACTGGGCTCTGTCTCTCTTCCAGCCCTATTTTTGATGGGTTTGTGTTAATTTTATGAAAAACAGAACTCTAGTGGGCTCCTGCAGGGAAGCAGACACTGGTTTCCAGCTCAGCAGGATGAAGTGGTTTGCTGCTCACAGAGCAGCATTAACAGAGGTTCCACCCACCCTCCCCATCTCTCCTGTGGCTGCTCATTCTCGTCCTGCAGCACTTCCCCCTCTTTCTGTCCCTGGTTTTGTGGCTGTACCACTAACTGACCCAAATTAAGGGTATTGTCCTACTCCTCCTCCCTTCATCCCTTTTACAGTTCCAACTGATTCCCTGCTCTCGTGGAATCTCAAGTTGCCCCTGACCTTGTGACCTCCTGCTGAGCTGTCCCAAGGGATTGCTCTCCAACTGCTTAACCAGATTCTCCAAAGGCAACACCTCTGACCAGGCAGCTGAGGCTCGAACTAGAGCTTTAAATGAGGCTGCAGTGCTATACCAGGTCCTTACCAAAACATCCATGACCACTCAGAGCCTTTAATAGTTAACAGACTCCCTGCTCCAGCTTTGGCTTGGATCAATTCTGCTGCCCGGGAGTGAGAACTTCAGCCTCAGGGACAGAAACCATTCAGCCCACAGGTCACAGCACATGCCCTGACCCATCTTGTTTATATATCCATATGCAGGAGCATCATCCAGCTACTGAGTCACAGCACATAACGTCTCCTGGGTGGTGCCCTGGGAATGACCACAAGTTCCCGATATGCTTCCAGATATGGACATTTACCAGAAGAAAACTCAAAAAAAACCCCAAGGACAAACAACGTAGAAGGATTTCATCCTGATACCCATCTGAGAAACACAATGTTTGAGGAATAACCAGAGAGAAAACAAAGCAGGGTGCTGGAGAACACAGATGAAGATTAATTGCCTGAAAGTTCAAGTTTCAGTATTCCACATTTTTTGTTGGCTGCTGGGAGAGAAGGGAATTATTTCCATAAACACTGTGCAACTAGTCAACTGTCCAGAAATTAGATAGAAATTATCATGAAACAACTTATTTGATCCCATTTCAATTTATGCAGCATCACTTTTATCACAACCAAATGGGTCCAAGCCACTAAATGGAAAGCCAAGAACATAAAGGTTCCTGGAAAAATATTTTCATAACACTTTCTATTCTCTAACGCATTGGCAGTGGCAGCACAGCAAGTCAAATGATGCACAGAGGAAAACCCCATGTGAGAATAAACCTGTGACCAGGAATATCTGAAACAGATGGAACCTGTCGCAAAAACACCACAGAGCAAAAACTGATCATCTGACACATATATATTCCAAACTCAAGGAAGGCTGTGATCCAATCAGGCATTTCTAATGATCTCCCAGCATTCTGGGACATTGAGTTTTCACATGGGCAAGTGACAGGACAAGTGGAGGGATAGTTTTAAAGTAAGAGAGGAAAGATTTACATCAGATAACAGGAAGAAATTCTTCCTGTCCCATCCTTGGAAGTGCTCAAGGCCAGGTTGGATGGGGCTAGGAGCAACCTGGGCTAGTAGAAGGTGTTCCCTGCTCATGGTGGGGGTGTGATGAGATGAGCTTAAGGTCCTTTCCAACCACATCACTCTGGGATTAAGCATTAACTACAACCCTGTCAGTGTGATTTGCATGCTGAACACCTGAAGCTCAGAAACTCACATTTTTGTGCATTAGCTTTTCTTTTTGCTGTAAGATTGGCTTTGCCTTCCCCATGTACGTGTGCACATGACCATAGCCAGCCTTGGTGCATTTGCTGCCATGGTAATCAGTGCTCACAGCCCTGCTCAGAGCACCACAGGCTCCATGTGGGGGCTCGTTAACAGACACGGTGATTCGGGAACTGCTGCTTTTTATACTCAAGTACTACTATCAAGTGACTTGGTGAAAACACACGGCCCATAAAAGGTGATGTTCCTGCATCCCGTATTTCACCCAGCACAGCTCCTTCAGATGCTCCAATGAAAGGCAGAATAAAATAAATCAGTGCAGACCACTGCATACACTTAGAGCTTTATTGCTGAGCTCTTCCTGATAAAAATTCAGCTGGAAAGCGCAGGTTATGTACTCTGAAGGTGGCT
Organism: Catharus ustulatus; assembly: GCF_009819885.2. Lineage (NCBI taxonomy): Eukaryota > Metazoa > Chordata > Aves > Passeriformes > Turdidae > Catharus > Catharus ustulatus. Next base: position 6,251,308 of record NC_046245.1, read on the forward strand.
TAATGAGGGAGTGGTCTAACATCAGAGGAAAAGAGCTTTGTAGTTAAAGTGTGAGCACGGACAGAACAAGGAGAATGACACAGAATCTCTTGAGGAGCAACAACCATCAAGCAGCTATTTCACAGCTGGACTGGGCAATGAATGCACAGAGAGCAGCCCTGGGGAGAAGGACATGGCAGTGTTGGTGGATGAGAAGCTCAACGTGCCCCAACCACGAGCTCTGGCAGCTCAGAGCCCCCCGTGTGCTGGGCTGATCCCCCAGTGTGGGCAGCAGGGCAGGGGGGGATTCTGCCCCTGTGCCCCACTCAGGTGAGACCCCACCTGCAGAGCTGCCTCCAGCCCTGGGCTTCCAGCACAGGAAGGACGTGGAGCTGCTGGAGTGAGCCCAGAGGAGGCCACGGAGCTGCTCCCAGACCTGGATCCCTCTCTACTCTGGAGCCAGGCTGGGAGAGCTCAGGGTGTTCAGCCTGGGGAAGAGAAGGTTCCAGGGAGGGAAGGTTCCAAGGTTCCCTTCCAGTGCCTAAAAGGGCTCCAAGAGAGCTGGAGAGGGACTTTGGACAAGGGCTTGGAGTGACAGAACAAGAGGGAATGGTTTCCCACTGACAGAAGGCAGGTTTAGATGGGATATTGGGAAGGAATTTTTGCCTGTGGGAGTGGTAAGGCTGTGGCACAGGTTGCTCAGTGAAGCTGTGGCTGCCCCACCCCTCAAAGTGTCCAAAGGCTGGACAGGGCTTGGAGCAACTGGGCTAGTAGAAGGTGTCCCTGCCCACGGGACAAAGATGGGCTTTAAGAGTTCTTCCAACCTAAACCATTCTAGGATTTTAAGTGATGGCAGCCACACAGATACAGGCACTACTGAAATAGCAGTCCACACACATCGATGACAATTTTAAGTTTTGATGGTCTTTTTTACAGCAAAAAATATCAGATAACGAATCAAGAAGGAGCAGTTCATAAAAACGGTAAGGTTTGACAAAGAGGTGGGAAACAACTAAGGAGCTGCAATTGGAATCTCTGCAGTAAGTTAGGAACATGTATTCTCCTTTTGTTTCCCCCAACCAACAGCCCGTGGAGAAGCACAAGTGTTACAAGTATCACAGCAAACAGATGCATAAGCCTAAACACAAACTGCATGGTACTTCCTATGAAAAAATGACTGGCCCAGCAGTAAAAGGAATTTAAAAAAAAAGTAAAAAATTCAATCCTTGACTTCACTCTCACCCTTCCAATCCAGTAATTTATTTGTTTAAATAAACCTGCACACAACAGGTTTCATGCCACTGGATGCCTATTACATTTTTGGAAGTGAATATTACTTTTTTCAGGAGGAGAAACCACAAGGTAAATCACTATGGTGCAAAACATGATGACAAGGTAGCCACTGCCAAACACTGGAAACTTGTGCCAAATAACAGGACGATCTGAATTGATTTCAAAGGGCTTTGAGTTTCCTCTTTTGAGGAACATCCTCATTAAAGCAACATTTACCCTGGGGGATTGAACAGGATTTGGGTATTTTAGTTTGTGGAGGTCCTGCGGCTATGGGATGGTGCTGACCTGGCACAGGGACCAACACCCCACTGCCACCATAAGCTCTTCTGGAGGGATATTCCCTCTCTTATGGATTGCATGAGTTCACTGCCAAGTGTCCCCCTTCCATAGCTGTGCATCTGGGGACTTCCATCAATCAAAGGAAGAAAAACCCCAGGCAATATTATCCTAACTCCTAAGGAGGAACATTCCAAGCAGCAGTGCAAGTGCAGAGAGAATGCCACGGGAAACTGCTTGGCAAATTACATTTAATGCAGCTGTTTGGCACTGACACCTGGGTAAATCAAACCTCTTTTGCTCTGCCTGGTTTTCCAAGAGCTTCCTCCTTGTGTGAATCGTGTGAGGCTCCTGTGTGTGCTCACACCCTGCTCAGCTGGAAACATTTAAAGCCCACAGCTCTGCTGATATCAATGGATGGAAAGATAAAAGACTCCAAGATTCCCACCTGTTTATGAAAGGTGGTGGCTCCTTGTGGCACAGGCCTGTTACTTTGGGCAGGGGGGAATGGGTGGAGAGGAATAAACACATAGAACAAACCCAGAATAAACCAAACTCCCTTATTTCTCTTGCTTGTGGCAAAATTACATTGTCTTGGAGAAAGAGTTAACTCAAATCTTTATTTTAGCCTAAAGTCAATCCTTCCCTAATTAGCCTTTTAAGGCATGGGCTATTTCCATAACCCAGATAGCACCAGGGCTACTTCCTACATGACTGAGTCAATGCTGCTGCATTCCTCACCTCTTTTTTCCCTACAGATGCTGTGGAGTCACAGCTGACACTGCCTTACCACTGCAAGGATTTCCATGCTCATGTGTTGGTTTTCATCAAAACCTTACTGCCACAGGCCCTCTCATTCCCACCTGGCACCTTTCTGTAACCACCTGAGAACTCTCACCACCTTCTCCAATACCCACAGCTCCCCAGGAGCCTGCAAATCTCATTGCAGTGATGGACAAAGAAACAAACACCACCTCTACCCACCTGAGAGTTCCCACCAGCTTCTCCAACACCCATGGACCCCCAGGAGTCTGCAGTCCCCCCATGGCTCTGGCCAGAGAAACCAGCCCCTCCTGTAAGTCTGCTCCAGGCACAGCCCAGGGCTCTCGTGAGATGTTTGTCACTCTCTCATATGCCCAGATGCATAAGAGGGAGAAATGAGTCAGCCTGAACATGTCTGGCCTTAAAAACTTGGAGTTTGAAAGAAATGAAACCATTTCCAGCATGCTGGAATGGCCCCCCACCTGTTACAAGGCTGGTGACCAATACTGTGGCCCTTTAGTGAGTAAGCACAGTGGTTAAACTGATGAGGGAAGCCCATGTGGGATAGTTTTAGATTATCTGAACCATCCTAAAAACACTCCAGCTGCAGAAGGAATAAACCACCTGCTCCTGATTACAGTTAACAGCCCAGGGCAACCAGCAGCCACAGAAGCCTCAAGGCTGAACTTCCCTATGTCAGGAATTGCTTCCATTAATGCCACAGCAGTGGGTTAAAACTCAAATATTTTGGGCAATACTTTTTCCAGACCAAGATCTGTCCCTTCCAACAGAGCACGCAATGCATATCTGATTTGAGCGAATACCAGTGCTGGAATTAATTTAATGCTCCTGATGCCTGGAAAGGCTGACCTGAAACAGACTAGACAGAGCAAAAGGAATAAAATAGGTATTTATTGAAAGATCCACCTTGGGCAGTGCAAGAGCCCAGCCAGGGCTACACCCAAATTGAATCCAAGATGGATCCTGGTCACGAGTCTTTATACTTCTATAAATTTTGGTTCATTGACACATTGGGGTCAATTATCCAACCACAGCCTCAGGCTATGAAGTCTCAGCCCCCTGGTTTGTCCTCTTTCCCTCACAGTTTCTGCTTTTTGGGTACCAGCTGTCCTTGATTCTCTAGCTAGAAAGGAATTGTTTTGTCTAACTACCCTGTGAAGACAACTTACTAACACCTAATATGAAGTTTCAGAGTTACACACTAACCAGGAGAGATTCTGAAAAATACAAAAGCTAAAACCCAAGGCATCACTCCCATCTAAAATTAGCATGGCTGTTAAAAACTAATTCCTTCAGGCTTTGACTACCGTACAATAATATTTCATGATGGTGAAGAGGCTACCTGTACAATGATTTGCACCCAGAGAGTTTGTGACAGCTTTTCCCATAACTTTGGAGCTATCAGCAGTACTGCTGGGAACCATTCCCAACTTTCCAACACCTTGGGAGAGGAGAATACCTGCTCTGGCATGGGGAGCACAGGTAACTAACTTGACTTGCCTCCTGCTACAGGTGGTTAACTTCAAGTTTTGGTGGTGTTGAAATTATGGAACTACAGCATAGGCCAGCTCAGCCCCAGGGGTGAAAGCTGAACACAAACCTCATTTCACCATCAAAGTGTTTTGGAAAAAGTGCAGTAACAAGCTGGTCAGGTTCTGCCTCGTTTTTACCAGGGATGTTTTCATCCAGCAACAGTCATGGGAGAGCCATGTTCCATGATAGCAGGAAACTACCATCCCAGCAATTCCCTACACCACTAACAGCTAATTCCTGTGCAGGGACTCTGGCAGCTGCTTAAAACCTGTTGCTGCAGAGGCACCATCCCAAGTTTCATTTAAACCATCCTCTTTCCAAAGGAAACCACAGCCACAGGTCTCCAAGGGTAAGACAACAAACCGCCACCACCGGGCTCTGCTCAGAGCATGTGCTGAGCAGGGTAATACAGAAAGGAAAAAGCTGCTTACTCTGAGTGTCTTTGCGATCGGGGAAGGAGAGGACGGGGGAGAGTCTGACTGAGCCTTCCTGCTGCGAGTATATTCCTTACTCCTGGTGTACAGGGACGACATGGCCTTGCGGGCTGGGTGTCTGTAAGAAGCAACACCAGTCTTGCTCTCCTGTCGCTCTACGGTGCTGGGCAGGTCCTTCTTCCAAGGTCAGAACAAACTAATTAAACTATTCACAGCTCTGGTAATTAAACCCTCCTGTTTAGGGTGTATAATTTTAGGCATTAATCTGCTGCAGGAAGAGCTGAGGCTCCACAATGTTTCTTGTCCGAGCAGAAGCAGAGAAGGTGTCAAGGATTTGCTGTGCTCCAGTGCCGGGCGCTGCTCTGTGCCAGCCTCACTGCCTGGGCCCCGTCCTGACTTCTCCACAAAAGGACATTTCTTCTCATCCACAGCTTGCCACAGGCCCAGAGGGATCAACCTCTCCCCAGAACTGCAGGAGACACAAACTCCCGGCTCAAGGAGAGAGCTGGAAACTGGCTGGGTTTATCTAGATACGAAGCTTTTGCCAAAAAAAGCTACAAAAAGGAAAGGAAAAGCAAACCCCGATTTACTCCGGAGCGCGGCCGTGAGCTCTGCCCCTGCTGCATGGAGCCGCACGTTTTAAGTGAAACACAAAAGCATAAATCAGGAACAAATGCTGGTTTGGAAAGGGGCAGTCCAGCTGAAGTTGGGTTTTGTTCCATCCTCCTCCTCCACCTCTTCCTCCTCCCCCCTCCGCCACCCTTACCCATGCACAGGCTTCTCCCGTCCCTCCCTCCCTCTGCTGCCTTCTGACATTCTGACATTCCAGATCCTGACTCGCTCCAAAAGGAATGCTGGAGGGCAGCCAGCAGCAGCGATTCACTTTCAGCTTGGGATTTGGCCTGCCAAATTGGGTTTGGGATTGGTTTTGGGATTTGGGCAGGAAAAAAAATGAAAACAAAATGGAAAGGGGGAGAAGAGAAAATCCCTCCTAGCTTCTGAGGCCTGGTGGGCTGTGAGTGGGATGCTGGAGGTGAGCCGATGGCACTTTGCAGAGGCTGAATTCCAGAAGATGTGTGTGGCTGTGACAGAGGGAGATGATTTAAAGGCCATGGAGCAGCTCATGCCATGAAAGGGAGGACACACTTGGGCAGCACAACGGGATTTTTGTTGTTTGTTCATAAGCCTGTTTGAGCTGTGGAAGGGCAGCACAGAGCTTGTGTAATGTACACTGGTTCAAGGGAGCATTTGGAATCAAGGAGGAGGGAGAGGAGCTCAGATGAAAGGACAGAGGGTGTGGGGAGCATGTACCTCTCCCAAATTCCCAGCTCTCTGCCAAGCTCTGCTGCTGGACAAGCTCACTGGAAGTGGAAAGATGGCTCCCTGCAAAGGTGAGCATGCATCACTCATGTCCTATTGAAATAGGACATGGGATGTTTGTTTGAAAAAAGCCTCTAACAAGCTCACAGAACCACAGAGAATCAAAGAATGGTTGGGGTTGGAAGGCACCTCTGGAGATCATCCAGTCCAATTCCCCAGTCAAGGCAAGGTCACTTGGAGCAGGTGCCTGTCGTGCCACTGCATCAGCAGTGTGTTCTTGCTCCAGTTTCACATCTGCTTAATATCAAACACTTCCTACCAAGAGCAGGCTGGATGGGGCTTGGAGCAATCTGAAGTGGAAGATGTCTCTGCCTGTGTCAGTGGAATGGAGTGAGAGGAGCTTTAAGGTCTCTTCCAATTCAGACTATTCTGTGAGGTGTAGAATAGTATCTGTATAAAATTTTTTAAAGAGTAATATCCCACTCCATTGCTCTGAAATCTTGCCCCATTTTGCACCCTGCTTGGCACCTGAGTAATTTAACTGGCACAGAGCTTGGGGAAGGGGCTTGCAATAGCAGCTACAGTAATTCCTCCTGACATCCAGCATCTTCACTTTCCAGGGGCAAAGCAGCATCACTATATAACCAGGGAGAGCAGGAGATGGGGCTGCCAGATTTTCCTACTCTGAGAAAGCTCCAGTGAGATCAGGTTTCTTTATACTTCTTCACAAGGAAGGCGGGGAGTAATCATCCACTGACTGCAGGAGAAGAGAAAAGGGGTTTGGAGAGGTCTAATTCTGCCTGGTAATATCTCTGCATTCCCCTTTCAAGGTAAGGAAATGAAGTCCAGACACACAAGAAGGCAGTGACAGGCACCCCGCTGCTCCAGGAGGCTGGGGCAGGACCTTGATCTTTCCAGCCTCCATCTGTTGCACTCATCACACACCTCTCCCTGTGCCTGGAGCCCGACTCTGCTGTACAACAAGGTAGTTCAGATGCTTTACATGCATATTTATAGACCCTGCACACAGGGTGATTCTTTCACACCAGTCTCAGTTTCTGGAGTTTCAAAACAGTGTAAGTGAAACTGGGCAAACTGGCCGGTGGTGCACTGGCGTGTCCCAATCCCAGCTCCAGGGCTGACAAAGCCCAGCTTAGTCACCAAGGTGGAGCAACACAGCTCTTAATTGCAGTGTTTGGCTTCCCATCCCATCCAGTCCCAAATAAACCACTCTCACGTCCCTCCACAGTCATGTTTCTTCTGAAGGGGGGCAGGAAAGCTCCAAAATCAACATTCTGGTACAGAACTCACAGTCCAAATCCAAAATACACCCTGAGCCATTCCATACCAATTATTTAGTGACCCAGTGTAGATCTCACACAGACTAACACAGCTTAGTGTCCAGTAACTCATTTTAGAGAGAAGGGGAGGCTTGATTAGCCTGGACACAGAGAGCAGCAAGAGATGCAATATGGCAAAACACTCCAGGTTTCAGCATTATTCCAACAAATGCCTGATTTAGAGCTTTCTTCCTGCTGGTTTGTACAGTTTACTTTCAAGTAGTCCCCAGTGGAAATGTGAAACATGACTCTCCTTCACAGTGCTGCTATTCCTCACAGCCTCAGCTCTGTCACATTCAAGGTCATTGTTTAGATCCGACTGTTCCTGTCTATTCAGGAGATTCCTCAGTCAGAAGCAGGCTGGTCCATGCTTTAGCTGTGGTGCTGTGCACTTTACTAGGGAGTATTTAAACAGCTTTCAGAAAGACATGCACAAAAATCATCTTCCATGAGCATTTCCACAACCACTGCACACAATCCTCCGGATCGTTGACTTTGTGCTCTGGCCTATTTCTGGGGAAAATCACCTTAAAGTTTCTTCTCACCTTGGACTAGCAGCACAACTATACTATAGCATTATGTATTTCCCATATTTATATGAAAGAGTGTATTCCTCTAGTTAAGAGTTGTGGTCCTGGCTATGATCACTCTTCATACACCTTCACCCAAAAACTGGTCAGATTCTTCCCCCAGAGGGTGCTGGGCACTGCCCAGGCCCCCCAGGGAATGGGCACAGCCCCAAGGCTGCCAGAGCTTCAGGAGAGTTTGGACACTGCTCCAGGGATGCACAGGATGGGACTGCTGGAGTGTCTGGGGCAGGGGTTGGGCTTGATGGTCCTTGTGGGTCCCTTAAAGCTCAGCAGATTGTGCTACTTCCTTTTCCATTCAGATGTTTGTCCTCTCCCTTCCTTAGGTGATGATGCCTGTGTTTGTACTCCATTTTTAAAATTAGTTAGACAGGAGAAGTCATATGCATGAAAATGATGTACCAGAAATAGGACGAGCTAAAAATCTGAGAGGAAAACACATACACCTTTTTTTTCTGTGTTGAAAATCTTCCCCTACAGAACATGATGCTGGAAAAACAAATGTCAGCAGCACTGCAACATTCCAACCTGCAGCAGATAAAAATGGGAAACAAATCTGGGAGTTAAAGCCAGAGCTGCAGTGACGCTCAGGGGTGATGCAAGCCCATGGCACATTCCCTGGGTGCAGGGGAGGAGAAGCCCTCTCGAGAGACCAGAATTCTAACACAACTTGAAGAATGAGCGTAGTTAGTATTTTTGGAACACGTTATCGCAAAACTATCTCTTGAAAGTCCTAGCTGTCATTTTTCACACCAGGTTTACTACACACCTCACTGAATTCCTTCTCATCTATCTGAGTTCTTTCATCTGCAGCCAAACCTCCCCTATCTCCCAGGGAGCATGATGGTGTCTCCAGCTGCACAGAGCTCAGCTGGGGCAGAAAACACAAACTGGGCCCAGCACCACGACGTTCTCTGCACTGTGACCTTTCCCCGGGGCCTCCCTGCCTACATCTGCTAAATTTATCACAGCCAGGGACCCCCAGCCCCAGCACATATCCCTGTGATCACTGAGCAGGGGTTAGGTCTCTGGCATTGTCTGTCCTTGGCCAGCCAAGGACCACTGGGCACTCCTGGGAACCATTCCCAACAGGCACCTTGGATACTGCTCTGGAGGGTGGGAGGATTCAGTCACACAGACAAGCCTTCTTTCCCAGCTGGCCTCAGGGCTAGTAACAGTTTAAGATGGCACTGTGGTACTGAGCCTTTGAGGATGGGGTCTCAGCAGTCGCACAGCTCTTGCTGACTCCCTCCTGTGCTGGGCCAAGTGATGCAAGAACAGGGGGCTGCACAGCTACCTGTGCATTACAACCCAACTGGATGAGCAGAAAAGGGAGAGGCAGGCAACAGGCTTCATGTTTTCCTTTGAACCTGTCGCAGAATTGCTGAGGCTGGAAAAGACCTTTAAAACTGAATCCAACCATTCCCCCAGCACTGCCATGCTCACCACTAAACCCTGTCCCCAAGTGTCACATCCACACATCTTTAGAACATTTCCAGGAATACTGATTCCAACACTGCCCTTGACAGTCTGTGTCAGGGCCAGATCCCCCTTCAGGGAAGAAATTTTACCCAACATCCAACCTGACCCTCCTCTGGCACAGCTTGAGGTCATTTCCTCTTCTCCCGTCCCTGTTCCCTGGGACCAGATCCCAACACCCACCAGGCTGCCCCCTCCTGTCAGGGAGTTGTGCAGAGCCACAAGGCTTCCCCTGAGCCTCCCTTTCTCCAGGCTGAGCCCCCAAACCTATCACTGAGCCCACTTTGCTCACTTTTCTTTGAGAAGCAGAGAACCCCCATGATCGCTTCATGCCACTCCAGACACTTCTGATACCTGCTGGTACCTCCTTCTACAGAGTTCAGCTGTTTGCTATTCAAGTGAACAAATTTTCTCAATCCCCCCCTTCTGGGTTTCCCACTGCAGGAGCAAAATGTGCTGTTTGTCTGTCAAGTCATGTGCTGATCCAGGGAATAACTGAAATCTGTAATTTTATACAATACCTGAATCTGTAAAACTGCATTTATTCTCATGACACTTCTTTGGAGAAATGGAACAAAATAATATGGTAGCTGTTTCTAAGAGTCAGGCTACAAAGTCATTATACATCGAGAAAATAATGTTTCTAGGTATAAAGTAGTTATGTAAAATATCCAGGAAAAAAAAGAACCCTGGAATGGTTTGGGTTACAAAGGACCTTAAAGCTCATCCTGTTCCAAGTCCTGCCTTGGGCAGGGTCACCTTCCACCAGATTGCTTCAGCCTGGCCTTGAACACTTCCAGGGATGAGGCAGCCACAGCTTCTCTGGGCAGCCTGTGCCAGACACTCAAACATGAAAGAAACATTTACCATCGATCTACCCTCATGGGTTCTAGAGAACAGAGTCAGAATTAGATTTCCCACTGCTTTTATGTCACTGGACTGGCCCACAAAACTGAAATCCATAGAGCCACCATCATGCACCTCCCCATTGCAACACTGTTTATACTGTGGGCAATTTTTAATTATCTGAGACGGGCACCACCCCAGGATGACCTGTAGAGGTGGTTACTTCAGCCCAAAATAAGAGCCATTCTTGGTGCACCCTTAATGGTACCACTGCTTTGGCCCTGGAAGAGGATTTTCCTTGCCTTACACTTGTGTTCCACTACATCCAGATCAGACCAAGAGTTCTTATTTGCAAAGGACAAGCTGTGACCAGCCTGGGTGGCTCTGACAGCCAGGAACAGTCTTGGTTTAACACACAGGGCTCCACAGGCAGAGCAAGGGCTAGCAAGGGTTACAGCCAGGGGGCCACTGCACCTGTCCTGTCCTGTCCTGTCCTGTCCTGTCCTGTCCTATCCTATCCTATAAGGAATTCATCTGGAAAGAAAAGGCTGAGCCTTGTTAAGCCTCCTGCTCTCACCTCTTTATTTACTGCACCCTTCACTTCCTGTGCAAAGAAATTCTGCTTGTTCTGGAGAGAAACTGCTCATTTTGGTGCATAATGAGTGAATTTGGGATTGGTAGCACAGTCACTTATCCCAGAGGATGTGACCAACAGCCAGTCTTCAAAAGTGATCACAGAAGCCAGAGAATCACAGTGTCATTAAGTCTGGAAAAGATCACAAGTCTTCTCACCTATTCCATGTTCTGGGTGGCTTTTGTAGGTTTTCCTGACAAGGATTTTCTGCTTTAGCTACAGGGATGCTTACAGAGCAGGAAAAGGACTGGACTCCAGCTCAGGGGTTGATGGCACTGGTTGGCTGGTTGTTTTTTGTGTCTAATTGGTATTTTTTGATCTAAAAAATGTAGTAACTCAGCTCCACTCTTACCCTCTGCATTGCTTATTGACAGTCACATTCTCACGACATTAGGTAACCTGAGCAGGTAATTTTGACAACGAGAAACTGGCTCCAAAATACAGATCTGTGTTCTGAGGTATAGTTATGGGCAGCTGAGGAGCTGCTGTGCTATACAGCAAGTATAGCCAAGGAGTTGTGTGTATAGAACTGCCAAGGAACTGTCTCTATATAGCTGTATAAACACATATGCATTAATTCCTTTAGCACTAACAAGGCCAACACCTATTACCTTTAAAAGAAGTTATTAAAACATTACTTGTACTTTAGTTTACAATTTGTACTTCTGGGCATTTTATTTAGCTTGTTTAATGGAACTTTGTATCTCAAGATTTAATAATCCAAATTATTAATATTATTATTACTACCACTGCTGCTATACAGCAACTGTACACGATATATAAACCCTACTGTAAATAAATTACTTTTAAATCAACCTCAAACTTTACCAGGGTCAAATACAGCTTGCAGGGCTTATTTAGCACTGCAGAAGGCAGGCAGGGTTATGCTGGACTGCAGGACAGGAGCAAAGCAACATGGTCAGGCAGTAGCTGTTCTGTAAATGGGATGTGCAGGCTATGTGGAGTTTTCCATAAATGGAATCTGAATCTGAAGAGGGAGCACTTCCATCTGCAGAGCGCAGGCCAGGATTCCCAGGAGCAGATCTGCTGGAGTGCCACATAGATAGGGAGTAGAAGGAAAGGGTTTTCCTCTCCTCCCAGACACACACAGAGCAGCTGAGAGTCTATAATTGCATCTATAGCATCATTCTTTTCCCACTTTTTATTCCCGTCTCTAAATTTCTCAAGCAGGAAGCACCATGCTCTAGGCATACCTGGATTAGCACTGAGCAGCACATGCAGATCATTTAGTGGGCCTGAAAATAGCACATTTTAAATATAAAATTTCAGAGTTATTTTCTTTCTCCTTTCTTATAAATAGAGGTAATAAAAAGCAAGGGTGAAGACAGTTCAAAAAGCAGGGAAACATAATTTTAGCACCTGCAAGTGCCCAATTCTGCATGCAGGAGAAACATCTTCCAGCAGTTCTGTGGCGCAGAGTCGAGTTCTTGGAAGAAAAGGTAAGGTGTCTTGGACACTCAAATCCAGCAGGTACAGCAGGACAAGAAGCTAGGCTGTTCACTGACCCCTCAGGGGACATCCCTAACTTCAGAGGGGGAGAACTGGAACTAAAGTAAAGGCTGTGAAGAGGGAGATGGTTTCACCAGAGATAAAGCTCAGGACAAGCCCAGTAAACCAATCTACATCTGTACTTCTACAGCAAAGGCATAGGGAACCTGAGATAGGACCTGGAGGGGGCAGACAATCCATAGTTTGGGGGTGTCAAAGGCAGAAATGTCTCTGAGAGAGCCCACAGATGTTCATGTTCCCTCTCTGAATGTGCTATTAAACTGTATTTCATTGAATCACAGAATATCCTGAGTCAGAAGTGACCCACAGGGATCTTCCAGTCCAACCCCTGGCCCTGCACAGACACCCCAACAATCCCACCCTGTGCACTCCACTAAGAGGGGCGTCCAAACTCTCCTGGAGCTCTGGCAGCCTCGGGGCTGTGCCCATGCCCTGGGGAGCCTGGGCAGTGCCCAGCACCCTCTGGGGGAAAAACCTTTCCTTGATATCCAGCCTAAACCCGTCCTGGCACAGGCTGACAGCGAGAGGTTACAGAAATGAGTGGCAATAGTGGCAATAAGCAGAAACAACAAACCAGCACCACAAAAAGTTCCTGTTGAATGGGACAGATGTAGCAGCTTTGCAAAATATGAGTGTGTCTAAGATCACAGACAGGATTCCATTCAGGCTGTAAACGCAGCCATGGGGACAACCCCTGAGGCTACCCCAGCACTGCCTATTGCCATGTCATAATCCTGGCCAGGTCTGTACACAAGAGATTGGTCTGGGGGTATGGAGAGGTTGCTTCATGTCCACCCAAAATCTGGCTCTGCCTTTTTACAGTGGGGCTTCTTTCCTGAACTCAGTACTGTAATTTGTTTAAAAAAAAGCATGACAATAAAATCACAGAATCACAGGATCAATGATGTTGGAAAAATCTTTGAGCCCAACCGTCCCTCCACCACTGCCATGTTCACCACTAAACCATGTCCTAAGTGCCACATCCACATGTTTTTCAACACTCCCAGGGATGGTGACTCCACCACTGCCCTGGGCAGCTGTGCCAGTGCTCCACTAAAAGAATTCTTCCTAATAACCAACCTGAACCTCCCCTGGAACAGCTTGAGGCTATTTCCTCCTGTCCTCTGCCTATTCCCTGGGAGCAGAGCCTGACCCTCCCCACCTCCTGTCAGGGAGTTGTGCAGAGCCAGAAGGCCCCCGCTGAGCCTCCTTTTCTCCAGGCTGAACCTCTCCAGCTCCCTCAGCTGCTCCTCATCAGAACTGTGCTCCAGACTCTTTTCCAGCTCTGTTGCCATTCTCTGGACAGGCTTCAGCAAATCCAGAGATGCTTTGCTCCAGTATGAGCACTGCTCATGCAAAAAATCAGTTGATTTAATCCAGTTCCAACCATTAAGGATAAAGTAGTGTTTGTCCAGGGGAAGCTCTCTGGCAGTTGCACTCAGCAAACGTTTCCTGACATGTTCCCTCTACCACCCAGGCTTCTTACAAGGAGGAACGCAACACCAATTTGCACAGCTATGAACAGGCCATGTTAGGGAAGCTGAGAAAGCAAACAGCCATACAAAAACCAGATGGAAACAGCTATTTCAAGCTAAGGGACTTTCTAAAATATGACATAGAGAACTAAGTATCTCAGCGCCCTTACAACAGTCATGATCCATTTTGCTCTTTATCTGCATTCATCAGATTCTCTGTGCCCACCACAGCAACTCCATGGCTTCTATCAGCTCAGCTGTGCAAGTGAATGGCTGACACACAACAATATTCCACTGGCCAGGCAAATCTGTAACTTCAACACACTGTTATCTAACTGTGCTTCAAGCTTATTTTTGACCATCCCTCACCAGCAGCACGTTGTGGTGCAGAAGGTTATGTCCACTGCCAAGGATGAAATCTAAGATCAGTGAGAAGTCTACTCATATGATAAAACACCCACTCAAACCCTACAACAGTGCCCAGGACTGGGTACCTGGTAGATACCTACCACAGAATCACAAATGGCCTGGGTTTCAAGGGACCTTAAAGCTCATCCAGTTCTACCCCCCACCATGGGCAGGGACACCTTCCACTATCCCAGGCTGCTCCAAGCCCCATCCAACCTGGCCTCAGACACTTCTGGGAATGGGGCAGCCACAGCTTCTCACCTGTGCCAGGGCCTCTCCACCCTCACAGGGGAGAATTTCTTCCAAATACCTGATCTAAACCTCTCCTCTGACAGTGGGAAACTGTTTCACCTTGTCCTGCCCCTACATGATGTTGTAAAAAGTCCCTCTCCATCCTTCTTACAGGTTCCCTATAATGAGCAATGAGGCGTAAGTTAACTAGAGCAGGTGGGAAATTCCTGCCAGAAGGAGTTTTGCAGCTTAAGGATTCAACATCTTGACACACCAAACAATGAAGTAGCTTCTGCCAAATAATGTTACTTTTCATAGGGAAAGTCCATGTCCAAGAGCAAAAAGCTAACAATGACTTTCCAAACATGAGGCTTTTTCTGAAGAGAAGCATGTGGGAGGATATAAACTCCAAACAGAAAGTGACCTTTTAAAGACACAAGGGACAAACAACCACCACGCTTACATCACAGCAACATACCATTTTTCCTACGGTGGTTGTTTCCAAAAGATATTTTATTGCCAGAGAAATTGAGTCCAATTTTCCAAACAAATTTAGATTACTCCTAAATTCTCTACTAGTGTTGTGGGTTGGCGAGGTTTAGAAATTTTTTCCATTATTATGTTAAGCTAGCCGGGATGGCTCTCCTATTAGCCGTTAAGAGCTGGAGATAAAGGACTGCTGAAGCAATGATGGCCCATTAGGGAAAGGTGGAGTCCTGCTTTTGTGTTCCGCAAGTAAGAGGACACTGGGGGTAGGAGAACTACACAGCTCGCCGGCCGAACTCGAGGAGAGAGGTTCCGTTTCTCCTGTTGGGATCAGGCTTCTTGGATTTGGACTGCTAAAGCTTGCTGTTTCCTCTGAACAACTGGGAACTGGGACGCTCACGGTGAGCAGAGCTCCTTCCTCACCCTTTTCTTCCACCTGGGGTGGTGAAGCTACCTCGCCCCCTCCCCTGCCCCTGCAGCAGCCGCGACTAAGAAGCCGCCCGCCCTGGTCCATCGGAGAGCCATCGGTGACTGAAAAAGGGACTGGGACTGAATTCCGTTCTGTTCTGTCACTGTTTTTTTTCTTTCGTATAGCTGATGCTGTTTTTGTTTGTCTTATAAATATTTCAGTAAAGAACTGTTATTCCCAACCTATACCTTTTTTGTGCCTGCGAGTTCCTGAATTCCCTTTTCCTGGTAATACTGTCCCTTTAAACCGGGACAGATCTTGGCGCCCGAACGTGTGGCACGAGGTTAAGGAATAACAGTTCTTCAGTTGCCTGAGATTGTTTTTTTTTGTGTGTGTGCTAGCAACATGTGGTCCAGTTTAATCTGGTTTGGGCTGCACGTGTTCATACATGTATATCTCCCATTTGCAAACCCTTACATAAGCATGGGCCCTGTAACTAAGGCTACTGTGACTGTTATCGAACTTGCTTTATGGGTTGATAAGGTGAGGAATTCATGGATTTTTAACTTCCTTTGGACGGCGGGTGCATGGATTCAGGGATACCACACACTAAATGCATGTTTTTGGGATTACTTTAATAATGGCACCTACTGTGAGGGAATAACACCAGGGGAAATTTTCTCCCAACCCCTCACCCAAGTTTTTGGGTCTACCCCACCAGTTTTTGAAGGGTTCAGATTTCCTCTGAATGCTAATGATATCGTACAGTGGCTGGTGTTAATGATAGGCTTGTCCTATTTAACATTAAGAGATAACGGGGGATTGAGCTGGATAACAACTCTGATACCTACTCCAGGAAATAGGGGTGCTGCCACAGAGCCTGACCCTGCCCCAGAGACTAGGGATGCTGCCACAGAGACTGACCCTGCCCCAGAGACTAGGGATGCTGCCACAGAGCCTGACCCTGCCCCAGAGACTAGGGATACTGCCACAGAGCCTGACCCTGCCCCAGAGACTAGGGATGCTGCCACAGAACCTGACCCTGCCCCAAAGATTAGGGATGCTGCCCCAGAGCCTGACCCTGCCCCAGAGACTAGGGATGCTGCCCCAGAGCCTGACCCTGCCCCACAGCCCATCTCAGAAAGAAACCAACCGGAGTGGGTGGGGCTTCTAGTGAAGCAGATGAGTGAGATGGGCCAGATGATGAAGGAGTACCTCTCCCCAGCTGGTGAGAAGCCCTGCCATAAAGGGGGAGAATCCAGTGATGCTGTAGTGGAACCCATAGGTGTTACATCTGCCCAGGGTCCAGGTGAATTGCAAGGGCACTCACAGCCAGCAGCAGTCGCCCCTGTAGAAACTAGGAAGTCTAAAATGAAAGCAAGGCACCTAGACAAAGAGGACCAGAGAGGAGGGCCCTCACAACCAGCAGGGGAGCCAGAGGTTGAAATCATCACTGAGTCCCTGTCGTATGAAAATCTCCGCAATCTGCGGAAAGATATTGCACGACGGGGCCGGGAGGCTTTGACAACTTGGTTACTTCGGGTCTGGGACCTTATGGGTACAGGTGTGCACCTGGATGGTACAGAGGCAAGGAATTTGGGATCCTTGTCCCAGGACTCAGGTGTGGACCAGATATTCGTAAGGGAGCCAGGCCCACTTCCCCTCTGGGAGCGGCTTTTAATGAGTGTAAGAGAGAGGTTTGTCAACAAAGAAAGAATGCAGGAGTACCATAATAGAATGCATTGGAAAACTGTTGAGGAAGGGATTCAACAGTTGAGAGAGGTGGCGGTACTGGAGGTACTCTTTGGGAGGGATGGACAGCATGACAATGACCCTGACAAGGTCAGGTGCACAGGTCACATGCTGTGGAATCTGGCAAACCGAGGGCCATCTCAATACACCACCTTCATTGCAATGATTAATGCTGATGAGCACCGAGAAACAGTGAGCTCTGTTGCTAACAAGCTTAGGGATTTTCACAGTATGATGAATGGCGTAGTGCAGGCCCAGGTTTCTTCCGTGGTCCAAGAGATGAGGGGGATGAGGGAGGAGATCAGGGAGGTGAGGGGGATGAGAGGTGACATAAGTGAGATGAGGGAGGAGATCAGGAAGATCAAGGCAGCACCAGTGCGAGCCTCATACCCCAAGGTTACAGCCCAACGCTCCCCAGCTAGTGGAAGAGGGTACACCCCACGAGCTGACCTATGGTTTTTTCCTGCGTGACCATGGGGAAGACATGGGAAAATGGGATGGGAAACCCACTTCTGTCTTGGCAGCACGGGTGCGTCAACTGAGGGAGGGAAATGCTAACCGAGGGAGCTACACTAAAGTGAAGGTAGCCTCAACCTCCCATGACCAAGGTGCTGGGCATTACAGAAGGGAGGATGATCTGTCAGACCCACTTGAAGGAACCTCCACTATGTATGTTCAGGAAAGGAGTAATAGCCAGGGCTAGAGGGGCCCTGCCTCTAGCCAGGGAGAGGCACGGGATAACAGAGTCTATTGGATGGTGTGGGTCCGATGGCCTGGCACATCAGAACCACAAGAATACAGGGTATTAGTTGATACTGGTTCACAATGCACTCTAATACCATCAGAACATGTGGGGGAAGAGCGTGTTTCCATTGTTGGGGTGACGGGGGGATCACAGGAATTGTCTTTGCTGGAAGCTGAGGTGAGCCTGACAGGGGAGGGGTGGCAGAAACATCCGATTGTAACTGGCCCAGAGGCACCGCCCATTCTAGGCATAGATTTTCTTAGGAGTGGCTACTACAAAGACCCAAAGGGATACAGATGGGCTTTTGGAATAGCTGCTGTAGAGACAGAGGGCATTAAGCAGTTGAACACCTTGCCTGGACTGTCAGAAAACCCATCTGCAGTGGGACTTCTGAAGGTGGAAGAGCAGCGAGTGCCAATTGCCACCTCAACAGTGCACCGCCGGCAGTACCGGACGAATCGAGATGCTGTGATCCCCATCCACAAGATGATCCGTGAGCTGGAGAGCCAAGGGGTGCTCAGCAAAACCCACTCACCCTTCAACAGCCCCATCTGGCCCGTGCGCAAGTCTGATGGAGAATGGAGATTGACTGTGGACTATCGTGCGTTGAACGAAGTGACTCCACCACTGAGCGCTGCCGTGCCGGACATGCTGGAACTCCAGTACGAGCTGGAGTCCAAGGCAGCAAGGTGGTATGCCACCATTGACATTGCTAACGCATTTTTCTCCATTCCTCTGGCAGCAGAGTGCAGGCCTCAGTTTGCCTTTACATGGAGGGGCGTGCAGTACACCTGGAATCGTCTGCCCCAGGGGTGGAAACACAGCCCCACCATCTGCCATGGACTGATCCAGGCTGCACTGGAAAAGGGTGAGGCTCCAGAACACTTGCAATACATCGATGACATCATTGTGTGGGGGAACACGGCAGTGGAGGTATTTGAGAAAGGAGAAAAGATCATACAGATTCTGCTGGGAGCCGGCTTTGCCATTAAAAAGAGCAAAGTCAAAGGACCTGCCCGAGAGATCCAGTTCCTGGGAGTAAAGTGGCAAGACGGACGGCGCCAGATCCCCACTGAGGTCATCAATAAGATCACCGCAATGTCTCCACCAACCAGCAAGAAGGAAACACAAGCTTTCCTAGGTGCCATAGGCTTTTGGAGAATGCACATTCCTGAGTACAGCCAGATTGTGAGCCCTCTCTACCTGGTCACCCGTAAGAAGAACGATTTCCACTGGGGTGCTGAGCAACAGCAAGCCTTTGCCCAGATCAAGCAGGAGATCGCTCATGCAGTGGCCCTTGGCCCAGTCAGGACGGGACCAGAGGTAAAGAATGTGCTTTATTCTGCAGCCGGGAACCATGGCTTGTCCTGGAGCCTTTGGCAGAAGGTGTCTGGGGAGACTCGAGGGCGACCTCTGGGATTCTGGAGCCGGAGCTACAGAGGGTCTGAAGCCAACTACACTCCCACAGAGAAGGAGATCTTGGCTGCCTATGAAGGAGTCCAAGCTGCCTCAGAGGTGATTGGGACGGAAGCACAACTCCTCCTGGCACCCCGACTACCAGTGCTGGGGTGGATGTTCAAAGGAAAGGTTCCCTCTACCCACCACGCCACCGACGCCACATGGAGCAAGTGGATTGCCCTCATCACGCAACGCGCCCGCATCGGAAACCCAAATCGCCCTGGGATTTTGGAGATAATTACGAACTGGCCAGAAGGTGAAAATTTTGGTCTCGCCGATGATGAGGAGCAAGAACAAGTGAGCCGCGCTGAGGAAGCCCCACCGTATAACCAACTGCCAGCAGATGAAACATGCTACGCTCTTTTCACCGACGGCTCCTGCCGCGTCGTGGGAATGAACCGGAAGTGGAAAGCAGCCGTATGGAGCCCCACACGACAGGTTGCACAAGCTACTGAAGGAGAAGGTGGATCAAGTCAATTTGCTGAACTCAAAGCTGTTCAGCTGGCCCTGGACATTGCTGAAAGAGAGAAGTGGCCCAAGCTCTACCTTTATACTGACTCGTGGATGGTAGCCAATGCTCTGTGGGGTTGGCTGGAAAGGTGGAAAAAGGCAAACTGGCAACGTAGGGGAAAACCAATCTGGGCTGCCGACGAGTGGAAAGACATTGCCACCCGGGTAGAGAAACTACCTGTGAAAGTTCGTCACGTGGATGCCCATGTCCCCAAGAGTCGGGCTAATGAGGAACACCAACACAACGAGCAGGTTGATCAGGCCTCAAAGATAGAGGTGTCACAAATAGACCTGGATTGGCAACACAAGGGAGAATTGTTCCTGGCTCGATGGGCCCATGACGCCTCAGGTCATCAGGGCAGAGATGCCACGTATAAGTGGGCACGAGACCGAGGGGTGGATCTAACTATGGACAGTATCTCTCAAGTCATCCATGACTGTGAGACGTGCGCTGCCATCAAACAGGCCAAGCGAGTGAAGCCCCTCTGGTATGGTGGGCGTTGGTCCAAATACAAGTATGGGGAGGCCTGGCAGATTGACTATATCACACTGCCTCAGACCCGCCAAGGCAAGCGCTACGTGCTGACCATGGTGGAAGCCACCACCGGATGGTTGGAGACCTACCCTGTGCCTCATGCCACTGCTCGGAACACCATCCTGGGCCTTGAGAAACAGGTCCTTTGGAGGCATGGCACCCCTGAGAGAATTGAGTCAGACAACGGGACTCATTTCAAGAACAGCCTCATAAACAGCTGGGCTAGGGAACACGGCATTGAGTGGGTGTACCATATCCCCTACCATGCACCAGCAGCTGGGAAGGTCGAACGGTGCAATGGCCTGCTTAAAACCACCTTGAAGGCACTGGGTGGGGGGACTTTCAAGAACTGGGAAAGTAATCTACCAAAGGCCACATGGTTAGTGAATACCCGAGGTTCCACTAACCGAGCAGGCCCTGCCCAATCTGAGCTCTTGGGAACACCAGATGGAGATAAGGTTCCAGTGGTACACATGAGAGGTATGCTAGGGAAAACTGTTTGGGTGAACTCTGCCTCCAGCAAAGACAATCCTGTCCGTGGGGTGGTTTTTGCTCAAGGACCAGGTTGTACCTGGTGGGTGATGCAAAAGGATGGAGAAACCCGATGCATACCCCAAGGAGACCTTGTCCTGGGGTGAACTACCTATGATACTGTGTATGTAACTGCATGTATGTATGTAATTTAAAGGTTCTAATTTAATGTAGTATGTTAGCATGGAAAAAATTTGGGGTGGATAATGTTGTGGGTTGGCGAGGTTTAGAAATTTTTTCCATTATTATGTTAAGCTAGCCGGGATGGCTCTCCTATTAGCCGTTAAGAGCTGGAGATAAAGGACTGCTGAAGCAATGATGGCCCATTAGGGAAAGGTGGAGTCCTGCTTTTGTGTTCCGCAAGTAAGAGGACACTGGGGGTAGGAGAACTACACAGCTCGCCGGCCGAACTCGAGGAGAGAGGTTCCGTTTCTCCTGTTGGGATCAGGCTTCTTGGATTTGGACTGCTAAAGCTTGCTGTTTCCTCTGAACAACTGGGAACTGGGACGCTCACGGTGAGCAGAGCTCCTTCCTCACCCTTTTCTTCCACCTGGGGTGGTGAAGCTACCTCGCCCCCTCCCCTGCCCCTGCAGCAGCCGCGACTAAGAAGCCGCCCGCCCTGGTCCATCGGAGAGCCATCGGTGACTGAAAAAGGGACTGGGACTGAATTCCGTTCTGTTCTGTCACTGTTTTTTTTCTTTCGTATAGCTGATGCTGTTTTTGTTTGTCTTATAAATATTTCAGTAAAGAACTGTTATTCCCAACCTATACCTTTTTTGTGCCTGCGAGTTCCTGAATTCCCTTTTCCTGGTAATACTGTCCCTTTAAACCGGGACAACTAGCCATGAGGCAAAACAGCTTCTGCTTTTCATTCCCTCTGGACATGTCTGGGAGATAAATAATTTACTACCAAAATGTGTGACACAGCCTGCAAAGGATGACAGGAGATGAGGACAATCAGCTTCATGGGAGCTTTGCCAGAGAGAAGCATCCCTAGAACACTGCAGTCACAGAATGGTTTGGCATGGAAGGGACCTTAAAGCTCAACTCATTCCATCTGTTGCCATGGATAGGGACACCTCCCACTGTCCCAGGCTGCTCCAAGCCCTGTCCAATCTGGCCTTGGACACTTCCAGGGATGCAGCAGCCACAGCTTCTCTGGACACCCTGTGCCAGGGCCTCACCACCCTCACAGGGAGGAATTCCTTCCCAACATCCCATCTAACCCTGCCCTCTGGCAGTGGAAGCCATCCCCCCTTGTCATGCCATCCCTAGTCAAAAGTCCCTCTCCAGCTCTCCTGGAGCCCCTTTGGGTTCTGGAAGGGACTCTGAGCTCTTCCTGGAGCCTTCTCCTCTCCAGGTGAACACACCCCCAGCTCTCCCAGCCTGGCTCCAGAGCAGAGGGGCTCCAGCCCTCAGAGCATCTCCATGGGCTCCTCTGGACTCATCCCAGCAATTCCACATCCTTCCTGAGCTGGGATCCCAGAGCTGGATGCAGATTCTCACACTGGGGAGAAGGGCCAGACAACACAGCCTGAGCATGACACATCCCAATTCCACGTGCTGCAGCCCCCTCCCACTGCCCCCAATCTCTTTTCTCCAAGGCAGACACCTGTGTCACTATGACACAGCCATTAAGGCCCACCCAGATATCTACTGCTGTAGGCAGGAATTTTAATTCAGCAGATCAGGTTTTTTGGAGGATGACTTCAATCACGTCAGGAGAGACATCCTCCCCCTGCCCACTGCATGACTGACACTGAGGTATGATCATCAGCTCCCAGAGGGGCCCAGAACCTGTAGTTCAGCAGTCAGAGATATTTCTCCTTTGCAAAGTTTTGAACATGTCACAAGGAGACAGATTTCAACAGTTTCCCACAAAAAGTGATGGGATGCTCTGTAACATGTATAAGCAGAACCATACACTGTTAACCTTTAAAAAGTCAAAAATTACAAACATAAATAGACATAAAACAATAGTGAGATTTTTTTCTGTCTCTGGGATATGGTCCAGGAGCAATGCTGCCCACCTCAGGCCAGTGGGTCTGGCCTAACATTCACCCTGAAGTGAGCACTGCTATTTCCTGGGAGTCATGTGTCATGGATCCTGCTGCCACCCTATCCATCACACTGCTCCAAGCTCCTTCTGGGAAGAAAGCAAGAGAATCCCAGGACCCTGTGTAATAGCTGCCATGGGTACAAAGGGAAAGGAGCCCTGGGATGAACCGGGATCATCTGAACTGACTGCACAGGCCTCCCAGCAATGCCATCAGCAGCCAAGGGAGCTGTGAGTGGCTGCTGCAGGGTCAACCCCAATCCCATGGCTGCAGGGGAATGACTTGCTGACAACTGAGAAAGATCAGCCACCTCAGACTACACCACAAGTCTGACGGCAATCTACTAAACCAAATGCTAAAGCATAAAGTTACCTTAAATAGTTATGAGTTTGTGACCTTGGGAATCACTCCTGGAGGACTGGCTGTTTTGTTTCATCTTCTCAGGACTCACAGATTGGATTTTAGCTGGTTTTGTGTTACTCATCCCCATTCCCATTCCCATCACTGCTTCACACTACACATTCCTAATTCAGCAACTTGGTAAGTTAGAGGAATTTACCTGAAGACATTAAGCTGTAACTTGGTAGTCACATAACCCACTTGGGTCACTTGGCTTTAGGCACAAACAATATTTTTTCCCAGAGCTGTAAATTGGTGCTCAGAGCCAGGCTGAGGAGTGAAGTGCTGTACCCACAGGGAGAGCAGCCACCCAGGCTGATGCCCTTCTCCACATACCGAGGTTAAGAAAAACCAACACATCAGGCTGGAGAACTCACAAGGCAAATCCTCTGTGCAGATGTGAAGCATTTTTGTAGGAATATTTGCAGAATGAATTTTAATTTCTCTGCTGTCTGCCTCCTCTACCTCCCAGAGAATCCAGGGGATG
The DNA here is from genome assembly GCF_009819885.2 of Catharus ustulatus. NCBI lineage: Eukaryota > Metazoa > Chordata > Aves > Passeriformes > Turdidae > Catharus > Catharus ustulatus. The sequence goes on from NC_046245.1 coordinate 6,274,825, forward strand.
TTCTTCACCACATTCAAGCTTTATGGCAAAGCCTCAGCTCATGCTCCTTCCTGCAGCACTTTGCTGCTATTTCATACTGCTATACATATTAAAGATGCTTCCTTGCAGCATACACAGCCCATTAGAGCAATTTGTTTACAAACAGGACTAAACAGAGCCAATTTCTCCCAGCCTTATGTTACACAGAATTAAATGCTCTCTAATTTAACTACCAATGCAAGTGACGCATGGTGCCACCTACATGCCCTTGGACAAGAGCCAGATGGTTTCCCTCCCACATCACACCACATCTCTGCTAGAAATAAACACTCAAGGGTAAAACCAGGGGAAAATACTCATATCCTTAATCCCCACAAGGGACTCTGGGCCAGCAGAGATGAAGCATAGGATGAACACCACCATATAGCACTGCCTGGATTGAAAGGATTTTAATTCCTTATCAGCTGGCCAGAAGTTCACCTATTTTGTTCCTTTTACTGGTCAACTTTCCCTTGTATCCCAGCAAAACAACGCAGCTCTTGCAGACATACCTTACCATATTAGGTAATGTGAGTCCTGAAAGTGGAGGACTCGGAGCCTTCCTTGGCTCCCAAACACAGTCCACAGGCACTGGGGTGGCCACAGGACACTGGGAAAGGGGCAGCAACAAGTGGGGACTCCCAGGACTCCCAGTACATCAGTCTGGCTACAACAGGACATTCACAAAACACTTAAGAAAAGCTATTCCTGATCTTCTAGTTATTAAACACATCCATTTTTCACAAAAAGGCAAACAACACAGTGACAAAAGTTGAACTGAAGCCTCTGTGGAAGGATAAAGTGGCACTACAAGCAAAAATATAGGTGAAAAATAGGACACATCAAAATCAGGACTCCCAGGTCATAGCTCTGAATCAGCAATAACATTAAGACATTGAGTTTGCATAAGGAATTTTCCAGTTCACTGGAACTCGTGAAATTAAGTTTAGAAATTCAGCCCTTCTAAAACAGAGATTTAATTTATATTGGTATCCAGTTGCATTTGGTGATTTCAGTAACAGTACAAGTAGGCAGAACACTTATTTACAAACAGGAGTGAGCCTGGTTCATTCCATAAATCAAAGTGCAGGGAGACACGAATGGAGCCTATTTAATCCACTTACTGCAGCTGTAATTCACAATCAAACATTTCAGTGCTATTCCTCCATAAAACTTAATTCCATTAGTGTGTCTGAGGTTTATACTAGGCTATACAGACTGTCCTGAAGGCAGTTCATGACAACAGACATTTTGTTTGATACTTTTACTGCCCAGAAATTGTTATTTTACAAACACAACACTCAGTGTCTTCCTCTGAATTTAAAATTTTCCTTTGACAAGGCAAAGTTGAATTGGGCTTGGAGCAACCTGGGATAGTGGGGGTGTCTCTGCCCATGACACTGGGTAGGAATAAGTAGGCTTTAAGGTTCCTTCCAACTCAAACCAGTCTGTAATAAATTCTATTATTTGAAGTAATGGCCAAGTCAAAGCCAGCAGAGTCAGGGATAAAGAAAACCTGCTCTGAAATGGAACACTGGAACATTATCTTTAGTCTTCATCATCATCCTCCAGCTGCTGCATCCCAGACAGGCCATTGATCCCTATCCACACTGACTCTGTTGCATTTGTCCTCACTGGCCTCACTAAGACTGGAATTCCCACTGGTATTCTGCAGTCAGTGGCTTGAGGGAACAGGGAACATTTCCCAGCTCCAGCCTCCCCCCGGCTCAATCTGGGTCTAACACGAGCTTTCAGACTCTTCCAGTTTTTATTTTCTGAGAAACAGAGACAAGACTGTGGCCAAGCTTTTCCCCTACCTCTGTTTTGAGCTCAGGTCTCCCCAGACCACAAAAAAATTTCCTTTGCAGCTCCTTTCCACAGGAATCATGGAAAAACCTCTCCTAAAGCTGCTTCCCCAGAGGCTTTGTCCAGCCTTTGTCCTTGGACCCTTTAATATTAATCCCACAGTAAAACTTTGTCTGCTCTTCCAACTTTCCACAGTGCACCCAGGCAGTCTGTATCCTAAGGAGGGAGGTAGGCTGGGAGCAGAACACATGGAGGATCCTGACACATCCCACTATGAGACCTCTTGACACATCCCACTATGAGACTTGCCTAAACCTCAGCCAAAGTGTCTGGGATGGCTTCCCACTCTGGTGCTCATGAGCTCAGTCAAAATAATTCATCCACTTCTGAGAATTAGAACAACATGTATTTGCTCCATTTTTTCCTCCCCCAAAACTGCCTTTACCTTTCCTCTGCTAGTCTCTAGCACTGCAGAGCTTGGAGGAGAGATTTCAAGTAAGGCCTTTTTTTGGCTTCCATGAAAATCATCCTGATATCAGCCAAGATATAAACACTGGAGGATAAATGTAACTGTTCCCATAAAATAAGATTCTCTGGGCTTCTGCTACTGAAACTCCAGACTGTTCAAGGTCACAACCTGGTGACATTCGGCACCTGCCATTCTAAAACTATAGTTACTGAAGAATAATGCTTATTAACTGTACTTTCTTATTGGCACTAGAACTGAAAACAGAGAGCTGTTCCATGATTCCTGCCAAAGTGGTGGCCAGTTAGGACAGAAATCTCTGATTTGGATCTCAAACCAGGAAAGACTGACCAAGTGATATGATACTGAAGGCATGCATTCAAGAATATAAACAAGGAACTGGATAAAAACAAGAGGACTGGGAAAATGGGAAAAACAGCTCTGGCAGAGTGGGAGGAGAGTCTAACCCAGGTCTAAGATATGTTGGTGCATAAGAAAACATCTTGCTGGTGCCCTGAAGCACCTGCACAAAGGGGCTGATGCAACAGACGGGAAGTTGCACTGCATTTAGATAGATCCCACAAGAAAATCACATCAAGTGTTAGACAAAACACTGTTAATTTGGGGAAAACCAGCATTATTAACTGTAAGAGACTGGGTGACCTTGAATTTTTGGGCAGATGGGTTCTACCAAAGTGCAGCTTATGCATCTACATGAGTAGTGAGGACTGTGCTCAATAAAATCTTCAGCAATTTTAGGACTAGACTCCAGGAAGCCTCCAAACCTGCAGCCTCAGCTACTCTTTTGTCTTAATTTAGGTAATCTGGGACAACTTCCCAGAAGAACAAGACATTCCCAGCAAGTCCCAAACATGCCTGCTGGAAACAAGGTGTCCCTATTATGATTATTACTTTTTACACATTACAAAATTCCCCTCCTTCAGTCTTACTGTGAGGCAGCAGAAATGTCAAAACAATTTTAATGACGATAAATGGCCAAATCTTTCCTGCAGGATTCAGTGAAGATTTCAGGAAGCTCTGCATTGTGATGAGCAGAAACTCCTGTGGGAAGAGCTGGCCTCCTTGAAGCAGGTGATGCTTCTGTGAGCAGGAATATCTCACATTTCAAGTGGAGTAAAGTGCAGAGCAAGCATTGGGAAAGCAACGGCTGGCATGGAAAGATAAGCACATGCTAGAAGCCATCCCAGCACCACGTGAGTCTCTGGTCCCAGCAAGGCTTGCCGTGACTTTGCTGCATTCTGACTGAATATTGCAAGAAGGAAAACAAAAACAGGGTCTGAAGAGTGTTATTGCCAATTTTCAGCAAAGAACCAGTTAATTCCAACTAAATGATGCTCCATCACTCTATTGCATTGCAAAGTATAGGGAAAGGCTACTCCAACTTCAGTGTTTTCCAGCAAAAATGAAACATCCCACAAACAGGCTGACCCCCATGCAACCTTACATTTGCTATTTCTCCCAGGTCTTCCACATTGCACTTTAATAGCTTGGAAATGTCTTTAGCTTTGACATTGTCAGAGTCAGTCATGTTGTCAGGCTCAAATGTGTTTCAGACAAAGACAAACAAAACCAAAGGAAATCAAGGCAATTTGGAAAGACTCAGTAATTATTATAAAAGGAAAGAAAGGGCCGCAAAGGACGAGACTACTGCAAGAACAGGGGAACACTGAACAACCTCTGACATGCTGCTTGCAAAGACCATTTCCCACAAGAAAACAAATCTGTGAGGAGACAGGAGAGCAGATTTCAGAAATACTGAAATCCTGTCGAAAATAACAGCAGTTCCAAGATCAAAGGTCACACCTTCCCCAGGACACCTGAGATCCTGCTGCCCTGGCACTACATTCCCTCCAGGCTCCACACCTCCTGTGCAGCTCTCCAGTAGCCAGCATTGAACTCAGGACACTCTGCAGATACACCTTATCTTTCAGAAAAGAAATCAGTAAGTAATTTGCTGCTTGGAACTACCTCCCTGTTCATACTCCTCAGCAAAGCCTGAACCTCTCCTACAGACAAGAGTAAAAGCCACAGAACACTCTGCCACCAATAGCCAAGGATGAGACATTAGTGATTCAGATATATGGTCTCACTTACCCGGGTTTCCTTCACTTCCTCATTTCCATCAACTTCATCATCATCCTAGGAGGAAAGGCAAACAATGTAATTAGGCAGCTCTGGAGACAACAAAATATTATCCCAAGAAGAAAATGTATTGTTTACAGAATCAGTAAGGCTGGAAAAGACGTCCAAGACCAACAAATCCAACCTTTGACCGAACACATCATGTCAACTCCACCAGAGCACAAAGTGCCACATTTGTGTGTTTTGAACCCTACCAGGAATGGTGACTCCACCACTGCTCTGGGCAGCCTGTGCCAGTCCATAACCACCCTTTCAGTGGAAAAATTATGTGATGCTAATGTTAAGAAAACTCCTGTCAAAAGAAATGCCTGTCCAGATGCTTTTGGCTAATTATCAGATCTGGTTTGGTGTCCTAATGGTCATTTAGAAAATCTTGGTATTGAGGACAGAATGACTCCCTTGAGATGGCTCCTGCCATTCCAATGCTTCTGAGGAGTTGGGAGGAAGTCCCTAATACACTGAGGGAAAAAAATTTGGAAAAACTGCACATCTGAAATACTGACCTTATATCCAAAAGTACCTCCACTTCAGTTACACTCCAGGTAGGAAGTCTTGTAATCCCAGGTATCGTGCACTTGTGTAGCTTCTCTAAGCCACTTCCCTTTGTAATTGCTCCAGGATTTCATGGAGCAAATGCAAACTAAAATGGCATCCCAGCTGACTCTGGACTCAATTAGTTAACTACAATTTGGTAATTTTTATTCCTCCCATGAAAAAGGTGATCTATTTTCCTAGCTGAGGCTCTAACCAAAGTTTGGAGGGTTGGATTTCTTCCCTCAGACTGAAGAAATCTTCTGAAACCAGGACTAAGAGAAACGACCATGACACAGATAGCTCTTCTGAACTTATGCTGTGAGTGTTCCCTGGCGCTGGGAGAGGACCCAGACACAGGTTTTCTTCCTGCTGTCTTTCTTTCAAGGGGCCTAAAGAGCAGACGAATTTGGGCTTGAAGAAATTTGAAAATATTTCAGGTGGCTTGTGATCTCCTTCCAAAGGAATTAGACTTTGAAGCTCTCCTCTCCCACGTGGGCCTTTTCCCAGTCCAGGGTTTCCATGATTTGGCTCAGGAACAGGCTGCCCAGAGCCTGCTGCTCAGTTTGACATAGGCCAAACAGGGATATGAGACCTTTGGATATGCCAGTCTAAAAGAGAGCTGGGGAGGGAAGAACTAATGGGAAATCAATGGACTGGGAAGAGAACCATGAAGTTTGGAATTGGAAAAAAATTCACCCTGGAGTTTCTCTTTCTAAGGAACTCAAACTTACATCTTGTGCTGAGAAGATGATGCCGGTGCCTCTTCGTCTCTCTTTCGGCCGTCGCCGCTCTCGGATCGACTGTTTGTTCAGGGATCTGTCATCTGAATCCTGATCTTCACACTCTGGCCAAGCAAAGAAAGACTGCTTTGGTTTCAGTGATTTACATCTGTGTTTTGCTAAGGTTCTGGGGCTCTTTTCAAGCTGACCAAGGTCATCTTGCCTTGTGTTATATTACAAAGGAGTTATTAAACCAAATGAAATGGAATTTTAGTGTCCTACTACAGCTGAACGCTCACACTCCTTCCCTCATCAGAGCCAGGGAAGTTACCACAGCTGCCAGCTCTCCCCAAGTCATCCTGACTTACTCCTGTTCTGAGGACAAACTGTACTAGGGGAACCTCTTTCCCCAGCTCTAATAGCTAAAGGCTCCTGATCACTGTCTCATTTATTTGTTCAAAATGGAAAATGGAAGATATCCTTTTATCCCTCTGTTACAAGCAACAGGAATTTGCTTAGCTTCATTTAAACAAGTAACATTTGTTTTGTGATGTGGCAGCTTCCCTCAGAGTAACAAGTAAACTTGTTCTCTCCATCTGTACACACTGGAAGTTCTAAACCACAAGAAAACCCTTGAGCTTTGTCGGTTCTTCACTCTGCTGGTACGTACCATTTTTCTCCATCTCTGTGGCTGCTGCTCTGAAATCTGCTGGATTAATGGAGTCCAGCCCTAGATACTTATTTGTTCGAGTCAGGTATGAACTTGTATAGAGCAGAGGTGCTGCTGTGGAAGGAGACACAGGTGTCGTGGGTTTGTCAGGCTGTGCTGGGCCCCTCAATCGCCGATAGATGGTCTAGAAACAAAGAGCCGTGACAGAAAAATAGTACAAGTAGCAGATTTGGGATTTCAGGGAATGCAGTAACTTTTCAGGGTGCAATGTTTTCTTTGCTGCTGCTGGAAGTGATCACCTGCACTTGCCAGGACAGGGCCTTTCTATCGGATTAGGATGGATGTTAAAGTCATTGCACAGCTACAGTGTAAAAGCAACCTCCCCACCTGGAAGATCTGGGATCAATCCCTTTGTCCCTAAAGCTCATAGCAGGAGACACAAGTTATTTAATAGAAATACATGATTTAGAGTGAAAAAAACAGTGGGGGCAGGGGCAGAAAACTGGTCTTTCCAGCTTTCCATTACACATGGAACATCTGTGGAAAAATGTGAGCACAAAGTCTCTGCCTAGACTGCACAGCAGGATGGATCCAGGCCACATTTCTATCATTAGCCTTCTCATTACACTTTCTGGGATTTACACAGTTTTATTTTCTGGCAAGAGACAGAAAGGTGAAATTCCCAGAAGAGAGCAACGGCACAGCTAAGCTCCAGCACCTCCCACATCCACCTCCCTAGTGCTGAAGTGCTGCTCCTAAGTGAGCAGTGCCTCTTTCCAGCTAGTCTGTCCCCCTCGGAATAAAAAGATAACCCCCAAGAACTTCTCCTGAACGGTTTCATTAGCTCTCAGGCAGGGGTACTGAGGCAGAAGGATCACCTCGTCATCAGCCCTGCCCCACCGCGTGCGGCTCTCGGGCCTCTCGCCGCTGTCCTGGGCTCTGTCCTGCTGCTCCTGCGCCTGGCGCTCTGCCCGCGAGCGGCTGAACGTGCGCTCGGCCTCCTGCAGGTCCGTCAGGGTCACACCCTGCAGGGAGACAGAACCCTTCCAGTTATGCACAGAATCATTGAACCCCACGCTGCTTTGGCTTGGAAGGAACCTTAAAGCTCATCTCATCCCACCCCCACCATGGGCAGGGACATCTTCCACCAGATCAGGTTGCTCCAAATCCCATTCAGTCTGGCCTTGGAAATTTTCGGGGATGGGGCAGTCACAGCTTTTCTGCGCAACCAATTAATCAGCTCTCTTCATCCTACACATGAATGTGAACATTTCCATTCTTTACCTGGGTAGACCTGCGAGTCTGCCGGGCCTGTCTGGATCGTGCCTTCCTCAGTGATTCTGCTTCTTCATCCCGCACCGGAGTCAGATATGACCTGGAAAAAAAAAGGTGCAGAAGGGGTTAAAGTAAAAGCAGGTGATCTGCCTTCCTGTCTCTATAGACTCCTGAGCTATTATTCTCTTTCTCATGGACAAAAATTAATTTTTGCTCCATCTGCTATTGATGTTTCTTTGGGACAACTTCCCCATGAGCACACAATACACACATGTTCACAGCACCTCCTCCCCAGAGCCTCTCAATAAACCTTTTAATGCTGGACATGTTCTGTTAAAAAGATGCACCTATTCTCTACATTATTTGCTCCATTCCGAATCATTGCATCGTTAGAAAAAGAACCCTGCTCCTCATAAATGCCCTCTCACTCAGACAAAAATCTCAGAACAGAAATCCAGTGCTGGTGCATTCCTCAGACCCTCCTTCCTGTCATTGCAGTCACGATCATATTCCTGCAATCTGCTGCCTTCATCAATATGAAACCCATCACACCAGGAGCCGCTGAACTGCAGGCATCACAGAGACACACGCCTTGGAAAGAGCCATGGAATTAAAGAAATGACCTTCACACTGTGTAAACCACGCTCCTTAACACTGAAAAACCCACAGTTAAACACAGACCTGGGCACAACTAGATTTCATCAAAGCTGGGAGAATTCAAAAAAGAATTATTCAGAGGAAAATACATAAACTGCACCTTCTGCCCTGGCATTCACTGTGAGGAACTGGTGAGGAATTGGACAGTGCTTTGAGTCAAGGAGTGCACAGCAGTAAATGATTTCCTTGCTGGAGGAGAGGCTTCAGTCCTATGAACAGTTAATTAAACTTGACTCTTCAGCCTGGTTAATATGGAATGATTAGTCATACTGTCCCACTGTACAGGGATGAGGGTGCTGGAATGTTCTTTGCAGGTCTATCACTGCCACGTTAACACTGTACCAGAGGTCTGGATGTTCAAAGGGCAGTGAGGTAAGTGAGGGATGAAGGTGAATACACTTACTTTGTCCTCAGACTCTTTTCCTGGTTTTAGTCCACTACCTTCATGGGAAAGGTAATGGGCTGAACAGGATTTGTATCTGATACAGTATGTTAAGACATTTATTAGAAAGTTCACTAAACTGCTGCACTGTGACAAAACCACAGAAAATCCAGAAATTTGGATCATTCTAAAATGACATGCCATGGTGGGTTTTAGCTACCCTCAGGACCTGCATTCAGTGCTGGTCAGCTGTGCAGGAAATGCAGCCTGGCCTCCAGGGAGGAATCCCCTTCACGGGAGTTTGCTGGTTTGCAAGGGGTACAGACAGTCACCTCCCAGCTCCTCAGGTGTTGTGTTGTCATGTGGGAGTCCTCTCACCTGAAACTGGTGCAAGGATTTGACCTGATATATAATGCCTTGAACATCCCTGACCTCCATAGGCCAAGGAAAGTATAAAGAACTGAGTCTGTGCCAGGAATGCTGCACTGGAGACTCCTGGAGGGGCAGGCACTGATCTCTGCTCTCTGCGACCAGGCACAGGACCTGCAGGAATGACATGAAGCTGTGCCAGGGGAGGGTAATGTTGGATATTGTGAAAAAGGTTCTTCTCCCAGAGGGTGCTGGGCACTGCCCAGGCTCCCCAGGGAATGGCACAGCCCCGAGGCTGTGTTTGGACAGGAGTGTTTGGACACTGCTTTCATTGGTGGGGTGTCTGTGCAGGGCCAGGGGTACAACTCAATGATCCCTAGGATCCTTTCCCACTCAGGAGATTCCGTGATTCCTTGAACTGTGCCCTGGGAGCTGCCTGCAATGGAGATATCCCCAGCTGAGGGCTTGCAGAGCTGCGCTCCCAGGGTGTGATTTATCACCTTCATGAGGAACCTCCAGCACAGCCCCTGTGGATGCACTGCAGAGGAGCTCATTTCTTCCCATTGATTATCCATACAGACACATGAACTGTGATGGATATGCCAACACGGGAAGCGCCTACACTTCAGAGGGATGATTGTCTCCCAAGGATCTGCTGTTTCATGAACAAAAAAAGCTGCTGTTTGATGAGTGAAAGCTGTGCAACTCCTAATTTTGCAGAGCAGGAGCTCTCCTGCTCTCCCTGCTGCAGTGTGTGCACTGTCCAGGTAATGGCACATAAAGGAAACAATAAGCATTTTCTGCAGCTTTTGACACAAGCAGAATCACTGCTGTTTGCCCAGCAGCCAGAAGCAATAAGCCACCTACAGGAAGAAGGCATTTGCAAAATATTCTGCAAATTAAGTTCAGAGCAGTAGTAAAAAAAAAAAATCCTGAAATATACAAACCAAGTAAATTTGTAGCTCAGTACAGTAGGCAGTTTACTGCAATGGCTTTCAGTCATGGAATTTAAATCAGTGGAATTTACTCTGCAATGAGGACGCAGATATGTAGGAGCTACAAGTATAGAGAGGACAAAACAGGTTTCCAAATGAGTTTCAGGAAAGATTTGGCAAATCTGTGAGGACCAGGTGAACCCCAGGCGTGGGCAGGGGCTCTGCAGCAGGGCTAGCTCAGGCACTGCTAGGAGGCTGCAGGATTCCCTTGATGCAGCTCTGTCACAGATTTGCTGTAGGTATGGCAAGAGAAAAACCATTTTAGGTCTCTTACCCCATCATCCTCCCAGGCTTTTTTCCCTCTGCTCCCCCCCCCAGGATTTATATAAAAATACATATATGCTACAGTATCATTAGCAATTCTGGGGGTCCAACCTGTAGGAGGGACTTGATCTTCAGCTGAGCACATCCTGCAGGTCAGCATGGCTCAGCCTGGGCCGCAGCCGCCATCCATTGCCAACTTTCAGGTTCTTTCCATTTATACAATTCATCACTTCCTGGAGCTCACCCAAAGCCATTTACAGCATGAGATAAGCGAATTTTCTGAGGCAAGTCAGCAGAGCCACTGCACAGTGACAGAGCTGGTTTCTGCAGGGGAGCAGCCCCAGCCGGTTCTGGGTGCCGAAGGAGGGGCTGTAACTGCACACAGGTGTGCCCTGCTTGGAACTCTGTGTGTTTGTCTTTTTAATTTGGGGGGAAGGGAGGGAAAAGAGACTTTACAATGCATTGCTTTGCTTGCAAACTGAATTTTGAGAGACCTGAGTATGCTAAGTGGACTGGAAGAAAGAGAGGGAACAAATGCTCAGGAAGGAGACAGTGAGTCGGATGCAGCTCAGGGCTGAGCTGGGCCAGGCTGGGCTGGATAGCAGAGAGAGAGCAACATACTGCTCTCCAAAGCAAAAACACTGCAGAGCACAGCAGGCTGCAGGGCACAAGCACCAAATGGGATGTGAGGCGCCCTCTGAACAATCCACAGAGTTTTTAATTATGTTTTAAAGGAACATGCTGCTTGTTCAAGTGCAGTGCCTGTGTCATCCTATTAATTCAAGCAAATATCTCAGGGTCCAAGCACATCTTCAAAGGAAAGGTCCTATGTGTTGTGTTTCATTGCAATAAGCTTTCTCTGAGAAGTACTTGCAATAAGAGCAGGCATCACATGAAGACATGTATAAAACAGAAGAGATTTTTACCAGAGTTGTGGCTCTAAGTTCAAGGAGAAGAAGAGAAATTGTTCAAGATGTGTATGTGAGAGTCAGCAAAACCACTGCAGAGGTTTACAACTCCCACAGACAGAGACAAGTGTGTCCTGCTGCTGTGAGAAAGCTACAGGCTTCTGGTTTGTGTATTAGATAGGAAAAAACCTGGTAACCGATTGATGAACCTGACTACCACTTAACTCTGCCTATTTTTGAGAAAACACCTATTTTCGTCTGCCAACTCTTTCATCAACAATAGGGTAAAACTCAAATGGATCTCAACTACTCATCACCACGTCAAGGCAAAAGGAGCTGCAATACAATACTAACAGAAAGGGAGATTCAAATCAGGAAATAGGAAGGCTGGATATACAGTCTGGTAAATCAGGAATTACAGGAGAAAATCTGTATGTTAGAGAATGCTGGCCATAGGAAAAGAAAATATTGTGAGAAGAAACCCTTCCCAAGTCAAGGGTGAACGATGCAGAAAAGAGAGTTACAATGCCCTTGCTGGCTGGTGCATAGGTAATGTGAACAAAAGATTAATTTCTCCAAGAAACATAGTCTTCTGATAATCCTTTTATGACACTGGTCTCTTTCATGCCATCCTGAATCCCTTCAGGTACTCAGAACCTTTAAGTATTTCTAGCAAAGACCATTCACCACCATGGAGTGCTTTGGCAGAACATCACCAAGTCCCAGACCAGAGGGAACAGCAAGAATACGCAAAACTTGGGAGTTTTACATCACTGCATGTGGCAGAGCAGCTGTGGCTGCCCCATGCCTGGAAGTGTTCAAGGCCAGGTTGGAGGGCAACCTGGTCTAGTAGAAGGTGTCCCTGTCCATGGCAGGGGGTGGAATTAGATGAGCTGTAAGCTCCCTTCCAACCCAAAGTTTTCTGGCATTCTATGAACACCTGGCAACAAATTTGGAAGCTAAACACCCACCAAGTTCTACAGCTGCTCTCTTCTCAGACTGGGTTCAAGGAATTTCATTCTGCTGTCAGGACTGAAAATTGAAATACACCCCCACAAAAGCTGCATTGGACCATGACAGGTTCCCTCCATCCCTGTCAGGTCCTTCTTCAATAAATCCAGGTCCCACAGCCAGCACAGTAAGAACATGAAGTGCACACAGTAACTGGTTCATCATCGCAGTTTTCTCCCAGTCTCTGGGAACAAGAATGCTGGTTGTGAACTGGAGCTGGGCTTGCTGGGGCTCTTCTAGAGGAAAGCTCTTCCTAGGTCCTCTTCAAATCCTCTCACCTCCTTCTAGTTAGGAAGTGACTCTGAACTACACTTGCTAGATTAGAATCAACAGTGACAGTTTTCTTGGAAGCCAGGACAGACTTCTGGCTCTTCTAAATCCAGGTAACATGTAAGGGGAACCAAGCACAGGTTTGGCTTCCTGTGCACAAGGAGATGTGCTCATCACACGGAGAGCAATGTGGCTACTCAGACCTAAAATGTTTGAAATTTCTCTTCTTAAGAAGAGTACAATATCCCTATTTCAAGCACTGCAGTGATTTAAAAAGTCTTTGTCACACATGTATCTATTTCTCAGGCAAACACACACATATATATATTTATATATACATGTATGTATACTAAAAACTCACATACACTGTGAAAAAAAGGAAGATATGAAAAAGAAAAAGTCAGCAAAAGCCTCAAGTACAGATACTGTTCCCCTGGAAACAACTGGAAAAGTACAGCATCCCAGCAATGCATTCCTACAAACTGGAGAGTTGCCATTAGCAAATAACTATCTGTAATCTGGAGGAGGGAAGAGAAGCAAGTGCAAGTTTTGCAGGCAACAATGCTGACAGCAGTTCCCAAAATACAATTCCTTAAGTTAGAAAATGAACTTTGTCCCCAGCAGCAAGTCAATCATTGGCAACTACACGGAAACAGAAACTTTCCTGTTCTTTTATCCGAGCAACAGGTTCGGCTCTTCCCTGAATTTATCTCTGTGCTGACATGTTCTGCTCATCAGAAATGGTCATTAGAGAAACTGCCAGAAGCTGGATGTGCTCTGAGAGACCCTTCCAGGCAGGAGAGAAGGACAACACATCAGACTGTGAGTGTTGGAGCTGGGAGTGAGGGGGGAGACAGTCTGACAATGCCCACTTATTTAATAAGCTGAGGACAGAAAGATAACAAGATCATAGTCCTAAAGCCTTTCACAGCTGGCTCAAAAAGGCTTGGCTGAGAATTGCCCATTGTCAGGCTTTTGCTGCTGGGGGCTGTCATGTTTGAATCTGGACAATGAATTCTCAGCTTGTGCAAGTTTCAGTGGCTGGATTTCAGCCGTTTGTTTACAGGTTGATTAGCAGGTTCACTAGCAGCAGATTAACTTCTTTATTTCCCACAGCTCTGCTTTGCTCAACATGTTCAGGTGCTGATCCAGGAGATTATGACACTTGTGATCTTTGCCACATGTTAATCAAAACAACCAGCTCCCTTTATCCCTGCAGAACTCCTCTTTCCACGGGACATTTACAATGGGGTGAGGTTACAGGTACGACAGCTGAGGCTACAAGAACACTTCCCATCAGGGAGCTCTGAACAATTTTGGTCCTTTCCTATGTCCTGTCCTGGAAGTGTTCAAGGCCAGGTTGGATAGGGCTTGGAGCCACCTGGTCTAGTGGAAGGTGTTCCTGCCCATGGCAGGGGTGGCAGGAGATGAGCTGTAAGATCCTGACCAGCCTCCCAACCCAAACCATTCCATGGTTCCATGTTCAGTTCTGTGTGCAGCCCTCAGACAGCAGAGCTGCTTCCTCTGTGCTGTGACCCCACCATGTCCCCACGGCAGCTCCTTGTGCCTCTGGCAGCCTGGACTACTCCAATACAAGGTGAGGAGTGCTCCAGCTGGGAACACAGCCCTGCAATCCCTCTGCCAGAGGAATAAAATACAGCATTGGTACTCCTGAGAGCTCACCAAATTTGGGGCTGGGGGAGTCAGCACATACATGAGAAACTTTTAATGATCTATATGATCCCTCACATTAATTAATGTCACTCAGCATTATGGTGAAGAGTGATAAGGCAACAAACATGACAGTGATCACATTCCCTAAACTGGCTGCAGCAACTGTTGCTGTGAACTCAGACCTTTAAACTTCTGACAAAAGAGAATACGTACTTGTTTAAAACACAAAAACAATCCAGAGATTCTTTCTATAAGAGAAAGGCAGAGTGCTGCAATCCCAGAGCAGAGGCAGCCAACAACACCTGAACTGACAGTATGACCTGTCTGAGACACTGAATGTGTCAGCTGTGACCATCACAAGTGCAAAGCGTATCAGGATGGAATATTTTGGAATTGTTTGTGTTCAGCACAGGACTTCAGGTGTCACTACACAGCACTGAGGGGGTTGTCACTGTGACAGGGAACAATGTGCACTGTCTGCAGTTCTCAGGAGCTGCAACCTTGCATTAAAAATCTGCTGCAGGAACTGGAGCAGGATGGAACTCCACTTCCTGCCACTGACAGAGAAAACCAATATCCTGCCTCTGCCAGCATCCCTCACATTTGCAACTGAACCAACACAATTTGACATTTTCAACAACTTTAAGCAGACCTGTTACAGCTTTCCCAAAAGCTGGTTTACAGTCTGAAATAGGAAATTTTCCAGGGTAGAAATCCCTGGGGAAAAAAAAATAACTTGGCAAAACTCTGAGTATTGGGAAATTGTCTTTTGCAATTAAAAAATAAAGTAAAATCAAAACTTGATGGTGATAAAGAAGGTTCAGCTGCTGGACCAGATAAGCCTGAGGAGTGATGTTTGCCTGCCAGTGCATTCCAGCAGCCTTCCACTGCCACCTTGTGGGAGCAGGAGATGCCTGAGCAGTTCCAAGGAACACGATCACAGATCAGCCTCAGCTAAATTACACAAAATCTCACTGAATATTAATAATGTATCAAAGATTTCCATTTCCTACTGAGCTCACATTGCAATTTCTTAGCCCATGGCTTTGGTTCAATTTCTAGTGTCCACTGTTCTCAGGGACAGAAGATTAATTAAGTCCGCACAAAAACCTTTCACATAGAAATGCCATGGAGGTTCGCTGGCTTCCTTGGCTCCTCCACCTGTCACATTCCCAGGTCAATACTGTGGAACACAGAATTTAAAAGAGTAGCTGATTTAGAGCTGAATTAGCTCTCAGCTGTAGTGACACACAGGATCTCTACAACTATGTCAGGTACATCCTTGTGGCTTTAATAGCCATTTTGGACACAGAGAAGTAGCTGAACTTGTCAAAGTTAGTAAATCCAGCCCCTGAACATACAGGCAGTGGCACTGGGATGGCATTGGTGCCAGAAGGTGCCATTCCCGCTGTTAGACCGAGGGTGAAGCGCGTGCAGCAGGGCAATGGTTCCCATTAGTAAGCCAAGAGGAACTGCACACAGACTCAGCATGGAGGGGGCTGGGGAAAGGCAGTTTTACCTTTTGCTTGCTCCACGCTGCCAAGCTGCAGTTCTTTTACAATGCTTAGCTCAAGCGGTCCCTGCTTCCTTTCCTTGACCATTCCTGAAGGATCCCGCATGGATTCCTGCTTTTGTTAGCAGGGCAATCTACGGCCTGGGCTCCCCCGCCCAAAGCAAATGCCAAATACCCACCCCCCTTGCCCTGAGCCCTGGTCGATAAAGCCCTGGCAGCTGAGCATGCAGCACACACCTGCTCGCCGCCCCTACGGGAAATCGCACTGACCCCGGCCCACACCTCGACCTGACTCCAAATAAAAATGCAGCCTGATTTCTGATCCAGCACCAGCAATCTTGCCTCTTCCCAACATGGACAATCCCACGGCCAGCAGAATTCCTGCCCTCCCACATCATCTGCACCAGCAGCCTTTGAAAAAACGGACAACTTTATCTGAAAGCGATTAACTGCAGAGGCAGTGGCAGGGAAATGCTGTCACAGCAGGTGCCAGATGATCGTTCAGTTCTTCACAGCAAAGAGAAACCTCTTAACATCTTGTTGTCCACTGTGTAATGTGGACAGGAATCCTTCCCCTGCTTTGTAGCAGCTCCTTGCACGAGCATCCCATTGCTCTGCTTCCCAGGGACCTTTCCCAGGAGATTAAGAACACTCAGCTTTACATCAGTCAGTGACAAGGATTACAGAGTCAAATGCTATTAAAAATATGGGAGTAGTGAGCTATTGTTCACAGTCTTTTCTGCCAGTGCCTTTCAAGTGATACTTAAATACCCCTTGAATGCAAATCTGATAGTTTAACTTTCACAGAGATCAGGAGCTTTTATTCCATTTGTCAGATCATAAGGGTTAAGGGACATATCAGGTGACATATCTATGCTTTTCTTAGAGGAGACACACTTAATCCCTACAGGACAAGAACCACGAGGTAAAAGGACTTGCCAAAAATTGTTCATCTAACACTATTGGTAGAGGAGAATTCAGTTATTAATATATTAATAATATATACTACTATAATTAGCAGTTGGATCCTAAGAATGAAAAATAAATTTCTCTTGAGAATGAAACAGGAAACAGAAGTGTTTGTCAAACACTGTTACCTGGCATGTCAGTGAATTTCCTTCAGCTGAAAAGCATTACTAGGGGAGACATGCAAGAAGGCATAGGCTGAGCAGAGCCACTAGCCCCAAAACTGCCCAGAAAACAAGTCCACCTCACTCCTACTCTGGATTTATCATGGAATCATGAAATGGTTTGTGTTGGAAGGGACCTTAAAGCGCATCTAGTTCCACCTCCTCCCATGGGTAGGAACACCTTCCACTAGACCAGGATGCTCCAAGCCCTGTCCAACCTGGCCCTGGACAACTCCAGGGAATGGGCAGTTATGTGAAAAACTGGTCAGAATAAATTAAAAAGTAAGGAGGAGAGAGATGAGTTTCCTGTCTCTAAGAGCATGTCTGATGGCAAGTGCTGGAACCACCCTGCCAGAATCTTCCTGAGGAACAGGAAGAACACACACAATGGCAGAATTCAGTTGTATAAACACAGTGGTGTGGAGGTTAAAAACAGAAAAAAAAAGAAATCCTAATTCTTGCTAAACCAGGGGAGATTCCAAATTCAAGAGAACTTTTAAACCAGCCACATAACTGAGAGCAGACTTGCCTTTCAGAAGTTCTCAGGCAAAGTGTGTCTTACCCCATGTGCCAGCTGTGGGCTGCACGGTCACCTTTCCAGCCATTCTGGGAACTAAAACTTTCACAGAGTATGAAAAGCTTCAACCAGATCTCCCAGACTTTCCTTCCAGCACAGGCATCTCATGGCTCAAGTGATATTCCAGTATGGCAGGATCTCCTGCAGCCCCCTTCTAAGCCCAGGGGACAGAGCTCTGAGCAGCCCAGACCTGTGACACCAGGAACACTCTGGCTGGGGCTGAAGTACAGGACTCCTGGGAGAAGCTGTGACCAGAGCCTTGCACTGAACCTGCACAGACAAGGGTGCAGAGAACTTGAGGAAGAAGCTTTTAGTGGCACTAGAGGCCGCTGTCACCCTGGATGAAGGTGGATAAGCCAGCATTGGGCTCTAACCAACAGGACCCCCAATTCCCCACCATCTATGGGCACCCAGCAGAAATAAGAGCTGTTAGCTCTGCCCCGGGAAAAACAGGGTCTGTGAGAGGTACTGTAGGCACAACATCCACATAGCTGAAATCCACCCCCAGCAGGAGCCAGGGCTGCTTGAGTTCAGTGGACAAACACACTGACAACGGGAGACAATTTACTTTTGGCAGGAGATCATCCAAACGGCCAGATCACATTGCTCATCAGCAGCTCCAAAATTCCCAGAAAAAACCCAGAAAAAATCCAGAAAAAACTGCCTGGCACAAGCACTGGCTGTGGGAGATGGCAAATTTCCAGCTCACAGCAGCAGCACACCACAGTGGGGCAGAGGAGCTTCAGGAGGCTGGAATGTGCAGCAGGACATACAGAACATACATGGCAGCAGCCAGTCTGAACCTCTGGCACATCTGGCCCCAGCCCCGGCACTGAGCGGGCATGGTCCGGCCGGCACCACACAGCACCGCACGCCCCAACAGACCTCTGCTCCACTGCCCCTCTGCTGCTTGTTCTTTCCTCCCCCTAGTAACTTACATTATTTCCCAGCATTTACTGGAGCATTTCCTGACCAATTCAGCTGGAAAAAAAGGAGCAGGTGAAATACCATGGGTCAAACACTGTGGTGGGGCAGGGTAAGGCTTGTTGGCCACCACAGGATGCAAACCAGCACTCCAGAGCACTCTGCCAGTCATTTATCCCCAGCCCTAAGCAGCCTGGTCTGTTTTAACCTTTTGGTTTCATAGAGATAATTTGAAGGCCACAAGTTCAGAGATATCCCTGTGATCTAAAATTAGATGATCGGCCTGTTTATGTTTTTGTTGCTAAGAGCAAGCTGGTGCTTTGGAAACACCGAAGCAGCCCAAACACTCCTGCAACAGCTGCCAGTGGGAACTGAAATCCATACAGCAGTGCCCTGACAACTGTTTGCCTTTTGCCTGCTTATTTTACTGGAACTGGTCTCCTTCCCTAGTAAGCTTTTCCTGTTTAGGTGACTTCTCCTGCCTCCTTTGGGTCCATGTTTCCTAGTTCCAATGTGCAGATAGCTCCCACTCACTTTATCCCACTGTGATACATTAATCAGTCAGATTTCCTCCCCCATGAGCACAATGCATAATTTCTCGGCTTTTTTCCTCTCAGTAGATTCAAAGCATCAATTAAAGGTGGGAGGAATTTTCAGGTATTTTCTCTTTACATTACCATAATTCACAGGAGATGTGAATGCAGAAGACAAACAGATCTTCTGTTATTATTTATAGAAACAGATCTGGCAGTAAATGCCAATGCAGTAATGTTAATGGATGCTTCTTTGGGCATCTACAAGTAACTATCCTAGTCCAGTTCTTTATCTGCAGACAGAGCCAGAAGTCTGGGGGGACTTTGAGCAGCCCACTTCTGCAGGAAAAAATCTGTTTCTGCAACTTGATTCTGGGCTTGCTAAAATGGAGAGACCATTGTGAAAGGTCTGAAGTGAGGACTGAGAGCACAATACTCACTCTGTCCTCTTGCACAACCTCACTGGGCACTGGCAGTATCTTTTGGCAGCTCATCTCGATTCAATTGCAAATGACCCCAAGCCAAGTGACCTCCAGCAACACAACAGGAGCACACAGAGGTACTTCCAGGGCTAACCCAAGTGTTTTCACACCAAAGATATCCTGCAGTGGCTAGTGCAAACTGGTCCTGCACACAAAGCTGATGAATGTGGCTCCTTCAGAACATTTTAATACCTTCCAAGTGCTCCCAGTGCTAGCTCTGGAAAAATAAAATCCCAAACAGCATTACAAGTTTGAGCATTTTCCAGCAGCACAGCCCACCTTGCTTGGATGCGCTGCATGTGAAGCCGAGCTGCAGCTCAGCCCCACCACCTTTAGCCTTGTAGGTTGATAATTCCCTTTATTACAGTAATTTCACGACTATAAGACGCACTTGCGGGTGTCAGCAAATTTCCGAACGTTGTCCATATATAAGGCACACCGGACTATAAGGCGCACTTTCTTTTTTGCAGCGAGGATCCGTGTGCAACAAACTAACGAATTAGTAGCTTGGCAGGCGGCTCGGCTCACGACTCTCGCGGTGTGCAGCTCAGCGTGAGGCTCAGCTCGCGGCTCTCGCGGTGTGCGGCTTGGCTCGCGGCTCCTGCAGCACGCGGCTCAGCACGCAGCTCGCACTTCCAGGTTGGCAAATTTCTGAACTTTGTCCATATATAAGGCACACTGGACTATAAGGTGCACTTCCGGGTTCCGACCAAAATTTTAGTCAAAAGGGTGCGCCTTGTAGTCATGAAATTACTGTATTTTGCCGTCCTTTGGCCTCATGCCATTTAAGATGTGTCAGAACATAATCTGCACTCAGGAAGGGTTGCATTTCAATAAATCACTATGACAGTTTGGAAGAATCCAAGCACTAGATACTCTGCATTAACTCACTGCTGGTTAGAAACACCCAGTTCATCATTGTACTTTATTCATTACTATTTGCTTTCACTGATGACATTAGAAGACACAGATTTTGTTAAAGTTAACCTGTTTGCAGGAAGAATATATGGATCATTTCATATTCTGTAATTAATGCACAGGGTAAAGTTCCCATGAAAAGAGCTCTGTCTCCCCTGGTTTGTATTTCCCCAGTCTTAAAATAACACCATATCATAAGAAAGAGATACCATCAGCTGGACTCAGTGTCATTCCCACTGCTGCTACTGCTGGAATGGCCTCAGCTGCACATGGCAGTCTCACACCTCTGGCTTTTCCAGTCAATCAAAGCCATACCTGCTGCTGAAGTCCATTTTCCTACTATGTCACACACCTACACTCCCCAGAAATGTTTGTTTTTTCCCATTCCCCTTTCGCAAGGGGAATCTGTGCAGCACGGATGTCTCCATGAGGGCATAAGTAAACCCAGCCGAGCTGAATCAGGACAGATTTTATCTGAATGTATCTCAGTACAATGATCTTTTTAGGATGGGATTCATTTTACAGAACCCACTGCGAGTGGCTTCTCTGCTGTGTGTCCCTGCCAACACAATGGGATGGGGCTGAGATTAGGAGCTGAGATTACTACTGAAAAAAAGGCTGAGATGCTGAAGAGACAAGCAGAAAATTATGAAACTAGATCTAACCTACAAACCAGTGATGATTCAGTTCAAAACCTTCAGACAGAGTAAGGACAGCAGCCTGGAAACTTCATGGAGCACCTAAAAACCAGTTCTTACACCCCCACCATCACCACCATGTGAGAGCTGCCCACGGAGAGGGCCACCAGAGCCCACTCCTCACTGACCTTCTGCGCTCCCTGGCCTCCTCAGCCGAGAGGTCCTTCCCCGGGGCGGAGGCAGCCCCGGCATTCCCGGTGCCGTTGGCAGTGCTGAGCACAGCACGGTTTGTGATTACACCTAGAGGGGTGCTGGCACAGCTGCCCTCTGCGTTTTTCTCTACAGCAGAATCAGTTTGCTGCCTGAAAGGGGCTCTGAAATAGAGAAGACATATGGAAAGCAAAGCAAGTGAAGTCCAGTGCTGACTGAGCCCAACCTCCTCAACTGAGCATGGACAGTTCATCCTCCTTGCTTTACATTCACGTGTTTGTAGAGAACAGTCACAATAAAATGATTTTTACAAAACTTGGAGAAGAATGAGCAGGAGGAATTAACAGTCTTCACATCCCTGTTAGTAGCAAAAATGATCAGAAAAATGTTCCTGGTGGATAAGCAGAAGGAAGGAACTCCAAGAGCTTGTATACTGAGCACCTGAGGGCAGCCTGAGCACATGCCGTGTCACAGGGACAGAGGGCACAAGGGACACACTGTGGGCTGTCACTTGCCTGCCAGTCACACCCACCACTGCAACTGTCCAACACCACCATCCTGGGACTGCTTTTCATTCTGGAATTGTTTCTCAGCACTTCCCATGAGGAAGTTCCTAATCCACTCCAGAACTTCCAACCCAAACTCTGACTTTTGGAGCCTTCTCTCTGCTGGGAGCCATTACCTGGTGTTGTGGCCGGCTGAAGCAGGAGTGTTCACACCGAGAGATGTGGGACAGCAAGAGGCAGGTTGCCACGGGGTGCCCAGGGAGGTAGATGAGCCAATGGCAGTGGGTGAGGTAGCTAGAGATGGACTGCGACTGGCTGAAATGTAGGGACTGCTCAGGTCACTACTTCTACCAAATGAAGCACTGTAAAACATCACAAAATCACGTCCTTCAATGCACAGTAAATATTCAACAACACATCCCACAGCCAGGCTGGCAGCTGGGAAGGGAGCAGGTACACGGCAGCAAAATGGGTGCAAGGAGATCAGAGAGCGACGGAGTTGTCGCCTGTCGCCCACACAGGCCAGTGCCAGCAGAGCCCTCCTTAGCTAAGCCCAGCTCAGTTCCAGTGAGAGAATAATGGCATGGGGGTGAGTTGGGGAGGATCAGCGAAGGAAAAAAACTTGCTGCAGTAAAAGCAGGGCACATGGAGCACCCTGTGCCCAGGGGAAAAGCAGGTGCAAGGATGAGGATGCTTAAAGCAGGAAAGGAGAGAGTGACATAAGCAGGTCTGACTGCATGACCCCTGAGGATGTCCAGGACTTCCAGTTTTAAGAACTTACTTCCACTGGCCTAAAGTTTTGGCAAAGACGATCAGTTCAGGCTTCAATTCTCTTTAGACATGTTTGGCACAAACTCTATTTTTGGAAAACAGCTAGCACAGCTGTCCAATAATACTCAAGAATGTGCAAGGGAAATAATATTTTGCTAGTTTAAAGCAATCCCTCAAAACCAATCTTACTGAAAAGCTGCACTTGCATTCATATTTTGGAGAAGACAGAGGAAAGAAGGACTCTTATACAAAGATGGACTCTCACTTTTGCATAGAAAATCTAATGGGACAGAAGATCCGCTCCAGTGGGAAAAGTTGCATCTCTCTGAAAACATATCTCTGAGACTTGATGAAATCTGGCAGAATCTCCTTCTTGCACATGCCCAAGCCCTGCACACAAGCTGTTCACTGCCTGCACATAGCAATCCAGTGGATCCTGGGGCCCTGCCACACCTTTCCCAGCATCTGGCATGCTTGGTTGCTACTGGTCAGACTGGACTGTCTGAAGCATCAAAGGCCAGGAAGGCTGGCTTTCACCTTCTGCATCCTAATGACCCCCATGGCAGGGCACACAGACCAAAGTGGTTGCACAGGAATAAAAGCTGACCTAGAGGAAAGAAGCAGGCCAAGACAGAAGTGCAGGTTCTAGGGAAAGCCACAGACAGCAAAATGAAACTGGAAGTCAACTCTAGAGTAAGAATCCAGAGAGCAGCCTGAGGCTGAAGTAGCACTGGGAAGGGGCAGGAGGGCAGGACCACAGCCAAGGACAGGAGGCCAGAGAAAGGATCCAGTCCTGTTCACCCAGGCACCCAATTTACAAGCCAGTTTTACATGCCAAGGCCCCCAGCCAGCCCAGCATGAGCAGCTGGTCCCTAGGGAGCCAAAGGGGACAAGAGAGCATTCTGGAAAGCCTCCACGGGGCATCCTGGAAGGCCTCCACAGGGAGGAACCTCCCATTTGAGCTCCTCAGTTGATGGCTGCCTGCCATATCCAGGTCACACAGGAAAAAGCAAGTCATTGTCACCAGGTAGCAACCTCTGCCGGACCCTAAGAGAGCTTCCTCTGGAACGCTGGCCTTGCCTGGAGCATGCGGGAGCAGGAAGTCCTGTTGGATACAAGTTCCTCCCTCCCTGCTCCAGAGGGAAAAGCCAAGCCCTGGAGATGGGCTGGTAGGAGGGTGGGAGTGGGAAGCGGAGCCCGGCTAGGGCGGGTGTGTGGAGCAAGCAGCCTTGGAGTCGTATAAATGAGTGTTCTGAGGAGAGGATGGCAGCAGAGCCTGTGTCTGGGGAAGGAAGGAGAGGATCAGCAGGGAAAAAGGTGGTGGCAGCCCTGGGGGATAGGACAGCCCAAGGCAGAGAGGCTGGGGACAAGGGTGTCTTCAAGAGGGGAAGGAACTTGGTCAGGAAGGGAGGGTGCAGGAGGGTTATCAAGAAAGCCCTGACAAGGATTGTCTTATAGAAGGGAAAGGGAATGGGTGAGGAGGATGGAAGCAGCACCAGGTGCCTGGGAGAGCAGTGATGTGGGGCATAAGAGGAGGAATGGAGGAAGATGGTGCAGAAATGGCATTGTGCCAGCTCAAACACACACATGGGCAGAGAAAGGTGGTGCTGGGGCATCAGAAACACACTACTGCTCCCATGGGAGCCAAGGCACTGCCACCTCTGTGGGAATCCACCTCCCAGCCTGTACCCCTGCATGGGCGGTGCTGCACAGTGTGAGGAACACTCCAAGGCATTTACTCCATTGCTCACATTTGATCTGAACAGGACCAGAAAATTGCAACATAAAGGTTAGCCAGGGAATCCTGTTAATTAACAGCTGTGTCCATAGCAGTCTGTGAAAGGGAGGACTGAAATTCTGCTGAAGAGCTCAACATTAGAAATAAAAAAAAGGGACCGACACACTGCTCCTCATTCTCTAACATTATCACCACCAATAGAACCATCAGGGAATGAACAATGAAATGTAAAGCAACGTTTCAAAGCAATAAAAGGAAATACTTTTGACTTTAAAGAAATACTTTAAAGGCATTAAAAACTTTAACTTAAGGACCTTCACACTCCTAAAATGCTTCCACATGTGGTAATAAAAAAGGTTTGCACAAAGCCCATAACTATCTTTTTAAACACACTGCCATGGGGTATTGCAGAGATCAAACTAGGATTTGGTTATGGAAGCTGGTCACAGTGGTGGCTATTAAGAACAACAGATAATATAACCCCTAGCTCCTAAATTCCTGATTGCTGAAAGCAAGGAGAGCATGGGAGGCAGAAGACTGCTCTGAAGTTATCCTGGCTTTTGCAATTTCTCCTTCAAAACCAGCTGCTGTCAGAAGAGTCAGGGTCTGGGCTGCAGGGACTGCTGTCCTGACTCACTGCAATGGCTTTTATGTGACCAGAACCAGCAAGTAGGTATTTGCATAAATGTGAAATAAAGGAGAAACTGTGTTGCTGAAGGATTTCATTCTGGTGTCAGCCCTTCTTGGGAGGCAGCACTTATAGCTGATGTCAAAGGCAGGATACTGAACTAATCCAACCTGCTATGCCAGTTTTCCTCCACATCCTTTCATTTACAGTCAAAGTGACCTGGATTTTTGAAGGCCAGTACACACTAAAATGGACACCAGGATATTAGAGCAGGGTTTTGTAGATTTCTGGGCCAGTGGTACACACAAAGAAAGCAGGACAAGTGCCAGCACCATGACAGAGAGAGCATCAATATCTGCTTCAATTAAAGCTGAAGAACATTTGGTAACACTGTCGCAAGTTATTCTGTTCCTTTTTATTAAAAAAAAAATTTAAAAAGCAGTAGGTTTTTCCCCACCTTAAAATTATCTGCTGCTGTTGTTAATTCTGTTCTACATTTGAGGCATCATAGGCATCATATAGAGCACTCAAAGAACATAACTAGGGTTAGACGGGATATTGGGATGGAATTCTTGGCTGTGAGGGTGGGGAGGCCCTGGCACAGGTTGTCCAGAGAAGCTGTGGCAGCTCCATCCCTGGGAGCGTCGAAGGGCAGGTTTATGGAAGGTGTCCTTGCCCACAGGGGGTAGAAGGAGATGGGATTTAAGGTCCCTTCCAACCTAAAGCAGTCTGTGATCTTCATGGAGATTAGTCAAATGCTGAGGCAAAGGGGAGCTGCAGATGTACACAGTCATCCCCTCAGTGACATCCAAGCATGTCATAGTCCCTTCAATTCTTCCTCTCTAAGAAGCAGTTTTCACCTTTTGGAGTTGTGTTCAGAGTTTTGCTAACACTCAGAAATGACAAAACACTTATGTCTAACCAGCTTCCTTTCCTCATCTTAGGGGCAGATGCACAAGGCTGGAGAAATCAGAAGTTGAATACAATCATATTCAATTTCTCTGTGCTCTCCTACATAAAACTATATGGAATAAAGGTATATTTGATCATGGT
This sequence comes from Catharus ustulatus, assembly GCF_009819885.2. Taxonomy (NCBI): domain Eukaryota; kingdom Metazoa; phylum Chordata; class Aves; order Passeriformes; family Turdidae; genus Catharus; species Catharus ustulatus. The sequence goes on from NC_046245.1 coordinate 6,300,627, forward strand.
TTTACTGTTTGTATATGAAATGCAAACCCATCAATCTCTCCTTTAGAAGAACATTTATTCCTACCTGACAAAGCTATTCTCTGTATCTGCTTGTGAACCAGTCACTCTCTTATGAAAGGTCGGGATTCAGTCTTTGTGACGAGAAGTCAGTATTAGTGACATCCCACTGCAGCCTAAACCTTCCCCACTGTACAGTTTAACCAAGGAAGTACAGTACAACTGTGTATGTGCATCACTAAATCTGGTGCAGGATTAGCTGGGATAAACCAGCAATGTTTGTAAGATTGCCTGGGGGTGACTGGGCTGTCCCTCAGCTCAGGGAGCAGCACAGGTGTGCCAGCTGCAAGGGGGAAAAGTTTTCCAATGTAATCAGCTGCAGCTCATCAGATCAGCTTTGGAGAGAGACAAGCTAAGCAGGCTGGGCTGTCATCACGTCCCAGGATAGCTGTGAAGTCACTGGAATGGATCAGCCGAGCAGATGGCTTCTGCTCAAAGGAGGTGCTTCACCTTTTGTGGCAATGGATCTATACATGCTCAGCAACTGACCACACACATCCTTCAGCAGCATTTACCTCTACAGCATAAACACTGGAACAAACTGCCTCTTCCCAAGAATCTCAAGCAATTGTTCCATCTTCAGGACAGTTATTTAGTTCAGGGTCTAGAATCTGGTGAAACTCAATCTAAAACCATAAACTATTGCTGCTGTTTTCCTTAAGCAGAAACACGATGGCTTTGCAGTGGGACATGTTTATTACAGGTTGTTTTGATGGTCTCCAGTATCAGCTGAAATAAAGGTGAGGTGCTGGCACTGCTAATCCTCCTCCTCACATGAAAACCCAGCAATGCACTATCTGCCTCACCAGAGCAGGACATTGCTTCAGCTCACAGTCCTAGGTTACAATGTAAAGATGTGCCCAAAAGTATCTATTCAGGTGGGACAGGGATCCTTATCTCTGTGGGAGATATCCTCTGCTAATGGGCTATCTGTTAAAAACCATGTGGGGCAGCGTTGTTTATCCCATGACCCATCCTCCCTCCAGGGAGATATCTCCTCTTAAAGGCCATTGAGTCCCAGTGCATGACTGATAAAATTACATCATCCCATTGGGAGATGCTCCAACCAGGGGGAGGAGCCAAGCATTTCCCACCTAGATAAAAACTGAGATTTGCAACACCAAGGCAGCCCTTACCCACTGGTTTCCAGAGCACAAGAGCTACCAGACCTTTTTACAGGATCACTACTTCAACAAGAGCACTTCATCTGGACTGCTGCCACCACGGTAACTAGCAGGGTGTGAGATTGTGTTCTGTCAGTGGTTTTCTTTTTTACTACTGCATGTATTTTATTTTTTCTTTTTTCCTATTAAATTGTATTTCTGACTTGGAGTCTCTCACTGGTTTTCCCTTCAAACCATTACACTCACTCAGAGACAGCTGGTACCTCAAGGACACTGAGGCTCTGCCTCCCAAGGAGGTCCAGGACACTGCAGTTACACGAGCTGTGCCTGGAATTGCCTTTCCGCTTCTGCCTTTACCAATGATTAGTCTCTACAACTTCCCACACACTGTGAACAAACTGCTTCCTTACTACCTTACACAACAAGGGTGGAAGCATCAGTTTTACCCCTTAGCAAGTGCTGTACATCATGCACAAAATCACTGCCACTTTCTGATAATACCATAAACGTGGCCTAATAGAAAGAAAAGTTAGAGATAGCTCTTGGTAAGTTATAGCTTATCTGAACAATCCTTCTGGACTCTTATTACATTAATTTGTTTTTATGATCAATTTTGGTTTTATTCTCTAACCATAACACCAGCATTAAACACAGGAAACATTGCATTTGAGTTATGGGAACAAGAGTATTTAAATCCAGTCCAGCAATTTTGCAAATTAATAAAAATTATAGCCTTTAAAAACACCATTTAGCATTACAAATATAAAAAATTCTTATCTTTTCTTTCCTGCTCTCAGCAGAACAGGGTTCCAAGGCCAGTTACAAGATGCAGGAGGCAACAAGCAGGAGACTGATGTCTGGGAGGCATGTTAAGAGTGGTTCTGACTGCCTGAGAACCCATGGAAAACAGAGCTGGACATACCTTTTCAAGTAGGTGGATACATAGGTAGTGGGTGCAGCAGAGTGGGGAGCTTCGTTTTCCTTTGGCTCGTCCCTCCAGGGCTGCCGGGTGTAGGAGCCACTGCGCACCAGGTTCACAGCGGATTCTCTAAAGCAGGACAGAGCATAGGCTTTGCTTAGAAAAACCTCTGGAGTCTGCTTTTGGTTCCTTTACAGTTTCACAAACACAGATCCTTCCCTTACACCTATGTGCTTGTTCATTGACACAGCTCAGAGAAACACCTGCTCTGACCTTAACATCAGTTCCTAGTCTTGCCAGCTCACTTCAGAACCACAGATGATATCATGTTTTGCATAAAGAGGAACAAGATCCTTTTTAGTCAGAAAACTTGCGAATGAAATTCAGATTGTCCATAAAAGTAATTTAACATATTAAATAGTCTAATATTCTCACTGCTGTCTGTATCAAACAACAAGGTATAAAATGGGCTGATACTAGAAATGCAGGGAAGCTTTTATTCTTCAAAGTATTCAAGCAAGGACAAATTCAGCACAGTAAAGCTTTTCACAAAATCATTTGCCTTGGAAAAGTCCTCTAAGAGCATTAAGCCCAACAATCAACCCAACACTACCAGATTCACCACAAAATCACAAAGTAGAAAACAACAAAGTATTTATAGTATCTAAAGCTACTTGACAAGTTATCAAGAAATTCCTAGTAGTCCTATTTACAGTAATTTCACGACTATATGGTGCACCCTTTTGACTAAAATTTTCCCTCAAACCCAGAAGTGCGCCTTATAGTCCGGTGTGCCTTATATGATGTACAAAGCTGCAAAAATTGCCAAACTGGAAGTGTGAGCTGTGAGCCGTGGGGGGAGCCGGCAGTGCCACGGCAGCCGGCTGGAGGCGGGCCCAGGGGCCCACGGCACCGCCCCTGCTGGGTGGAGGCAGGCCTGGGGGCCCATGGCTGTTGGGTGAAGGCAGTCCAGGGGGCCCGTGGCACCGCCCCTCCCAGGTCCAGGCAGTCCCGGGGGCCCATGGCCACCGGGTGAAGGCGGGCCCGGTGGCTCGCGGCAAAAAAAAAAGTGCGCCCTATAGTCCGGTGCACCTTATCTGATCTACAAAGTTGCAAATTTTGCCGACTCCCAGGGGGTGCGCCTTATAGTCCAGTGTGCCTTATGGTCATGAAATTACTGTACCCTGATTATCTGAAGACAGAGCTCTTTCCTTAATGCTAATGCACGCTCTGGCAGGTATCCTGCTCTCTGCTGGTGCTGGACAGGACCAGGAGCTTGTAATGCAGCACTAATCCATTCCCCCATCAGCCTGCAATTATTTCTCATTTCCAGTTGTCATGCCCTGACTGATGTTCTCTCACGACACCTGTGGGTTCCAGAAAGGAAAATCTAGATGTTTTGAAAGGAAAGAATACTGGGGAAAAATCTGTACTACAGAGCATGCCTCTGGGCACCATCTATTCCTGAAGGCCAGTTCTCCTCAGCCAGTTCCCACTCCACCCAAAAAGGGACACTTGTCAGCACCTGCAGTGGGATGTGCCACTCGATAGCAGCCTCTGCCAAACCTTCTTGAACTGATCAACAGTCACAATTTGTCTGCAAAACTCTGGATCTCAGAGACCGCCTGAGAGTGAACAAGAACACAGTGGGGAGGTTCCAGCAAAAGATCAGCAAAGAATCTCAAGCTGTGCTGAAATTCTCTCAGGATGTCATCTGCCACAGCTCCTGCCCAAAAACTACACTTCACAGCCACTGCTCTGCATGTGCCTTTCCTCCCCTGTTGGGGAAGTAGCTGGAAGTGAGACTAAGATCAAGTTTTACTCCTTCTAATACAAACTGAATCATAAAATGGCCAGGGTTGGAATGGACCTTAAAGCTCATCATGTTCACTCGCTGCCCTGGCAGAGACACCTTCCACTTGCCCAGGTTGCTCCAAGACCCATTCAATCTGGCCTTGGACACTTCCAGGGATAGGGCATCAACAGCTTCTCTGGGCAATCTGTGCCAGGGCCTCACCACCCTCACAACCAAGAATTCCTCATATCCCATATCCATATCCCATATCCTCATATCCCATCTAACCCTGCCCTCTGGGAGTGAGAAGACATTCCCCCTTGTCCTATCCCTCCATGCCCTTGTCCAAAGTTCCTCTGCAGCTCTCTGGGAGCCCCTTTAAGGCACTGGAAGGCCTCTGAAAAATCTGCTTGTAGAGACCAGTTCCTCAAATACCTCTGGAAATCCTGGATATATACACACACCATTTATACCATGGCTCTATCCAGGGGCATCTACACACACCAACTGTAAAAACAGCTCTGCAATGAAACAGTTCCTACATGGGAGAGCTCACAAGCTCCAGTGAATCTCAGGTGACAGAGGTGTGAACAAAAGGACTGAAGGTGACTGCTGAGCAAGTGACAAGTGCACGTGGCAGCTACAAAATGAGGCACTTGCATATTAAAAGGAAAAAGGAACCATAAATCTGGTTGCGTGGATGGAGCCCATGCCTGTGTTGAGTACAGGGGTGGAGGAACCAGTCTGCTGATTCCTGCTCACCTAAATGAAAACCAACATACCAGAATATTTAAAGACAGAGCTGGCTCTTGACTTTGTGAATTCCTATGTACTTGAGACTGCTGAGAAAATATACAAAGCATGTTTACAGAAAAATTATATTCCAGAAGTACTATTGACAGGATGAAAGCTGAGCATTAACTTCAGCCAGTCTCTGTGGGAGGATGGTTTGTAAGGATAGTGCTGAAGGCAATTTTTACTCAATGAATTACAGCTATACTTATTACTGGGGAGTTGAAACAGCCTTGCCTGTCCAATGAGAAGGGGTGTTATAAAAGAGTGGGTTAGCCGGTTATCAGGGCTTAGAGTCTGCTGGCTATGCTGTGAGGAGGAAGGGCCACGTGGTTGTGGGACAGACAAGGTAAGATGCTGTGTGAGGAGCAGATAGGGTTAGGTGGCTTTGTAAGGGACAGGATGGAGTTTGCCAGTCATGCAGAAAGAAGGAAACTTGCAGAGAGAAGAAGGCAAGGAGTCAGTGTTGTGTAGAGCCGCCTGTGGGAAAAGGAGTCAGTACTGTGTGGAGCTGCCTGTGAGAAGTCCACAGATTAGAAGGCATGAGAAGTTTTTAAGATAATAAAGGACTGATGATGCTGTCAGTCATGTCTGTCAACAGTGACAAGTCTCACCTGTTTTCTTTTTCTTCTATATCACTTGTACTGCTCAGTCTTCTGGGGACTATGGTGGCAAGATAACTCTTGTCCTGGTGAAGCAAAAGAGTAACTTCAGCTACACATCTCTTATTCTTCCAGCATGTTCAGTGGGAAATAAATTCCTGGGCAACACATACCACAGCATAGAAATATCAGTTCTGAAAGGGATTTCCTGATGACCATGGTAGTGAATAAAAGCATGTTCTAACTTAGAGAATAACTTGTCAATTACAGAATCAGAGAATGGTTTGGGTTGGAAGAGATCTTTACTCCACTAGACCAGAGATCTATCCAAGGTGGCCTTGGACATTTCCAGGGCTGAGGCATCTACCCATGGGCAGAAAAGTTACTAAATACATGGGATGTGATTTACAAATGCAGCTGGTGGATAGAAGAGGAATCCATATAAACAATGGGGAAGGACAATTTCCACTGCAGGTACATGCTGTTGTCTGGATTGGACATTTTCTGGTAAAGAACAGACTGTGCCAGACTGGCAGTTCCTGTTCAGTGGCAGCCTGATCCAAACTGAACAGGAATTAGGCATCAAACTCTCGTTCTGGAGAAACAACTGAAAGGAGGGAAATACTTTTCAAAAGAAACCAAGAGTGAGAGAGACCCATGTTTGTTGTGGATACAAACCCCTGCAATACCTCAAAGAAAAAAGAATTTATACCTGTGGGGTCAAGTGAATACACTAAAACATCTTTGCTGAAAGCCAAACCTTTTCCTTGTTGTCCAACAGCGCAGATATCCGAGGGCTGGATGAGGAGCGATAGATGGAAGTTTTCTCCTTCTGTGCCTCACAAGTGGCAGCGACTTCACTCAACGTGTTGTGGCTGCCAGTCTTCCTCAGGCCCAGCCGCCACGATGAAGGTGACTCGTCCTTCTGCTCCTCTGACTTGCTGAGCCAACTGAACTGTGGAGGAGAAACAGGGACATTTGGAAAAAGGAAGAGCCCTGCAAGGCACACTCTAAGTTCAGAAAGTGTTTCAAAAAGTCCCAGTTTTTGCTGGGCTAGACTTGTAAGATAGAATGACTTATTTCCTACTTTACTTTAATTACAGGACAGAGCTCAAGGTGAACTCACAGGGATGCAAACTGCTGTAGTGCCCCATCCCCAAGGACAGAGGTTGAAAGACATCTTCTGTCACTATGCAGGTCTTTGCCTACACAATGCCCTCCTCCAGCTTTGAGGAAAGAATATAAGGAACAATGAAGTTTTTATTATCACTCATTAGGAAGGGGGAATTATACAGTAAAAGCAGAAAACCAAAAACAAGTACTCAGGTCTTACAGAACTATCTGTAAATAAACCCCTCACACCAGTGGAGTCAGGAGAAGCCATTGACATCACCAGGGAGCTGTAGCAAACAATGCTGTAAAGGAAGAGACTGAGGAAACCTGGATTGTTTAGCATGGAAAAGAGAAGGCAAAGACAGGATTTAGTTGCTCTGCTACTTGTGGATAGGTCTACAGAGGACATGGAACCAGACTTCTCTACAGTCTGCAGTGAAAGGAGAACAGGCAATTTTCCACTTGGGAAATCTCAGCTGACATGGAGATGTAACTCCTGGAAGGAGCAAAGCTGCACTGGGACAGGGAGTAGAGCATCTCCATCCTCAGAGACCTTTTAATACTCAGCTGAGCTCAGGCAGGACAAAGCGACATGACATGAGCTTAATCCTGCTTTGAGCAGGATGTTGGACTTCAGCCTCACAGAGGCCCTTTCCATGGGCAGGTAACTGTGCCTAATTTACCACAGAATGGGCCTTTGTGCTTTTTGTTACATGAGGCACTCTGACGTGCATATATTAGTCCTTAAATGTACAATTGCTTAAAGGTACACATGCTTAAATGTATGACTTCAGCTACAGTTATCAAGTCTTTCAAAAGGCTGCCCACTGCCATTCAAGAATGGAGCCTGAGCATCACAAGAGACTTGTACAGGGCTAAGCACCAAGTTATACAGGAAATAAAGCAAACAAATTATTAGGAGTTACTGGAAAAGTACAGAATACAAAACACACAACCACTGAGGCTCTGTATTACTGCACCTTTGGTACTACACAGAGCTCAGCTCCAGGGCTCAGTAGGAGTTGACAAGAAGGGAAGAGTTCAGGGAAAGAATGAGTAGAGCAAGAGAGGTTTTGCACGAGGAGATATTCAGTCTATCAGTAGTCTCCAGGCTGAGATACGGCCAGGGTACATGAAACCCACAGTGGCACACAGAAGTGTGAGTAAGGAAGAATTATTCCTTGGTCCTTCCCATAAAGGAACAAGGTACAGCTAATAAATGCAGTGTGTGGTAGGTTAATGGGACAGGGAGCTTTGTAGAGTTTTTAACTAAGCTGAAGGACTCTTTTTACCACTGGACATTAGAGGATCCCAATCAAAAAGTGACTGCATAGAGGAAAAGTCCAACAGGAGATACTGAAGACAAAAAATACACCAGGTTCTGCAAGTCCCTGAAATGCCAGTTGCTGGAATGTGGGAGGGAATTCCTGTAGGATTGTGTTATCTAGGAGTTTCTGATAGTCACTGTTGGGCAGGACACTGGGCAGACAAGGCTTTTGACCAAAGCTGATCTAAGCATTATTACACCATATTCCATCTGACACAAACCATCTGACACTATTTGGAATAAATGGAACTACTGGGGAGCTCTGCCCTCAGACTCACTGTCTGAAGACTGCCAAGCTAAAATTATCCCTGCAGTATTTGAGCAATGTTTTCAGCTCATGTCATTTCAATGCAGATGTGAAGAGTTAATCTGTACTCCACCATTTCCAGCACTGCCAGTCTACTCAGCTACACAGCTCTAACATTTTCATGTAGTTTTGATGCTTTCCTCAGAGAATGCTCAAACCACAGCAAAAGCGGCCATCAGTAAATTCTGAACAACACAGGAACAGCACATACTAATAACTCCCCTAACAGAGGGCAACACAGCCTAAAGCCCAATCTGTCAAAGACAATTACAGAAAAATCAAACAGGTGAGACAAGGTAAAGAAGCTGATCTTAAGTAACTGGGGACAAATAAATAACTTCTCTGCTAACAGGCCACTTTCTACACCTTATTCTGTGTTAAACAGCTCAAAGGAGTGAGACTAAACTCTGCAGCTGGGGAAAGGTACACTGAAGTGCTCACACTTCCCAGCATCCTTCTACCTCTAACAGTTTCCCTGATAAGCCAGCCTGAGCTGAGCAATGCCCAGAGGAGCTCTGATCTCAAGACCATTTGTTCTTGGTTACACTCAGTTACATGTGAAAAATAAAAAATTGTGACTAAGCAAGAAACATTTCCCTCTGACAAGCACTGAGTGCTTCAGCCCAGGCCAGGTGTCTGTGCTGTTTTCTCCACAGGTTGGTGCAAAAAGAAAGCAGCAGCACATGACAGGAGTCCTGCACAGAGCAGAGCCTCCTGGTGCCATCTAGCTGAGTGATCTGAAAGCTGGATGATTCACATAAGATTTTAGTGACGAATTCACCTTTCCACATAGCCCAGCTGGCCAGCCACATGCAAACTACCCTCTGCTTGCTGGGCAGTAACATCAAACCACTGACTCCACTGGCTTTGGCAAGTCAGAGGCACTTTGGATGATGGTGCCGAGCTCATCACTGGCACACGGGCAGGATCAGCTCTTGTGACAGATCTGCTAAGAAGGCACTGGCACCAGCCCCCTCAGAACTGACAGCACCCCAAGTATGTGCTGTAGGCTGGGTTTCTTCACCATAATTTGCTTTGGAGGATCAGAGATTCAAGGAGAACTGTACTGTCCCTACACTGCTGTTAGCACACATCTTTATCAGAATTTCGTACTAGCAGGCTTTCCTAAATTCAAGTCTTAAAAGTCCTCTGAAGACTGGATTCAGAGTATCCATCTCCCAGTAACACCTTCTGCTTCTGAGCACTGCTGAAGTCCCCATTGATTCCAAATTCACTTACTCTTCTGGCAGATGCAGTGAAGGAGTTGGGCTCAGGTGGTGGCATTTGCTCAGTGATGCTGGGCCTGGATTCACGGCTGGAGTGGTTGGCAAAGGGTTCTTCCTTTCTCTCTACAATTTTAAACAAGAAGAGAAACCAAATGTTTCAGTATTGCACTTCCAAGGCCCTTCTTTACACAGAGTGTGGTCTGCACTCCAGTACAATGCTGTGAGACCTCAGTGTCCTTGGATCACAGAGGTGTCAGTGCCTTCTGCACTGTCACGTCAGGGCTTTCTGCAAGGAGCTTCCTGCTTCCTAAAGAATGGGATGGATACATTTGCCAGCCAAAGCTTTTGCACTTGATCCTCACAGACAAGCAAAATCTTTGCAGAAAGCACCATAGAAGACACACAGCTATTTTGTTTTCCACCATTTTGTTTCCTGTCTGGGAATTCTTCTCTAGTAAATCTTGGGATGAAAACGGGTACATGCTGTTCCTGTTGTAGCACAAGTGTAGTACAGCCCACAGCTCTGAGCACCCAGTGCTGGGTTTTACTGCACGGTTGTCTGTACTTGCTTGTGCTGCTGGGCAGAATTTCTGGTCTTCTGCAGAAAAATCCGTTTTTTTACAGGAAGCCAGGACTGCTGCCCAAAAGCCCTTATTTGGGCTCCAAGCAAGCTAAGCAACCCTTGTCCAAGCTCACAGCTGGCTCCCTGCTTGTTAGATAAGTGCAGCTGTCCAGTATCACATTTATTTTTTGCATCTATGCACATGCTTGACAGAAGAACATCCACCGGACATAAGCAGGGGGAGAAAAAGCAGAAAGTGTGACTCAGGCAATAGGTTCACTTGACAGGAGAGCACAGGGTGGAGACAGATTATTCACCATAAACCCAGGCACATGGAACCTGCCTGAGAAATTACGTACCTACACCCACCAATCATAGCTTTCCTTATAGCTATGAGTGCTCACACAGTCATGGCTTGGAAAAAATAAAGTAATTTCAAGCATAAGCACCCAAACAGTCCCAGCAAAAAACGTATGTGCAGGGAATAAAAATCTGCTGTTACACATGTGGAGTCATTTGAGATGGAGCATCTGGGAGGATGGCATCTTGGAGGTGTGAAGATCAATCTTTCTGTAACAAATATTCTCAGTACTAAATAAGGATTCAAAGGACACAGAAAACAGAAAAGAGAAAGCCAAGAGAACTATTTTAAAATAACAGGAAGTTAGCAGGACTGACAGAGCCTGAACTAAAGAGACAAAGACAGAATTGTGGAATCTCCTGAGTTGAAAGGGTCACACAGGAATCATCCAGTCCAACCCCTGGCCCTGCACATTCACCCCAACAATCTCATGCTGTGCCTGGTAGCAGTGTCCAAACTCCCCTGGAGCTCTGGCAGCCTCAGGGCTGTGCCCATTCCCTGGGGAGCCTGGGCATTGCCCCAGCACCCTCTGGGGGAAGAACCTTTCCCTGATATCCAGACTAAATCTCCCCTGGCACAGCTCCAGTTGTTGCTTTGGTCTGTGTGAGGATGGATTCTCAGCCACTTTTCCTTCTCTGTGAAGCGGCAGATTTCAGCTCTGCAGCTGAACCCTCGGCTGCACTTTAACCCTGGGGAAGGGGCAATAGATCCCCCATTCCTCCTTGCAGGCCCAGCCGGCCACACTTGGCATCCAAGTCCATGGAAATGCCCATGAACAGGGAAAGATGTGCTGCCACTCGCTGACAGCTGCTCACTCTTGTGACTGAGGCCTGTAAACACAGGGCACTGCAGGAAGGGAAGGCGGCAGCAGCTCTCCAGGATGGGCTGGATGGGCACTGGGAGCCTGTTCTGGAAGTTTACTGCACACAGGTCAGCTTTTAAGGTCAAGCCTAATTAGAAGGGCATAGGCTAAAGTGGTAATGACAGGTTGGGAAGCACTAACTGTGAGCAATGTGACTGGGAGCAGTTGACTGCAGAAGAGGGACAGGTGGAGGGACTCTGAGCTGGCAGCGTTGGCTTTGGGCAGGATCCCACATTTTATTTTATCAAAATTTCAGACAAGAAAAACTGGAGAGCATTAGTTCAATCTCCTCAAAACAGATTTGGTAAGAGTAAAAATTTAGGTTTCTAATTCCTTTTCATAAGGGTTTTTTTTTGGTTGGTTGGTTTTTAAACAAAACAATACTAAAAGCTTCCATGGCCTGTTTTAATTCCCTGCTTTAGCTCCCAGGACAGATAATCACCACAGAATTTTATACTGACCTTTCTCTTGTTTACAAGGGGTCAATGCCAAAGTAATTGTCTTCAAAATGAATAAAGTGACATTAACGCCCTTAGCTTCCTTTATCTGAAGAACACAAATTTCTTATGAATTATAAGAAACATACTACTCTGAAGTCTTCCAACAATTTCTTCCTCCCACAGTCTCTGCAAATTTGACAAATTAATCGCTACCTGAGACTCTTCAAAACACACCTCAAAATAAATTTGTGTGTTACACTGCCAGCTTCTACATGTCCTGCTTTATGTTCAGCTACCAAAGGGGTTTGAATTTTTAGGTTTAAAAAGATCACTCAGAATTTTTCTTTTCATCTGGACTTTGAACTCTTTAGAACAATGGTCATAATCTATGTGTCCAACACTGCTCAGAATGATAAAGGTATGGGAATATTACAGAAAATGAAGAGGAATAAGGGAATAATATTCATGTTTTCATATCCATGCCTCCTGTACAATCCAAGCATATAAAATGTTGACCAGATAAACACAGAACCACAGAATTCCAGATTGGTTTGAACTGCAAGGAACATTAAAGCCCATCTCATTCCACCCCCTTCCCTGGGCAGGGACACCTTCCACTTGCTCAAGCTCTTCCAAACCCCTTCCAAACTGGCCATGGGCACTTCCAGGGATGGGATGTCCACAGCTTCTCTGGGCACCCTGGGCCAGGGCCTTACCTCCCTCACAGGGAGGAATTTTTTCCTAATATCCTATGTAAACCTAGTCTCTGCCAGTTTGAAACCATTCCCTTTTGTCTTGTCACTCCAGGCCCTTGTAAACAGTCTCTCTTCATCTTTCTTGCAGGCTCCCTTCAAGTCCTGGAAGGTCACAATGAGGTCACCCCAAAGCTTCTCCAGGCTGAGCAATCCCAATTCTCCCAGCCTTTCCTCCCACCAGAGCTGCTCCACCCCTCTCATCATCCTGGTGCCTCCTCTGGGCTCACTCCAGCAGCTCCACGTCCTTCCTGTGCTGGAAGCCCAGGGCTGGAGGCAGCTCTGCAGGTGGGGTCTCACCTGAGTGGGGCACAGGGGCAGAATCCCCCCCTGCCCTGCTGCCCTCGCTGGGGGGATCAGCACAGGAATACTATTGTCTGTCTCTGAACTCAGTAATACTGTGACATTTATTCTTTTCATTACCAAAATGAAATTCCTACTTCTCTTTGGAGTCTTCCTATAATGTGGTTGTTACCTTACAGAATCTTGATTTAAAAACAATACCAAATATGACTCCCCCACTCACATATGCAGCAAGTGACAAGTGTAGCTGTGTCTCCATCCAGCTGGGGAAGTCCACACTAATTTTACCAGAGATTTCAGAAGTTTACAAGGTGGGGTTTCAATTCTGATGGAAATTTCTCAAAGGGCTCAATAATCTTTGCAAGAAAGGAGAGTACAGTAACAAAGTCTGAAGCTGAATCATTACCTGAATGCTTGTTGTCCCCCATTTCTATTAGTTTCAGTGGTTTGACTCCTATAATGTGCTTTGCTCAGTGAATTAATGCAAGAAAATACCTGTTCTGGCTTTACATGAAGTTTAATGCTGAGTGCTGCAGACCTTTTCTTGCTGAAGGATCTTAGGCTGTTCCTAACTCAGTTAAACCCCACACACCTCCAGGTCTTATAGGTGTGCAAACATTTGAGTTGTTTGGTCAAACTACCACATTTACAAGGATTACAAGCACTGGCACCCAGCTGGATAGATATAATTTACATTTATATAAATATGTATATAATCAGGGTAAACCCCTGATTTATGGAAAAAAATCTGTGACCTGTACTGTTTCTTTTTATTACTGACATGTCCACTAGACTTGCTTGATTTAAAAGCCCCAAGATCATTTCCCTGTGTTACTGCCATGCCCACCCAGCTGGTGCAGCAGAAACTCTGCAGAGCCCAGCCAGGATTTTCCACCCCTCTCACTCTGCCCTAACAGCATTAGCTGATATAATCCTAACACAGATGACAATTTCACCTGCATAGAAGCACAACAAAACTTGAAACTACACTTCTCCTCAGGATCTATTTCTTAGTATATTGGATATAGACCAAGTAAGTTGATGTTAAAAGTAGTTTACCCATTAAACACATCATAGTCCAAGATCCATCTGTGTTTGCAGAATATTAAGTACAGTAATTTCACGACCATAAGGCACACCGGACTATAAGGCGCACTGCGCGCAACAAAGTAACGAATTAGTAACGAAAACCCACGATTGTGGAGTTTACTGGCAGGGGCTCAATTTGGAAACATTTTTCACAGATCGGCTTTCCAAGGCAGCCACAGGCGCTCTCCCCGTGCAGTGGGCCCTGGCACTCCCGCCCGCCCCCGGTGCCGGCTGGCGCGGCTCGGCGCAGCCGCGGGGCCGCCTCCCCCTTGCGGCTCCGTTCTGCCGTGGTGCTGTTCCCCCTCGCGGTTCCGCGGAGCCGCCGTGCCGTTCCCTCGCTCGGCTCAGCACTCCTGCCATGCTGCCTGTCCCTCACTGGGCTCGGCGCTGCCGCCATGCCGCCCGTCCCTCGCTCGGATCGGCGCTCCTGCCATGCCGTTCCGCCTCGCGGCTCCATTGTGGCACCATGCTGTTCCCCCTCCGGCTCCGCAGAGCAGCCCTGCCGCCCACCCCTCACTCGGCTCAGCGGCGCCACTGCCCTGCCTCCCGTCCCTCACTCGGTTCGGCAGCCCAGCCACCCTGCCGCCCGTCCCTCGCTCGGCTCGGCGCGCCGTGGCCCTGCCTACCCCTATCAGGTGTGGCCCCGCTGCCCCCAGCACTGCGGCCCCGCTGGCCCCTATCGGGCTGTGGCCCCACCAGCCCCTATTGGGCTGTGGCCCCTCGGCTCAGGCCGCCGCACACAACAAAGTAACGAAATAGTAACACCTCCCTGCCCGCGCTGCTCCCGGTGCCCGGGGCCACCCGGGGCTGCCCCCTGCCTTCCTGCCCACACTGCTCCCGGTGCCTGGGGCCACCCAGGGCTGCCCCCTGCCTTCCTGCCCATGCTGCTCCCTGTGCCTGGGGCCGCCTGGGGCTGCCCCCTGCCTTCCTGCCCGCGCTGCTCCCTGTGCCTAGGGCCGCCCGGGGCTGCCCCCTGCCTTCCAGCCTGCGCTGCTCCCTGTGCCTGGGGCTGCCCGCGGTTGCCCCCCCATCGCTACTTGGCGCTCCCACGGTGCCGCCCCCCCCTCGCGGCTCTCACTTCCGGGGTGGCAAATGTCGCAACTTTGTAGATCACATAAGGCGCACCAGACTATAAGGTGCACTTCCGGGTTTGGGGAAAAATTTTAATCAAAAGGTTGTGCCTTATAGTCGTGAAATTACTGTACATAAAAGTCTTGGTTTACTGTAAAATTAAGTATCTGTATTTAAACTTTCTGTGCTGCATATACACACTTTTAAAGCTAATTAAGGAAGCCACAGAAATTATGGAAAAGGAATGGGAGTAAGATGCGAGCAATATAATACAATGTAAATGCTGCTGTGACTCTGTGTACTTAATCCTTATTTTCCACTATTTTTGTAATCATTACTCATCACAGTCTGGAAAATAGAAGTTTCCTCACCTCTATAATCACCCAGAAGAGCTTCAGCCCTTCATTTCAGACTGACCTGAACACAACAGGCTATTGCCTTCCCACATCTCCATCTGCTTCCCTATCACCCTGCAGTACCTGAAGAATTCTTCCTGAGCTGCCCAACAAGAAAAAACCCTGTTTAAGAACAAGCTATGGACAATGTGTTATCTTCACAATACATGTGAGCTTGAAGTAGGATCTGAATGATTCTTTAAAAATAATTATGCTGACCTGGGAGTCAGCCTTTGAATCAGCATTTTTAGCACTGTAGCTCCAGATTTCTCCAAATTCTGTATACATACACTGGAAGTAAAACCTTCAGCATGTCTTAAACAACTATGTAATTAGTAACAATAACAATAACAACATTAATAATGATAATAGCTAGGCTAGTTATGAAATCCAAGGCTGTATGAAGTCTTACCTGACTCCTTTTCAGCATCCGATTCTGAAACTTCATCTTCAGCTTCTTCCTCTTCAGAACTAGAACTGCTTGAGTCCTTGTTCTCTTCCTCAGTTTCCATGGACTTCAACGTGTCTTCCTCATAAAGGATCTTCTCTTTGCTGCAAAATAGGAAATTTTTAGGACTAGGCAAGAAAGTTATCTGTATAGTACTTCTCAGGAGCACACAGACATGATTTACTATATACAGAACAAGTAAAATACATCTACACACTGAACACTCCAGCACTTCCATCATGGCAAATTTGTCACAGATTCCACTGCCAGTCTCACATTTACTAATTATGCAAGCATTTTTCCATCCACAAAAAAGTGATCTCTCCTTTTCTAGTGCCATACGATGCAGCAGTTGGGTGTAGGGCTCTGTGCAACAAAAAGGTGCAGTTCTCAACCCAAAGATCTGATTGATCCTCAGCCAGAGTAGGAGCTAGAGCACCAAACACCAGCCCAAGCCCTTGTTCCACAACTCACTGGGTATGTTAATAAACAACTAAAACTGTGTTTGAGAGAGCTCAGATTTAAAAAAAAAAAGCATGAAATAAACAACAGTGAATTGGTTTTGACCCAGCTGGCTGTGAAAGATGAAACTGCTATTCCATTACTTTCTGAGCAGTTTATTTTCAACTAAGAGGGAGAGACTTACTTGGTGAAGAGTCTGTTTTGAGGCTTCCCATTCATGTCAGCTTCAATCAGTTTATTCCTTGTCTCCTTCTCACTTCTCAGCTGTTAAAAAGTCCAGGAAGACAGGAGAGAGAGAATGAGGACAGACATTAACCAGTCCCATCAGCATAACCCAGTCAGCACCACAGCACAAAGTGAGCCCAGACTCGTGAGACCAAACCACTGCACACTGTGTAAGAAGCCACTTGAACAGCAGCACATCTGCAATGGCACTGTGAGACTTGGACTGGAGCTCCACCAGGGCACAGCACCCAGCACATCCTTGGAATGCAGCTGCCACTTAATAAATCCTTCAAAGGCACCTGCGGCTGCCCCTGCCGAGACCAGGGACGAACCTTGACTGCTGCCCAGAGAAGCTGTGGGACCCCCATCCCTGGAAGTGTCCAAAGCCAGGCTGGATGGGGCTTGGAGCAGGGCAAGGGGTGGGATTGGATGAGCTTTAAGGTTGCTTCCAACCCAAACCATTCT
This sequence comes from Catharus ustulatus, assembly GCF_009819885.2. Lineage (NCBI taxonomy): Eukaryota > Metazoa > Chordata > Aves > Passeriformes > Turdidae > Catharus > Catharus ustulatus. The sequence goes on from NC_046245.1 coordinate 6,317,324, forward strand.
GGGATTCTGCTGGAGGTTTGTCCACATTGTGTGTGTGCCCATCAAATCAGGCTAGATTCAGCTAAAAATTTGCTCTGTCTTTGTGGCTATTATTTACTTGCTGTCAGAGAAGAACATTCAAGTCTGCCTTGTACAGGCAACCAGGGAATGCCTGTGAGGATGGGTCACTTCTTAAATCTCTCAAATGCACAAAGTCATTGAATGGGAATACCTGGGATTACAGAGAAATTGAAAGATTTTGTCTAGAGAGCAGCAATATTAATTTTACCACCATCAGTGGACAAAACAGTACCCAAAAATTGTTTTAGTACCTTCCAAAAGCATAGAAACAGTTGAGGCAGAAGTAGGGATCGCAGTTAGGGGCTCAGTTTAAGGCTGACTCTGTTGTGTCATGGCTCACCAGGATATTCTTTTTCTTTTGACAGCAGTTGACACCAAGCAAAGGAAGTAAAAGCACTGTAAATTCTGAATCATAGAATCCCAAAACTATTTGGATTGGAAGGGAACTTAAAGTTCAGCTTGTCCCAGCTCCTGCCATGGGCAGAGACACCTTCCACTATCCCAGGTTGCTCCAAGCCCTGTCCAGCCTGACCTTGGACACTTGCAGGCATGGGGCATCCACAGCTTCTCTGGGCACCCTGTGAAGTGGGAAAAGCTGTATGCATTCCAGTGAAGAGCAAAAATCTGGGGTACAACATTGTTAAACTGACCAAACTGCTGGAGCACAGCAAAGGAAAGTGTAGGAAACAGCCTGCTCCATTCACAGATAATTCAGTAACTCGGAAAAAAATCCAAAACCAAACCAAATTAATTGCTTCCAGCAAACAAGAATCCTCCCTGCTTTCCAATAATGGCAGCAAATCTTTTAGCAAGGGTGGCACAGAGTTCTGCTTTAGACTGAAAAAAAATCTGATTTGAAAGCCATTTTTGAAGAGAAATAATGTCATGGAACTGCCTGTTTTATCCTTAACAAATGTAAGTATTCTATTTTTAAGTGATAAAAACGGCACATGATAAACACATGATAAATTGGCTTTTCCACTAAAAAATCATGTCCACTAAAAGAAAGAAGTGTGATACAATCTGGAATCTTCTGCCCAGATCTACACTGACTGAATAAATGGAGAAGGCCTTTATATAGTGCTTCTATATAGAGAACCTCCTGCAAAGCAGCCCTAAAAATGGGTGAGCAGTCACCCAAAAATCATTCTTTTCCTTTTTCTTTTCTTTTAAGTTCAGTTATCTGCAAAATCCTGGGTAGTGAGAGAGAGGGGAATCCAAAATACAACCCTGATAGTATTTATCAACACCTCATTTAGGGAGAAGCTGACTAATTTTTAAGAAGTTCCTGTGAATACTAAGGCTGCTATTTGAGAACAGCAGCAGCTGTGCTGTGATCAGAGGTGGAGCTCTAACCACCCACATTGTCAGTTCCTGAAAATCCTTTCCTGGGGTTTAGCAGCAGTGCTCCCATTCTGTCTGTTTCTGAACCCAATGTTTTAAGTGATACTTAAAGATTTTTAATTCTTTTTGAAAGGTTAGCTTTTAGGAAGCACCCAAATGAGATAACTAAGTAGGCCAGATGAAATAGCAAAAAATGTAATCCAAAGCCAACTTTCTATCTTGACAACTGCCCTTATTTTGAACAAGATATATTTTGCTTTCCTTTTTTTTTATGTCAACTTTTGGCTTATAATCTCTTCCAATCCTTTCCACTGCACTATGAAATGGTAATTTAATATTGTTTTGAAACCACCCATTTTTTCAGAACAGAATTCCCTGAAGATTATAATTTCTTCTTCCTCAATCCAAAGCCTTCCTATTGTAAGAAAGGCAGACATGGTAACAGATTTCTTTCTCAACACTGACAGGGTATTTCCCCGGATGCAAACACAAGGTTGACTTGGGTAATCACTCATTAGGAATAGAGTAGTTTGATGTTAGTGATGCTTTGGGTTTTAGCTTTTCCATTTTCCAGAATCTCTGCTGCTTAGTGTGTAACTCTGAAACTTCATATTAGGTGTTAGTAAGTTGTCTTCACAGGGGAGTTGGACAAAACAATTCCTTTCTAGCTAGAGAATCAAGGAAAGCTGGTACCCAAAAAGCAGAAACAACAGTGAGGGAAAGGGGACAAACCAGGGAGCTGAGATTTCACAGCCTGGAGCTGTGGTTGGATAATTGACCCCAATGTGTCGATGAACCAAAATTTATAGAAGTATAAAGACTCATGATCAGGATCCATCTTGGATTTGATTTGGGTGTAGCCCTGGCTGGGCTCTTGCACTGCCCAAGGTGGATCCTTTCAATAAATACCTATTTTATTCCTTTTGCTCTGTCTAGTCTCTGTTCCAGGTCAGCCTTTCCAGGCAACACTAGAGAGCCTGCCAGCCAACAAAGCAACTGCAGGACAGTAACAATTACAAAGATGAACACAAATTCCCTACCAGTTCCTATAATTCTGCATGCCATCACAGTACTGACCTCCATACTGCAATCATCCAGTTATCTAGATTTCTAGCTATTAAAAATATTGCTGCAATTAAATATTGCAAATGAGTAACTAAAGAAAATAGTTAGCCTCAGCTCCCTGCATCTGTTGGCACCATATGTCTTGGAGAACACCCGTGTGTGAAAAGTTAATTGGAGAGGTGGAAAACAATCTCCAGAAACTCACCACAGTCTGTTTCTTCTGCAGCATTTCTAAATGCTCCACAAGTCCCTCATCAGCAACATCAAAGGGTGTCTGGCCCTGGTGCAATGAGAGAACACAAGAGAATATCTGAAGTGGCACAGTGGTAATATTCCAAAAAGTTCTATTTAGCAGTGCATATGCTCCACATCCTCCCTCCCCAAATGGTGAGTGACACTCTGTTTCACTCCAGAGCAAGGAAACCCATGCGATAGTGATCATGGAATCACAGACTCATTTTGGCTGGAAAACACCTCTAAGATCATGTTTATATTCAGTGAACAACTTTTACCAGGGCAGTGCAGCTCCCTGGTTGCTGCTGCTCCAATCCAACAGCCAGGACTAAATGCTTGAGTTTCCAAGTTTCTAAAAAGGATACTCCTGTACTGAGAGTGAATGTGATCAACCTCTTCTTATGTTGGATATCAGGAAAGGCTCTTCCCCCAGAGGGTGCTGGGCTCTCCAGGAAATGGACACAGCCCCGAGACTGCCAGAGCTCCAGGAGCGTTAGGACACCACTCTCAGAGATGCACAGGGTGGGACTGTTGGAGTGACTGTTGGAGTAGGACTGGATAGTCCTTGTGGATATTCCTGATTCTGTGTTACTTTATCATTGTGTATTTAAACATTCTGAAAGGCTGCCGGCAATCCAGAAATTTTGGGATCCATTTCCACATCCATAGGCATTTATAAACTAAAACAAACCAGACTAAATACTCTAGGGCACAAACCAATAAATTGGTTACATTTTCACCATAACTAAAGCTCTAAATGCCATTTCATTAACAACCTGAAACCCGATGGTAACAGGTCAAAAAAATAAAAGGTAGCCTTGTCCATCTCACCCAACAAGGAGACAATGCTGGATTAGAAGGAGCAGGTAATGTAACAAATACAACTGTGGCTGTTTCTTTTCAAGTATGGCACGATATAAGACCCCATACACATCCCGAACACTTTGGAAAAGCACCTGATGGCATTTAAACAGAGAAGATTCCCCATATTTTGGGTGCCAAAGAGCTTACCAGGCTGAAAGGGTTCCTCATGGGGCATTTGTATTCCAGCAGTTTCCAGCACAGCTAGGTGCACTTGAACACACAGGGCCCTCTCTTATCTCATCCTCCTGCCTGCCATCCCCTGGTGCTCCTCCAAGCACATCCAACCTTCTCTCCTCCCTCAGAGGCTGCCATGGCACACCTGACCCCAGTCCAGTGAGAAGTAGCTCACAGACCAGTGTGTATATCCCAGCAGGGATAGGAACCTTAAGAGCAGCCCTAGACAAGCTCTTGAAAATCCAAGGGCTTTTCAAGGAAAAACCTGCAACTATTAGAAAGGAAATGTTTTTGCTCCTTTTCTTCCATCCTATTTTTCTTCACTCATGTCTCACAAATCTTCAATTTCCTTTTTTATTACCATTACATAGAACAGGGAGGATTTAAAGCTCCCAGTTTTTCATGTGTTCACTTGTTTTCAGTGCTTTATGCCTTAATATTAGTATTATTATTTTGCATCCAAGACGTTTCTTTGGTGCCATTTGATTTCTCAGAGTTACACTAACTCAGTATAGCACAGATCAGCCCCTATCCCTTCTTACAAGCTCAGTCTAAAAGTTTAGTCAGGTCACATTTCCCATAATAATTGAAATCTTTTCTGCCTTCTGCCAGTCAAGATTCTTCATTTACTGATGTATTTAAATTATCCAGTGCACAAGCAAGGAGAACTGCTATGACTTTGTCATGGAGTTGGATCATGATGTTGGATCTCTTATGAGATCCCACCTGGATCTCTGTGTCCAACTCTGGAGCTCCCATCTCAGGAAAGACAAGGCCCTGCTGTAAAGAATCTAGAGGAGTCCACTAAACTGACCACAGGGCAGGAGTCCCTCTGCTCTGAAGCCAGGCTGGGAGGGCTGGGCGTGTTCACCTGGAGAAGAGAAGGCTCCAGGGAGATCTCTGAGCCCCTTCCAGTGCCTAAAGGGATTCCAAGAGAGCTGGAGAGGAACTTTGGACAAGGGCATGGAGGGACAGGACAAGGAGGAATGCCTTCCCACTGCCAGAGGCAGGGTTAGCTGGGATATTGGGAAGGAATTCTTGGCTGTGAGGGTGGGGAGGCCCTGGTACAGGTTGCCCAGAGAAGCTGTGGCTGTCCCTGGAAGTGTCCAAGGCCAGGCTGCAGAGGGCTTGGAGCAGCCTGGGCTAGTGAAAGATGTCCCTGCCCATGGCAGGGAGTGGAATGAGATGAGCTTTAAGGTGCCTCTGAACCCAAACCAGTCTGGGGTTCTATGATTCCATGATCATGCAGCAGGCAACAGTTGATATTAATCTGGCTATAGAATACCCTGCATTAGATGTGTACTGACCAGCTTGTTCCTGATGTCCATGTCACACAGAGCTTCAGCCAGGATGGAACATGCTTCCTTCACTCCCCAGTGAGCAGCAGCATGGAGTGGAGTCCAGCCATCATTGTCCTGGACGTTCAAATTAAACCCAGCCTGGATCAGGAGCCTGAAGAAAGCAGCAGGATTGATCTCTGCCCATCAGGAAAGACTTCCTGACAGAGCAGTTTCCCCTGTTAGGCACCAAGTGGCAGCCTGGCTCCCTAACAGACAGGAGCTTCTGGACTTGTTTATTACCAAAGCAACATCCCACTGGATGTGCTCAAAACTGTAATGAAAGGTCAATGAATGAAAAGTTACTTTGATGCAAAGCCTACTGGAACATGTCAAACTGATAAGGTTCCCTTTCAGCACGCCCCGAATTGGGAGGACACCTTGACTTCTCATCTGGCACTGATGACCCAGTCTGAACTCCTGCTCCAGCAAAGGAGACAGTCTGGACTGACTTGGCATGGAGCACACAAACAGCATCCCTGCAACTGCCATCCTGTGCCACGGAGCCAAACACAGCACCTGCCAGGAGAGGAGATTTGGGAGAGTTGGGAACTGGAGCTCGAGCTTGGCTCTCTGAGAGCACAAGGCCACAGTGTGGGGTGGTCCACAAGGAGACCAACAGGACTGGCAGGGAATCACCAGTGACATGGACAGAGGTAAAATCTGTATGCTAAACAATCCTAATTTGGATTAAACAACCCCAAATGGATTTTTTCAGAGTAGTCTTTGCACAGTCCAAGAAAATCTTCCACAAGTGACCTTGCCTGGGATCTCCTTTCCTTACTCTCACTGCTGTGCCCCTTCCATCCTCCCTTCTCCAACAGAGCAGAACACTGGTGTTTCACAGCACCTGGAGCTTGAGTATTTAGCACCAAAACAAACACAGGTGGGTTGGGGTAGTCTGGAGCTCCAGAGCCATGCACACACTGGTGTGGCAGTGATCAGGCAAGAGCACTGAGTAGCTTCTCTATCAAAACCATGAAGAACATCCCAGGAGATAAAAACTGGTAAAACTGCTCCTGAAAATTTCCATTGTGGGAAATTCCCCCATCCAGAGCCACCATTGCACAGCCTGAGGGAAATCCAGCACAACCCCAACATGGCACCAATAGCTTGGAAATTCCTGCAGCTTTATACCGATATGCTACTGTGCTAAATAAAACAGTCACAGCAGAGCAGCTGGGGCTTCTCTGTAAAAGAAATTGTAAATTAGGTGCTGAGTTTATGTTGATTTTCCAGCTGGCAGAAGGGAGAAACAGAGCTGCTAAGGGACTCAAGATCACAGACAAATTCCACAATCTCATTTAGAGTTAGCTGGTTCCTGGCTGTCAGCCCCTTTGGTTTAAGTCACTAAAGCTCTGGATTCAAACCTCAGCACAGCCATCACATACACAAGAGTGAAACAATGTCAGCTTGCTGTGAGATGTGTTTATCATTACCACAATTAATGCCAAGGAGAGGCTGTCCAGAGCCAAGTCATCCTGCACACACTGAACTTCATACACAACCCTCCCCTGACAGGCCATGGGGCCAACACCTCAAATTCAGAGATATTACATTTCTATCCACATGAGCTGTGTTAAATTCCTGTTCTTGGGCACAGTACAGGCACAGACAGCTCATCACTCAATTATAAGTTCTAATAACTGAATACAAATCAGAAACATGAAGCACAATGAAATGCTTGAGCCTGATATGAAACAGCTCTTTGACATCAAGTCATGTCACTTAAATTTCTGAAATTTAGGATCAAGAAAGATTAACACTTCCAGAATGGATTTTAACTTGGGCAATAGAGTAAACTCCTGTGTTGGTTATGCACAGCCTGGTTTTTGGTAGAAGGGGGGCCACAGAGGTGGCTTCTGTGAGAAGCTGCTGGAAGTTTCCACCATCAATCCCTGATAGCTCTGAAGGAGGACATGCTGCTGGCCAAAGCTGGGCCCGTTAGAGACGTTGGTAGCACTTTTGTGACAACAGATTTAAGAAGAAAATCAAAACAAAGTAGGCATGTGCAGTTTTTCTTCTTGTCAGAGGTGAGAACATGTGAGGGAAACAACATGGCAACACCAGGGTCAGTGGAGGAGGAGGAGCAGGAGGTGCTCCAAGCACCAGAGCCGAGATTCCTCTGCAGGCTGTGCTGATGACCACGGTGAAGTAGCTGTGTCCCTGCAGCCTGTGGGGATCCATGGGGAAGCAGAAATCCACAGGGATGCAGAGATCCATCCACAGCCCATGGGGATCCACAGGGATGCAGAAATCCACAGGGATGCAGATTCACCCACAGCCTCTGGGGATCCATGAAGGATGCAGAGATTCACCCACAGCCTCTGGGGATCCATGAAGGATGCAGAGATCCACAGGGATGCAGATTCACCCACAGCCTCTGGGGATCCACAGCAATGCAGAGATCCACCCACAGCCCCTGGGGATCCATGGGGATGCAGAGATCCACAGGGATGCAGAGATCCATAGGGATGCAGAGATCCACAGGGATGCAGAGATTCACCTGCAGCCCGTGAGGGAGGTGCCCACACTGGAGAGGGTGGATGGCTGGAGGAGGTTGTGATCCCCTGGGAGACCTGGTGGAGAGGCCCTGGTTCCAGGCTGGAAAAGCCTGTCCTTGGAGGAGTGACCCCATGGAAAGGCAGACCCATGCCACAGCTGTTTTGGGAGGACTGTTTTCCTATGGGGGAAATTCACATTGCAGCAGTTTTGGGAGAACAGCTCTTTGTGAGCATGACCCGCAACTGGATAAGTTCACAGAGAACTGTCTCTCATGGGAGGAACCCCACAGCCTCCCAGGGAAGGACTGCTCTCCCAGAGCAGCAGAAGAAAATCTTGGTGATGAAATCACCAAAACCCCATGCTCTGTCTCCCTGTGCTGTCAGAAAGGAGGAAAGGGCTGGTTATTACCCTCCTCTGATTCTGTAAGTAATAAATTCACTTTGCAACTCTAAGTTGAGCCTGTTTCGCCCTTGAAGTGTTTTCTCCTGGTCTATCTCAACTCATGAAATCTTCATTAATTTTTTTCTCTCCTCTGCCCAGCTGTGGGAGGGGAGGGTAAGTGAGCGACTCTTGTGAGTGCCTGGTGTTGGGCAGTGTTAAACCACAACACCTTGTAAAGACTATTTACAAGAGCATGTAGTAACAAGACAAAAAGGAACAGATTCACATGGACAAAGGGCAGGGTTAGATTTGATATGAGGTAAAAATCCCTCTCTGTGTTGAGGCTCTGGCACAGGTTGCCCAGAGAAGCTGTGGCTGTCCCATCCCTGGAAGAGTCCAAGGTTGGACAGGGCTTGGAGCAACCTGGGCTAGTGGAAACTGTCCCTGCCCATGGCAGGGGGTGGGACAAGATGAGCTTTAAGGTTCCTCCCAACCCAACCCAGTCTGGGATTCGATGAGCTCTGTGTTCACGAGCAGCTCCACCCACACATAAAGCACAGGGAAGAAAGCTTTATTGGTGGAAAGCCTAATTTGACATTACCCCTAGCAATATTAATGTTTTTTACCAGGAAACACTACACCAGGCAAGTTTATTTTCATAATAATCTTGTGCCAGAGCAGCAGAGCTATCAGGTGCTGGAATCCCTCTGTCACTGCAGGAGCAGTAGCATGAAGGGGCAGAGGACAGTGAGACGGGGTGGACACTGCATTTTTCCACTAGACTGGTCATGTTTGCGACTGTCATGCAGTGTGTGTTGTCACTTTGTATGTCAAAATTATACTTTTATGCCCTAATACTGTTTAACTTGTAAGTCCTAAAAGTACTACTCTAACAGTGAAAATCAAACCTCATGATTAGAAAAATTAGCCTCCTAATTTATGCCTCACTGTCTGAAAAACTTTCATTACTGCAAAAAGGCCTGGAGGTATGAAGGGGAATCCTCCAGTCCCTGTGCATTTCTGGGTGAACCACTGTGGCTGGACATATAAAACCACAGAGACATTTGAAAATTAGCAGCCTGAAAATCTCAGTATGGAACAAACTTCTCTGAATGTAAAGCAAGATGTCTTCTTCAGCCTTAATTTCATGCATCAGCCCTGGGAGGAGCTCCTACCTCATGACTTCAGAATAGCCCTTGGCTGCAGCAACATGAAGAGCTGTGGCTCCTGTCCGAGGCTGCTTTATATCCTCAATTCTCCCACTGTTCAGCCACTGCCGGGCATCCTGGAGCATTTGCTGCTCCTCTTCTTTCCTTGACAGCTCTAGGTCTATACCTAAGGGGGTGAAGCACAGAAGAGATGAAAGCTCTGAAGTACTTGTCACAGTTACTCTATGTTCCATTTGCTGTAAAATACTAGTAAACTATTTCTGATCTTCCAGAAAACAATCAGCAAAAGCCTCCTCTATGAACTGGGAGAGCTTCAAATACTGAGTTAAAAACTTTGAAAGTTGGGCCAGTGGTTGCAACCCAGTCCAATTCACTAAAAGCTCAGCTTTCCATTAAGGGTAGAAGGACTGAGTTCTACACAGGCTGTGTCCCAGACTGAAAGAACAGTCATGAACAACAGTGAATTGACCTGTAATGAGGGCATAATCTACAGGGAAGGTCTGAGGATCCTCAGATGCCTCCTGCAAGAGCGCGGTGATGCCAGCTCTGTGCTTACTGCATACTGAGGACACTGCACATGACACACACAGGGATCTGCACTGCTCCAGAGGCATTCATGACAGGCATGCTAAGGGAAGTACTGAGTTATTCCACCAAGCAGCAAACCCCCAGACTATGACAAAAAACAATTTGAAATAATTTTGGCATTAGAAGGCCAGAAGAAATCCACTCTGATGGCCTAAGTGACTGCTGAGGGGCAGGTGGAGATGTGGAGAGGCAGGTGGAGATGTGGAGAGGCAGGTGGAGATGTGGAGAGGCAGGGGGATGATGTAGAGAGGGAGGTGTGTCTGGCTGACAGACTGTGTCAACTGCCATTAAACCAACAAGAGGCAAAACCAACTTTGACTTGTTTTCCTAAGTGGAGTTTTCACAGTAATGAGAATCACAGAAGGACAATATATCAATCTCAAGTATTGAAACTAATCCAAACAAGTTTAATCAGAGTAGAACTCTCTGACTCAGGAAAACATACAAATTAGAAGATGACAAATCTCAAAACTCAAGAGGAGTCCTGAAGAGCAAGCGTCCCTATCAATTAATACTTTCAGTAGGAGAATGACATGACTGTCAATTAAATTATGGGGCATTAGGTTTAAAACAGAACCAAGGAAAACAACTCAGAGTCAGAGCTGAGACTCACTGTTGCAGGATTTTGCAAAGATCACAAATAAATTGGCTTCAAACCAAGGATGAGACAAGTTTTTAGCTATTATACACAATTGCTGAACATGCTAGAGTTTCCAAGGAGGGCTGCACGAGCTCAGGAAACAGAAAGCCACGGGGCACTCACAAGTACAAGGAAAGCCAATTTGGCTCAGGAATTTCTGGAGGCACAGTGGCTGGAGGCTGGGAGGGGAACTGTACACACTTGAGCTGTTGTTACAGTCTGCAGCAAGCATCTGCTCACAGCCCCTGCTGAGGACAGGCTGCGGAGCTGGACAGATGCTTATTTAAAGTTCAACTCCATTTCCTCCAGCAGTTATGATGCTTTAAACTGTGTGATGGGAATCTTTTCAGTGCAGACAGATGGTTGTTTCAGGGCATCTTAGCAGGATGCCATGTTGGAATTCAGAATGCAAGAAATTCTCAGAACATTGGTCATGTAAATCAAAGACTGCAAAAGAACACAGGATTTGAACTGAGGCCTTGGGAAAAGCTTCCAAGCTTACATGCTAGAAGTAAGAATGTAGATTTAAAGCTTAAAGCAGAGACATGTTAAGTGAGAAAAGTTTAGCTATAAAGTTTAAGATTCAGAAAGAATAAAGTAGGTGTAAAGGTGACAGAATAGTCTTATAATAGATCTACGTGTCAGAACAGGATTGGCTGAGAAAAGTCACACTGTAATTAGACAAAATTTCTTAGTATTGGATTAGAAACATAAATATCTTGTTTGGTCCTGTTAAGTCCTTAAAAGGTCTTGTGACTTCTGGGTGACTTCTGGTTAGGGTCTCAACACCTGTAACAAGAACTCACGTTTTCTGTAGCAGATAAGAAAAGTAAACGGCACTTTCTAAGCAACCAGAAGTCCCATCTCTCTGCCTCACTTGGAATAAGAAAGAATCCCTGCAGAACGTGATAATGTGGGAGCAAATAGCCCACAGCTGGTGCCCAACATCTGGGTAAGCCCACCCCTATGTGAAACAGAACAGCTGCAAGCTAAGCTGGCTAGAGATGAGAAAGAGAAAAATAGCATGATTCAGCAAAGATCCTGGAGAACTGCAGAAATAGATGCATTTGAAAGAGGCTGTCATCCTGGGACATCCCTGAAGTCCTGAACCCCTGCTGCAGGCAGCTCAGTGAGGAGCCAAGGGAACAAACACCCGGTCAACAAATTCAGGTGAGCTCCAGGGTGGTGTTAAAATGGGGAGTCTCAATGTGGAGAGACAGAGACTTGTCCAAATCTAATCATAGAGCCATACCCAAAGAGCAAATTAAGACATCTGTTATGCTGGGTACTGAATTTAATGACGATACAAACAACCATTCTGTGGCTCATACTCTATTTCGGAAAGGGTTTTAGAGGTAGCTGTGGGCATCCCCCTGCTGCTCCTGGTGCAGCTTCTTCCTCCATTCCTGCTGGGATCCTCCTCCCTCCTACTGTGTCCAGCTGTGTCACAGCCACGGCCAGGGACACCGAGCCCATGCACAGCCCCCTGACCTCATGCGCAAAATGGAGAGCGTTGGGAACAATGATCATGAAAAAACGATCAGTGACTCTAAAATCCAGCCTGAAAATTCAGCAGAAATTCTTGCAAGCCCAAATTTTAGAAATGGTGCCAGAGAGAGGCATTCCAGGGCACGCACACTCGCTTCGTACACCAAGATGGCGAGGCCTACAGAAGTGCCGCGCTGCCCTGCACAGAAGCTCCTTACAGCAGAACGGTGGTGCCATTTTGCTCCCGAATTCCGTACAAGATGGCAGCCCCCAGTGCCGCGCTGCGCATTGCCGCAGACGCCATTGTGTGACCAAAGACACCGCTGGCCTCCCCTGCAGCGCCCTCTTGCTGCTTCTATTATTGCAAGCAGGAGGCCAGAAGAGACAATTTCGCAATTTTTCAAAGAAAAATTATCCTCCACAAGTCCACAGAATCTGGTGAGATATATCCATAGGTCCCAAGGGAGCTGGCAGAGGAAGTGCCTAAGTCACTCTTGTATTTGAGAAGTTGTGGCAGTATGGTGAAGTTCTCATGGACTGGAAAATGGGAAACATAACCCCCATTTTTAAACAGGAGAAAGAGGAAGACCAACTGGCTTCTCCTCTGTGCACAGCAAGATCATGGAGCAGATCCTCCTAGAAACTATACTAAGGCCCATGGAAAATAAGGAGGTGAGTGGTGACAGCCAGCCTGGCTTCTCTGAGGGCAAATTGTGCCTGACAGAGTTGGTGATCCTGGAACATCAACATAGGTGACAAAGCAGCGAGGGATTCCTTCCTAACCATACCTTAAAAAATAAAGTCACCACCATGTGTCAGAATGTATCTGATACAGGGAGTGGATTCAATCCAGCATGCAAGTAAAACTCCCCCAAAACCTGCAGGAATAAAATAATCCAGACCAGAAAGAGGGTATGTTCAAAGCCAGATCAACCAGCTCAGACACAAATGCAGCTGAGCTTTGACTATATCAACGAATGGAAGTTTCAGGAATTCCTTGGGTTCCTTTTCCAACATTCTTGATTAAATTCATAGACATGATTTAAACTTTTCACACACACATGCAGACATTCAACCACTCCCAAATGAATTCTGTGAGCATGAAGAAAATTTCAGACTAATAAAGCATTTCTTTATTTTAACATCAGTCCAAAACTATTCCTCAGCCGGATATGTTTGTGCAGGAACAGCCTGGAGAGCAGCCCCTCAGCCAGGCACACCTGATGAGAAAGGGGATATGGCAGAAGAAATCTAGGGAAAGGTCAGGATAAAGCATGTCACTCCAGGCCTGGAATATTCATTTCCTGGCTCCTCCCTTTGGCGGTCCCATAAACCTCACCTGGTTTTATCAAGCCTTAGTGAAACACCTTCCTTTGATACCAGAGGTCAGAATTAAATCTCCCTTTTAAAGTAACTAGATCTGATGAATCAGATTTCAGGACTGTGGTACCTTGCTTTGAAGAATCCCAAAGACAGAGACCACAAACCTCCTGCATCTGCTCCACTGTCCTGGAAGCAAAGTAAAATTTGTCTGCTGCTTCCTGGGCCAGACTCATATTCCTTCACCAACAGACAGCAAGGCAGCAGAAGTTTCATTACAGAAACTCTCAGGGGTCCCTCTCAGATATTCAAGCCCTTCCCTTACCTTGTTTCTTGACTTGCTCCAGAAGCAGGTCCTTCATGGCTGCCTCCTCTGCGATGTCAGACGGGACCTCCCCCTCACTGTTCACAGCAGCCACGTTGGCCCCATGGCTGATCAGGTACCTGCAGCAAGGACACCCAGGCCAGCATGTCACACCTCGTGTGCTTCAGAACAGTGACACAGGCAATCAAACAGCATCACAAAGTATATGCCTTTCTCATGCAAGTTCAATGACCAAATGAAGACCTTATTAGCCAATTTCTAGATTAAAAATGTTCATTGTAAATGCAAGGTCCTTGCTCAGGGGCTCACAATTTTCTTTCTCCATATTTACTTAAATACTCCTGTGGCTGATACAATTCCTCCCAAACTGTCTGCTCCCGGCCCCTGGAATTTGCTTTAGTAGATAAGGTCTCCTAGATACCAAGGTTGAACGAATCCTTTAAGAATTCGTATTCTCTCCTGGAAGATAATATTGGAAGATAATATTGGAAGATAATATTGGAAGATAATTGGTTAGAAATTAGCTTATGTAATTGGTCAGTTTACTTTTAGAACTTTTGACTCAGGTTGGATGCTGTTCTCTGTATAACTTTCTATTGGTTATAATTTCAATCCTCCTTGAACCTATAAATATGACTGTTGCCCCTTTGTCTATGGGACTTCTGCCTGACCTCTTTTCGCATGAAACAAAATCTTGTGGAAACGTCTCACAAGGCCCCCTGTCTTTCTCTGCTGGCTGAGTGAATGCTGAGAGTCCACTGATCGATATCAGTACTCTCTTGCTCTGGTAAAAGACCCACTAGAGACAAAAGCAGGTCACATACTCCTGTTCTTGCATTAATCTGGTTGACTATGATTTTTTTGTTTTTTTTTTAAGGAAAGGAAATTATACTAATTTTTAAAAAAGCCTCATCAAGTATCATCAATTTTTAAAATTGTCCTCTTATAACTTCGCCAAAAGTTCACTGAGGAACAACAGACATCTTCTTTGGCTTGTACATCTTTTAATCAGTAAAATTCTGAGAAGTAAAAGAAGTATCTGTTTAAGCACACAAATACGAGGGCGAGGTTGCCTGGTTTTATAATTTATTTTCAATGCATTTAAGAAATAGTTATATTAAGTCAAATTTTGGAAACTTTCTGGTAGCTGTGGTGGCCTATACAAGCACAGTATGACCGGTAAAGAATAAAGGGTTGGTGTTCATCCTGGAGAAAAGGAGCAGGGGCAATCTTCTCACTCTGCACAACTCCATGACAGGAGGGTGGAGCCAGGTAGGGGTCAGGCTCTGCTTCCAGGGAACAAGAGACAGGACAAGAGTAAATGACCTCAAGCTGCACCAGGGGAAGCTCAGGTTGGAGACTAGGGGAAATTTCTTTTCAGAAACAGTGATCAGGCCCTGGCACAGCTGCCCAGGGCAGTGGTGGAATCACTGTTCCTAAAAGTGTTCAAAAAATGAGTGGATGTGGCACTTGAGGTTTAGTGGTGAACATACTGGTGGTGCTGGATTGACAGCTGAACTTGCAAGTCTCCACTTAACCACAACACTGCTCACACCAGTCTGTCTGTAGTAAGGAAGTGTAGTCACGGAATCCTAGCCTGGTTTATGTTGGAAGGGACCTTAAATCCCACCCAGTCCCATCCCTGCCATGGGCAGGTACACCTTCCACCGGACCAGGCTGCTCCAAGCCCTGTCCAACCTGGCCTTGAACACTTCCAGGCATGGGGCAGCCACAGCTGCTCTGGGCACTCTGTGCCAGGACCTCCGCACCCTCACAAGGAGGAGTACCTTCACTACACATACCTGTATCAGCTGTCCCAGTTCCTTTCTGCTTGGCATTTTAGCTAAAGTATCTAATGAATTATAAGACAGTCTAATAGCAGCGACAGAAGGCAAACAATTGAAGGTTTCACCTGAATCCTCAAAAGTTCAGAATTCAATATCAAGAGAAAAGCACCTATTTTCAGCATTGCTTTCCAAAGCATTATACAAGGCTCAGAGTATTCATCATCCGTGTATCTGCTCTGAATAGAAAGGGACAGGGAAATGTTATCAATACCCAGAATAAACCCAAACTCACTCACTCTGCTATGTTCAGGTAGCCACAGGATGCCACTGCATGAAGAGGGGTCCAGCCCTCAATGTCTTGGTGGTTCACATCAGCTCCATTTGCTACCAGGAACTTCACCATGTCCAGGTTTTCATCGATACATGCCTGAGGGGGATCGATGCATACGAGGAGATGTGCAGGGGGTAGAAGGATTGAAGGGAAGAGAGAAAAAAAAAAAAGGGTGTTTGTGTTAAATCAAATGTACAACCCTCATTGGCAGCTTATTGGCAGCAGGCAATATCTGGGTTGAACTTCCCATGCTGTGAGCAATCACACCTTAAAGCTTAGAGTGACTTCAATTTGTGAATGAAAACAAATTAATTTCAGAACTTTCAAAAATTAATTGTAACTCAGAGTTCCCAGATGGACAACCTCTGAATGTGTTCAAACTTCATTTTTCAGCACTGATCTCCTTCCTCTCTCCCACACAGTTCCCTCTCCACAGTGCGGACGCTGAAATGATGGATCTGTGTTAGTTTTAGGTGCAGCATCAAATCCCTCTATGCAAGGCAAGCTGTGTATTTACTTAGATTACACTGGGTCCTCAAAATGTCATTGAATAAAAGTTGTAACAGTGCCTTGGGTTGTACTGTAGGATGTGACCAAAAGTATGTATTCTATCACCATCCCTTCAAACCAGGTGGGGCAGTGATCCTTATCTCTGGGGGAGGTATCTCCTGCTAATGGTCATTGAGTCTCCCTGCATGACTGATAAAATTCCATCACTCCATTGGCAGATGCCCCACCCAGGGGGAGGAGCCAAGCATTTCCTACCTAGATAAAATCTGAGATTTGGAACATCAGAGTAGCCTTTTCCCCCTGGATTCCAGAGGAAAACCAGACCCATCTGCATCATCATTGGACCTTCAGAGGAATACAGCACCCTTCTACAGGAGCACTGCTTCAAGTGAACCACATCTGTCACTGCAGGAGGATGCAGCCACCATTTAATGGGACTGCTACCAACACCCTGCCTGATGGAGTGTAAGGTTGGATTCTGACTCTGTCAGTGTTTTGTTGTTTTGTATTACTGTATTTTTATTTTAATTTTTCTAGTAAAGAACTGTTATTCCTATTCCCATATCTTTGCCTGAGAGCTCCTTAATTTCAAAAGTGTAATAATTTGGATGGAGGGGGTTTACATTTTTCCATTTCAAGAGAGGCTCTTGCCTTCCTTAGCAGATACCTGTCTTTCAAACCAAGACGAACAGTGAACACAATAAGGCCTCACTAGGGGCAGGGATGAGAAAGGAAAGCAGCAGCTCCAGGAGCCAGACTAAAGCAGCTCAGTTATGGAGGTAATCATTGCAAAAGCAAGTTCTAGAGAACTTAATAACTTCTTTATTCAGCAGTATCTCTGTTTTCCTGAGTATGACACAGGAAACTTTCCCTGTTTGTTCTACAGCCCCATGAGCTGCTGAAGAGAATGACAGCCCTTGATTAGCAGTCATTCCTGAGCCTGCATTTACAGAGCTCCCTGCTTTGAAGCTGCCAGAAGAAAATGTAGCTTGATTTTCAAGTCTCAGCAGATCTGTTGGGTGGAATTCCTCCTTCCTCAGCTTCCTGGCTCCAGCACATTCTGCATTGCTTTTACAGTTCACTGGAAGCTGCTATTCAAGGATGAGCTGGCAACTTAATACACAAATCCAAATGCGTGAGCCTCTGCTGGGAAGCACGGGGCATGACCAGGAAGTGCAAGGACTGCTTTTTACTACATGTCCATCCCCAGGCAGAAACACAGCTCCTCATTACTAGAGAGGGAAACAGCTTGTCCAGAATTCCTCCAAAATCCCAACATTTGATCCTTTTGCATAGCTTGACAAGGGCACATCTATTGTTTACAGCAATCAGGTGACTCCCAGATGATCCATCTAAAACCAGCAGCACTGACTATCGATTCATTCCTGTCCCAGCAAGGAATAAAAACGAAAAACGCTCTCAAACCAATACCCACACTCCTCAAAAAGAAACAATCCTGCTTCACCAACACGTTCATCTGTGCTGCATTGCTCGTACCAAAAATGTCCTGCATGTCCTGGACCAGGACAACCAGTTCTTGCTATTTTTACTGCAAGGATGATCCTTGTGGAGTTTTTGCAACTCGGGACAGTCTAGGATTCTTAGTGCAAATCCCAAACTGCCCACTTAGGACACAATCACTCCTCCATTGGCTTGGTTCACAAGCAGCCATGCACATGAAACCTCCAAGGGAAGCACATTCCAGATAATGAACTCGTAGTGCAAGTACTTGGCAAACATGAGACAACACAGAGAACATCCACAGTACTATAAAAGGATGCCCCAGGAGCAGGCTCAAGTCCCAACTGAGCCTGTGCTGAAGTGCCAGCATGTTTCCCGGTTTACCTGAACCTTGACCAGAAAAGCACAAGCAGAAGTCTAGAAGTCATTTACTTCAGGGGCTGCTCCAAACTCAGAATGGCTGAGCCTGATCTGGACTGGCTCCATCCCCGCTGCTCAGTTCACCAACACCCTCCCATCCTCAGGCCCAAAATACAGTAATTTCACGACTATAAGGCTCACGCTTTTGACTAAAATTTTTGCCCGAACCTGGAAGTGCACCTTATAGTCCGGTGCACCTTATATATGGGCAAAAGTTCGGAAATTTGCCAACCCGGAAGTATGAGCCGCGAGCCGCGGGGGGAGCTGGCAGGGCCATGGCTGCCGGGTGGAGGCAGGGCCGTGGGGCCGCAGCTGCCGGGTGGAGGCAGGGCCGAGCAGTGGCAGGCATAGCCCGGCCCCAGGGAGCCGGCACGGAGTGGCGGCGGGCATAGCTTGGCCCTGGTGAGGTGGGGCCGAGCAGCGGCAGACATAGCCCGGCCCCGGGGAGTCGGCACGGAGCGGCAGCGGGCATTGCCCAGCCCCGGGGAGCCAGCACGGAGCAGCGGCGGGCATCGCCCAGCCCCAGGGAGCCAGCACGGAACGGCGGTGGGCATTGCCCGGCCTTGGGGAGGCGGTACAGAGCGGCGGTGGGCATAGCCAGCCCCTGCAGAGGAGGCACGGAGCAGTGGCGGGCATGCCCCGGCCTCGCCGGGTACAGGTGGGCCCGGGGGGACCATGGCTGCCGGGTTGAGGCGGGGCCTCGGCCAGCAACCGCGCAGTGGGTGCTGGGGGAGGAGACTCGCTGCAAAAAAAAAGTGCGCCTTATAGTCCAGCGCGCCTTATATGAGCTACAAAGTTGCGAAATTTGCTGACTCCCAGGGGGTGCATCTTATAGTCCGGTGTGCCTTATGGTCGTGAAATTACTGTAGTTTTGTCCTGTGTCAGGGCCCGGCCTGCCCTGATCCTAGGATGGTGTCAGCAAAATGACTAAATAATAAAGGGATGGGAACAACTAAAGGGCTAAAGGTTGAAAGCTTTAATACAAGGAGAAATAAAAAGGGTGTGCACAAGGGCACAACATAAAACATAAACCAAAATTCCTCACAGCTCACAGCTACCTACCTCTAAGAAATAATGCCCTTGCTTCCTAGAAGTCTGATGTTTGCAGATCTATGTAGCACCTTTAGAAGACCCCAAAATGGGGTTGGTCATAGACTTACATAGGCTATGATGGAATGTTCTAGAAAGCTTTCAGCCAGTCACAAACTGCTGTATAATCTTTATTTGCATGGCCATTTCCAATCGTTCTCATAATCCTTTTCTTCTCCTTTACTTCTCACTATAGCTTGACTGGATGTTGGCTATCTTGGCTTCTCAGTGTCCAGGCTCTAATGTTGTTACATGCTGGGTAGCCAGTCCACAACCTGTTCCGTCCAGGATGGCTTGCAAGAGTCCTGTAAATCCTGCTCTGAGGGGCTTCTCTTAGATTATTTCAAGAAGAAAAATTGGGGAAAAAACCCCAAAATAACAGAAACAAAAAATTTTGGGGACTGAAGAGCATCTTCATAAGGTTGGAGGAGCCCCAAATCCAAGCAAGATGGGGCAGGACATGGCTACATCTTAGCAATGTGGATGCTGGTTCCATCACCAGCCTCAGGAAGCAAGGGTTTGGTCTTCTTTCAGTTTACCTGATCCAACTCTCTGCTCAAAGCAGGGCTAACTCTTGCTAGATCACACCACTCAGGGCCTGCTTCAGTTCAGTCTGTTGAGATGGACAATTGCTGTCACAATATAATCAGCATTTCCCTTTCAACTTGTTTCTTCTGCTTCAGCAACACAGATGTAGCCTCCAAGTCTCAGCAGGTGATGAGGGCAGGAAACATAAGCCAAATATTCCTACTGGCCAGGAGAACTATTGTGTGCCCAATATGCATTTGATTAATTTTAAGACATACTGTAGAAAGGATAAATGGCTGATTTCCATAATCTGGCAAACTATACAAACAAATCTATTAATGTCTTCTTTCTGTACCACCGCACTGAAATGCAGCAGGAAGGTAAAAGATGTGATTCGCGCAGAGGTGGGAATGGAAACACATGGATCCATAATAATCCCTCTTCAGGTCAAGGAGAAATTCTTTGAGAATCCAAGTCTTATCCTGCAAAACTCAGATCTAATCTCTGTTTTACTGCCACTTGTATTTACTGTGATTTATTTCAAGCTTTCTACCAACACACTTCAAATAAACTGCACTTAACATCTTCCGGATGAGTTACTTACACTTTGACCTGGAAACACCACCAGTGTTGACTTCATATAAAAGCATATTACTCTGGAAATAGCTAGGACAGGTTCACCCACACAGTGCTTTTCTTTCAGGCACTATCCCTTCTGGCTGCCCACAGCACCAGAGCCTCACAGAAGAATTTTATCAGCCATGGCAGCGAGGTGGATGGATAGTTCCTGTCTGTGCACACTCACTGCTCTGCTGGGTTCATTCAAGTGTTACCTGTAACTCAAGTGTGAATCTAAATTTAGACTGAAGAATGTCCTTAGAGTGTGAGCTTTGTACATATTTGATAGAGAATTATATTTACATTGGTCATCAAATATATCCACTACATCTGCATAGCCTGGGAATCAGCCAAGGGAAAAGTACAGTTCTTGCTCAAGCCACTGGATAAATGGAACTCCAAAGTAAAATGCCTGTTCACATGCATAAAAGAGCCCCTGCCACTCTTTTAAATTTCTCCCTGTTATTGGCCTTGTTGTTGTGCTGGTCCCCACCCTGTCTGGGTCTAATGGAATGCATGCTAGAACCAGCAGGATAATGGCTTGAATCCCCACCTGTTCCTACATTGAAATCTGCTATGATTTGCCTCTCCCAGCTCCTTCAGAGAGCAATCCATGATTAGGAGTCAGGGCTCTGTGAGTGCTGACAACACAAGGGACTCCCAAGGGAACCAGGATCATTTAACACTTACTATCTGCACTTACCACCAATAGAAAGCCAAGTGCAAAGGTGAAGTATCCTTAATGGAGCAGCAGAGTATTCTTTAATATGTAAGAGAAATAACCATCCTCCACTCTTCTGTAGCTCATGGAAAGCTGCTGTTCAAGGTATGTGACCAAGAAAAAGGTGCTATTCCACATATGTGATCCAGCCATGGGATGCTGCCTGGCAAATATTGATTTTAGTACAAGGTGATGACACACAGGAATGAAACTGAGACAGAGTGGAGTAACATGAACAGTTTTTTTACGTGACAGGTATGACCTTGCCTACCTCAAATAGCAAAATGCAAGATTTTTTTGCATTGTTATATCATTACACAACTAATTACATTGGCTGAAATTTGAAAAAGTGAGGTGGAAAAAGAATTTCCAAACCCAGCATTTGACAAAAAAGTAGAGTATCTCCTGCTCAGCTCTGAAAATCTCATCATGGTGACATGAAAGAAACTATGAGGCAAGGGATTATTTACATAATTTTTTTGTCAGACGCCCTAAAAAAAATACACTACTCAGATCTTAACATGATGTGACATGTTTAATACAGAGTAAGAATTATGAGGTCAACAACTTGGATAGTGAGTAAAATTGGTAACTTCTAAAGATTTTTTGAACTTTAAGAACTTTAGAAAGCCTTTAAAATATGGTACAACAGATTAAATGGCAACTTTTAGAGGCTGCAATGCATTTCTGTATGTACTTTTAAGGTATCAACTGATTAACACTGATATTATCAGGGAATTCATACTTGCACATACATTAATGGTATTAATAGTTTCATACATGCCATCATTTAACCAAGACTGACAGCAAAGAACAAAACTCTCACCATTTAGAAGTACTAAGGGCACACATTTGCCCTCCTAGAATTTTTTAAAGCCCTGACTGCTGGTACCCCTCCAGCACAACTCTGCTGTGTGTTTTCTTGTGCAAATCTACTGAAATAAAGCACTGTGAGCCAGCGTGTAAGAAAAACAGCCTTACTGGGGTTCAGGGGTACAGCTCATCTTCAGGCTGAGCCAACAGGGTTACCTGAGGTTACTGGAGGAAGAAGAGGACAAAGAGGAAGTAAAGGGGTAGATATGTCCTCCTTTAAGTACTACTAATCCTCCAACCTTAAATTTAGGACTGTGGATAAGTTTAGTAACCTGAGAGGATCTATTGCTATGCAGAGTTCTCCTCTCCTATTTGATCCGTCATTCCTTAGGAACACGGTAAGGACCATGACCTTGGAGAGCAGAGTCACAAAGCAACACCTGCCCTCACTCCCCAAAGGGAAGGGAGACAGTCAAAAAGATTTGATTAAGAAATAATGTTGTCTTTTTGGTGGGTAGTTTCCTCATGTTAGGAAACACTCCCATTCTTAAACTGCCCTTGGAATCGGGCATGAAGAAAAACAGAGGGATAGGCTTAATTCTTTCCATTTCAGGCCTTGCTAGCCTTCAGCTGTTTGCTTCACACACAGGAGAGGATAAAAGCAAGGTTAACTACAGAGCGTAGCAATTTTGTCTTTAAATTTTTAATTCCTTCTTTATCCTCTGCCTCTGTCCAAGCTCTAACACAACCTTCAGGGTGATGTGACAGGGTGGGAGTACAGGGTGAGTATCTTTCCCTCTCATCATGGATCTTCAGCAGGCTAATCTTTTGCCATCCCTGTATTTTTCTTGGCAGCTGCTAAGCTTCAAGGGCTTCTGGAACGGTACTAATGTATTACAGCTTTAGCAGTCCTTGATGCAAACCACATCCAGTGCCCAGAATTACCCACTCAACACGCAAAGAAAGTTGGCGCATAGGATTTAAATCCCAGGCATCGCTGGGCAAGTCTCCATCCTCAGCTCATGGTGTTCCTCCAGTTCCTGGCAGGAGACGAGCATTTAGCAGTTTTTCCATAGGGAGGAAGTGCTCAGTTTCTAAAATTTGCAGATATGGCATATTAGCTTCCCCCCTTTGCAATGAACAGGTGGAGCCCTTTCCAGCCAGCGACGCTCACTGCAGATTTGAGTTTTGCCAGGAGCTGTTGCCAAGGCATTCTTCTTCCGAGTATGAAGTTTACATTACAGTAAGGAAACAGGGACACTAGGAAATGGGACAGAACAACTTGGCTTGTCTGGGAAGGCTTGTCCAGCAACCAGACAAAATCTGATCTTATCTTGAATGAAACCTCATTATTACAATGGTGTTGTGTTTGCTCTTTCCTCCTAGCACCCAGAATACACAAGCACCACTGAGCCCTGATGAGTATCTGCTCCAAATATCTGCCTGCCAAGGGTTTGGTTTGCCTATCTCCTGGGCATCCCCTGGGACAGAGACTGGAAGATCAGGGAGGAAAAGAAGACAGACAGGATGAGACTGAGGGTTCAGAGGACTGTGAATTGAGCTCCAAGAAGGTGTGAACAGTGTGACACTACTCACTTTATAGAGGTGCATCACATTTAGCAAAGCCTCAGCCTAGGATTGGTGTTACATTCCACTACATATTAGACACACACAGGATAGCAGTGAAGAGAGCATCTAAACCACCTGACAAATTCCTAAGGAATTCCTTGTGATTGGCTGAGAGGGGGGAAAAAATAGTATACCTCATCACCTCTACAAGGAAAAAAGTGGTTACAAACCCAGAAGAACATGGATGCCAGGCAGTAACTGCACATCCACAGTGCTGTCACATGAAGGTGATTGTTTTCTCTGTAACTTGCCCAACTGTTGGTGGTTTAACACATGAATAACATTCAGCGCAGCTGTTTGCAGGCAGAACAATTCTGGCCAGGATGTCACTGACAGCCACTAAGCAGCAGGGCCACATTCTGCCCTGTGCCTGCACAAGGTGCTGGCCCTGCCAACAGCAACACCTGTAACAAGGAGGAACCTGGCTGGGAGCACAGGGCACTGCTCCCTGGAGCCCCTCTGAGCCTATAGTCAGTTTACAAATAATACATCACATCTGCCAGTGTCATATGATCACGGGATAAAGCACCATGCAGGAGCCTGGCATCAGCCAGCCAGGAAACCTGTAATAACTGCTATGGGCTAACTTTGGCTGCATTTAAGAGAAGCCATGCATTTGCTCCAGGCACAAGGAAAATGCAGGAAGGGGAAAGCAGAAAGGGCTGCATGTTTGGCTGCTGTGTTACGTGTTTCTACTATGAGTACCCCAGTCTTGTGACAGAACCCAATCTTAGTGACTTCTCTGTGCACGAGAGTGAAAATCTCATAATCCTACTGTGTCAGATCCTTGGGTAGCAATCCCCATGGTTCCCACATGGAAATCATACTTGGCAGTTCCACTTGTCATACATAAATGCAATACGTAGACTGCCTGCTCAGGCACATGCTGGCTTTTGAAACAAAATGTGAGAGATGCCAGGCTAGGAGAGGCCATGCTTCAGCTCTTGATTACTCCAGGAAAATCCCATCTCCAGAGGCTCCCAGCACTATGGTATCTCTTACCCTGTGCAAAATGCTGTTGCTGCTAAATCAGATTGCTCGTGAAAGTCCTATTATTAATTCTTCTACCAGACTCTCTTTCAATCTAGAAATCAAGTGTTGAACCATGTTCAAAGCTCTTTACACACCCAGCCCTTCCCTACACACGGATTGTTTCCCTTTGTTCCATCACTGATTCAAATTTCTTTAACTCTTGAGTCGAAGTATTGACAAACATCTCTGAGATTCTTCCATGCAACCGCACATCCATCATTCTTGCACTGATCTTCAGGACCCTTCTCCACACATCAGTGTGCCCAGAAGGCCACTCTATCCTTCCATATGGTGAAGTCACTTACAATTCAGATGGAGAGACCCTCAGAGCAGGGACCATCTGCTACTGCTTGAAGAGCACCCGCTCTTAACACACTTCAGTGCCAGTCAGTACAGAACAGCAACAGATACACCATGGAATCACTGCAGTTGGAAAGTACCTCAGGAGACTCCTCAACTAGTGCTTCCAGCATCAGCAGTGAATTCTCCTCGCCCTTCTGGGCTATAGATCTGTGTGTGGATTATCATAAGCATGTGCATAAATGTTCATATAGACATACACAGACACATTTATTCCTTAAAAATTCGGGGAATTTACAATTGTGGGGAAGGACTAGAAGACATAGATTTGTGCAGCCATTCTGATCCAGACCACACTCACCTCCACAGCTTTGATATTTTATGTGCCTTTTGCCTCCCAAATGATGTTCTCATGCTGAAAACCTGAGGTAGACTTGTTTGAGTGACAAAGGCTGCATCACCCAGGAGCTACAAAAAATTCTGCATTAGATATGGGGTGAAAAAAGTGAGTTTTGTTCAGACAAACCAAGGAGAGACAGCACACTCAAATTATTAAAGGGTTTGCTTTGTGCTAAGTGAAGAGTCAGAGTGAATACAGGCCATCAATAGCAGCAGTCTACAAGCAGAATGGTTTCTGAGTTCATGTAAGTGCAGTCTGAATTCAGCCCAAGACCACCACAAGAGCCCCAGTAGAGTTAAGCCCAGCTTGCCAGGGTTTCTCCTGCCCAGCCATGTGCTCCCACACCTTGCCTTGCAAAGGATCGGTTTCATCCACATTTTCAAAATGTAAAGACGCAAATGTGCCCAGAGGACGTTGCCTTTCCAACCTGGATGGGATGTGCCTGTCCTTTCCCACTGCCTGCAGACCAGCACAGATCCAGTGACACCAGGGTGAGCTGAACCCCACCCTCCAGGACTGACCTGCAACCACAGGACAACTGTCCTCGAACCAAGATCTACCAGGTCACTCCTTAACCAGAGCTTTGAGAGGGTTTTCTTTACAACTTTTTACTACAGGACTGGTGTAACAAGACTGCTTTGAGAAGCTTTGGAAATGGTTAAAGGGTTCCTGCAAAACAGAGGCAAAAATTGACACCAGCACAACCATTAACTGTTACACATTGGGCTGGAAGCACTGGCAGGCAATTCAGACATACTGTCACAGCACAGCCCAAGGGATTAAATGACAAGACTCACTTCTCGACTGTTCTCCTGTCATAAGTCTAAAATATACGGAACAAGGTTAGCCAGGAGATAGAGAGACTCAATATTCCAGCAAATGCAAGGCAAGAGTAAATACATGATGTCAACATACACCTCAGACCCACAAACAAAGGCAGGGCTGATGACAGCTGAACAGCATCAGGGTTAAATCTGGAGCCCAGAGAAAGTAGTTCACAGAAAACAAAGGGAAAAGTGCTCCCAAAATAGTCTGGCAACTGTCAGCACTCGGACTGTCGGCACTGGAAGGCATGACCTTGCCATGGTATCCCATGATCACAGCTCTGCTCTTAAGGGGCTTCTGTCAGAACCGGCACCGCCCAAAAATTCCACTTCCAAGTGATCCTGGTATCTCTGGCAGCACAGATTACACTCACCATGATTTGGGGAACAACAAACAGCTCATACTGTTGCTCCTGCAGAACCACAGAACTTTTGCACCTTCTCTCTCCTCAGCCTTGGCTTCTGCATGTCCTCATGCCTCAACACCCTGCACGGGTACTTCTGTACCAACCTAGCTTTAAAGTCTTTATGCTTTAAAATCTTGGCAAATCTATTTCTGAAACAGTCACATAAGAATCAGGAGAAAGAGGTAAATTCTGGTTTAAAAAGAACAGGGAGAAACGGAGCGGAATGAGATAAAAAGATTCATTTTCTAGTCCGATTAATTAGCTATGGAAGTTCATTTTTTAAACAGCAGTTGAGTATTACTTCTCAAGTAAGCAGGAAAAGAGAGATATGGATTATATCAGATTTTTCCATTGAAAAAAGCCCCCCACATGAGAAGTACTCAGCAGTACCCATGTCAGTCATCAGAAGAAACCAGCAACAAATCTCCTACAATGATTAGCACAATAAAAAACCCAGCAGAACACATGGGAAGAGAGGAATACATGCAAAGGCATAATTATGCCATGAACGTAGCATTTCCAAGATGAAATAGCAGCATGAAATGTCAGGTGGAGAAGTGCTTTGAATAGAAGTCACATTTTGAAACTATTTTGAAACTCCCCACACCTTCATATATGTATGCACTAGGGCCATCAACTTATTTACAGGGAGTTCGATGTAAATACCTGCTGCACTAAAGCAGAGACGGCTTGGCTAAATGTCTGTGGAATTCTTTACAACTGCCAGGACTCCCGCATGTGCTGCAGTGATGGTGCTGCCAGTGAGTGCTGAAGCACCACACTTCACTTCTCCCTGACTGCTCAGCACCCGCCCTTACCCGGGCAGCCCTCGGAATGCCAAAGCTTCCAGCTCGGCTTCTGTGAAGAAACAGGAGCCACTGTGGGAAGAAAAGAGAAGGGCAGCTGGACATTAACACTGTGTTACTGAAAGGGGAGGGAAATGGAAAGAAAGCTACATTGCTCTGCTTTTACGCTTGCTAGGCACAGGCACACAGGATTGCCAGCTCTTTGCCCCTCCTTGAACATTTCTAATCAAAGAGCATTTTGGCAAACCTAGGAAGATCAGCACAGACCACACAGACATGGATTCATCATGCAGAGAGCCCCAGGGACCAGGGAATGGTCACAGGCCCAGGGCTGCCAAAGCTCAAGGAGGGTTCAGACAACGCTTTCAGGCACAGAGCGAGATTGTTGGGGTGTCTGTGCAAGGCCAGCTGGAATCCATGATCCCTTCCAACTCAGGATGTTTTATGGTCCTATGAACCTCTCCAGCCTCACAATATTCGGGCTCCCCATGTGTCCAGCAACTTGCATTAAGTTCACCTCTTATCCAAACAAGGCCCAAGACATTGATTTTCCACTTCCACAGTGCTCCTCCTCTGCAGCTGATTGACTGGTTTGCCATTTGTGTTTACAGCCCACAACACATCTCTAACTAAATCAGCACCAGGGACTGACTTCAAAATTCACTCTAGATCATAATTTTACTCCCTTCCTTTTCATCATCATCATCCCACTAGTTCCAGCATGATTTTTAATACCCATTATTTCAACAGCAGTCAGAGGCTAATGCTTTGTACCATCTGAGAAGAGCTTGAAATGAGTCCAGTATGTGATCAACTGCCAACACTAAAAATAAAGTCTTTCTGTCACTAAAAAGCAGGGACTGCCAGTTTTCTAATGGTGTGGAGCAGCACTGGCTTTTCAAGTCTCACCAGTTTAGCCACTCTGACCACTAAGTACGTAATTTCTCTCCCCCTCAGCCAGTGCTCCCTGGCACTTGATCAAGACAGTCTATATAAAATCTTACCCTTAAATTACTGAAATTTTCATTCCTGCCCAAAATAACTATGTTTCATAATTAGAAAGCTCACAAGCATTTCACTCCTGTGTGGAAAATGGAAATGTAGGTACTGCAGATTTGCTTAGCAAATAAATGTTCTGCCAACAATCCTTTGTCCTGACAGGAGCTCCATTAGGGGCTACACTGCACAATTTGGTGCAGGATCTACAGAGTCCATTTTCACAACACAAGCAAATATAGACAGGTTCTGCCATCATCTCTATAACACAAACATATCCTAAACTTCCAAGATGCAGCCTTAGATCAGCTTCAGCCAAAACAATCCTGAAGCCCCAGGCTGACACCCCAATGCCTTGCAGGTGGTGGCTGAGCAGCATGGTATGGCCAATGCCAAATGGGGACTCTCCTGGTGAATAAGGGGGGGAAAAAATGTAAAATAACTGTGTGGCCCACTTGGAAAGGTGGTTCCACTCACACCACACCTGCTGGAAGGGCAAGGTGGGGCAGGAAGGTCAGGCAGGGCCTTTCTGCTCTGGCAGAGAATCCTCTATAAGGAAGAGCCTCTCCCAGGTCCTCTCCTATCCTGGCAGAGACACAGAAAAACAGCTGCAAATTATTTTAGCTACAACTTGGCAAACTACAGGTGAGATTTGTGTTGCCTAACTATAGACCTCAAAGGCAGACAGAAAAATCTCTGTGGAGCACTCCAGGCTTTCTTTAGTCTCTGCCATGGCAGGATTTTGCAGGAGGCTCTGCCGAAGCCAGGGCTGCCCTTGCCCTGCCTTATACCCTGCCAGCAGATCCTCTCCCCCACCAAGGGCACTGACACTCATTTGATACCCCACTGAACAGATCCAGGAGCTAAAGTGGCTCACAGTGGGACCAGATGAGCACTTGCACTGGTATGAAAGGCACATGACAGGAGCAGCAAGAAGGGCAGGACTGAGATAGTCTTAAACTGCCACATAGTATCTTGCTTATGTCAAGACAGCCAGCTCATGCTGCCTTACAGCCCAGGGAAAAATGGGTTTTTCAACACAGCAAGCATTCAAGTCACTCCAGAAACCAGCTCTACCTTACAGACATCAAAGTTCTCATAAGAGAAGTTTCATGAGCTCCTGCAAATGCCAAAAATGCTCAATTAGCACTAAGTGACTAGAAAGCAGTGGCTGGGAGCAGAAAACACCTCAACACAACTACAGGTGAAGAGCAAGAGGAGATTCCTTGGAGGGACTCATTGTCAGTTTATTCACAAGCAGACAGTCAGACCCTTGGTTTCCATGCACAACCCTGTCTTACTGTCTTGCAGCCACATCAAGTTTTATTTCAAGATCTGAATTTTACCTTTGTGGCCAGAAAAAAAGAAGGTGGTATATAAAAAGAAAAACATACAGACAGTAATTCTATTTATAAATTTTCCTTTTCAGGAAAGTTTAAATTTGCTACTTTACAGTTATATATTCAGTGGCTAAAACCTCTCTAAGCATCACTCCATCTGCTCCTAGAGGCAAAAATCATCCCCAAACAGTTGTGTAGCAGCTTGCTTGGGCATTTTTGACTCCCTTGCCACTCAAAGCCTTCTCAGCCAAGCAAACAAGGGGTTTTCTGAGTTTTGCCACTGTTCCTGCCCACACCTGAACAAGAGCCCAGCATCCACCATGGCTCAACTGCCACAGTCACTGTTCTCAGCAGGACAAGGCTCCACATCCATCCAAAGGCACAGAATTTTCTTTGAAGCATAATGAATGATGGAGCTGACAAAGAGGGGGCTGTATAAACAAATCTTTCTAAAAATAAAGTGATTCCACCCTATTCCTGACAGGCTCACAGCTACAGTTTTGCAGCATTTCCATTTCTCTAGTGCCATCACTGGGATTTGCAACATCACTTGCCCAGTGCAGCTTTAAGGAAATGTGTTCTTTTAAATGCTCCTGAAACCTTGATATAATTAGATACTATAATATAAGTTAAGCTAGGTATTTTCCTGAAACATAGCAAATAAACCTATCAAAACATAGCAATTTAAGCCTGGACTACAGCTGGCATTTGTAGTGAAGCAGGTAAAGGAGAACACTCAAGTTAATGGTCCTACAACAGAGTCTACACATTCCTTCACAGAATCCCAGACTGGTTTGGGTTTGAAGGGAACTCAAAAGCTCTGGAGCTCCTCTGCTCTGAAGCCAGGCTGGGAGAGCTGGGAGTGTTCAGCCTGGAGAAGAGAAGGCTCTGGGGAGACCTAAGAGCCCCTTCCAGTGCCTGAAGTTGCTCCAGGAGAGGCATGGGCAGGGATATCTCCCACCAGCCCAGGTTGCTCCAAGCCCCATTCAACCTGGCCTTGGACACTTCCAGGGATGGGGTAGCCACAGCTTCTCTGGGCACCCTGTGCCAGGGCCTCATCACCCTCACAGGGAAGAATTCCTTCCCAAATCCCAGCTATCACTACCTTCTGGTAGTGGGAAGCCATTCCACCTTGTCCTGACATTCCAGGACCTTGTTCAAAGTCCCTCTCCAATGCTCTTGGAGCCCCTTGAGGCACTGGAAGAAGCTCTGGAGTCTCTTAGCCTTCTCCAGGCTGAACACTCCCAGCTCTCCCAGCCTGGCTCTAGAGCAGAGGTAAAAGCTTTTCAAGAACTTCCAATACTGGAAAAACATGTATGTTTGAGGATCAAATTTGTATGAGTTTTCAAATGCCAACCACACTTTCAGGCAGAGCTCACTTGCACCTGACTTTATTCACAGGAAAAAAAAAAAGAAAAAGAAATCAGTTGACACTAAGTTAGGGCTGCTCAGTCACAGCAAAGTGTCTTTGGGGTTTTTTTATTCCTGCGGGAAACAAACTGAAGCAAATCCCAGCATAGCCACCAGTAACAAAATCCTTCACTGCTGGTTTCTGAGCACATTCCACTCCTGGCACCATCAGCAGTCCAAAGAAAGGGCAGGGACTCCATTCTGGTGATGTCTGTGGAAAAGAGAGGTGGTGGCCAACATAGTACAGAGAGCATCAAGCTGTTAAAGAAAATGACCTGTGGAATAAGGTCACTGCAGAGGGAGAGGAACTGCTTGACTGCCCTGTGAGTCTCACAGGGTAGCTGAGTGTGCCAAGGATGCGGCCATGCACTGCCCCTTGTCAGAGCATGACACCAGGTATCTTGGTAGTTTGAAAGATTGACACAACTAAGATGTTAACTTTGCCCAGTGAAATGCACCACGTTTCAAGTCTAATCAGGAACTGTAGTCTCAGTGATCAAAGAAATACAGACCTGATACAAACTCTTGTGTGTTCCTCAGAGTAATATAAACCCAGTTATTGCCCCGGTGCCACACACATGCCCCACATGGCTGAGATCCTGGCAGCCCACTGTGACCTCTGCGTGAGTGCCCCAACATGACTTCCACAGTGTCACACAGATGGCAGACACTGAAAAAAGGTCACAGTCAGAAATGGCAAGAGCAATGAATGCATCCAGTAAAGGGAGGGCTGGCAGGGAAGCAAACTCCCCACCTCTGCAACCACCAGGAGCACCAGCCAGGCAACTGCCTTGGCTTACAGGTGAACTAGAGCACTTATTCATCTCTGAAGTAAATCAAAATCTGTGGAAATCCAGCTGGAGGATGGTAAATTCTCTGTTTATTGCACTGTCTCTTGAGCACGAGTCTGCCCTGCAGTTCCTCAGGAACAGCATACTACAACCTGGACGGGGAACAGGAGAATTAAGGAGACGGCGAGGTTTGTAAACAAAGCCTAGCTGCCAAAGGCATGAAACCTCTTGTCTGAGTGGATTACCCCAGTCCAGACAAAGCCACCAAATTAATCAGAGGGATGGAGAACCTCTCCTATGAGGAAAGGCTGAGGGAATTGGGATTGTTCAGCCTGGAAAAGAGAAGGCTTCAGAGTGACCTAACTGTAGCCTTCCAAGTGCGTTACAGGAATTTACAGGAAAGAAGGAGCAAGACTATTGCAAGAACATGTAGTGACAGGACAAGGGGGTATGGGTTCAAATTGAAAGAGGGCAGGTTTACATCAGATCTCAAGAAAAAATTATTTACTGTGAGGGAGGAGAGGCCTGGGAAAAAGTTGCCCAGGAAAGTTGTGGATGCCCCACCCCTAGGGGTGTTCAAGGCCATGCTGCATGAGGCTCTGTGCAACCTGGTCTAGTTGAAGGTGCCCCTGACCATGGTAGGGGGGTTGGAACTACATGGGCCTTCAAGGTTTCCTTCCAACCCAAACAATTCTATGGTTTCTGCTGAAGAGTAAAGAGACACAAAGAGCATCACACAGGAAGACTTTCAGAGGGATCAAAATGCAGCCCCATCTCTGCACCAGCCGTGAAGGAAAAGCTCCAACAAAGTCGCAGAGAAATGATCCTTAGGAGAGCAATCCTGTGTTTGTCTCACTGCAACATGACTGCAGATCCCCAAGATCATGGATGCACCCCTGGCTGCAGGCTGAGCTCCCAGCCTGAAGCAATGAGCAGGTGGATTTCAGGCACAAGTCTGGGCAGGTGGTGATGGCCATGGGATGCAGGTGAGTTCCCTGCTGCAGGCATGGCAGGTGCACAGCCAGTGGAGGCTCCAGAAACTCAAT
Source organism: Catharus ustulatus (assembly GCF_009819885.2). NCBI lineage: Eukaryota > Metazoa > Chordata > Aves > Passeriformes > Turdidae > Catharus > Catharus ustulatus. Next base: position 6,350,077 of record NC_046245.1, read on the forward strand.
GGCTTGGAACAGGAGCTGGACAGCAGGATTGTTTAGGCAGCAAGACTGCTTGGGCGTGGGCAGTTCTACTGGAAACCACATCAACGCTACATGTATCAGAATCATGGAATCTTCTGAGCAGGAAGGGACCCTCCTGAATCATCCAGTCCAATCCCTGGCCCTGCACAGACACCCCAACAATCCCACCCTGTGCATCCCTGGGAGCGGTGTTCAAATGCCCCTGGAGCTCTGGTAGCCTCGGGGCCGTGCCCATTCCCTGGGGAGCCTGGGCAGTGCCTCAGCACCCTCTGGAGGAAGAACCTTTCCCTGATACCCAGCCTAACCCTCCTCTGGTGTAGCACCAGACAAACAGACAAACGAGTGTATCACTATATGACTAAGAACATGGAAAGAAAGTCACTGAGAAGTGAGAAAATTCCTAGAATGTACAAAGGGAAAGATTTAACCAAACTCAAGAAACCACCAAGCTGCTGGGGTCACATTAGTGGATGGTATAATGCAGAAGAGCAGGTGTATAAGAAATTGTGATATTTCAGAAAACATTCACCAAGGCTTTTACAGAGGGCAGTCATGTGATGGAAAGCCACTGGAGTCTTTTGAAAGATAAATAAGCATGAAGACAAGGAACAGTCAGATGATACATGACATTCACCTCAGATACATGATGTGATGTTTTGGGTTGTCCTGTTTGTCCTGTGCACAGCCAGGAGCAGACCTGATGACCCTTGTGGGTCTCTTCCATCTCCAGAGATTCTACAAATCTATCCACAAAAATTTTCTAAAGGATTCTCACCAGGCCCCTTACTGCAGCTCCTGAAGCCACTGAGTTGCCCTGGTAAGAGGGAAGATCCTTGCACAATTCCATGTATTTTTATGATGAGGAGACCAAAATATGAGATAGATAATTTTTCTGGAGAGCTCTGCAGAAAACTCTCCTCTAGGGTCTGTGCTACCAAATGTGCTACATAAAGGACCTGGAAGAGGAGATGATCAGTGAGGTGAAGTTTGCTGGTAAAATCATTCAAGAGGTAAAGCAAAGGAAGAACTTGAAGAATCTTACAGTACGAAGCAACTGCTGATAAAACAGCAGATGAAATGCAGGGCAGATCGTTGGAGAGTGAATCACAGGCACAAAATACACCCAACGTCATGTAACAAAATGAAAGGCTCTGAGTTTATTACTGAGTTCAGGGAAAAAGCTCTTAGGATTATAACAAATAGCTGTAGGAAAATATCAGCTCCAAGCTCAGAAATCAAAGCATATTCTAGAAATTACCTGGAGTGGAACAAAACAAACCATAAAATATCATTAGGCCTCTATACAATGCACCAGATTTTCAGTGCCATAAGAAACTTTAGTCTCCACAACTGAAAACTACACAAGACATGAATAGGAAATGAATTGAGAAAAAGCTCAGCTTAAAAATTGAAAAAAAACCCAATACAAAACAAGAAACAAAACCCACTCCCAAAAAACCCAAACAACTTACCCATTTTCCAATAGCATTTCTTAAGGATTTTTGTGGCATCACAAATATGGTTTATGCTATTTCTAGGGTACCACAGAAATAAACCCCTTGGGCAACAAAAACTGGCTGAAGAAGACTTCAGAAAGATAAAAAGAGAACAAGGTGTAAAAGGTTTGGGGGAACCAGAACACTTGTTCCACATTTGCTCCCCACACCTGCTACCTCAACCCACTGCAGCTACACAGCGGGGATGGGGCTGGGTAGGGAATCCACAGCCTGCAATTCCCAGAGCCAGTAGCAACACTCCCCCAAAGGTCCCACCAGTACAGACTAATGAGGTCCAGCTCTGTCCCTCCTGTTCAGCAAAAAGAGAATCAGAGATCACGTTTTACTGGTGAGAGACGAAACCAAAGCAGATAAGGTGGAGAGCCCCGAAGAGAAGAGCCCAGCCTCTCATAGACAGTGCCTCTCATAAACATTCTTCCAATTAAGCAAAACAGGACTATTCCTACATTTAGGTGGGAGAATCTAAAGGCAAAACTAGAACATAAAGGACACAGCATTGGGGAGCACACACTGGCCCTGACAGCCCCCACGTTGTTTCCTGGGGTCTGTCTTCCCCCACAGCATTCACTGATGTCTTGTTATAGCATCAATGACTGGTACCATTACTTTTAATCTAGCATTTCCATGCCCTCCTCTCTGTCCCAAGTGGGTAATTGAGGGCTGGCTGAATGACTCAGAAGGGTGCTGCTGAAGCAGGAAGCACACCCATGGCTCCAGCTGAGCCTGCTAGGCACTGGGGCTTCTCGCCTTCTGGGGGAGGTATAGACAAGCCTTGTCACGATGTTTAGGAAGGGATTAATTGTCTTTTCTAAAAAGCTCTAATAAACCTGGTCATGTCTATCCAGAGGACTGAACTAGAAGGGTTTCTGTGACCTTTTCTAGCCACAACTGGAACTCTCCAACAGCAACCATCTGCTCTTACCACCAAGACAGCCCAGTCTGGTTTGTGGGCAAACAGCAAAAGGCCAAACACATGGCAGCAGAAGAGGTGCAGTTTTCAACATCCTACCACAGAAGGGAAACTACCCAGCACTGCTCCAAGTGCTGGAGATAGCATTCCAAAGCATTAGGAAACAAGTTTAGACAAACTGGAAAAGGGGTGAATGGTTACAGACTGAGACCAGGTCAGCACAACATATTAGCAGGACAGGGGCTGGTTTCTTCTCCCGGGCTCCAAGGGACAGGACAAGAGGAAACAGCCTCAACCTATACCAGGGGAGGACGTAAGGAAGAATTTCTACATAGAAAGGGTGGTCAGGCAGGAAGGGGCTGCCCAGGGAGGTGTTTAAACACCTCTTTGGAGGTTTTTAAGGACCAACTGGACAAGGCACTCAGTGCTCTGGTCTGGCTGACAAGATGGGGTCACAGGTTGAACATGATGATCTTGGAGATCTTTGGTATAAGATCTTTGAACTTAATGGTTTCATGACTCTATGTTTAAAATAAATAAATTATAAAAAGAAGCAAGTACCTTTGTCAACAATAGGTATCACCAAATCTCCAGTACTCTTAAGGTTTGTTTCATCACCACAACACTGTAATTTAAAAGATGCAGCAGTTCTTTAGGCCAGGGCGTGAATTGAAATCCCAAGCACAATTTGCAGGAAGCTGGATGTGCTGTCAGCACATGGATTCCCTCCCAAGGGCTACAATCAATGCTTTGTTCCTTGTTCACTTTCTGCAACATTGAACAATTTTCTTACAGATTAATGGCACCTAAACTAAATGGAAAAGATTCTGTGGACTGAGTTGTAGACTGTAGAGAAGCCAATACTTGGAGTAACTGTAAGACAGGATTTGGCTATAAGCACAGGGCTCCTTCTATAGCAGCTATTAATATAAGGGAATAAAAATAACTCTTGCAATATGCTCTGAAGTTCAAACCCTGGCTCTGCTGTTGTACAGGCTGGCACAGCCCTGAAGTCTCTCATCAAGAGACAGATACATTTACCACTTATCTTTTTCAGCACGAGGGAATGCTTGTTCAGAATGACTCAACTGATATTCATTTAAAAGACAAACCATTTAGGGCTGTGAAGGTCAAATTCTGTTTGTCAATCACCCAAGAATGACAAGCCAACGTAGATGATGAAGAAGAGAAGTAATCCATCCCTTGCATGAACATCTGGACACTGCGTTCAGTCAGATGTATCAGTTCAGGCTACTAAGAGCCAGGAAGAGAAAAAATGCTCAAAACCTCCTGGATCAGGGAGATGATATCCCACACATGTACATATTCTTTGCAGTTTAGAGGACACTATGAAATACAGTCTTCATGCCACTGCAGAAAGTTACCCAAAAATTAAATAAAATTTCCCACTAAGCACAAAGCAGAATTGCTACCATTTCTGCAGGGTAGTATTATAAGCCCTCTAAAAAGCACAGGATTTTAATTTTAAAACTCTTGCTTTAACATTTGAGAAGATTTTTGGCCATACTAATTTCCCTCCATCTTATTTTCTCTTTTTGACTCTCACCTGCAATAAATAATTTTTTTTGCTCTTTATATCTTCCATCTGTCCTAGAGTCTGGCAACCCAGAGTTTAACTTACATAATTAGAATTTTACCTACCATACAGATTCTGAACACTTTGAAGCTTTTGGCATGAACTGTGTCCTAAAGCAATTAGTTCCACAGCTGGATTTCACACTGTATGAGAAGAAGTATTTGTTTTAAATCTCTGATTTTTTAAAATTCTTCTTTGTAAGAAAAAAACAAACATGCCTAATGCCATTTTACATATAATTTTGGGAACCTTTATCATATCTGTGCTTGTGGCTGTCAGTCAGAAGGAATCACAGACGTTTTGCTCTTTCTTGGTATAGAAACCAATCCATGACTTTTATCTCCCTGCTGTTTTTTCCCATCTCTTTACCTTAACCATATTATTTTTTTGATATGGTAGAAAGAGAACTGCCCCTGGGTCCAATACAAGCTTTTCCAGCCTGTGACAGCTGGATTGCAAGCCACTGCTTTCCCATAAACATTACTACCAATTTACAGACCCAATTTTGCCAGTCATTTTATCAGTGAATTGGTCAATATTGACATCCTTCAGGGCCAGGTCACACTTCACTATCTTGACTGTGCAGGAACCTTTGCAAACTGTGACCTCATTCTATATTCCCTTTCCTATCTCACATAAAGGTGTGCAGAGCAGCACAGACTCCAGAGGAGATGAACAGGATAACTCTCCTTCCTCCTGCAAACTGACCCTTTATTGCCAGCCTTTGTTTTCTCTCTTTCGGACAGTAATTACAAGATCACTTTATTTCACAACAGCTTTATTTCTTAGAGCTTCCATAGAGGGATGTTGTCAAAAGTGTTCTGGAAATCCAAACGTACCATCTCCACCAGACTTCTCCTCTCCACATGCTTGCTGCCTGCTTTGGGTTCATCACTTCCCAGTTTCTTCTTGGAGTCCCTTTTGGAAACTGTCACTTCCCGCTGACATCCCCTGGTAGCTGCTTTGACACATTACACCAATGGATAACAGTTCAGTGACTTCATGTGCCTGTTCTAGCTGACGCTGAAGACCTGACACTTTTCATTTGTCTGAGCAGTTCTGGAACCTCTTCTGTCAATACTACAGCTTAGGAAAGCTCAGAAAGCTGAAGTTTCATTTTTTATCTTAAAAGATCTTTGTACAGGAAAGACTGACGGCACGCAGCCCTGGTAGCACTGAGAAACACTACAAAACTATTCAGCACACAATGCCAAAACTGGGACAGATTTGTCATTTGAAACTATTTTGTTAAACTGTATGCAAGACTCAGATTCTCCCAGTACACTTTAAACAAAAAAAAAAAAAAAGCCAAAAATGGACACTGTGTGCTCCCTAAATAGAGCATGTACCTATCATAGTGATTTATGATAGAAAGAAGAATGTACACAGGCCACAACATATGAAAGATGATGTGTCTCAAGAAACAATATATCATTCTTTCCATTTTGAAATAATTGGGATTTAAATTCCACTAGATCACCACTTTTAAATTTTCTTCATTGGAAGTCTCATTTCACAGATCCAGTATGTAGACATTTGCAGTACTATTTGTCTGCAGCAAATATGCTCATCCTCATGCACGCATCTCTCCCCGTACACCCCACCTTCCAGATCCAGGTGTGTGGGACTAGGGAAGGAGTACAAACCCCAGGAAAGGTTTGGGTGAGCTAACCTGAAATTTGGAAGGTTCATGCCTGGAGCCTTTGCATAGAGAGCTGACACACCAATACCCGAGTACCTCTCTCTACAGCAGTATCTCATGTGCAGCTCAGATTGCACTGGGGATCACAGAATCACAGGATGAGTCAGTGGCTCATCTGGTCCCATCTTCCTGCTCAGGCAGAATCATTCCAGAGTACATGGCCCAGGATTATGTCTAGATGGGTCTGAGATATCCCCAGTGAGAGGGACGCCACACCCTCTCTGGGTATCCTGTTAAGGTCTGTCACTGCCCAGAGAAGTTCTGTCTCATGTCCAGGTGCAACTTCCTGGGCATCAGCTCCTGCCCGTTCCTCTTGTGCCAGTGCTGGGTCCTGGGGAGCAGAGCTTGGGCCCTGCAGACAATGACAGACACGAATGAGATCCCATCTCTGGGGACTGAACAGTCCCAGTTCCCTCAGCCTTTCCTCGGAGATGCTCCAGGCCCTTCCTCATCTCTGCAGCCTCTGTGGCCCCGTTCCAAGTCCCTCCTGTCCTGAGGAGTCCAGACCTGGACACAACATTCCAGGTGTGCCTCACCAGGGCTGGGCAGAGGGGCAGGATCCCTCCCCGATCTGCAGGGAAAGCTCTTCCCAATGCACCCCAGGACACCACTGCTGGCCCTCAGGGCACCTGCATGAGGACCTGGTGGGAACTCTACTGCCTTTCAGCTTTCCACTGAATTAATTAGATTATGTGACAGAAGGTCTGGGAAATAAATGGCAGTTGGTAGGCAAGTGACATGGGGTCTGGTGACAAGCTCAAAAGTTCCAGGGCAGTTGGAACCCTCAGAGCAGTACTTTGGTCCAGAAAGCCTCTAGGTACCCCTGGAGCAGCACTTGGGGATGCAGACCAGCAAACACATGGCAGAACTGCCCAGGAACAGCAAACAAACAGTCCCACCTAGGATTATCCAAAGGAACACAGAGCCACAAGCTATCGAACAGGGCTGTTATCCTCACTGGTTCCTTCCCCTCCTAGCCAGAGGCTATTCCTCTTGGGTCAAGAGAGGGGCTGGGTTGCCAAGCCCCACTCTCCCCTCACTGCCCTGCTTGCTGGTCTCCAAACCACAGCACACGGGACTGACTTGTGACAAGCCCATGAAGTGCTGAGGTTAAGCAAGTGGGACTATGACATTCTTTTTGCAAAGACCAAGCCGAGCCTGCTGACTTTTGGTTGTTCAGTCTTGAGCAGCCATTGCTCACAGGCTATGTATCCTCCCCAGAGCCCAGCCCCTACCTGGTGCCTCCTGTACCCCCTTCCCATATTCAGATGGCACTGAGCAACAGTTAATACCTGAAGTGCAGGAGTGATTAAATTGGGAGCTGGACTGAAAGCAGAAAGGGCTCCACTAAAGTGGGCACAGAAGAAATGTCTGTTCAGCTTTATAGCATTTCCTACAGTGTCAGCATACTGTAGCAGCAAGAAGCATTCCTCAGCAACTGGAAGGAATTGCTAAGCCCATTAAAAAAATTAAGACAGCCAAGTTCGATAAGAGAATACATCCAACCTTAGGAGCCACTGATGTCTGTGTTGCAGGATGGGGAAGAAACATATACCAAAGTGGAAGTTGGGAGTAGAAAGCAGAAATTCACAGTCATCACCTCTCTTGGGAGACATGACCTGGCGGCACTTCTGATTGCTTGTCTGCTCCTGAAGAAAAGAGGTGGTGACATGCCTTAGAACTGAACTACTTCTGGCAGATAAGCCATTGGGAACTGATGGTGAAGTTGCTGTGCAAGTTTAAACCAAAAAGTAGGAAAGGCACCACAGGTATAACACAACAGCAAGTGCTCACTGCCTGTGTTCCTGCAGGACTGAATGCTGAAGAACTAGGAGACAAGTCAGGTGGCAAGAACATCTCCTGTTTCCCTCCCAGCAGAGACTTTGCCATGAAACTTATCGGGTTTTTTTGGGTTGTTTTTTTTTTTTGGAGCTGGGGGGCAGGGGGCAGGGCTGGTAGAAGGGAAAATCTGGGAGATAAGGAAATCAGGAAAATGTCCTACAAATAAATGTTTAGTTTGTGCTCACAAGAGTATCCCAACCCTGGAAGTGTCCAAGGTCAGGTTGGACAGGGCTTTGAACAACCTGGTTTAGTGGAAAATGTCCCAGCCATGGTTGGAAAAAGACAATCTTTAAGAGCCCTTCCAACCCAAACCATTCCTTAGCTCTGTGATTCTAGGAATGTCTGACAGTCACCGCAGAAGAGTTAGAGATAAGCATGGTTGAAGCTTCCTGCAGGTTCACAACTCCAGCAGCGCTCCAGACAATAGGTCTGGTCAAACAACATGGACACATGCTTGAGGGAACCGACTAACTGCAGAAAAGCACAGATTTGTCCTGTTAGCTCCACTGTGCAGCACCACAGCCTCGACCCAGGCAATGAGGGGGAAGGAATGACCACGGACCACTTTTGAGACCAGGTGGGATGCAGATATTTTAAGAGAGAGTTGGCTGATGTCACTGCAAATCACTGTCAACTTTCAAAGGTCACGGTGACAAAGGGAGGTCTGATGATGTGCAAACACCACCCCACCACGTTACAAGGATCCAGGAAACATCAGACCTCTCAGTCTCACAGTAGCCCTTGGAAATGCTGTGTAATGAATCTTCCTGACAGCCATTTCCAGCAGGAGGTAGAACAGACAGCGAGCATTTACCAGTGGCAAATCTTGCCTAACTTCATTGCCCTCCAAGCTGCCTGCGTGGAAAGTGGGAAAGCAAGTGTGGTACACCTTTGTCTCTGCCAGTGTTTTCAACAGGCAGGAGCTGGCCTGCAGGAGCAGATGACTGACGGTGGTGAGAGTATTAGGCTCAAAAGGTCATTAGCTGTACAAAGTCCAGCCAGCAGTTGATTACCAGCAGCATCCCTCAGGGTCGATATCAGGTCAATACAAATCCACGTCTTCATTAACAAACTCAATTAACACCAATTATAGGACAGAGAGCACTCTCACTAAGTCTACAGATTATATCAAGCTGCTGGCAAGGGTGGGGGGCAGGAGATCTTTTTCAGAGGGACCAACACAGACTGGACAAAGGACCTGATGGTGAGTTTATGCAGGACAGCTGAGGCACACAGTGTCCTGCCCCAGGACAGAATAAGCCTTTGCACCAGCACAGACTGGGGCAGCTGGCTGTAAAACAGCTCTGCAGCAGACGACCTGCCAAGCTCTCAGGGAGAGCAAGGGCACAGAGATCAGACAGCCACAATAAACTGCTTCTATGGACCATGCACACAACTGTCTGGAAGAGACTCTGCAACAGAGACTTTCCACCTCTCAAAAGCCTTTGAAATAGGCCCTTTGAACACAACTTCTACCTTTCAAAGCCTTCCTTGCAGGGTACACAGATTCCCCTAAAAGGATATGATGAGAACATCAGCCCGCACCAAGTCGAGCTGGCTGAAGCATGGAGCAGATCAGACAGCTGCCTGAGAACACAGGGAAGGAGCATGAAGCCAGGGAAGAACTGAAAGGCAGCATCGAGTGATGGAACCAGCTCTGAAGGTTTAACTCAGACACTGTCTCCTTTGAAAGAAAGCCATCAGCTCTTTCTGCCTCTGTTCTAGAGAGCTATTTCAGCCCAGAATTCATAATTCTGCTTGAAATATTTGCTACAGACTCTTAAAACCCACATTTTGCATAAAAAATGGAAGATGACCTGGCAATTGGCTAGATTCACTGCCATCAAGTTGCTTTGAAAGCATCTCTTGGCCAGGGGAATATTTTTTGGTTACACCAATGATTACATTAATACAGTGTGACAGTCATACCAACATCACTTGTGATGGCCTAGGGTTCACCAGCACAGAAACTACTACTGGCATGTTCACAGCACTTGAAAAAAAATCACATCAGACAGTTGGCAAGTGTGAAGTGTGTCACAGGTGCAGTCAGACTCCAACCCAAGCTCAGGATGTGCACCTCTTCCTGGACATGTGCTGGTTCTGCTAATGAGACCAGTTGCTCAGATTTAGTTGATATCCACAAAAACACCAAAGCTGTCTATACAGAGCGTGTCATCTCACTCACCGAAACCACAGAGCAAATGGGGTAGAAAAAATGGTTTATTACATAAAAATTTAGAACATTTCATCCTCCAGTACCACAACAGTATTTAAGGCAAATATTCTGAATATTTCTGTTGGCACAGGCAGGGTCTCTGCTAATGATGTATCTCAGAGCAATGATATAAATATATACACACATGTATACATTTAGGTATACCAAAACAATTAAAGCAAGCCACAGCACACATAGCCAGCTGGGTCAGAGTTCCCCTGTCTCACCGATCTTCTCACAGAGAAATGGCTATTTACATGTCTCACAAATTGTCAGAGATCACAGAATCCCAGGTTGGTTTGGGTTTGAAAGGAACTTAAAGCTTGTCCAGTCCCATCCCCTCCATGGGCAGGGACACCTTCCATTGTTCCAGGTTGCTCCAAGCCCTATCCAACCTGGCCATGGACACTTCCAGAAGTGGGGTGGCCACAGCTTCTTTGGGCAATCTGTGCCAGGACCTCTCCACCTTCACAGGGAAGAATTTTTTACCAATACTCAATCTAAACTTCTTCACTTTTAGCTTAAAACTGTTCTCCCTGGTCCGACTGCTATCTGCCTGTGCAAAAAGTTGGATTTTTTATAAAGTTCCCACTTTTTATAATTGTCACTCGAAATAATTCATAATTAATAGCTGTTTTGGGTAAGGTTGACAATCCATATGAATTGAAATCCTGGAAGATGAAGATGCTCCATATTTTGACTTCAGAATGAAACCAGCAGCACTTCTGCATGCTTCAATTCAAGAACAAAGCCCATGTGGAACTGGGAGCAGCTCCCTGAGCAGTTTCATGCTGGTTTATGTTGTCCTGGGTGATGCTATTTACAGGTCCAAACTAAACAGGCATGAGCTAGATTTGGGCAGAGCCCACACAAAGCCTCACTTCCCATAACCACTGCTAGAGTCCCCTCACTAAGCCAGCACTTCTGTTTAGACAAGCCTGGACTAGGACTTGCTGCTACGGCATCATTTCAGATGTAAAAAGCCATCAGGCTTTGATACAAAATCACATTAACTGATACAGCAGGGAATGAAAAATTATAAATAGGAGGTGGTTTCAGAGAGATTCCAGAAATGGATGGTGAGCAATCACTGTGGCAAATCAATGTTCTGGCTCAGGGGATCAGACAGGGCCCAGGTTTAGTTTTACCCTGAAAAGGCAGTGACACATAAAAAGCTAATGGCAGGTGGTCACTCTGCATTCTGTACATCTCACAAAGATTTATGAGCAAGGCTGAATGCGGGAAAAGCAATGCTGAAGCTGCTTGTGTCCCTCTGCAAGGTCAGCTTATTGTATTATAAAAACATTTCCAGTGAGACTCCCAGAAGTTAAGAGTGCTCTGTTTTGTCCAGCCACAGGAAACAACTATAAAAATCCCAAATAACTCAGCATTAAAGAAAAATAAATCATACAATTTACTCTTAAAGAGTGAATTTTCAGTTATTTTGCTTGTTTTCAGATCAGCAAAGCCTATATTTAAGCTCAGAGTTTAAAGCTGGAAGACCAATTTTTCCAAAATTTGTTTAAAAGGAAAATATTTAACAAGAGAATACATGGATGTATTTTCTAAAATACTGATCACTTGTAAGCACTGCACATTATAGTGATTAAGAATGAAAACTGACATGAGAAATTACATAGGTGTCTAAATCAGAAATTTTGATGTCCTTGATTGTCAACAGTTTGATGTGAAAAGAGAAGCCTAACTCCTGGGATCTGGCTGTTAGCAACGTGTGGTATTGTGCTCATTAGCCTGGAAATGCAGAAAAGCAAATTTCCTCCAAAAAAACATTTTAAGAATTAAGTATTTAAGAAAGGTCATGTTTCACTAAGAGATGGGATATCTCAGGAGTGGAGGGAGGAAATAAAATTTGGCTCCCTGAAGATGTGCAGGTAGGAGCTTCAAATCATAGTCATACTCTGGGTCCCACTGTTTCCATTTCAAGTTCACAGCAGCTTGAAACATCTCTGCACAGGCCTGGACAGACTATGCTCACCATGAGCTTGTTCTTAAGTCCACTCATGTTGAAGAGAGTCCCATGAAAATAGGCACCTAAATTCCCACCAAATTGTTCCTTCATAGAACCATAAACTTGTTTGGGATGGAAGGGACCTTAAAGTTCATCTCATTTAATGCCCTGCCATGGACAGGAATACCTTCCACTAGACCAGGCTGCTCAAAGCCCTGTCCAACCTGGTTTCAAAATTTTTAGCAAGTGAGGTTTTCCTGCTAAGGCCCATGGCCCAGCTCCTCTGGAGAGCTGCACCTTTCCTCCCCATGCAGATCAGTTTGCTGCAGCCCAAGAAAGGAGATTGCAGGGACAGCTGTGGCACCTCCCTTTAAAAGGACAGCTGAAAATAAACTGCAGACTCAGATCCCAGGATTTATACTGGGCACCCTCACCGTGCTGGGGCCATACCATCAGCACTAGGTCAAACAGTTCACTTGGCTGGGGATGCTGTCACTGCATAGCAGGGGCTGCCATTCCCCTGAAAGGCTCTGGGTTTCTCTTTCATTTTTTACCCCAGTCCTCTGCACAAATACAAGTTCTAAAAAACCATGTTTCAGAATATTTAATGCTCCACCTGCCCTCATTTGTATTCAAAAGTTAGAAAGAATAAAATATCAATTTATACAACCACTTACATAATATTCCCCTCTCCCAACCTTCTTAAAACTGATTGCTCTAATATGCACAGTCTGACATGCCTTTTTGACTTACGGTATATAATAATCCTCAATTGGGAGCCAGCATACCAACTCAGAAGTCCTATATTTTAATATTAGTCAGTTATTATCTCAGTGTATTACAAAACACAGCACTTGTGATGTCTCACAAGCCCAACAGTACCTAGTCTGAATTCTAAATCTCTAAAACTGTTTGAAATAAAGAGATCCCAACCCCAAACCACTCCCCATTAATATAAGCAAAAGACATCATAAGTTGCAAAAAATAATGTCAGGATGATGGGAGTTTAATCTAGGTTACAGCTGGGAATTCTGCACATAAATGTACTGACTGTTTTGAGCACAAACACTGAATTTCCAGCCATGCCAGCAAGAGCTACAGGATTCTGTGCCGCTAGAGTAGGGACTGTCCAAGCACTGCATTCATTGCTCATTCCTGCATTTCTGCTGAGCTGGCTTTCAATCTTATCAAACCATGTTGATTCAGACAAGTATGCAGCAGGAAAAACTTGTCTCCACCTCTCATGCAGGCTCAAGAATTTCATCTGCACAAGTCAGAAAGCTTTCAGCATACATTAAGCACAAGAAGCTTTCCCTAAAATACTTTTGCTTTCCAAATGAGCTTTCCATGTGAGGCCAGAACTCCAGACTGCCCAGCAGCTCTAGTGGAGACAAGAACTTTTCCATGGGCAGGACTAAGGGATCAGGGTCAGCACTTCTGGCTGCTGCCAGAAGGAAGTTGTTGCTGGAAGTCCCACCAGCTCCCTTGCTCAGTGTTTATGGGGAGCAGTGGAGCCTGACGCATGGAATCACTTGATAGGATAAACAAAGACTGAGGAAGGAAGTTATGAAGATGCGCATTTCCCCTCCCAAATATCCATCTACTTACTAAAATGCAGAGTTTCCTCCCAGGCACCCAGTATTGACTAAATGATGTGGTTGTCTTCAGTTTCCAGCAGCCAAACCAAACAGTTGAAAGTGCCCCAAGCCAAACCAGGGGAAGGTTTCCTGCCCTGCTGCCTAACACAAGGTTAGACAACATCAAGGCAAAACAGGGACTAAGTCAAAAGGAAGAAAATAAAGGCATAAGGTTGATAAAACAGCACTTCAGATTTTATCTGTTTTGTCTTATAAATTCCTGGTGTATTGTAGTCATCTTCCAAATTCTCTCACTTTATTTTTCAGAGCCCTATGGGATGGTACATGCTACTGAATTCCCATTTATAACTGAAACCCAAAAACCCCATTTCAATCACCTTAGTGATAAACCCTATTTTTGACAGTGCCATATTTCACTTTGACAAGCAATGCTATATACAGGACAAGAAGCTTGCAACTTTATTTTTCCTGGCAGAAGAACACCTTCAGAAAGGAACTCTGCACAGCGCGATGGGAAAGGTATGACTCTCCCTAGATAACCCTCTATTCCAGGAATGAATGTATTTTTAGGCAATGCAGCCACCCAATCTTTAAAAATGTAACCTGATTTATGATGCTATCATCACCAACTTATAGATCAGAAGCTGAACTACCTTAAACCCCATCTTTGGGGCACCTGAACATCCATTCCAGAGTTGTCATGCCACTGCTGTGTTATCGGCTCACCTTCAAGGCACAGACTGGCTGTTACCTCTCAGTGATCAATAAATCTTGTGTTCAGAGAAGAGAACAGAGCTGGGGAATGGGCTGGAGCAGCAGGAGCAGCTGAGGGAGCTGGAGAGGCTCAACCTGGAGAAGATGAGTGTCAGGAGAGACCTTCTGGCTCTGCACAACTCCCTGGCAGGAGGATGCAGCTGGGGGAGGTCAGGCTCTGCTCCCAGGGACCAAGGGACAGGATGAGAGAGAACAGCCTCAAGCTGTGCCAGGGAAGGTTTAGGTTGAATACTAGAGAAAATTTCTTGCCAAAAGGATGGTCAGGCCCTGGCATAGGTTGCCCAGTGACATGGTGGAGTCACCATCCCCATGATACGCCATCAGAAAGTGTACAGTTGTGGCACCTAGGGACATGGTTTAGTGCTGAATATGGCAGCGGTGGGGGAATCCTTTCCTCCTTCCCCTCAGTCCCCAGATTGTGTTCCAGGGTTAGCACCTCAATGACTCTTCCAACAGTCTCCAGAATGCTCCTAAGGGGCAGAGTGCTCTCTATTACCTCTGTCTGATTCTGGACAGTCCAAAAATTCTGCTGCTTCCTGCTTTGTTATGGCTGCACACAACCTGGATGAGGAAATGGCAAAATTGCTGAGCAGCAACTGAAAATTGCCCGAACTTCTTGACACAGGTGCCACCGTATAAAGCTCTGAGGAGAACCCAGACACGTCTGCAGTTTTACAGCTCTGGCTCACAAGGAGGCATAGCAAACTGAGAACAACAAACAGCCTCCACCTAACCCAGAGTCACTGCACAAAGTACCTGCCTATTCAGGAAGCAGCTCCTGAATTAGTACAGTCATCCAGCACCTGAAAACTAAGTCAACAGCAAGTGCCAAGGTACTACAGGGTACTGTAAATGACACAGGAGTTATTTCATCAGCAACTCACTTCTCCTTGGAACAGGCCAAAGGGAAACAGAGAGTAAATCATCAAAAGGCAGACAGAGGATAAACAATCTTTGCTGCCATCCTTTGTGAACCAGTCCTTGAAGACAAACAAGCATTGCTATTATTACATTGGGAGATGCCTTCCCAACTAGAAGTAGTAGAATATTTTTGCCTTAAGACTCAGTTTTCATACAAGTTTACTCTTTGATTTTATCTGCCACCCAGGAGACAGAGGAGCAGTTCATACCCATTTCCCACCACTGCCAAACATTAGAGAAGTTCAACTGCCACCAACAGTTCATTTCACCAGTTAGTAGCAGTTTTATTGGCGATTTCTAAATGTTCACTCACATTTAACTAATATCTCCCTTTCCATTCTGCATTAGAGGCAAAACCATTGTCAAAAATAATGCAGTGAATATAATCTAAATTAATCATTGAAAATATGGGACTGATGTTCATCCAGCAACACTCTGCAAGCACTGAGGTAGAGAAAGGACAGCTGAAGCCACCCTACAGGTTCCAGACATGGGCTGTGGTGCAGGTCTGTGTGGCACCTGATGCCTCCAAAGAGGGCAGTGACACAGGCTGCAGGCTCAGAGACATCACTTGTTATTTAAAAAGTTATTTTCAAAATACAGCTTTGTGGCTATAAATAGCCAAGCCAGCTTGTCACACAGCAAGTACACAATGGGTCTTAGCCACAGTGGCCCAGATACCAGAGCAAGTGCAATTTTACCTTTCTGAACGCACACATTATTTGGGGCCACCCGGGTTTCAAACAAACTAACCCGATTTGTAAGATTGGTCTTAGGTTTTGTGGGAGCAGCTGCCAACTCTGACAAATTAAGTCAATTGACTTGGTTAACCCTTCCATTACCTATAAAGACCCGACTGCTCATCCAGAGCAAATCTCATATATTAAATTCTTTAGCCAAAGAAAAGGATTTTACCTGATCTTTCTGTCAACAAAGCCAGCCCTTTTCAATGTGTAAGATTTCCTTCCTCATTGAGTGGCCGTTTGGTTAAACAGGTATTAAACAAGAACAGACTGTCACTACCATCTGCCCTGTAATATAACATTGTGTTTCTAATACTAAGAGAAGTTATTTAACTATCCTTACATGTACTACATCATTCCAGTTGTCAACCAGTACTCTGGGGATCCCTGACCTAACTGGCCTTGGTTGACGCTTTACCATAGGTAGCATTATTCTCCAAGCAACATGAAAACAAATCTATTTTGGACAGGTTCAGAGAAAGGAACTCATAACAACCTCTCTGACCACGCTAATAAACATTTTCGTCTGATAGAGATTTACAGACTCAGGATACACATGGACAGCATAACCTTTAACAAAACAGTGTTTGTTCCATTTGGGTGTGCAAGAACATCTTGTCACTCTTCAGCAAAACTGTTATTACATCCATGGGACATTGGAACAAAGTTTTTATTCCAATCACAGTAAGGTCATCCTCCCTTTCTGAAAGTTTGTGAAGAAACACTTCACGTAAGCAGCTGGTACTGTCAGCATCTGCTCCACCACTCACTCATCCAAGCACCAAGCCCTAGGTGTTACTGGTCAGTGTCACCCAATACTGTGCTCCCAAGGCACGTATGATACAATTCTGTATTCTTTACACATACAGAATTCAATTTGCCAGCCTGTCTGTCAGTACATGGCTTGCCATGGTCTCCAGGAGTTTGACCTTGCTGAGCTCACTGCCTGCAATCGGAGTCCAGAGCACTTCACCAGACACCTCACATTACCCAAAGCAGCAAGAGACCCAGGCCCTTCTGAGCAGACCACAATTGATCCTGGCTGGAAACCCCTCATCCCAACTCTGCCATGTACCCACCTTAAATTCAGCCTTCTTGGCTGTCAAATTGCTTTCAATAACCAGCTTTTCAGTGGCTGGTTCCTACTAGTGTCCACAGGACTACTTATTTATTTGATAATAAATGTACGTGTGCTGTACTGGAGGTTACTAATGCAGGACAATTTATTTGCTGTTGCTATACCAAACTCCACAAATAACCAAGAAAAAGGCCCATCTGTTACAAAGGTCACTGCTTTGCCAGCTGAAGTCTTATTCAACCTGACAGTCTGCAAGCTTACATGCTCTTTGCTTCAAACTTATTTTTGGAAGTCTAGACCAAAATTAATAAATCTCATGGCCCCTTGTTCCCTGACAGCCGGGAGCCAGCAAGCTCCTGAACCATCTTGTTCTTGTCCCAAATGCTTCTGTAACATCAGCCTAGCAAAGAAGAAATCCTGATTAACTCATGAACTATCCTGCTATTCGTGCTGTTAACATGTTATTCTTTACAAACACATTAGTTCCAGATGTTATTCCTGAACTGTGCTTTTTTCCCCCCCCACTCCTGTTGCTACACTACATGCTTAATCTACACTATCTTGAGCTAAGAAAATTTTCTTCATGAAGCTGGCCTGGATCCAAATCAGATTCATTTCACTGACCAGATGCACCAATCTGGGACACTGATTTCACATGCCCTGCTAAATTCTCAATCGGTCTTGGAAAGCAACAGGTTTCCCAATATTCTGGGGATGCAATTTTGCACGTTCCCTCGCATTCCTGCTCATTTATACAAGAGCAGCAAAAGCTACGGATGGAACGCAGCACATGTCTCTTGACAGTCAAGGCTTTACCGCTCTGCAGCCAATTCCTGCGACCACTTTGTACCATCTTCACATTTGGATGAGTATTAATAGAATCTACGTTGCTTATCGGCCGTGTGGCCACTCTCTGCTCTCTGCCAAGGAGCAGTCTGGGGAGTTTCAAGGCAACTCTGATAAAACACAATGCAGGAACTAGCTAGATACCTCAGACCTTGCAAAATTCGCACTCCTCGCAGGAAATTTTCCCGGCACTTCAGGAGACCCCAAACACATCCTAAGTTATCAAAAAATTAATAAATCGGCAGCCTGGTCAGGCCCGTAGCCCTGCCAGCCCCCGCTTCATTTTGCTAATTAACCTACTTAATAACCCTGTGAGAAGTTGGTACATCCCAATGCTAGACTGGAACCACCTCGGTCTGTGCTCTGACACAGGCTGAACGCGCCGGACGGGGCTCAGATCAAAGCGTACTGAACCCTTTGTTTACCAACAGCCGGCCGGGGCTGCGGGTACCGCTGTGCCCCCGGCCCGGCGCTGACCGAGGGCGCACACAGCCGGGCCGCCCCCCCAGCCACGCTACCTGGTGCAAAGCTGTCAGCCCGTCCACATTGGTGGTGTTGATCCGGGCGCCGCGGCCCAGCAGCCTCTTCACCTCCTCTGTGTCGCCGCTGGAGCAGGCGGCCAGGAACACGGCGCCCTCCTCGAAGCGGACGCGGGACCCTCCCGCGCCGCGGTGCCGGCCGCGGCCGCCCCCCGCCGCCACCGGCTCCTGCTCGGTCAGGGAGCCCTTCCAGCGCCGCAGCTGCTCGGCCCGCCGCAGCCGCGCCGACTCGGCCCGCTTCCCGCCCAGGTGCTCCGGCTCGGACATCGCCGCCGCCGCCGCTCTGAGGGCCGCGCGGGGCCGCGCCGCGCTCAGCCCGGAGCGGGGCGCAGCGCCCCCGCCGCCATCTTCGCTACGCCCCCACCGCCGCCGCCGCCGCCACCGCCACCGCGCCCGCGCCGCGCGCGCCCCGCGGCACCCCGGGACATGTAGTTCGGGCGGGGGCGGTGCCGCACCTGCCGCGGGGCGGCCACAACTCCCGGCGGCCCCCGCGCGGCGCCGCACCTGGGCGCGACCGGGACTACAACTCCCGGCGGCCCCCGCGCGCGGGCGAATGCCATTGGTGTGGTTTCCACGCGTGCCGCTCTCCGTGGAGTCGCAGAATCCCAGAGTCGCTGAGGGTGGGAAGCGCCTGCGGGATCATTTGGTCCCAGTTGTGCCCGGTCGCCATCTGGTCACCCACCCAGAGCACTGAGTGCCACGTCCAATCGTCACTTGGACATCGTGCCTTCAGGGATGGGGACTCCACCACTGCCCTGGCCAAAGCCTGACCGCCCTTTCTGGGAAGAAATTCTTACTAATATCCAACCGAAACTTTCCTCTGGCACAATTTGATGCCGTTTCCTCCTGTCCTGTCCCTGTTCCCTGGAAGCAAAGCCCGAGACCCCCAGGCTGTCCCCTCCTTTCAGGGAGTTGTGCAGAGCCAGGTCCCCCCCGAGCCTCCTTTTTCTCCAGGTTAAGCCACCCCAGCTCCCTCAGCTGCTCCTGGTGCTCCAGACCCTTCCCCAGCTCCTTTCCCTTCTCTGGAGTCTCGGGACAAATGTCCCGCCGCCTTCTGGACAGACAGAGAGGTGCGGAGCTCCCGGAGCGGCTCGGTCCAGCAGCTGCCGGTCAGACAAGTGGCTGATTTTATTGAGATGCCCGAACCTGTAGATGTGCAAGCAAGAACTAAGCAATAATCATCAGTAGGTCTGAGAAAACTCTCTAAACCCTGGCACAAGGAACAAAAAAAAAAACCCAAAACACCACAACAACAAAAAAACCACACACACACAAAAAAACCCCAAACAAACAAACAAACAAAAGTACGGAGTTCTGAAACCTCCATGAAACCAATTTCATCCTCCTTGAAAAGCTCAGGAGGCAGGAAGGTTTCTCAGAACTTTGTGCAACTCTTCCACCACACTAATACAGGATTTGTGGAATGTTAAAGACATTAGAGAAGATATATTACAAGAATTTTTGATTCTCTGGGCATTTAAAGATGTATTTAAAGAATCCCTGGGGAAAATAGCGGGGCTCAAACATGCATAATCGCATACATTTAGTATTTCCATGTCTGGCTTCCCCTGGCTAACCCCGGGCGCCCCCGGGAGGAGAGCGGGGACCTGCGGGGCTCCCTCCAGCACAGCTCTCCCGACTCTCCCGGCTGCTGCCTTCCAGCTGGACCTGCTGCAGCGCTGAGGGTTTGGCATGGGACGTTTGGCTTGGCTTCCTTGCGCCTTCCCCGAGCCCCCTCTCGTGGCTGCGCATTCGTCCCGTCCCGCCGAGCATCACCACAGCAGCTCGGTGTTGCCGGTGAAGGGGCTGCCCCTCTCCGTCAGGTTATTGTGCGGTACCCAGCTGCCGAACAGAGCGTTGGCCTCAAATTGTCCACTGGAGGAATCTCAGTGACAAATCCTCCAGAGCAGATCGCATTTGCTCGTTAGCCTTAAAACAACTCCAGCAGTTTTTAGCAAAGTTCCAGGGAAACTTTCCCCCAGGGGCTGTGGAGCCATGTATCTGATATCCACAGTGTGCAAAATATCATGACGCACTCTAATGAACAGAGTTAGCAGCTACATTAAGGGCTATTCAATATTCGTAGAAAGGCCAGATAATGGTTGACATGACAGTAAAAAATTGCAAACCTGGAGTTTGGAATTACTAGAACAGAAATGGTTCTGAGAAGAGCAACGAGGACAAGGGCTTCATGTGATGGAGTTCAGGGTGTAGCTCCTGACTGCGGGGGGTAAGGACAGTGGCTATTGAGGTGATGTCCCATTCTGCTATAAAAGGGGGAGTCTATTTTTAAATAGATTTCTCAGATGAAAATAAAGTGCAAACACGGCAAGATTATATCTGAGAATTGTTTATTGATAAAAAAGGGTACGTGCTCTTACTAAAGGGGAATAAGGAAAAAAAAAAGCAGAGAGAGAAAACGAGAGACAGAGAATGAAACAGAGGACAGTGACAGCGTTCCCACAACAACCCCGGCTGTCCATCACAAACCACACAGCTCCCAAGGAGGGCTGGGTGCAATTTCCAAACAGAAGCAGGCTGTGTGTTCCTTCCTTTGGGGAGAACAGGCTGCCGTGGAGCAGCCGCGTCTCCTCACGGTCGGGGCGCGGCGGCTGCAGGCCGGGTGCCGCAGGCTTGGTGCCGGGCACCGCAGGAACACGGCAGCGGCGGCTGAGTGCAGGCCGTGCCTGCTCCGTGGGGAAGAACAGCGGAACATGAGGTGGTCGCGTCAGGGACAACAGTGGAACATGAGGTGGTCGTGGCGGCGAGCTGCCTCGTGGGAACGGCGAAGCAGGGCAGGACGGGTGCAGACAGGGAAACAGGACCACAGGGAGGAAAAGGTGAGGGGGAGAGGGAGGACAAATGGACCGTACAGGGGAGTTCCCGCTCCCTCCAAGGTACCCAAAGAAAATGACTCCCGTTGTGTCACGGCTAGCTGCTTCCATGTGCTAACCCTCTCCCGCAGCGCGATTTGGCGGGCATTCTTCGCGGGCATCTGGGCATTTGCCCCACAGGCCAGTGGGGGCGGCCACTCACAGCCCAGTCATGGAGGCTTTCCCTGCCCAGACTGCCTGCCTCCCTTCCCCGGGCGAAGCCTTCCCGGGGACAGGGCTGCTGGCACAACTACAGCTCCTATAAGAATATAACATGTGTTGAGGCATAAGTAAAAATCAGATGGGTCCCTCTCAGGCGGATGTAAAAGCAACAGGACAAGTTAGTTACAGTAAATCAATAGCAAATCATTCAACTTGGCTGAAAAAGGCTTTCAGCTGTGGGTTGCTGCAGGCTGGGATCCCTCTGAACACACTCCTGGGGAGCAGGAGATGTGTTGTAGGGTGGATGATCACCTTCCCATGCTTCATATCATAGAATCATAGAATCCCAGAATGGTTTGAGTTGGAAGGAATTAAAAACTTATCTCATTCCACCTTCCACTATCCCAGATTGCTCCAAGCCCTGTCCAGCCAGGCCTCGAACACTTTCACAGATGGTACAGCCATAGCTTCTTTGGGCAACCTGTGCTAGGCCTCACCACCCTCACAGGAACAGATTTATTCCCAATATCCAAACAAAATCTCTCCTCTTACAGTTTAAAACTGTCCCTCCTTGCCCTGTCACTCCAGGACTTTGTAAACAGTCTCTCTTCATCTTCCTTGTCGATTCTGTTCAGGTACTGGAAGGTTGCAATTAGTTCACCACAAGGCCTTCATATTCCAGTGTGAACAATACCAATTCTCTCAACCTCTCCTTAACTCTCTAAGTCATCTTTGTGGCCTTCTTTGCACTTGCTGCAACAGCTTTGTATGCTTCCTATGCTGCACCCCAGGGTGGGAAGCAATTCTGCAGGTGGGCACCCAAGCGGGGCAGAGGGGCATAATTCCCCCCTCCCTTGCTGCCCACACTGGGGCATCAGCCCAGCACACGGGGGGTTCTGGGTGCTGGCACATGTGGATGAGCCATGTCCACCTCTACCCACCAGACACCCGCAGGTCCCTCCATTCAGAGCTGCTCTCAATGCCTTTTTAATTGATAATAAACAAATCAAGCTGAATTAAAAAGATTTAAGAAGCAATTTTTATTTTGGCGACCGAAATACAGTCCTCAATAGCCACAATCAAAAAGACAACACTGAGCCCGGGGTTGGCGCCGGATGAACACACATGCTGATCCAACCTCTATCGCTTCAGATCCCCCTGTGTTCACAAACGCCATCCTGGGCAGTCCATTTTTATACAGTTTTTCTGGCCTGGGGCAAAGGTCCTTTTTTCCTGTTGTGGATTCCTATATTCATGTAGTCTCCTTTCTCTGCAGTGAACTGGACAAAACAGTTTCTGGGCAGCATGCAGATTTTGGTTTACTGGAACTGGGTATTGAAATGTAGTTTTTCCTGAAGACCCTGGTTGTCTTGATTGTTGGTGATTATCAAGTACTCATGGCCGGGAAGTCTCCTGGACTGTCCCATAATGAGTCACCTCCGTTGGGGCTTGTTGTATTAACTTGCTAATTGCAGCTTTGTCAGCGGCTGCAGTGCTGGAATTCTATGAAGCAATCTTTCCTCATTGCTGCGGCTGAGTGTTCCTAAAGCTACTTTATTCATTTCTTTATTTATACAAACATGATTTGTCTTTCATAAAACATGAATTAATTTATAACATATATCACACCTTCATATCCCAATCTGTCTCTTCCCAGCAGGATTGGTTCTTCCTGAGGACAGGCGTGCTGGGTCTGTGCTGGAGCAGGCCTGCAACTGCTGAGCTTTTCCCCTCTTGCTTCCAGAATGGAATTCCTTGGGGTTGGAAGCCAGGCTGGTGCAAGCCAGAGCCCTGGCCCAGAGCCATGGGCATGGCCACATTGGCAGTTCAGCTTTGGCCTCGGGAGTCCCTTCCCTGCCTGTGGGAACAGGAGACAGCCCACCCTGTTTGCATAGCTGGCAAGAGCAGGCCCTGCTACTTTGAAAACCGTCTGGCGGGGCGTTTCAGCCATTGAAACCAGGCCTTTTCTTGTCCTGACAGGAACTTGACCCTGGTGTATTTGGAGAGATTTCTGCCTCTTTCCAGGACTCCTGGACATTGGACTGAGCTACGAAATGCCAAGAAGTCCAGCACTGCTGCTTTTCTGGAGAACTGGCTGTGACCCAGACCAACAGCCATCCCCAAAACCCTGGAATATATGCCATTTTTGCTGTTTTTTGTGAAAGAAACAGCACATTGGAGTCAAGATGTCCATATGAAGACCAGATAATATAATTTGACAGACATTTGGGGCAGTTTCCCAGGCTGTAGATCCATGTTTGCTATAAACACAATTTGAAGCAAAAGGAATTGCTAAGCTAATTACTGGGCTGTCCCCAGCAATTCATATGCAGATTCATAGAAATCATTGAAATCTTCTCCTGTTTTGTCTTGGGAAGACTGGAAATGAGACCAGGAGAGGTCCTCCTTTCTCCATGGCATTCCATGGCTGTCTGCACGGTCCAGGAGCT
The DNA here is from genome assembly GCF_009819885.2 of Catharus ustulatus. Classification (NCBI taxonomy): domain Eukaryota; kingdom Metazoa; phylum Chordata; class Aves; order Passeriformes; family Turdidae; genus Catharus; species Catharus ustulatus. The sequence continues at coordinate 6,373,834 of NC_046245.1, forward strand.
CCCAGGAAAACAGGCAAATATACTCATTCCAGTTCCACAGAACATTTTATCCCAGTGAGATTTATCAATAATGCATCTTCTGCAATTACAGAGTCCAATGTCAATTTCTGAATTTTACAGCTCAGCCTTAATTTCTTAACACCTATTTTTGAACAAACTCAAACTATTTCATTGGCAACTAGAACAGAAAACAAATTTTTCCTTCTTGAACAAACTCTACTAACTTGCCTATCTACAGAAAGCAGCAAATCTCTCAACAAACAAGAGCTAAACTTAATACAAACTACAACTATATAACATCCAACTGTTCCTAGCCTGAGATCCCCAAAATGTGAGTTTTCTTCTTCAGGCCAGACACAGTCTTTTCTTTGGAACTACCTCCTCTTGATCATTGGCAGACTCCACTCATCCATGTCTCTGCCAAATGGAAAAAATAAAAAAGGAAATTCTCATGTTGAAAGAATACTTAGAAAGGTGTAATTTTTGTACACCTAAATGCCATCTGCTCTGTCCATGCCCCAGCCAGACCAGCAAGTGGGCAGGACAAGAGCCAAGCAGTTGCCCCAGTTCAGGAATGCAGAACATGCAAGATCAGACTGTGCCCCCAGGTCAGCACCAGATTCCAGGGCCAGCCCATCCTTTCTTCAGGCTTCCCCTCTAGCAGTCAGGGTGTCCCTGGGCTTGGATGAATTGAGCCCTAACCAAGCCCCCCTGCAAGCCCCCAGGCTGTTGCTGCCTGTGCTACGTTGGCCTGGGCCAGGCTTGGGGCAGTGGCTTTGCTGTCCCTGGCCAGGGCAGCAGCTCAGCCCAGTTCTCCCACCTTGGGGGCTGTCAGCAGTGGCCATGGGGTTTCCATCTTTGAAGAGGAGCCCTTGAAGCTCATTGGTACTGTCTGAGCTGCTCCCCCTTGGGCTTCATCGATGATAATTTATCCTTCCTGCTCTGAGGCTCTTGCACCTCTGCCTGGCAGGATGCGACCCTGCAGAGAGACAGGACAAGTGACTCCAGCTTTGCTGCTGCTTCCAACTCAGCCAGGATCAGCAATGACTCGCAGAGTTTGGAGCGAGCGTGGCCCATTTGGGAAGGCAATCCAGCTCCATGGGCGCTTGTGCTCTCCCTGTAAGACTCAGTAGTCACTGGATGAGGCCCAGGCAGGCTGAATTCTCCCTCACAGGGCCAGAGAAATATTCTGCACTGGAGAAGCTCAGGGCATTCTGAGAGGAGCAAGGAGCAGCTCTGCTCCAGGGGGCTGCAAGGAAAGGCAGAGGCAGCTTTCCTCTCATCCTGGAAGTTTTCCTCCAGAAGGAAAGCCAAGGTCAGTGCCAGCCATGTGCTCCTGCTGCCCTCTGGCAAAGAGGAAACAAAGGAGCAGCTCTGTTGTAGGGCAGTCCCTGCCAGGCTCCCAGCACAGAGACTGGGGCCTACCTGTGCACACTCTGCTTTTGTCAGTGCTTGTGCCTCTCGTATTTCCTCTTCAGTCCCTGGAATGTCTGCATGTAGGTAATGGATTCCAGTGTGGGATAGAAGTCCTCAATGTCATGGGCAACCAGGCACTTAAAATTGTAATATATGTTGTTATAATTCGTGTTTATATAATATAAGAAGGTTGTATGAAATAAAATAAAATTAAAAGAACCTCTTAAACACCAAGCACCCAGGGCCAGAGACAACGGCCGTAATTAGCATATCAACAGACCTAGCCGGTGACCCGGTGATCTCCAACAACAGAGGGGAAGAGATCATCGATAAAATACCTGCCAATTCATTACACATCAATATGAAGCAGACACAGCCCTCATCAGCATGCAGGAAGGACCTTTGTCCAGGGCAGCACCAGAAAAAGGATTTAATCTAAATATAAGAATCTGCAGCAGAAACAAAGGAAACTCTCACCTCAGGCCAGAAAAACTGTGTAAAGCTGGACTCTCCGAGATGGCAGGGTGTGAACACAGGGGGATCTGATGCAATAGAGGTCAGATCAGCGTGTGTGTTACCCAGCACCGATTTCCCGGGCCGGTGCTGTCAGGATTTTCGCTTGTGGCTTCCCAGGACCGTATTTTCGGTCGCAAAAATAAAAATTGCTGTTTTGCTATTTAATTCGACTTGATTCGGTTATTATCTATAACACAATCTTCCTGTGGAGGAACAAAACAGTCTCAAGTCTCCGGTGGTCACAGTCCAAAGTTCAGAAAGTTTCTTCCTTTGGAACAGATTCATTCCTTGGCCAGAGCTAAAACACTTTTGTCTGGAGCAATTGTGAAGCAATTCAGATTGATCCTGAAGCCAAGAGCTGAAACCTGAGAAGAATGATTCATCTTCCCATGGCAAGGGACACCAGTCAGCAGTGTCCCAAAGCTGTTTGTGACACTTGCAGTGGGAGGCTGCACTGGGCCTATTGAGCTGCGAGGCCACAGCTGTGTCCGAGCTGAAGCTGCTGCTGAACTCACCAATCTGAGGAATTCAAACAGCTCCAGCACAGCCCAGTGGAGCAGGTTGGATGTAGCTCCATTCTCTAGCAGAGCCTGCACAAGCGGTGCCAAGAGGTAACAGGTATAAAGCTCATCTTTCAGGGCTATAATCTTCCTCAGGAAGTGCAGAGCAAGGATTCCAGAGCCACAGGCCAGGGCTGCAGTCCAGAAATTCATTCCCATCCCTTCCCATGAATTGTGTATTAAAGTGTCCCCTGGAACACCTTCCACCCAGGACACGCTAATCTTGGAAGAAGGAAATGCCAAAGGCTACTCACTCAAGGCCAGAAATATGTGTTTGGAATTGATCAACAGCAGGACTCTTCGTAGCAAATCCCAGTGGAGGATGTAACCCCTCATGTACTCCTTGTGCCTCATCACAAAAAGTCAGCAGCTTCAAAATTAAGACCAGGAGTTGTGCTGTTTGATAATAATTTACAAGAAAAGGTAAAACCTTCAATGAGCAAAAAAAAGAAAAAGAAAAAAAAAAGTTCTGTGCCATCCACCCAGCTCAGGTGCTATTGCAGCTCCTGACGTGTTTTTAGTGGACTTAGGCTTTCCTGGGTTACTTTAGGAGGCAGAACTTTGGGAGAGAACAAAACAACCAACACAATGGTGAATTTTTTGGCCGTTGAAGCAAATCTTAGAAAAAGATACAAGTCCAACTCCTCCACCATGAACAGCCCTCCTCCAGGAGGTCCATCTGCAACAAAGCACAGCCTGAGACCGTGTCAGGGAGGAGCACGAAGGGGCTGAAAAGTGCTGCCTGCAGAACCCCTGACCCTGGCGAGCAACCGTTTTCCTGAAGTGCATTCCCAGCTGGCCTAACTGGCTGATCACTGGGAACACCCCTGTCAGTCCCTTCCACACACTACGAGCCTCCAAAGGGGAGAAACAAGGAAAAATCCTCGTTTACAGTAATTTCACGACCATAAGGCGCACCGGACTATAAGGTGCACCCCCAGGAGTTGGCAAATTTTGCAACTTTGCAGATCAGATAAGGCGCACCGGACTATAAGGCGCACTTTTTTTTTGCAGCGAGGCTCCACCCCCAGCTCCCCCTGCACGTTTGCTGGCCGAGGCCCCGCCTCCATCCGGCTGCCACGGCACCGTGGCCTCACCTCCACCCGGAGCCCCGACCCCGCCTCCAGCCAGGAGCCCCGGCCTCACAGCCCCACAGGCACCCAGCAGCCCGGGTCCGGCAGGCACCCAGCGGGCGCAGCCCCGCGGGCACCCGAAAGGCCCAGCCCTGCCTCCAGCCAGCAGCCCCGGCCCAGCCCCTAGCCAGCAGCCCCAGCCCCACTGGCACCCGGAAGCCCCGGCCTCGCCTCCACTCAGCAGCCCCAGTCCCGCGGCCCCGTGGGGACCCAGCAGCCCCTGTCCCACGGCCCCGCGGGCACCCAGCAGCCCCAGCCTCGCCTCTACCCAGTGGCCCCGGTCCCACGGGCACCCGGCAGCCCCAGTCCTGCAGGCACCCAGCATCCCCAGCCCGCGGCCCCGCTTCCAGTCAGCAGTCCCGGCCGGCCCCGCAGGCAGCCGGCAGTCCCAGCCCCTCGGCCCCGCCTCCAGCCAGGAGCCGCAGCCCTGCCGGCACCCCCGCAGCTTGCAGCTCTCACTTCCAGTTTGGCAAATTTCCGAACTCTGTCCATCAGACTATGTCCACCGGAACTTTGTCCACCGGACTATGAGGCGCACTTCCGGGTTCAGGGGAAAATTTTCATCAAAAGGGTGCGCCTTATAGTCGTGAAATTACTGTACTATTTCCCAGGTACCTTTTGCTGCATTGGCCAGAAGTGGTGCAGTCAGAACAGGAAGACAGCATGTGTAGAAGGAATGGAAAAATCCAAGTGTTTTGGATACCCAAGGGAGAAAATTAAAGGGCTTCATTATATCCTGGCGTTGGCAGAGACCTTCCCAATCAGAAAGTGCAGTACCAGCAGGAACAGCCTACAAAGAATTCTCTTGGCTCCAACAGCTCTGCCTGCATCTTTCTGGTGGGGCTTGAAGCATTCAGGTGTTCCCTGCACAAAGAGCCATTTCTTTATTGGGGAGGAAATCTGAGAGACATCCAGCCCACCCTGCTATCCCCAAGAGAATCCCCACCAGGGCAACTGTCTATCCACACCCCTAAGCACAGACTCTTAAGTTCTGATTTTAATTTATTTTCTAAACCCTTAAAGTGTGATGAGCCCCTTAAAGCCCTCACTTTATTTACAGATGGATCAGGAAAATCTCATAAATCTGTAATTACATGGCAAGACCCTACAACAGGTGAGTACTAATACCTGTGAATAAACTTTACAAATAGACGTTAATATTTTGGCCACAAACCATTGGCATATTTTGAGACTGTTCTTCATACCCTGGGGAAGCACAACCCAATGGAATTGCTGAAGGGGTGCTTCTCTGTTGATTGATGCAACTGAAAAAGTAAAATGGGAAGCATCATCGGGGTGTAATGGAATGTCGAAGAAACAGCCTTTAAGATCAATAATTGTTAGGTACCAGTCTTTAGGAATCATAGCTGGTGAGGGAAGACCTGGATGAAGCACACCCATGTCCTCCATGACCTCATTTATCTTCTGGAGATCATGGAGGAGTCGCCATTTTTCACTACATGGTTTTTGGATGACAAAAATAGTGTGTTCCAGAGAGGAGTAGTAGTAAATGTTATGTGTCCTTTTTGAAGTTGTTCTGACACCAGGGATTGCAGTGTGGCCAATTCTTCCTCATTTATGGGCCAATGATCAACCCAAATGGGGTTATCATCTTGCCAAGTTAGAGTGCCATGCTGTTAAATGGCCCCAGTTAAAAATCCATTTCCAAACAAATACACCATGGTGTCAGAAAGTCCCTTCCCCACAGGACAACAGGTGTTCATGTTTTTCCTATAAAGGGTTTGTTTGTGGCAAGGTCACCCTCAGGTGCCTCTAACCTCACCAAATGCATACTTTTCAAACTACTGCTTTCCCCTCTGATCCCTGTAAGGACTCCAGAAGGAGATACAAGTACCCATTCTGGGGGCCATTTGGAGGCAGAAATTACTGTAACATCTACCCTTGTGTCAATAGTTCCTTTGAGAATTATCTTTTGACCATTAGCCCCTAAAGAACAAGTAAACTTTGGTCTTTCCTTACTGATAATTTGAGTCCACATGATAATGGATCCTGAGTCCTCTTCTTTTGTCTCGTCAGGCAGCATAATCACTTGAGCTATGGGCAATCATATAGGAATAAAGCAAGGAGGGTCAGGGTTTATGGACAAAACAGTTATTTCTTGGGAAGATGTAACAGATAATACAATAGGGAGGACAAAAAGTCCTCTGTCTTTGATCTTCAGTTTCCCAGGATCAATACTTTACGGGGCCAATCTTCAGACTCAAGTTGCCCTGTCGAAATTGAATGTATAAAGAAATCTGTCAGCATTACAGGCTTAGCACTTACCAGTTCCAGCTGAGCACCTCACGGAATTGTTGCTGGTAGTCCTGAAATGAGTTGTTGAAGTTCAGAGCCATATGGCCTGTGGTGGAGGCTAGAGCTTCTTGAATTTCCACAATCGTCAGCAGCATTGGCTTGTAGATTTCTGTCATTGCATGAAGCCAACTTACGCTCTGGTGGAAGTGTTTTGATGGCTGCCTGTGGAAGTTACCTTTTGAAGAAAACTGTTTAGCCTGCGGTTGGTTTTTACCAGGAACCAGGTATCTCCTCTTTCTCTGTGAACACCTTTTCGAAAATGTCCCTGTAGACCACATTGAAAACATATAGGCTGGTACTGTGACTGTTTTAAAAGGAAACTGCACAGCCACTAGGGTTTCTGCAACTCCATGCCCAATGGCCTGGGCCTGTACTGCTGCCACATGCTCCATCGTCCTGAGACAATTACAGTAATTTCACAATTATAAGCCATACCTGATTATAAGCTGCACTTCTGGGTGCCAGCAACTTTTCATTCTTTGTCCATATATAAGCTGCATCTGATTATAAGCCGCACGTTACAATACAGAGTGTGATAAAAGGTATCTATTCTATCACCATCTGTTGAGGGTGGGGGCAGTGATCCTTATCTCAATGGCAGATATTCTGCTAATGGGCCATCCATTGAAACCAGGCAGGGCATTGTTCTTTATCTTTTCACACCCCATCCTTCCTCCAGCCAGTCATTTTCTGCTAATGGCCATTGAGTCCCACTGTGGGACTGATAAAATTACTGCATCCCATTGGGAGTTGCTCCAGCCAGGGGGAAGAGCCCAATATTTCTTACCAAGATAAAAACAGAGGCTTTGGGACACTAAGGGAGCCCTTTCTCCACTGGACTCCATAGGAAAACTGGATTTCTCCACATCAGCACTGGACCTTTAGAGGGAAACTGCACCTTGTACAGGAGCACTGCTCCAACTGAGCCACATCTGTCACTGCAGGAGGATGCAGCCACCATGGAATGGGACTGCTGCCAACACCCTGCCTGACGGGTGTCAGGTTGTACTCTGACTTTGTCAGGGTTTGGAGTTTGTTTCTTTGTAGTACTGTATTTCTATTTTAATTTCCCTAGAAAAGAACTGTAATTCCTAATTCCCATATCTTTGCCTGAAAGCCCCTTGATTTCAAAATTATAACAATTTGGAGGGAGGGGGTTTACATTCTCCATTTCAAACAGAAGCTCCTGCCTTTCTCAGCACACACCTGTCCTCCAAACTAAAACAGCAACTTTTTGTTCTTTGTCCGTATATAAGCCGCACCTCATTATAAGCCACACTTTGGGTTTGGACCAAAATTTTAGTCAAAATGGTGTGGCTTATAATGATGAAATTACTGTAATTTGTCTCAGTGCCCCAGGAAAGCTGAGACCCTTATGCCTGAGCAGTCTGTCAGCATCCCATTAGGGGGAGCCTTCTCAGCACCCTCCTGCTGGATCGGAGAGTGCTGCCACTGACTTACTCCAGCATAAGGGAGAGCCCTCAGCAGCTCTTCCACTTTTTGACTCTGCAGGGGCTCTTTAACTGAGTATGTTCCCTGCTGCTGGTGACTGCCCATACCAGGGAAGGATTCACCCTCAGAGTTTACAGAATAACTATCTTATTTCTATAAAATAGTGACAGGTTATAGTTTGAGAATCGTCTGTGATAGAACCTGTCAGTGATAGGATTTGTCAGTGATAGGACCTGACTGAATAAATGCGTTCAAAGTAATCCTCAGACAATCTCTAATCCTCAATTAAAGCATTCAGTGTGCACAGAGTGCACTTCTTACTCAATAGGTCCTGATGGGGAAAAAGGCAGGTTCACCCATTGACTGACCCCAGCAGTAACCATGGAGTCTTCCCTCACTTTCCTCCCATTCTCAACTTACTTTTTATGTGGTTTCTTTCTGTTTAGGTGGAACTCGAGTGACTCAAGTCATGCAGACCTTTATATGTAAAATTCTTTTTCTTTGCTTTTAAAGACAGAGCCACAAAAAACACCCCAGTGAGGGATGGTCATACTTTGTGGGGGGGTTACCTTTGGGATGGACGAGTATGTTAATGATACAGCTAGGCTTTAATGAACCACATTCATCAGAGGAAAGCATTTTCACCCCAGTTCTTGGCTCAGCAGCAGGACATCTCCCTGTCCTGGCTGGCAGGTGCTGAGCAGTTTCTCAGCTGCAAAGCACCATTGAGTTTTCTCTAATACCCAACCTGAACCTCCCCTGGGGCAACTTGTTGCTTCCTCTTGTCCTGTCCCTTATTCCCTGGGAGAAGAGACTGACCCTCCCCTGGCTATAAGTCCCTGAACAGAAAGCTCCTGCTCCCCTGCATCTCTGGACTCTGCTAGGTGCTGTTGGGGAGATGGGAAGGCTGCAGCAGTTGAGAGGCAGAGGGACAGCCCCAGGTTACAGAGCCAAAGAGATACCACTCTGCCGCTGAGGAGACACTGGGAGGTGAGCTGGGATGGGCTTTGGGGTCTCTACACTCCCAAAAGGGGCCAAGTGTCCCTCTGGCACACAAGGCATCCTGTGCCAGTGTAGAAGCAGCCAGGCCTGGGCCCTGCTCCCTCTGAAATGGGGTCCTTCACAAACCTGGTCCCCTTCAGGCCCCTTCAGAGCAAAGACCAGAGATGGAGTTTCCAGCAGCAGAATTGGGGGATACAGAGATCCTTTCTGAAGCTGACAGGCAGCTTTTAATCCACTTGCTCTGCCTCCTCTGGAGAAAAGAAATGGGAGCAGGAGAGCCTCTGAAACCTGGCAGCTCCTGCCTTGCTCGTGTGGGATGGAGGGGGCAGGTCTGCCCAAGTCTGCTACAGGTTGGCATGTGCAGCATCATCTCCTGCACCCTGGATTAGACACAGCCTCTGAGCCATCTGGCAGAGGCTTCCTAGCCCACAGGGAAAGGCTGCTGATTCCCAAATGCTGCGGTGACATCAGCTCTGGGATATGTCTAACGCTCTACAAAGCCTTGGGGCAGCTTGTGGGAGATCCCTGGTCATCAGGAGCAGCTGGAGGGGGTGATGTTTTGGTTGACACTGCTCAGCATGAGTGGTCAGTGTGCCCAAGTGGGCAAGGAGGCCAGTGGCATCCTGACTTGTACCAGCCATGGTGTAGTGAGCAGGACCAATGCCCATCCCTCTGTACTGACACTATTGAGGCACATCCAGTCCCGGGGGCAGTTTGGGGGCCCTTATGGCAAGAGAGCCATTAAGTGGTTAGAGTGTGTCCAGAGAAGGGAACAGAGCTGGGGAAGGGTCTGGAGCACCAGGAGTGGCTGGGGGAGCTGGAGGGGCTCAGCCTGGAAAAAAAAAGAGACTCAGGAGGGACCTTCTCAGTTTCTACAACTCACTGACACGTGGTTGGAACCAGGTGGAGATCTGGCTCTTGTCCCAAGTAGGAGGCAACAAGACAAGAGGAAATGGCCTCAAGTTGTTCCAGGAGCTTCTTAGCCCAGAGTTCACAGCAAAATTCCTGTGAAATCTGGTGCCAAAGTTTTTCCAGGTCCAAAGGAAGCAGCTCGCTGCTGCCCTCCCAGCCCTCCTCCCTTCCTGACAGTTTTAGTTGCACAATCCCAGCAGCTGCAGCAGCCTGGGCTCCCCAGCTCCTGCTAGCAGAATGCCTGCCTCCGGTGAGCTGTGGTGCCTCGGGAGAGGAGCGGGAGAGAAGTGTCCCTGAGCCCCAGAGAGCAGCCATCAGGCTCCTCGTGTCAGCTGCCAGTACCCTCTTCCATTTGTCGAGGAGAAAAAGGCCAGCCTAGGTCAGAGAAATTCACTGGGAGCTTTTGCCAATGGCATTCGGGCCTTCCTTGGCAATCCTGCCCATGGCCACTGCCATCAGGAGCACTGGAGCATCCAGCTTCTCTCCAGCCTCACCTGCTGTAAGGGCTGGCAGATCCTCATGGAGCGCAGATGCCACAGGGGCTCCCAGGGCAGCAGCTCAGGGTGGGAAGCCATTTAGCCACCAGCAAAATTGTTCCATTCTCCTGACTTCCCCTCCAGGAGCTTCCTGTGTAGCTGCGCCTGGAAGTGGCAGCCTTTTGCTGACCTCCAGGTCCAGGGAACAGAACACTGATAGATGCAATCTTCCAGGGCACCAAAAATGCCTAAGAATGGGAAGATCCTTTCCCTGTGTGGTGCCACCTGGTTCCTGTCCCTGTGTGGGGTTTGCTGGGATCAGGGAGGGTGTCCCACTCCCCTCTCTGCCCCCCTCCACAGGAAGAGGGGGAGTGCCAGAGGGGGACAGATCCAGGACACTGTTTCCCAAGGGGATGAAAAGCAGAAGTTTGTACTCCAGCAAGCTGCAAGTCAGGCAGGGATGAGCACATGAGAGGACACCCAGACTCCAGCTGGGATGTGGGGTCCTGCCAGGGCTCTGAGCACAGAACAGTGACCAAACAGAGCTTTCAGCATGCTACAGAGCCTACACACAGACCTCAGGGTGTAAACAGCATCCCCTGGGGAGCCTTGGAATCGTTTGTCACAAGGTCCTGAGCTTCCTGGGCTCCTGTACTGTCCTAGCATAGAAACACACAGGAAAAAGGGAAAAGCAGCTTTGAAGTCCTGCAGCCACACTTTCTGTAGGCTGCTCGAGGAATGTTTGGGCTCAGATGGACACAGGGGGTGTGTAAGACATCAGCAAGGGCAGCAGTGTCTCTGCTTCTGCACTGCTTTGACCTCTTCACTTCTCAGAGCTCTCCTTTCACAGGGAGCCAGATTCCCACCTGTCCTCTAGCTGTGCTGGGAGTGTTTTCCCAACACCTCTGCAGCCTTTCCTGTGCAGTTTGGGGCTGCGTGTATTTCTTCCCCCGTCTGTCTGCACTGTTGTGGTGGGTTCCCATGGGAGCCATTGCCAGAGAATCTCTTCTTGCTCCTCTGCTCTGAAGTTTGTTATGAGAGACTCATAATCCCAGTCTGGGTTGGGTTGGAAGGGACCTCAAAGCCCATCTTGTCCCACCACGGGCAGGGACACCTTCCGCTACCCCAGGTTACTCCAAGCCTCTGGCCTTCCAGGGATGGGGCAGCCACAGCTTTTCTGGGCAGCTTGTGCCAGGGCCTTACCACTAATATTGTACAGCAGGTTTTGATGTAGTATTATAAACTCTTTTTATCTGTGGAAAAGCCTCCTGGCTTCCCTGGAACCTTCTCTTCTCCAGTTTGAACACCCCCAGCTCTCCCTGCCTGGCTCCAGAGCAGAGAGGGCTCCAGGTCTGGGAGCAGCTCTGTGGCCTCCTCTGGGCTCACTCCAGCAGCTCCACGTCCTTCCTGTGCTGGAAGCCCAGGGCTGGAGGCAGCTCTGCAGGTGGGGTCTCACCTGAGTGGGGCACAGGGGCAGAATCTCCCCCTGCCCTGCTGCCCACACTGGGGGATCAGCCCAGCACACGGGGGGTTCTGAGCTGCCAGAGCTCGTGGTTGGGGCACGTTGAGCTTCTCATCCACCAACACTGCCATGTCCTTCTCCCCAGGGCTGCTCTCTGTCCATTCTCAATCTTCATTCATCTCTTTTAATTTAGAGAAAAACGTTCAGCAGAACAAAATACCGATCGAAACATCTGGGAGGTGCTCCCGCTGCCTGGGAACTTTCAGTGCCCCGGAGGGTCCTTCCCCGGTGGTGGGATGGGGGTTCTAGGCAGCGTCAGTCGGTGCCGGCGCTGCCGGGGCCGGTCCGGCCGTGCCATCCCCCACAGCCCGTGACATCAGTGCCGCCACCGCCCCGGGACCCGCCCTGCCCCGCCAGCGACAAAAGCGCCGAGCGGCGGCCCCAGCGCGGCTCCCGCCACCGGCACCGACCCCGGATTTGACACCGACCCCGGCGCCGGACTTGAAGCCGACACCGTCCCCGGCCCGGCCGCAGGTGGGTGCGGGGTCAAGGCAGCCGCCGAGTCTCGCCGAGCGCAGCGGAGCCTCTTCCCCTCCCATGCCCGGGGCTGCTGCTCCCCCAGCCCGGAGCTGCCTCCATCCCTCTCTCCATCCCCTGAGGATGCCCCATCCCCACCGCCCCACAGCCCAGCGGGCCGCAGAGGGGGAGATGTGGGGCTGGAGAGGGGCACAGCCCCGTGTGCCCGTGGGGTGGGCACGGGAGGGCTGGGACCGCCCGAGGCTGCTCCCAGTGCCGCAGCAGCCGCGCACATGGAGGGATACGGAAGTAAAAGCTCTTGCATCAGATGGACTGAGCTCAGTAGAGCTCATTTCCAGGGAGCCTGAGGCAGCTCAGCTGTGGGCTCAGGTGAGTTCCCAGAGGGGATCTGTATTGCTGTGCAGCAGGCTGGGCACAGGCTCGTATAGAACTCCAGGTGCTGCTTTCCAACCTTCGGAGCTCTCCGCCCGTGGGAGGGGGTTCAGGAGCGCTGTGCAAAAGCCCCGGATGCTGCCAAGTCCCTGTATCAGATCCTCTGTCTCTCCCTGCGTGAGAAGGGGACATTGCTAAAATATTGTGCGGGGTGAGGCTGGCTTTGGGCGCTGCTCCTCCTGACTCTAGAGCTTGGGGAACGGTGAGAGGAGAAGTTGCAAAGGAGCAGCTGTACTCATTTGGTCTGACTGTTTCTGCTGGAGCAGGGGAGCCTGAGGTCAGAGCTCCCCGGCGTCTGCAGCTCCTCCCGAGGGGCAGCGGAGGGACAGCTTTAATCTCTGCTCAGTGTGTGCATGGACAGGAGCTGAGGGAAGGGCTGGAGCTCTGTCAGGGGAGGGTTAGGCTGGGTATTGGGAAAGGCTCTTCCCCCAGAGGGTGCTGGGCACTGCCCAGGCTCCCCAGGGAATGGGCACAGCCCCGAGGCTGCCAGAGCTCCAGGAAAGTTTGGACAACGCTACCAGGGATGCACAGGGTGGGATTGTTGGGGCATCTCTGCAGGGCCAGGGATTGGATGTGATCTTCGTGGATCAATTCCAGCGCAGGATGTTCTGTTATTCTGCGGGGGGTGAGGCTGGCAAAGTGCACTGGGCCCTGGGGAGGATTCAGCTCTTCCCAAGGAGCTCAGGGCTGTGCTGCTGCAGGGGGTCATGGGCTCTGTGCCAGCCTCTGCTATCCCCTGGATCAGGGGCTCTCCAGCCAGGATGGCAGTGCCTGAGTGCTGCCTCAAAGCAGCTGAGCTTGGCTCTCTGCTCCTGGAAAGTAGCACCAAGTGGGGAACATGCGACCACCTGAGGCATTTCAGGGATTTGGGGAAGCTCAAGTGAGCTCAGTCTGGTGATGGATCTTGATCCCTGTGGGATTCAGGAGCTTTTTTTAGCACCACCTGAAAGTGCTGCTGCTTTTTTTCTGGATCAAGTTGGGATTTTCAGGGAGGACTCTGCTTCCAAGGAGCCTTTGTAAGCCAAGCTTGGGAGCAGCATACGCACAGGCAGAGGCCGTGGCTGTGAGAGCCATGTCTGGCTGTGGCTCAGCACCGTGCTGGCCTCTCTCAGGTCCCTTCTCTGCACAGCCGACCTGAGGCTGCCTTGGTGGCAGAATCATCTGATGGCTGGTGGAGTCAAGCCTGATTGCTCTTTGAGCCATGGAGTAGATGAGCCCATGTGAGCATCACTGAAGCTCAGAGCCTCCTGACTTCCCTCCTATCCCAGCAAAGCCCTCAGAGGCACCTGATGCGATCCAGCTGCATCTCCTGGGGCAGTTCTGTGATTTCTCCCAGGTAATTCCCAGTGTTTTTCCATGTCTCTGAGCTCACCAGCCTCAGGTCCCCTGTTCTCTTGCTCACCAGTTCGACATCACTGGGTCACACATGACTTTCACTTATCCTTGCTTACACTGTTGGTGGCCCAGAGTCTCCTCATGTCACTGCTCCTCCCAGCTCCTGACACAGCAGAGGACAAGGGGACAGTTCTAGCTTTCCCCTTGTAAGGCTATTCACACCTGTGCCCAGGTGATGGAAAGCTGCGCTGTGACAGTTCCTGTTTGCCTGGGACAGAATTCCCCATGGGACTGCAGGTCCCGGTGATAAACCCGTGGTGCTATGTCCTGGGGCTTTCCCAGGGAATGTTCCCTGGTGTATCCCTGGGAACTGGTTCCTCTCTGCTCTGCCCATGTCTCATCTGTCTGGGTCCTACTTGCTTCAAATTTCTGCCCATTTGATGGCCATGGCAGCTGCTCTCTAAACTGGAAGGTACTACTCAGACCCCAGGACTTGGGGCTCCTGGTGTGGCTTCCTTTCCTTTGACTCTTCCCTTTGCCAGGGCATGAATTAATTCTGCCTGGACTGCTGTAAACATTGTGAGTGAATTTTGTCCAGCACTGATGGTCCTCTTCTGTCACGCCCTTGTTTTAATGCTCTGATTGGGGAAAAAAACCCAAAAAACTTTTAATATGGATCAGCATGAGTCTGCTGTTCCTCAGTGATCTCCGAACACAAAGTGATTGCTCTGCAATTAATTACTGTAGGATTTTAGTAGGGCTCAGACATGGGAAGATTTTCCAGCTATTGCAGAAGGTTGAATGGGTGTGCTGACAACCTGGTGGCTGCAGGGATGTTCCTCAGAGTGTGACAGGGTAGGGCCTGCCCTGCCCTGAGTGCTCCCTGGGCCATGGAGCTGCATCCACACAGCCACAGGTGTTGCTCCAGCAGTTCCCACCCAGCTGCTCTCAGGAGGGCAGGGTGGAGGGTGTCAGCTTCAGGGGCAGTGACAGGAACACACTGACCTCTTAACCCACTCAAAAAAGAGGATGACTGTTTTTGCTGCGTGATGGCTGCATCAGCTCATTGCTTCCCCTTACAGCCAGTGATGACATCCTAAAGCACCAGTACATACTGGTTCCATACTGGTTTATGCCTGGTTGTTCAGTGTAGCTTACACTGCCTCCCAGACTGGTGCAACACAGCACCTCTGAAATGTATGTGAGTCTGAGCCCAGATTTCATAGAACCACAGGCAGGTTTGGGTTGGAAGGGACCTCGAAGGTCACCCAGTGCCACCCCCTGCCATAGGCAGGAGCACCTTCCACTATCTCAGGTTGTTCCAAGCTCCATCCAAGCTGGTCTTCTCTGGAGAGCTGTACTGATGCAACATCAGACTCTGGTATTGGGGTTAATCTCCAGCAAGTGTCAGCCTTAGGTGCTTCTGCACCCTCTATCTGTGCTCCCCACAGTGCAGCTGCTGCTCTAAAGGATGGGATCTAGGTTTTGGGGGCCTGTAGTGGATGATGGAGTGGCTCCAGGGCCAAGCCCTGCTTGGTACTGTGAGTGGTGTTTGTAGGGCTTTGGATATGTTTGCTGAGAGTTGTGGAGCTGCAGGAGGAAGGAGGATAATCTTGGGGTTTTTGCAGCCCTGGGTGTTCCCCTTGCCTGTGCTCAGTGAGGTCATTGGCTGCAGGACACCTCCTGTTCCTTATTTTGCATGGGGCCCAGAGTGGCTTGGAGAAGTGTGACTCCAGTCACCAAGCATTGAAATTGGGCAAAATATGCAAAGTATTCTGGAAATAGTGCTGAAAGGATTGCAAACACTCTAACATATCTTAAAGTGGCCATTACTTAGGGAATTGGGAGGATGGATCTGTCTGGATGGCAGTTGTGAGGACTTTGCTGTCAGGTCCAGATGCTCAGAGCAAGGTTTTCCTATTCCTTTTTTTGCTGCTGATGCCAGCCTGTAGCACAAATTTGGTCTCTGCGTGGCCTTCTGGGTTCACAGCATGGGGGTGCGTGTGTTGTGGACTAACAGGGAATTCTCAGCAACTCAATCTTCTTTCAGGCTTTCTCTGTGTCCAGCTGTGAGCCCTCACATGGATCCCCAGGACAAACTCATTTCCATGGTGTGTGCGAGGAGGTTTTGCTGGGATGTGGCTTTTCTGGGGCTCTGTTTGTGCTTTGTGGTGAGAGTTACCTGCTCAAATCACCTGGCATCATGTAAACTGAGTGGAGGCACCTGCAGTCTTCCCATGCTGGATTAAGGAAAATCAGCAGCAAAAGGTTTTGGACTCTTCTTGTGGCAAATGTCAGGTGCACTTCACCCAGAAGCAGTTTTTCTCCTCCTGTAGGCAGCTCGGGGGAAGGTGTTCTCACTGCTAATCTCTTGGTTTGGGTGGGGTAGCCCTGATGTTCAGGACAAACAAAGCCTTTTCCTTGGCTGCTGCTGCTCTGAGCGGGGAACAAAATGTGCTGTGGAGGCAAAGGGGAACAGCTGGTGCCAAACCGTGGAGTGCACTTGTGGATGCCCTGGCTCTGGAGCAGGGAGGGTTGACAAGAGGATACCCCCAAAACTGGAGTTGGGGAATCCCAGAGATGGGGTCTGCCACCTGTGCTAGTTGGAAAGGGATGGGGGACCTAGAAAAATTGTAGCCAGTGATGTGTCATTCCTGACATGGCATCTGACACAGGGGCTGAAAGGGCTGGTGGACTGGAGGATGCCATGCAGGGCTCAGGGGCTGGCAGGAGGTGCTGCTGGATGTTTCTGCCCTCCAAGGAAACTCCTGAACCAGGTCAAGCCCTCCTCCTGATCAAGGGGAAAAAACAGGCTCTGGAGAGAAACAGCCTGTGTCCTTTTAAGGCAATCCAAAGGCTGGGACGGGAAGAACCAGGCTGAAAGGGAGGGACTTGGCACAGTGGGAAACTCATCCTGCAGGACCTTTGGACAAGAGACTTCCCAGCTGCTGTGATCAGACCCCAGACACGGCGCCCATCATCCTGGGATCTAGCACAGCCTTTCCAGCCCTGCTCCCAGCACCCTCCACTTCTCTGTCTGTCCTGTACTGAGACCCTCTAGGCATCTAGGAGCTGTGGCCAGGATAAAGTGGAGTCAGCAAGTCAGTTCTGACTCCTGTCCTGACGCCTGCCCTGGTAACCAGGCTGGGATCAGTTTCTCTTTTTCTGACAAAATACTCTCACATAGGGAAGATCTCAACTTCCCCATGGACCAGGGAGGTGCAGGGATCTTGCTGTGACTGTGAGCCCTTCATGGTCCCCCATCTTTGTCTGATGTTTGTACAACCCCCAGGCCTGCTGGGTTTAGCACCCACCTCCCCAGATGGGAGAGTCACTGGGATTGGAGGCCTAGGGAGGGGGCTTCACCTGCCTGAGGTGACCCAGGATCTGCTGCAAGGGGATGGCTCCAAGGCTTCTGGTGTGCCTTGGCAGACCCAGGTCCCTTCCTCATCTCCACACAGCTGAGTTGAGGGAGGTGATGAGATCCTAAACACATAGTGGGCTGGCAGATCTTGTACTCTGAAAATGAGGTTTGGTTTTTGGGGACCTTGTCCTGATGTTTTGGGGACCTTTAGCTATTCAGGAGTCAGGAAGCACATGGTGACTTCTGCTGCCTGTCCCGAGATGGGAGCAGGATGGGGAATTACAGAGGTGTTGATGGAAAAGGCCCCTGGAGACCTCTCAAACTGCAGCTTGTGCCTATTGACCTTACTTGTATTGTTGGACCCCTCTAAAAACTGTTTTATTGTCTTTGTAGCAACCCCAGGTTGCTGTTTGATTGTCCTTAGCTTCCTCTTGGCCACACTCAATTGGCCTGGCTCCCTCAGAATCTCCTTGCAGGACTTTTGTTACGTGAATGTCTCGAGGTTTATGTTGACCTGGTCTTCATAAGTGTCAAGGCCCCTCTGGCCTGGAGCTCTGCTGCTCATGTAAGCAACTCACAATACTTTGGGGTTATCTGCAAATCTAGGGACCTCTTGATAGTGTTTCATCAGGCACAACTTGGGGAAGAGAAGAGAAATAGAAGCATTTATAGCTTGCAGAGGAGCTGGATGGTGGCTTAGGCTGCTGCTCAAGTCTTTGCACTGCACTGTCTTCTTGATTTCAGATTCTCTGGGTTCCGTGACTCTGCCTGCAGTCCTGGACGAGACTGAGATACTGGAGTGCCTGGGAGGGCAGGAGCTGATAGTGCTGTGGGACATGTGCCAGAGCCTGGGGTTTGGTGGTGTCAGGGGTCAGCTCCTGCCCCCAGGACAGCCCTGACTGTCCTCTGCCCTGCAGTGGCTGAGGTGGAAGAGTTGGTCAGGGAGGAGAAGCTGGGACTGTGTTCCGGGCTGTGGCAGCTGCCACTCCAGCACCAAGGCTCCGTCACAGTCACCCTGGGTATGGCATGGGGTGACAGGAGGGCTGTGACCTGAGGAGGTGCCTGGGTAACTGTGGGTGCTGCCTCCCAGCATTGTGTTGCCTTCCTCTTTTCCTGGCACTGACAGGAGCTTTGAGGTCTCACAGCTCCATGACAGGGATTTCTGCTGCTCCTGGCAGACAGGACCAGTGGTCCCTACGAGGCAGCTGGCACTGCTGCATGCTGAGCCCCTGAGTTCTACTGGTTCTGCTCCTTGCCAGCCCTGCAGTCTGTGCTTGTGTGGATATGGGAAAGTTGCTGGAGCTCTGGTGCCTGCTCCAGCTGCCCCACCCCAGCCCCCCAGAGCCCTGTCCCTGTGCCTGACTGTGCTTTCCCCTGCAGGATGCCAAACTGGGGAGGAGGGAAGAAGTGTGGGGTGTGCCAGAAGGCCGTGTACTTCGCTGAGGAGGTGCAGTGTGAAGGCAACAGCTTCCACAAGTCCTGCTTCTTGTGCAGTGAGTACCACCCCTTCCCTGACTTCCTCTCTGCTTCCTGGGCAAGGGTTCCTCAGGATCTCTCCAAACCCCCCAGTGTGGCAGGAACATGGATCATCCCAGGACACATGGGCTGTGCAAGCTGTCAGGGCTGACCTCAGCCAGCACCCACGCAAAGAGTCCATCCCTACTCCAGGGAAAGGCCAGGGAGTATGTGTCCAGATGTTAAGGACTGGAGCATGAGACAGGGCCTCTCCCAGCAGAGGGGGCAGGAGGTGGCACATCCCAGGCAATGCTCGGACGTGGGGCTGGCTGTAGCCTTCTAAGTGGCTTTGCCATACTAAAAGGTGGCTGAGCCTGGGGAACTGGCATGGAATCTCCTCATGTCTGAGGAGATGATGGTCCTCTCCTGACCCTTGTGCTGATGGAAAGCCTCCTGAGAAGTGCTGAAGCATCATCCCCAGCCTGTCTGCAGATCCAGTGTTGCTGAGGATATCTCTTGTGTATGTTTGGGCCCAAGTGTCACCTCTGGAGAGGGGCAGCAGAACAGGATTTGGCTGCAGGTGATCCAGTGCCGAGCTCCCTTCCTCTGCCCGCTCTGCAAACAAACACTGCTGAGGTCCTGCTGCATGTCCCCAGACACCCTTCCCTGCCTTTGGGGATCCCAGGGCCAGTGGTGTTGCAGTGCTGAGAGCAGCTCCTTAAACCCAGGGCATCCAGAGGGGCTGTAGGACATTTGATTTAAAAGATAAGCAGTGTCCTCAGCCTGTGTGGTGCCAGATTACTGTCCTCTGTCCCTGGAGACTGTCACGTATAAGAACCAGTGATTCTCCTGTGCCTACAGGAGATGGGGCTTGGAACAACATGATCTAGTGGAAGGTGTCCCTGCCCCTAGCAGGGGGAAGGATAAGACGAGTTTTAAGGTCCCTTTCCACTCAAACATCTCTGAAATTCTGTGGACAGGAGCACATGTTGCCTGTGTCTGTTGATGGCTCCTCAAGACATTGCATTTGCCACAGAGCAGCAGAAATGCATCTCCAGGGTGGCCTTGCAGCAGGGCTCCACTGAGGTTTTTATGTTTCCTCAGCTGGTCCCAATGCCCTGGAGCCAGTCTCACCATCCCATCCCAGCAGGGAGTAAAGCTGGGATCTTTTCCATAGGGGCAGCAAGCAGAGATGGGATTTGGAAACAGGCACACTCTGGAACTGATCTCTTCCAGCAGGGAAACTCCCGTGACTCATGGGATGATCCCTGCCATGCTCCTGTGTCCACCTCGCCTGGCTACTGGGTGCTTCTTGTCCAGCCTGCCTGGGATGCAGCATGTACAACTGGATCCAGATGGGAGAGAGGGAGAGGGAGGGGGAGGCTGCTGCTGTGTTATGCTCCAGCAGTAGGGAGGGTGGCCAGCATGGCTGGGAGCTCCCATTTGTGGGAGTTTCCAGGCTGCAAATTTGATTTGGCTGGTAGGGCTCAGCAGGGTAGTTGTAGAGGCTGGCCAGGATGAGGGTTGCAGGCTGGGTCTGTATGGCAGCTGCTGTGCAGAAGGAAATCCTGTTTGTTCTGTGGCCTCAGATAAGGAGGGTGGGGAATGCTGCCCTCACCCCTTGTGCACACAGATGGTTTGCCAGAGAAAGCTGCTGCCATGGGATGCTGGCACCCAGAGAGCAGGGCAGGCCTCCAGGAACCACAAAATAAGGCTGAAGGCATTGCTTCCAGGTGGGAATACATGGCCAGAGTGGGAAAGAAGGTCCCCCGTGTATGTTCATGGAAGCAAGTGCCCAGGGAGTGGTCTTTGGCTCAGGGATGCTGTCCCTGTGCTTTGCAGGTATTTGTTATGTCATTCCACATGTATCCAGCAGCTCTTCCTGTCCTGGCTGTGGCTCCCCAGCTCAGGCTGTGGCTCCCCAGCTCAGGCTGTGGCTCCCCAGCTCAGGCTGTGGCTCCCCAGCTCAGGCTGTGGCTCCCCAGCTCAGGCTGTGGCTCATGAGCCAGTCCACCCTGCCTCCCACTGTTCTCAGTCCATGCTAAAGGCTGTGGGTGGTGCTCCTGAGCTCCTGCATTCCCAGCTTGTTCCCCAGTGCTACATTTGGGCCCCATCAAGGAACTTGAAACCATTATCTTTAGGGGAGAATAACAAATACTTCAACCAGATCTGCCAAAAACATCATCTAAAAGCAGCCAAGCCTACCACAGTGCATTAGAGCTTAGGGAGCAACTTGGTGATTGACTCCTGGCCGTGATTCAGCTGCCTGGGTAGTGCAGTAGAAATAAGCTGGAATGAGCCCCTTTGCCTTGGAAAGCAGAGGCAGTTCTTGTCTAATTGTTTTGCTAAGCAGTTCAGTTCCTCTTAAAAAAACAAAGGGTTCTTAACTCTGGGAGTGCAGTGCGCTGGAATGTCTGCAATGCACAAACTTGGGGGCTGGGTAAAATTTTTTTCTGTTGCCTCTCAAAGCTCTGTGAGTACAGATGAGGGACTGTAGAAGTTTGGTCTGGAGCTCCAAATCCATCCAGATGCCACTGAAATCGTTCACTGCTATCCCGGCACAAAGCTCAGGACAAAGCCCTTTGAAATGCCAGTGAAAGTGCCCACATTCCTTCCTGATGGTCTGCCTAAGCAGTGTCACTCCAGGGCAATGCAGAGATCCCAGGAGCAGCCCAAGAGCTTGGCAGCTTTGGAACCAGTTTCCAGCTCTAGTCTCTCCCAGCTGGGATCCGTTTTCCATCCCCAGCTCCTGCTGTGGTGGGAGCATGTAGCCAGGAGAGGACTCTGCCAGAGCTTCCTTAGATGGCAGGAGATGCTTCCCTTTCCTTCTCTTTGTCCGTGCAGAGGCACACAGGGTTCTCCTGGCTGTATTTAGTCATGGAAGTGCTGCCTTCTGCCCCTGCCCAGTTCATGCTGCTCCAAGGGGAGAACTCTGCTCTGTTTGCGTTCCTGTGATATTGAGAAAGGCCAAGAAACTGCTCTGCTGGCCAAGAAGCTGCTGGAAGCCTCGACATTTAAGGCGTGGAAAGCAGGATTGGGGAAGCTGTGTGGCAGCTGCAACCAGATCTGTTTGAGACTGGCTGCCAGCACTGCAGACTCTGCCCTAGGGGCTGGGATCCTGCACGGGGTATGTGAACACTGGACATCACCTGCAGTTTGGGTGCTGGTGGCCTCCTGCTGGCTGGGCAGGGTGTCTCAGGAAGTGCTGGGAAGGGATGTGGCAGCTGTGAGCAGAGCTGGGACAGGAGCTGGTACTTACAGGACCTAAAGGGGATTTATAAAAGAGAGTGAATTTTTACACATGCAGATAATGACAGGGCAAGGGGGGATGTTTTTAAACGGAAAGAGGAGCAATCTAGATTACATATAAGGGAGAAAGATTAGATATAAGGAAGTAATTCTTTACTCAGAGGGGGGTGCGGCATTGCTTCCCAGAGAAGCTGTGATTGCTCCATCTTTGGAAGTGTTCAAGACCAGGTTGGACAGGGCTTGGAGCAACCTGGGATATTGGAAGGTGTCCATGGCACCTGATAATCTGAACTGAAGGTCCCTTCCAACCCAAACCAGCCTGTGATTCTATGGAAACCTAAAAATCAAGAGAAGACCTGAGCCCAACACCAAGCTCAAGCTGTGGGTGGGCTCAGCAGGGCCCCTGAATCTGGCTGCCATCTCCTCCTGTCCCATCTTGTATCCCACATTGACCCCCAGGGCTCAAACACCCAGCTGAGTTAGTGTTCCTCACCTGAGACCCCCCCATGCACACCCCCAAAGCGGGGCAGGACCAGGGCGGAGGTGTTCCGTGAGCCTTTTGATCTCTGGAGCGGTGACTGCCCAATGTGTGAAGCCCTTGCACTGCCTCGGGTGTGGTGTGGCCACAGGGCTGCTCTTGGTCCATCCAAACACCAGGAAAACCACATTTGCTCACATTTCTTTGCCTTGAGTGCTTCCTGATGTGGATTTGCAGTGGAAAAGGTGTGGGGCCAGGACATCCATCGCCAGGCTTGAGAATCCTGGAGTGATTTGTAGGGAAAATTCACCCCTGTGGTTTAAGTGCAGCTGCAGGACAGCAGCACCCAGAGGGTTAACAGAGCTTTCCTTCCCTTGGTATCACCCTGCTGGCTTTGGTGGTTGCTTCCTTTTAAAGCCAGACACTGCTCTTGTTGTGATCCTTATCTGCCCTGGTTTGCATGTGTTCCCTGCAGCTGGATCCTGTCGAGGGTTTCCCTGCTCCTTGAAAGCTGAGGCGTGCTGTCCCTGTGAGGGCTTGTTTTCCCCAGCTAATTAGCAAGCTCTGGCAGAGCAGGCTGATGCCACACCCTCCTCTCTGTTCTAGTGGTCTGTAAGAAGAATTTGGACAGCACCACTGTGGCCGTGCATGGTGAGGAGATCTACTGCAAGTCCTGCTACGGGAAGAAGTACGGCCCCAAGGGCTATGGCTACGGGCAGGGAGCAGGGACCCTGAGCACTGACAAGGGCGAGTCCCTGGGAATCAAATATGAAGAGTGAGTTTGAGCTTTGTTTTTGACAGCCTGTGTGCACCTTCTCCCCACACCTGTCCTGTGGTGCTTGGCTGCGAAGCTGAGCTCCCAGCAGTGTGTGTGGGTTGCCTGGCCCCTGTGCCCCTCCAGGGAATCCCACTGAACCCTGTTTAGCAGGTGGGATGGGATGGGATGGGATGGGATGGGATGGGATGGGATGGGACATGACCCCATTGCCTGAGCACGCTGCCCATCCCCTCCCAGCACACAGCACAGCACCCAGCCTGGACTTCCTGTGGGGCTCAACACATTGTTCCTGAAATACCCTTATAAACTGGGCTGGGATTTGGGATCCTGTAGTTCTTCCCTGCTCTGTCTTGCTTCTCTGATCATGAGCTCCCTGCCACCCACAGGGGCCAGCCCCACCGACCCCCCAACCCCAATGCAGCCAGGATGGCCCAGAAGGTGGGAGGAGCTGATGGTTGCCCCCGCTGTGGCCAAGCCGTGTACGCAGCCGAGAAGGTCATCGGAGCTGGCAAGGTAAGGGGATGGGGGGCACAGGGGCTGCATGGCAGGGACACCTTCAGAGGGGTCTGTACCAGCCTTCAGCCAGGGCTGGGCTTGGGTCCAATGACCACATTCGCCTGGTAGCACCAAAATGAGATCTTGGCATGTCTGGAAACCAGGTTGTGCAGGCTGCAGCACTCTCACAGACTTGTAGATGGAGGAGAAATACATTTTATGTTAAATATTTACAGCCCTGCTCAGAAGCGGCCACAGTGGAGATCCTGCTGTGGATGTGGTAGGAGGGTGAGCAGTGCCATGTGCCATGTGTCACTGTTAACTGAAAAGTGCATCCTTCTCTGCTCTGTGCCACAGGCTGGGATGCTGTGGCCAGGATTTGGGGCAGGCAATGAATTCCAGTGGTCAGCATTGCCCACAGGCCAGGCAGGGTGTTCAAGCTGTGGGCATGGGTTTGGTGAATGTTCCTGGGGCTGTCCAGGTGGTGGCTGGGTCAGCTCAGGGTTTGGTGTGAGGGTCACTGTCACAGCCCTGGCACTCCCTGTGCCAAGGTCATCCCTTCACCAGGGTTCTTTGCACCCTGAGCTGTGACCTGGTCCCAGTGCAGCTCCTCTGCAAGGCTTGGGCACCCCTTCTGCTCTGCCAGCCCTGGGACCCCAGATGAGGTCCCTGCCTGGAGCTGTCCTCCCCATGAGATCAGGTACATGCACAGCTTCTCAGGGACACCAGGCCAGGCTGCTTGGATTTGTGCCATGGGGACAGGATGGCCATGCTGGGACTGCCTCACCAGTGATGAGGTGTCACCCCCTGACTTGGCTGGGCTCTGTCCTCCTGGGGCTTTGTGCTTGTCCTGTGCCCCTAGAACAAGGAGAGGGGTCAACAGAAAGGGCCCCTCAGCATCATCATCCCCCAGCTGGCTTGTGATGGATACACTGAGGGTCAGCCCAGGGTCACAAGCTGAATTTACCCTTAAAACCATGATCTGGGCTTCCTTGTCAGCTTCTGGCCCCTGTGTTTACAGGGAACCAAAATTAGTGAAGCAATTACATGAAAGTAGACCCAGCGAGGATTCCACAGCACGTATTTCATGTGCTAATGTTTGCTGGATGACTCTATCCAATAACTCCTCCTACAGCCCCCGAATTTCACATTTTCTTCCAAAAAAGGTTTCATGTTTTCCCAAGTATTTGTTTAAATTCCTTGGTGAGCAGCTCTGGCTACTTAAGGTCTGCCTGAAGGCTGTGAGCTCATTTATCTCCAGGGGACTGCTGGAACCATGGGAGGTTATTTTTAAACTCTCTCTGGTTTTGGCATCTTTCCTCTCTGTTTTCTGCCTTCCTTGGAGCCGTGGATGTGCGGGGCAGTTGTCCCATCCCTGCTGCCACCCCAGCCTTACATCAGCAGCTGTGGGTCTCAGCTGGACAATAGGGAGGATTTATCTTGCTAGTTAAGAGATGACAGTCCCCAAAGAGGGGGGGGATTGTTCCTTACAAATTATTGTAGAAATTACTGCACAAATGACTTCTAAGATTGTGGGCAAAAGGTCTCCAAAACCAGATCAGCACAAGAGCAGTGATCACACCTAGTGTTTCTTCTCTGTATTTTCCCTGTGGGGCTGGGAGTGCTTTCCAGGGAAAAGCTTTTATCCCGTTCAGAGCTCTTTGCCAGCCCATTTGGATCAGAAACAGAGCAGGGAGTCTGGTTAGTAACAGAGCCTGGCTGCCCTGTCCCTGGGGTCTGACTGGGTTCTGCTCCTGTCCCACAGTCCTGGCACAAGTCCTGCTTCCGCTGTGCCAAATGTGGCAAAAGCCTGGAGTCCACCACCCTGGCAGACAAAGATGGGGAGATCTACTGCAAAGGTGAGACCCATCTTCCCTGCTGGCTTGTCCTGGTCTCTGAGGGGTGGCAGTGAAGACCCCCGTGCAGGGACCTGGGGGGGGATGGAGGCTGGGGAAGAGGTCGCCCAGCAGCTGCTTTTGGGGACTGATTGTCCCAGCCACAGAGCAGGAGAATTTCCTGCTGAGCCAGGGCCTCTCTGCCCAACAAATCTGGCAAACCTTGTCCTGTCCAGGCAGGGCGTGCCCCTTGGGGAGAACCTGCTCCTGTGCCAGCCTCACCTATGTCTCCCTTCCATCCTCTGCAGGTTGTTACGCCAAGAACTTCGGTCCCAAGGGCTTTGGCTTCGGGCAGGGCGCCGGGGCACTGATCCACTCACAGTGAGCTCCGGGGCTGGGCCCTGTGCTCGCCCAGGGCTCGTCCTGTGCTGCCCGCCTACCCCACACCGCAGTGAGTGTCCCACTGTCACCTCCAGCCACCGCTGCTTCGCAGCACCAGCTCCTCCTGCCCTGCCCCGGCGCTCCCCAGAGCTGGGGTGGTCCCAGCATTGTCCCCATGGGGACAGTGTCCTCCTTGGGCAGGTGGCACAGGGGGGTCCATTCCCTCCCACTGCAGCAAGGCCCCAGTGCCCAAGTCCTGCTCTGCGTTGCCCATCCTGCCGGCCGCGTGCTCAGCCGTGACATCGAGCAAGCAATAAAACATCAGAGATATCAAAGCTCACCCAGCCTCGCCCTGCTACTTATTCACTGTCTGATGGGCACTGGGTGCCCAGAGCTGGGGAGGTATTTGCAGTCTTGGCTTGTAATTAAAGCCCAATGGTGGGAATGTGTCAGTGCAGTTTGATGTGGCCTGACACAGCTCCGCTGGGATGGGCTCCCCCTCTGCTCCCACCAAGAATCGGCATGGAATGGTTTGAAGGAGACCTTAAGAGCTCATCTTGTTCCACCTTCCACTATCCCAGGTTGCTCCAAGCCCTGTCGTTGAACACTTCCAGGGATGAGGATAATTATTCCAAAAGCAGAGGTTGAAGCTGGGAGGCCAGGGACAGCCCTTGTGGGGTGTGTTGGTAGCGCCACACGTGCTCACCCTCTCAAAACCCCTATCAGTGCTTTTACGTGGCACCTCTCCAAACAGGCATGCCCAGCAGTGCCAAGTAATTAACAGCTTTTGACCTACTCCCTGCTTTTTTAGTAGCTTGTGGATCATTAAGCCTCCAGTTTGGCAGCTGCCCAAGTTTAATTGGTTTCCATCTAAGCTGTTCACTCCCTTTCTGTGATTCTCCTGTTGGACCGGTGGGACAGACTTGGATCAGCCTCACTGCAGCTCAGAGTTAGGGACTCCACAGGGAGTTGAGTTCTGGGGTTTTTAAAGTTACAAATATTGTGGTTGAGCAAATGAGATGGGGAGTGTTCTGAGAAGCACAACAGAGGCAGAAATCCCTTTTTGGGGCAGGACTTGGGCTCCTTTATCAACTTAAGTGTTTTCTCCTGTACATCACACCCTTGGTCTTATGTGGTGTTTTTGAAGCAGAGATGGAGAATTAAGTCTTTACCATCTCCAAAAACCTCCCCCCTCTAGACGCTAGCAGGACCCACTGCTCTGGGCTGTGTGGTGGCTGTCATGAGAGGTCTGGTGGCACTTGGTGTGAGGAGCAGATGGCTCAGGTAGGGTTAGGAGCCGCAGCAGAGGGCTCAGGTACCACCCTGGTGTGGAGACCCAAACCTGCCTCCCTTGCTGGGCACGGAGGCAGGAGATGTGGGGATTCTGGAAGCTCCTGCAGAGATGGAGGGGTCAGGAAGCGGCTGCCTTCTCTGTGAGCGTGCAGGGATGCTGTGCTGTTGCTGTGACATCTCAGCTGGATGTGCCCTAGATGGGATCATGCCCAGGTAGTGCTGCTTGGTCAATAAAGCTGTAATGAGTCTTTATTTAGTCCCGTCCTTGTGCAGCTGTAGAGGTTCTGTCAGAGAGGGGGGGGAGCAGGAGCCCCTCTGCTCTGGAACCAGGCTGGAAGAGCTGGGGATGTCATCTAGAGAAAGCTCCAGGGAGACCTCAGAGCCTCTTCCAGGGCCTAAAGGGCCTCCAGGAGTGCTGGAGAGGGACTTCAGACAAGGGCCTGGAGGGACAAGACAAGGGGGAATGGCTTCCCACTGCCAGAGAGCAGAGTTAGATGGCATTTGGGAAGGAATTACTGGCTGTGAGGGTGAGGAGGCCCTGGAAGTGTCCAAGGCCAGATTGGACAGGGTTTGGAGCAACCCAGAATAGTGGAAGGTGTCCCTGCCCATGGCAGGGGGTGGAACAGGATGGTTCTTAACCTTTCAACCCAATCCAGTCTGTGGTTCTTTGAGGTACTGACATTTCACGTGTGATGGACCCCAGAGAGCCAATTCTACTGGAGGCCTGGTCAAACCCAGGAGAAAATGTTGGATTTGGGTTTCAGAAGACCACAGAAAGATGTAGGTTAGAAGGAACCAGCAGAAGTGTTAACTGCAACTTCCTGCTTAAGGCAGGGCTCCAAAGGTCAGGTTGATCAGAGCATTTGTTGTTCACTCATGTAGGAGAACCTTCTGAGAATGGAGGTCCCATCACTGTGGATCTTGTCACAGCATTGTGCCACACACCCTTGAAAGGGTTGTTCTATCACTGGAAGGGGGCTCAGGCCCTGGCACAGCTGCCCAGGGCAGTGGTGGATGTTGAAAAGACCTGTGGATGTGGCATATGGGGACATGGGTTTGTGGTGAACATGGCAGTGCTGGGGGAGTACTTGGAACTGATGATCTTGTGACCTGGGAGGACTTTTCCAACATTACTGATTCTGTGAATCTCTGATTTTCCTGTTGTACCCCTCTGCCTTGTGTCTCATGTCTTTTTGCCAGGCAGGGCTCTGTCATCCTTCTCTACAACTCTTCTCTAGACAGTGGGAAACTGAAGTTCAGCCTCCCCAAGTCCTCTTTTCTCCTGCCTAGTGTGTCTCTACTGAGCTCCCAACCCCAAAGGTCCCCGGTAAACCATATCCCAGGACTGGGACCATGCCCTGAGAGTTTGCCCTGGGTGCCACACACCTGCTAACCCTGCACTGGTCACTCAGAGTGGCTTAGGGAGTGACAGAGATCACCATGGGGACACCAGGATAGGATAACAGGGTCTGCATATCCTGACAGAGGCATATGGGGGGCTGAAGGAGGTGGTGGGACATGGCTCAGGAGAAGCAGGGTGGGACTAGAGGTGCTTTTTGGGCATCTCCTGCCCAAGCTGCAGTGGGACAGCTCTGACCATCTGCTACCCTCTGCTGACCAGCAAGCATAGCTGGATGTGTCTGCCTACCTGTGCCAGGTGTTGTCCAGCTCCCCCTCGAGGCAGCTGTGCCCAGTAGCTCCCACTCCTCAGGGGCTGCAGCCTGGGAAAGGGGCTGTGGCACCCAAACCTGCCCCTGAAGGGACAAACCAGGGGTTGACTTATGGCCAAGCACCCTGGAGCCTGGAGGTGATGGCACCATTTGAGGGGTCGGACTGCGGCCTCTAAGCCCCGTGGCCAGCGGGGCTGTGAGAGGGCATATCACCCTGTCACTGAGCTCTGTAGGGAATGTCACCTCAGGGCAGGGCTGAGCCTGGCAGCCCTGTGACCTGCCCTGAGGGTTCTGTGTGGATGGGATGAGCCATGGGCAGCCCATGGAGCAGAGCCCTTGGCTCACCCACAGCCTGACACAGCAAGTCCTGCTGGGTTTGCTGCAGGGCAGGAGTGCCATGTACCCCCGGGGTAGGCTGGCAGGATGAGACCCCTGCCTGGTTTGTCTGGGAATGGACAGCTCCGGAGCCGGGAGGGAGAGGAGTGTCATCAAAGCTCCTTCCCACACAGGAGTGGGTGTGGGACCATCACCTTCCCTTGGAGAAGCAGTGACTGCAGTGAGCAGGGCCAGGATCGCGGGCAGGGGTTGGCAGCCCTTGGCTCTCCCCCGGGTTGTGAGGATGGAGCTGGATGGTGAGCCAGAATTGCCTGCGGACATCCCAGCTTACCAGAACAGTGACAGTCCCGAAACTGCTCCCCCGAGCTCCCAGGGCTCAGCATCCCTGGAGCTGAGCGTTACCCGTGTGTGGGAAAACAGCCCAGCTGTGAACCCACACATTTGCTCTGCTCTTTCTGAAGTGCTGGGGTGCTCAGGGTGACCTCCAGGGCCGCCCGACTTCAGGAGCCCGGGTCTCCTGGGACACCCGGGATCTCTGCCAGCGTGGCGAGGTTGGCCCCAGGGAGCACGAACCAGTTCCTGGCTCCGCCAGCCGCCCTGCCCTCTTAATGAGGGATAATGAGGCGCATCTCATCAGCACTGCAGACTTACCCCCTGGCTATGGCGGCTGCCGGCAAAGCCCCCGGCAAGGACCGGGACTGATGGAGGGGCTGGGGCAAGGAGGGACTCCAGCCGGGGGCTCTGCGGGGCTGGGGTCTGCGAGGGGTGCATGAGCAGGGTGGGCTGGGGGGTGTGGGCGCTGGGACAGCGGCTTCGTGCCAGTGAGCCAACCCTTGTCAGTGACCCCGGCACATTCCCGGGGGGATTTCTTCCCCTTGTAGACCTCACCTGGCTGAAGGACCCACACTCATAGCGTGTGCAGGGGGCACATTCAGCTGCCCAGCCCTCACCCGCGCTGGCAGCCCATGGCCAGCACAAGTCCCCGGCCCGGCCCGGGGAGCCCCTCGGTGCCCGGCGCTGGCACAGGAACAGACGGTGCTGCGGTGGCCGGGAACGAGACGGGCTGGAAAGGAGACGGTGTTTGGCTGCAGGGGAGGGAGGATCAGGCAGGACCAGGCTGCGCTGCCCCGGCCCCGCTCCACGGCTCCTTCCCCCTGTGCAGGTCACACGAGACTGGGGGATGCTGCTCCTTGCTGTGGGACAGCCTGGGGACTTCAAATCCAGGGGCTCCCAGGGGCTTTGAGGGGTGGGAGCTCTGTGTGCTGAGGGGTGGCCCAGCACCCTTGCGGGAGTGGTCTGTTCTCTGCTTTTGTCTCCTCTCCTGGACTGCACTCGGGTCCCCAGAGCCCCTGCCTGGCTGGTGCTGCACGCACT
This sequence comes from Catharus ustulatus, assembly GCF_009819885.2. NCBI lineage: Eukaryota > Metazoa > Chordata > Aves > Passeriformes > Turdidae > Catharus > Catharus ustulatus. Next base: position 6,404,091 of record NC_046245.1, read on the forward strand.
GTGCCAGCTGGCACTGCACCCCAGAAGCTCTCACCCTGGCACTGCAGCCCATTGTGCCTCCTTGGCTGCCACTGCAACCCCCATCCCCCCAGTCCGGTGGCACTGCACTCTGTACCCCTGCCTGGCTGGCGTTTACGCAGAGTCCCCTGCCCAGTCAGCCCTGTGCCCCACAGCCCACTGTCCCCACCAGCACAGCACAGCACAGCACCCTATAGCCCAGTGCCCATGGCGCTGCACCCCCAAGAGCCGGCGCTGCACCCCCCAAGAACTGCTCTTGCACCTCTACAACATCTGTCCCTGCACCCCCGGCTGTCGTGCAGGAAGTGCCCAAGCCCTGCCCCATCCCACACTCTGCCTGTTCACACTAAGACCCTGAGGCAACGCCTGCCCTCGGGCACCCAAAAGCTCCTCCCGGGTGAAGCGGGGCTGCGCCGGGCCTGGCCGGGCTTCGCCTGGGCGTGAAGGGAGCCTGAGCGCAGGAGGGGCCAGGCGAGGCGGCAGGAATGCGAGTGGGAGAGCGGCCGGGCAAGTAGCGACAGCTCCTGGGAACGCGGATCCCACACGCGGCTCGGGCAAGGAGCGGAGCCCCGGCACAGGGCTGGTGCAGAATGGGATACCCCGCGGCTCAGTCCCTCTGAGAGCCGGACGGAGGGCGGCGAGTCCCGGGGGCAGCACGGCCACCGCGGGGTCCCGGCCCGGGGAGCTCGGCTCCGGCGTGGAGCAGCTGAATTCCCCCGGCGGGTAATGCCCGGCTGGGCCGGCACGAGGGGCTGAGGATCCCGGCGGGCCCAGGAGCCGCGATGACCCCCGAGAAGGTGCTGAGGGAGGGGGTGCTGGAGAAGCGGAGCGGGGGGCTGCTGCAGCTCTGGAAGAAGAAGCGGTGCCTGCTGACGGAGAAGGGGCTGCAGCTCTTCGAGCCCAAGGGCTCGCGGCGCAAGGAGCTGAGCTTCGCCCGCATGAAGGCCGTGGAGTGCGTGGAGTGGAAGGAGAGGCACATTTACTTCACGGTGGTGATGGACGACAGCCTCGAGATCGACTTTCGCTGCGCCCAGGAGGACCCGGGCTGGAATGCCGAGATCACCATGGGGCTCGTGCGCTTCAAGAACCAGCAGGCGATGCAGGAGGTGCGCGCCCGGCACAGCTGCCGAGCAGGTACCGGAGCCACCGCGCGCCCGGGAGCAGGAGCCAGCCCGGGATGGGGTCTCTGGCCGCAGGTTCCTACCCTTGAGTGGTTTGGAGAATCACAAAGGGGGTCCGATGGACCGGGGTGGTTCTGCAGGTTGATGTTCCTATGTCCCCCTGCACTGGCTGGGTTGCCCCATGGGTTTCACCTCTCTATATCCCTGGACAGGGACTTTATAACATCCTCCTTCTGTCTGGGGTGGCCTGAGGGATATGGGGCCCTTTGCCATTCTACATGTAGGATGGGGTGTGGATGGTGTCTGGCCCCACTCCCCAGCCCCGTGCCCCGTGTCCCAGTGCTGGCTGAGCAGGTGACAGGAGTCTTCTCTCTGCAGTGGTGCAGCTGGACACAGCCCCGGTGGGACAGCCCAGGGAATCACAGCTTCCCAGGAGTCGGATGGAGATGGCCCTCGGCTCAGCAGGTGCTGGGGACAACGGGATTCCTGCGGGCAAGTGAGGTCACCGCTGTGCAGCCCGGGGACGAGGACAGTGACCCCGGGGATGAGGACAGTGACCCCGGGGATGAGGACAGTGACCCCGGGGATGAGGACAGTGGCCCCGGGGAGGCTGGTGCTGGCGCTGGCTCCCCCTGTGCTGAGGCAGGACAGAAGCACCGCAAGAGCTGGGCTGGCACAGCCACCTCTCCTTGGCACAGCAGGGCAAAGGATACAGGCAGGGCCACCCTCTGGTGCTTCAGACAAGGCAGGAGGTGACATCCCTGCCTGGGGCCACGCCACCCTTCATTCAGCTGATATGTGCAGACCTTGGTGCACTGGTGGGGACCTCAGGCCTCTTCTGCAGGACAGGGGATGCATGAGGCTGTCCCAGAAGGATCTATGCCACAGGGAGCTCTGCTTGTGTGACAGTGACACTGGGACAGATGGATGTGGCTGGGTCCTAATTTTAAAAAGGGGCTGCTGGAGAGCTGCTGCAAGGACCCCTCAGCAGGGCACTGAACTGACAGCATGGTGACACAGCAGTGCTGCTGGACATTGTCTCACTCTGGGATATCCTTGGGCTTTTGGGGATTGCTGGGGACCCCAATTCCCTGTACCAAAAGTGTCCCTAAACAGGATTTTTAGCTTCTTACCCTGGTGTTGCTTTGATTTGTGGGACTCCACGGCACGGGAGAGCACAAATCCTGTGCAGAGCTTGGCCAGTGATGACCCCTAAACCAGTCAGGCTTTAAAGTCCCCCACTGGCACCCCGAGGCTCTGTGGTCCCCAATCCTGCTGCACCCAGGGATTCCCACGGTGGTTTGTCTGCTGGTGAGTGGGAGCAGCGCTGTGGCTCTGCAGCAGGGAAGGGATGGCCCTGCCCCGACAGGCAGCGCAGACAGCAGTGCCTGGAGCCACCAGTGCGCTCCGCAAGCCAGAGCCTGAGCCCAGCCTGGGGCTGGAGGCGCTGCGGATCCTCCGGAGCTTTCCCAGCTGCGTGGGAATCACGGAGCACGGTGTCCTTATGCCCCAGGCCCCGGCAGCTGGCCCCAGCCTGCACCCCAGGAGGCCCACGGGTCCTGTCCCCATGTCCCCGGGTGGCTTTGGGATGGTGACACGGCCTGAGCCTGCTCACTGTTCAAGGCCAGGTTGTGCTGGCTCTGCAGAAACAGGCACTGGTGGGTGGGGGCGGGTCTCCTTGGCCAGCTGGTCCTCAGAGCTGCATTTACTGAGACCCCCGGCTGGGAGTTGAGAGGAGAGAGGGAGGCCAGGCTGGGGGTGCAGATGAAGCTGGACCCAAACCCTGCACAGACGGAGCTCTGCACCATCCCAGTGTCATGGCAGGGACAAGGGGGGCTCCAGGGATGGTGGGACCTTCCACAGGTCTTCAGGTGTGGACAAGCCCCTGTCCAGGTCCCTGCACACATGTCAGGAGGGAATGGGGTTGCCAGGAAGGTGCTGGTGCTTACACAGAATTTACAGGGCAAGGATTGTCCTGGGGTTTCCCCTAAATCCCCAGCTCTTGGAGTCAGGGGGTTCGGTGAGGCTCAGTCAAAACCATGTGAGCATCCCAAGCCTGTGCCATGATGGGTGTCAGGATGGGGAGCACTTCATGCAGGGGAGTTCCCAAAGTTACCAGTTTTATCCAGTGTGACTCCTTTTTTTTCAATTTTTCTGCTCTCTTGCTCCCTGTAAATAGACATTTTCTGTTTTCCAACTGCCAGTGTGTAACTGGCAGAGAAAATGATGAAGGAGGGTGTGTATGCACTAGCCCTAGCTGTGGCATATCCTTGGGCACTGACGATGAGGCAGCAGAGAGGCCATAAGGTACCCAAGAGCTGGGGAGAAATTCAATCAGTCAGTGGAGGGAGAGGACAATAAGAACACCAATCCCTGTGTCAGTGTTTCAGGTCCAGGCATGGGGAAAGTCAAACTTTTCCATCCTTATCCTGAGCCCTTTATCCAGACCAACACACATCCAGGGTTCCTGCCTGGTCCCCATATTCCCCAGGGACTTTTGAGCTCCCCAAGCCTCCACGTTTGGGATTTTCTTCTGAGCAGACACCCACACCTGCCTGACCCACCCTCAGCGGGTGGACTCCCGGTCTGACCCTGGAGCAGGGCTGGAGGTCAGGGCCCAGCCAGCAGTGGGGGGTGGAAGATGTGCTGGCTTCATCTGCCCCTGGGAGGGCTGAATGTCTCTGCAGAGGAAAAGCCACCCCAAGACTGAAAAACAGATGAACAGCCAGAGACTCGGCGAGGGAGTGGAGTTGAGCCAGAGGCTGGAGCATCCCCCCAGCACCAGGGACGTGCTGCCAGAACACTTCCAGGCAGCCTGGAAAGCAGGAGAGGAGCCATGGGAAGCATTTCTAATGCGCCCAGAGTTGGGGAAACAGAGGCACAACAGGGGGGTGTGGGGTGGAGTTGTGGTCCCTTGGCCCCTCCAGCACATGGGCTCCAGTGGGGAGGAGGGGGCTGCCAGACCCCTCCCCCGGGCCCCCTAGGAGAGCCCCAGAGAGGAGAGAGGTGCCCTGGAGCGCCCAGAGTTCAAAGGCAGGAGCCTGAAAATCTGGCTCTGCTGCTCCCAGCCTGCAGTGCCCCTGCTCCAGCAGCCCTCACCACACTTCTCTGAGGGTGCCCCAGAGCTGAGGCTGCTCTGGGGGCTGCCCTGTGCCCCCACCCTGGGCAGGGGCTCTGCCAGCACCCACAGAGACTGGTACCCTCCCTGCAGCACCACAGGGGTGCAGTGGGTGCAGGGGACAGGAGTTTTTCCACCTGATGACATCCCAGGTCTGGCTTTGGGATCAGTTTGGGGCTGGCTGGACACCGTGAGTGCCAGGAAGGGCAGTGGGGTCACAGTGCTGAGATAGAGAGGTGCAGCCTGATGGTGCCAATGCTTTTGTCAGGTGGGACCATGTGTGGGACATCCTCCATCACCAAGGATCCTGCGGAGAGGCTGGCACTGCCCTGCTTCTCCTGGGATCATCCCTAAGCTAGTGGGTGATTCTCTTTAGATAAAAATGGGAAAAAAAAGAAAAAAATCCAAGCTGTAGCAAGTAGCATTCTGCTTTTTGGCTTTAGGTCAACTGTCCAACTTCTTCCAGATGCTCTAAAATGATTTAATTGTTGACCACCTTTAATTGCAATTCTTAAATCACCGGATTTTGGTTTGGGACCCAACACCTGCCTAGAGCTCTGCTATATCTGTTGTCCACGCTGCAGAGCAGGCCAGGATGTCTCCCCAGGATTGCTGTGGGGAGCTTGGTCATCTCCAGTGAATCCTCCTGCATTTGGGTGTAGAAAGAAATAACTGTCCTTGTACCGCAGATCTTGGGGTGCTGAGGGGGTCAGGGCAGGGATTGCAGGGATTACACATTAATTCCCCAACAGCAGGGTCCTGCTGGGGTGTCTTGGACTGGGTGTCCCAGGGAGTTGAGGACTGTGGCTGTGACATTCCCCAGCAGTAGAGCTGAGTTTGTGAGTGCCCATGGAAGGACAGGGACTGACCAGGAAGAAACAAAATCTTCCCCTGTACTTGGCACTGGTGAGGCTGCACCTCGAGTGCTGTGTCCAGTTCTGGGCCAGTTTAGGAAAGACCTTGAGATGCTTGAGCGTGTCCAGAGGGGCTTGGAACACAAAACCTGTGAGGAATGGCTGAGAGAGCTGGGGTTGTTTAGCCTGGAGAAAAGGAGACTCAGGGGTGATCTTATCACTCTATAACTCCCTGAAAGATGGCTGTGGTCAGGTGGGGTTGGTCTGCTTCTCTAGGCAGTACTGACAGAACCAGAGGACACAGTCTTAGGCTGCACCAAGGGAAATTGAATAATAAAGTACTGGAATGGCCTGCCTGGGGAGGTGGTGAAGTCACCATCCCTGGATGTGTTTACAAAAAGACTGGATGTGGCACTTGGTGCCATAGTGTAGTTCAGTTGTTAGGGCATGGATTGGACTTGATGATCTTGAAGGTCTCTTCCAACCTGGTGATTCTGTGAAAACCAGGGCCCAGACATTGCTGGAGCTGCAGGGGGAACAACCAGCACATCCCAGCACCCACCTGTCCCCGAGCAGGAGCCAGTGGGTGGCTCAGGGGGGATGGTGGCCAGCCCAGCCCCAAGTGGATACTGAGATGTGTCTCAGACAGATGTAAAGGTCTTCAAATACCCTGAAAATGTCCAAAAACTCTGTCAGGATCCCTGCCTAGGCCAGAAATTTTGGATTATTTGGAATAGTATTTTTTTTTTTTTTTCTATAGAATATTTTGCCTTAGGCTGGAAACCAGCCTGGACTTCATGATACTCAAACTGATGTCGCTGCTGAGCCAGGGCTGCCACTAACACAGAATAGCCCAAATCCCCCTCCTGGTAAGAAGAGCCCACAGGATCAGCACTGGGAAGGTTTCATGTGTCATTGGCAGAGCCATTGAAAGCTTGAAGTCTTCAGTGGGTGGCTCAGCTCTGTTTCAATAATGTCTTTCCACTATCCCAAAGGAGGTAATTCCTCCTTATTTAACAGAGCCTTTTCCATGTGCCAGGGGCACAAGACAGGAACCTGTGCTGTTCCTCAAGGGCCCCATGGCTTTTGGGGAATCCTCAGCTTTGGCACCTTCTGCAAACATTTCAGGCCTCCCCAAAGTATTGAAGCAGAGAAAAACAAATTGTCCATGATATTTCTAGAAGTGGGAGGTGTTTCTTGCATTTTGGGATAATTGTCCTCCTTTGGCATCCAGCCCTACAGCTGCCTCCTGTGGATTTGCTCTCTGTAGCCAAGTGGGAGGGTGAGTCCCGTGCCCATGGATGGAGGGGCTGGCATGGGGACCACCCTGAGCTGACCACCCTGAGACCACCCAAGGGGTCTGGAGCTCGGGGCTCCCAGAATAGGGGGCTGTGGCTGCAGGAGCAGGACATGAAACAGCACATCCCAAAGGGATGAGAAGCCTGTGCCCTGCCAGGCAATGAGAAATGGGAGTGTCCTGGAGGGGCTGATGTAATGGGGTGAAGATCAGTGGGACAGAAGATCTGGGAGAGGTCTCTCAGCCCCATGGGGAATATTTGGGGTCTGGACTGGGGCTGTGCTGGTTCCCAGGCCAGGCTGTGATGATTATCCAAATTCTGGCCCCTTTTCCATCTCAGGGCATCCCTCAGGTTTGTTGGGACTTGTTCACAGATGCAGCAGGGTGAGGAAATTCTGCCAGGGCTGCAGAAGGCATCAGCTCTTGAAGAACCATCCCGGGGAGCTTCCACTGCGCTGTCACCAATCCACAGAGCAGGTGGGACTGGTTGGATTCCTCTGGCAGCTCAAGAGGGGTGAGAGCTGCTGGATGCTCTACAGAGAAACACCCACAGGGGACCATTCCTCGGGACAAGTCCCGTCGCCCTTCACAACTTTATTGCCACCTGATCCTGCAGCCTTGCAATCACCTGGCTTAGGGGGTGACCTCGCTGTCCCATGGTCCCTGAGCTGTCCCACAGAAGAAAAACCTTCTCCCACACCGTGGTGAGTCAGTGGGGCATCATCTGTCCCAGTCCTGTGACAAACTGGTGCAGCTGGGGGTCTCCTGTCACCCCCTGGTGCTGGACTCTGAGTGTGGCAGTGAGGGGGGATGGATGTGATGATGAGTCCCAAAAGACACCAGAGGCTCAGCTGTAATTTCTAAGTCTGTCCTGGATGCTCTGGGAGCTGTTGTCTTTGCAAATTCCATTCCTCCAGCATTGCTTCAAGTTCATTTCTTCAAGGAGATTGGCTTCATGTGGGGCAGCTGATCTGCTCACAGGAGTCAGGTGCCTTTGCATTTGGAGTCCCAAGACCTTGAGGAACCAGAGACAATTGGGCAGTTCTGGCAGCCCCTGTCATGGGTGTGGGGATGATGCACCAGCACCCTTCAGGGAAGGTCCAGAGGGGGAAAATGCCCCTTCCCTCTAAACATATGCCAGGGGGTTCACTTGTAAGAGACTAAACACAGGTGACCTGTAGGTCACAGGGACATTCAGGGACGAGGAGCTGTGCCTGGGGACCTGGTCCTGGCTGGGTCTGACCTCCCCATACAGCTCTCTGTGAATTTTCTGTTGGCATCTATCCCCTTGGTGGTAGCCCGTGGGGAACCCTTCCCTTCAACCAGTAGCTCCCAGTAACGGGGATATTTAATTGATTTGTAGCAGCAGCAGAAGCACATGGACAAATCACAGAATCACAGAATGGTCTGAGTTGGAAGGGACCCACAAGGATCATTGAGTCCAACTCATAAGTGAATGGGGATCAAACCCATGACCTGGGTGTTATCAGCACCCAGCTCTGACCCATGGAGCCAATGCCAGATATATTTTTAGTATTTTGCTCTGCATTTGCCCTCAGCTCTGCCCTACCCCATAGATTACCAGCCTGATCCTTCCCACCCCGGCAGCTCAGAGTGGGGTCCAAGGCCCAGGTAGCCCTGATAAAACAACTTATCACCTGGAGGCAGCTGCCTGTCGTTTGTGAGCCGGGGTGGGGATGGGACTCACAACATCCCCTCTTTGTCAGCTGGGGAGGAGGGCTGGGAGATCTCGGTCCCCTGTCAATCCCTCTGTGCAGTCCCGTGGCAGAGCCAGGGCTTTGAAACCCATGGGAAAACCCCAAATCTAGGGGTCCCATTGCCCCATCCTTCTCCTGCCCTTTCCTTCTCCTCACTCCGAGTCCCAGCAGAGGATGAAACCTGAGACTGGAGCAAAAGGCATCCGAAGCAGCCCCCGCCCCATCCCCGGAGCTGCGGGAATGCAGCGCCTTTGTCACGGGCTAATTTTGGCTCCTCTGTGCTCCGAAAACAATCCCAAGGCATCCGGGAGGAAAGATGCTGGAGGCCTGGCCCCGTGGGGGCTTTTCCTTATAAAGGTCTAACGGGGCTGGTTAAAGCCTCCTCCTCCTGCTCGGGGGTGAGAGCAGATCCTCTGCACTGGGGTCTGGAGCCAGGGAAGGGTCCTTGCAGGGGTCCCGGGGCTGGGCTGGATGCAGGGGGGGTGTCCCCTGCCCACTGGGATTTGCTTGGTGCAATTCACACGGGGATGGCACTGCCACTGCCACTGCTGCTGTCACCGATTTCTCAGCAGCTCCTGCTGGTGTCCAGGCAGGGAAGAAGCTGGGAAGGCTCTGCGGGATGGGGCTGTCTGTGCTCCCCACCATGGGAGCTGCCTCACTCCTGCAGCTGCGTGTCCTTCCCGGCCATAAAAGCCCCAGGATTAACATGCCAGGCGTTGTCCCTGCTGGGCCCCACGATGGGAATTGTTTGCTCCTAAATTTATCTCTAAAAATATCGTGGGGAACAGGTGTTGCCTGCCCTGCAGCCCTTGTCATGCAAAGGGACACTGGGCAAGGGGCTTTGCAGGAAGCAGTGGGGACAGACAACAGCTTTTCCGCTGCTTTTCATGGGGAAAACCTCAGGGCCTGTGAGAGGCTGGGAGTTGCTTGAGCATGCCAAGCTGTAGTGCTGTGCTGGGTGAGTGGGGCTGGTCCCTCTCCTTAAAGAGGGGACTGCACCTTCCTGTCCCACCCCACCTGGCCTGAAGCATGACTCCACATTTGCTGCTTTACACCATCATCCCTCAGCAATGCAGCCTGGTGAGGTTCACTGTCCTGCTCTGGTGGCTCCCAGGAGGCCCCTTGGCCAGTGCTGTCCTGTGTGTGCCCCATTGTGCAGGGGCCAGCATGGAAGCAGCTCCCACGCTGTTCACACCCCCTGCTCTGCTTTTTCCAGCATCTCTGGAGCTTTGGCACACTGGACAGATGCAAGGCAGAGGTGCCAGGAGGATCCAGCCCATCCCCATGGCATCACCAGCTTGGAGCAACCTGGGATAGCGGAAGGTGTCCCTGCCCAGGGCAGGGGTGGGATTGGATGATTTTTAAGGTTTCTTCCCACTCAAACCATTCTGGGCTGATTCCCATGCAAACAGCCCTGAAATTCTCTGCACCAAAGGGGGTTTGTGGGTGCCCTGGGAGTGCAATGACACACGGGTGACCTGCGTGTGTCCCCGTGTTCCAGGCGGTGCCCCAGGTGTGAACAGCAGTCCCAGCACGCCCAGGGCTTGCAGCAGATGCCTGCAGAGGAGGGGATTTGTGCTATTTTTACTGACCACTTGCAGGCAGAGCTGGGATTCAATACCCCCCACCAGCCACAGCCCCGGCAGAGCGCGGCTGTCCCAAGGCCAGGCATCACCTCCCTACTGCACAGCCAGGTAAGACACTGCCACTGCCCCGTGTCCCCCTGGGGGTGTGCTGGTGCTGACACGGGCACGAGACCCCCAGCACCTGCACGTGACAGAGAGGAATCCCCTGCACGTGAATTTGCCTGAATTTCTCCTCCTCTCTGAGGTGGATCAGACATTTCCGCTGCTCTTGGAGAGAGGATTGGTGAGGCTGCAATGGGGACAAAGACTTTGGAGCTGATATTTGCCTGTTTTTTTCCAAAAGATGGCAAACAGGACTGTTTGGGGAGCACTTGCCTAAGAGTTCCAGCCTGGCTCACTGGTGGAGGTTCAGGATGAGAACAGAGTGTGAAATTGGGGTAGCTGGGAGAGTGTTGTGGTTTGTCTCCAGCCTTCTGAGATGGGGGGAGATGTCAGGATTCACTTTGTTTGGGTTTATGGGATTATTTCCTTTAAGGCTTTACATGATCCAGTGGTTCAGTAAGCTTTCTAAGCTTTTTACAGCTGGGACAGTGCAAACAGTGCAAAATTAACTTGTCCAGATCCTCTTGTCCCCATCAGGCAGTTAAGTCTCTGATGGATGCTCCAGATCCAGCTGGAGTCCAAAAGTCCTGGCACTGGGGATTGCTGGGGATGTCTCACTGGCACAGCCAAGTCCCTGCTGTTTTTTGGGAAGCCAGTTTAGGACTATTTGGCCCTAAAATGTGACTGACCTTGGTAGAGGTCATGAGCTCGAGGTGTGGTGTGGATTCCATCCCAAGGAATGCTGGGCTCTGCTCCAGAGGGGGACAATGGAAACGCTGAGAGGCTGTGCCTAGCCCTCAACAGCTCCAGGGAGAGAAAGGCTCCTCTGCCACCCCCGAAATAAAATGGGAGCCAGCAGTTGGGACCCAGCCTGCTCAAGGCACCAATGCTGCTTGGTGTCCTCTAGGATATTTGTTACAGCACCAAAAATCTCCACAAAGGCAGGAAACAGGATCTGTCTGATGTGGTTTGAGGACAAAGAAATTTCTGTTCTTGGGATTTTTCCCTGTAAATCCAGGGATCTGGATTGGGAGGCTCTAGGGGAGATGATTCCTGCTGAGATTTTATTACATTCTTCCCCCCACCAAATTCCACTTATTCAGGACATGTCTCTGGCTGAGCTGTAGGAGCATGGGAGGGGAACAGGGACAAGGGGACAGAGCTAGGAGGTGCTCTGAGATTTGTTTGGCACAGGCTCCACACAAACCTGGGAGCAGCTATTTGAGACCAGTTTTTCATTTCTGCCAGCATGAATCTTTGGGTTCTAAAGCAGTTTCCAAATTTCAAAATTTGGGGGGCATGCAAAAGGATCAAGGCAAAAAAATCCCAGCTTATCAATTTCACTCCTGAAAAATGCTGTTTGAGGAGGAATAAATTTTAAAACATTTAAAAAGGATTGGTATTTCCTGCTAGATTTTCCTGCTGCTTGGGCTCCTAGGGTGCCCCAGCTGCTCAGCACAGGAGGGGTCAGAGGGGCCACAGCAGGGTTAGAGGAGCAGCTGCCAGGGCTGAGGATCACTAGGCAAATGTAAAATAGGAAACCCTGAGTGTTTCACCTGGAATGTGGCTGCTGAAGGATCCTGATCAGCTGTGGGCACTGACTTAGACAATCCCAGAATCATTTGGGTTAGGAAGGACCTTAAAGACCACCCAGTTCCACTCCTGCCATGGGCAGGGACACCTCCCACTCTCCCAGGTCCCAGGTTGCTTCAAGCCCTGTCCACCCTGCCTTGGACACTTCCAGACATGGGGCAGCCACAGCTTCTCCGGGCACCCTGTGCCAGGGCCTCATGGACAAGAATTTCTTCCCACTATTCCATCTAACCCTGCCCTTCGGCAGGGGAAAGACATTCTCCTTGTCCTGTCCCTCCATCCCTTGTCCCAGAGTCCCTCTCCTGCTCTCTTGGAGCCCCTTTAGGCACTGAAGGGCTCTTAGATCTCCCTGGATCCTTCTCCAGACTGGACAACCCCAGCCCTCAGCCTGGTTCCAGAGCAGAGTTGTTGCCCTTTGCTCTGGCACTCCCCGGATGGGTTTTTGCTTTCCCATCCCTGCTATTGCCCACGGGAGCTGCAGAACAGGACTCCCTGAGCCGACACAATGGGGGAGCCCCGCGGCACCCCCGTTTCTCCTGAGATTTCCAGCCTCCATCCCTTGCCCCGAGCTGGGGCGGGCGACGCAGCCGGCGGGAGAACAGCTCGGAGCTTGGGAAAAGCCCCGAGGACGGAGGCCGAGCCCTGCAGGGCCGGCTGGCGGCACGCTGGAGCTTGCCCGAGATGCAGTCAGGTTTTCCTGGAGCCGGGCGGCTCGTCCCGTGCTCCACAGGGATGGAGCTGCTTCCCTCGGCCGACAGCGCGGGGCAGCAGCGCACCTCGGCATCGCTCCCTGCTGCCTTCTGCCTCTGTCCGTTTGGGATTGGCACCTTGGTTCCAGCTTCTTTCCCTTTCTTTGGCAGGGAACAGCACACGCCGCGATGCCAGAGCCGTGAGTAGCTGCAGTCCCTGGGATCCCATAAAGCCTTGCCCGGCTGCGCTTGTCCCTTTGGAGAGAATCAACTGCCCTGCCCTAGACCTCTGTGCCATTCCCCTTGCAAAAACTGTCTTTAAATGCAAATTGTTTACCCTTTCAGTGTCCCAGTTCAAACCTCTTTCCTGAAAATGCGGATCTGACGGGGTGCAGCACCTCTGGTTTTGTCCTGAGGCTCTCTGTTGCACATACTACACTCTGTACAAATACAACGCTTTCCCTGATGAGCAGAGAAGGGAGAAACTCTCTGTAAAGCTTTCCTGGAGCAATGACCTGGGGGTGTCCCAGCCCTGTGAACCTGAGCAGGATCCAGGCATCCTGACCCAGCTGAAGTGGGAGTAGGGGAATGAGGGTGTGTGGACCCTAGGGACTGAGCTGGGGTTGGCATGATGGGCACAGTGCCAGCTCACCTGTCACACCTGAGTGACATTTTGGCTTTCTTAGCTGTGGCCCTGAGCTCCCACTGCATTTCCAGAGGGCACCTTCAACTCAGACGTGGCTCACATGCTGGTGGCAGCTGTGAGATACAAAAATAAGGAACCAACCGCATCAACACGAGACGCTTTCCTTGACTGTCCCCTCTTTTTTACTCTCATTCTTTGATGCCCTGTTTCTCTTCTCTTGTTTTTTCTGCTCCTCCCTGGCCGCTCACCTGCCTGTAGAGAGGTAAGTGCCTTTCCCTTTGGGAGAAAATCTCAATGCTGCTCTGCATTTGCTGCGCGTTTGTTTTCAATGGGTGTTTTCTTACCCTTCCCTTTCCCCTAGAGAAAATCCAAGATCACAGCCTCACGCAAACTCTTGTTGAAGGTGAGTCCTGAGGGCTGGAAACTCCCTGGGGTTTGTCTTGCTGGGGGAAAGGAGCCGGGTTGGAGCGCGGGGTTGGTGGGACAGGCATGAGGAGGAGCTCCAGGATGGGCTGTGGGGAGCAGCTCCCACCCCACCTTGCTCTTCTCACTCATGTGGGATTTGTGGTCCAAACAAACCTCCTCTTCACTGAGGTGGGGAGAGACCCCCACACCTTCAGCTCTGAAGCCTCAGCTCGTTTGTGCTCCAGCACAAGGCTGGGAGCTCCCCAGGCTCTGGCTTGGGATAAACATTCCTTGTGCCAGCAGAGCCCACATCAGCACCCAGCGGGACCAGGGCCCCCACAGCCCCCAGTGCCCCCCCTGCCCCCAGGGCCCCACACCAAAGCTCTGGGGAGGCTTTGATGTGTGTTTGGGGACAGCAGGGAGAGGGTTGGCACACGAGACTCTCCCATCCTACAGACATTGTGTGAGTGGCTCAGGGGGAACCAGGGGCCTGTTTAATTCACATTTCTGCCATTTCCTTGTGCTCACAGAGTTTGATGCTGGCCAAAGCCAAGGAGGAGTGGGATCAGGAGATTGTGGACAAGCAGGCAGAGAAGGAGAGGTACCTGTCTGAGCGGGTCACTCCACTGCACACCAGTGGGCTCTCCTTGAGCCAGCTCCAGGTATTCCTCAGGCCCTAGGGTGGAGTGAGCTCTTTGGGAGAATAAAGGGACCTCACTCATGGCTCTCCTGTTTTCCTGGCCCCCAGGACCTGTGCAGGGAGCTGCATGAGAAGGTGGAAATTGTGGATGAGGAGAGATATGACATTGAAGCGAAATGCAACCATAACACCCGGGAGGTAGGAGAGAGGACAGGCTGGTTCCATCTGGAAACTCCCTCCCAGTGGCAGCTCTGGCCTCAGTGGGGAAGTGTCATGGACCAGACTGAGCTGGGATATGGGACAGACACCAAGGTTTTCTCAGGGCTGGTGTTTGCTCTGCAAGGCATTGCTCACAGCAAGGTTCATCCCTGCCCAAGGGAGCCCAGGTCCACAGAGAGGCTCCCTGTGGGTCTGAGAGCTTCTCATGGTACAGCTGCCACCTGAGCAGGCTGGGCCCAGCCCGTGGCCCAGCTCTGAGCCTGAGTGGACAGAACCTTGGTGGGGGTGGTCCTGCAGGAGAGGTGCAGACCCCTCTGGAGCTCGGTGCTGGCAGAGCCTACTGCTTCCCATAGGGGCTCTTTGTGCAAGGCAGCCCTGCAGTGACCTCCCACTCCTCCTCCTCCCCTGCCCCTGCAGATTAAAGATCTGAAAATCAAAGTTCTTGATCTCCGAGGGAAGTTCAAGCGCCCTCCCCTGCGCCGGGTTCGTGTCTCAGCCGATGCCATGCTCAGGGCTCTGCTGGGCTCCAAGCACAAGGTGTCCATGGATCTCAGGGCCAACCTGAAGTCTGTCAAGAAGGAGGACACGGAGAAGGTGAGTAACTCCTCTGGAGGCTGGAGATGGACACACTTCTAGGGGTGCCCTTGCCCTTCTCCAGGGTACCCTGTGTTCACCCCTTATCAGCCTTGGAAGAAGCCTTGTGAGTCCATTCCCATTGTGGGGTGTTGTGGGACCACATAGGATCAGTTTGACTGGGCCAGGCAACTGGTGGATGGTAACAAGTGAGATTTAGGGCTGTGTCTGTGGTGCTCTTCCCTCTCAGAGTGTGTGGGGGTCTCTCACCTGGGCCCCCTTGGCACCACTGCTGAGCTGCACATGCAGAGTCTGATCTTTGATCTTGTAGGGAGCCAGGAGCGCTCCTGTTGGGCACAATCACACCCAGAAAACTCCCAGGGAACTCCCAGACCCAGATTAGATAAAACAGAGCAGCCCAGCACTTGGCCTGGGATAAATAGCCTAGTTCCCACCAGCTTGGCAGAGATGTGAGAAGGGAAAGTCTCAAAGCCAGTGATGCCCAAACCTGCCTGAGGTGTGCAAATGCCCCAACACTAGCAGCTGTGCCTCATCCCCAGGCATAGCTGGGGATCCCCTTTCCCCAGGTTTCACCAGCTTGTTCCAGCTCAGCAGATTGAATGAGAATTGGATGAGAATATCAATTTTCAGCTGGATTTTTCTTTGTCTCCCCCATTGTGGTATAGCACTTTTCTAGGCCTTTGGACAGAAAACTGTGCTTACAGCCCTGGGCACCAGGTGGAGAAGGGATCTGGGTTTGTTCTAGATGTGGTGGGATGGTGTTAGGGCACAGCTTGTAATCTACGAATGCTGGGGGTTGGCAGAGCAGACACCTGGGCTCCCAGAGCTGCTGTCACCTGCCCAGAGCTGCTGCCACCTCCTCTGTCTGCTCTGGAAGTGTCTGCCAGGCTCCCACTGCTATACCAACAATCCCAGTCCCCACCAAAGGCTCACAGAAGGTGGAGGTGGGAGGGCAATGCAGGAAGTGTTTTTACTTCAGTAAAAACATTTGCCCTACTGCGCTTGTGTAAACCCAAAGTCCAACGCGGACTTTGTCCAACGTCTTCCTCCTAAAGAAATTTTTCTGGGATTATTGAGCCTTCTGGTGCATGAATGCAACTTGGCCAGGCTTTGGGGAGGGGAGTATCCACATGGATCCAGATCTCCCCCACAGTTTGCCACCTTCCCAGCCAGCTCCTTGTGCAGGGACACATGGCAGAGAGACAGTGGGCAGCTGTGTCCCCCAGCTGCGGGCCCTGTGCAGGGGAAGGGATGGGGCAGGGCTACCAGACCCTCATCCCCAGCCCTGTCCCAGACCCTCATCCCCAGCCCTGTCCCTCTCACAGGAACGCCCTGTGGAAGTGGGCGACTGGCGCAAGAACGTGGAGGCCATGTCTGGCATGGAGGGGAGGAAGAAGATGTTCGATGCCGCCAAGTCCCCCACGGGGCAGTGAGAGGTAGGGCCGGGTCCTGATCCCCCTGTGCTCCCTCAGCCTCCCGGGCTGGGTTGGAGAGAAGCAGAAATGCCCCACCCCCCACAAAAAAAGGCACCCCATCCCCACCTTGGCTGGGGTCTGTCCCACACCTCCCTGCAATGAGGTCCCTGCCAGCCCCTCTGCTCCTCTCCTGAGTGCTCCCCTCTGGCTGTGCTGCCTGTGCCACCCTCATCCCGTGGGCATTGCTGGCACCTTCAGGCTGCTGGCAGTGCCCAAAGCCACCCCTCTGCTGTTTCTTTCCCACAGGAGCACTGGGAAGAAGAACATCCCCATCCCTGCTGCCAGCCTGCCCTTGCTGCTCCCTGTCCCTTTGTGCCCTTCCCTGAATTCCCACTGAGCTGAAACACAAGGACAATGGTGTGGGAAGGAGACCTGAGATTTTTCCTTCCAGTAGTGCCCTCAGCCCTGCTTCTGCACAGTGTCCCCCCTCCATCAGCCACACAGGCCGTGCTGTCCCCAAGGGCCACTGGCCACCCATTCCCCCCCCAGCCCTGCAGAGATGCCCCAGAAGCAGCTGCTGCTCCCCCTATGTCCCATGCCTGGTGGCTCAGCCCAAGATGTGTCACCCCAAGATGTCCATGTGTGCATTAAAGAACTGTCCTGGGCCGAGGTGGTGTGGGTTCATCACTGGGGGAACTGCCCAGGGCCAGGGCCAGGTCACCCTGCAATGTCCCCATGCTGGCACTCTGACACCACTCTGGGGTCACACAGGCTTTGGGCTCATCCCTTCCAGCCCCAGGTTCTCCTCATATCCCACCAGCTCTGCTGAGGCCCCTGGCCCCATTCAGGACCACCCTTGCTGAGTCTCAGGGGTGCAGCAGCTTCTCAACCGCCAGCCCGGGTGAATAGAGCTGCCTGTTCTCCAAGCCCCGCTTCCCTTGTTTTGGAAAAGCCTTCAGAGCTCCAGACACCAATTCCCTCACAAGCACTGGAGCTGTGGCAACTGGGGCAGCCCCATTTCAAGGCTTAATTCCAGAGGTGAATCCATATTTCAGGTCCAGCATTCTTTGCTTCCCCCCCAGCCCAACCAGTTCCTCTGTCACAGCACCCCAAACAGCAGCTGGTCAGTTAAAGCAGCTGGGAAAGTGGCAGCTCATTCTGGAGCAGGGCTGGAGAGGTGAATTAGTGAGAATTCAAATTACATGGGGTGTCCTGACTGGGGGCACTGCAGGACATGCTCAGCCCACACACACAGCATGCTCTTGGGAGTTGCAGCAGTGCATTGTCTATGTTCCCAGGTATCCAGAGGAATTGCAGCACCCACAGATTCAAGCCCACACCACACCAGGGTGTGTTGCAGCACTCTCCATCCCTTTGGAGTGAGCCTGTAAAGTGCAGAAAATGCAATAAAGTGGGAGCAAAGGGCAGGTCCCAGACAGGGCTGGAAGGAAACTGTTTCAAATAGTGTGTGGGCTCCATAATTTTCGATGCAGTTGAAGAGAGATCAACCTTCCCAGGAAAACACAGCATTCCCTAAAGAAAGGAATGGGAAAGGATGGCCCCATGCAGATGGCTCCTGCAGGACTTCCCACAGCAGACTCATGCTCATGGCTGGCAGTGGGAGTGAGGGAGAGGCTCTGGGAGGTGGGTTTGGGTTTGTCTCCAAGACAGCTGAACTCCTCTGGCATCAATCCTTTGGCCAATTCAGGGATACTGAGCCAAGCTGCTCCCTGTCCCTGGGCACAAGAGGGTGAGGGAGGAAACTGCTGGGGACACTCCTCTAGCCCAGCCACCAGCACTCAAGGCTGCCACAGTACCCTGTAGCCCCTTCATGGAGGATTCAAAACTCACCAACTCACTCCCCAAATCAGTAATGGATTGGAGGAGGCTGCCACTGGAAAATTTGCTCCCTTAGCTCACTCTTTGGGATGTTCAGTCCTTGTGCTTCCACCCGACCCTCCATCCCCTCAGCATCCTCCTGCAGGACTGGAGCAGTTGCAATGGTACACAGAGGCTTTCCCACCCATCTTTTTACCTTTTCAGGGTTAATTTGGCCAAGCAGCTGCAGCCTAGCAGGGTGCCAGGACTCCTTTTTCCTCATTCCAGGCACCCCAGGACAAGCTCCAGGCAGGCACAGCCTTGGAAGTCTTGGCCAACACCAGTGACAGCTCCCAGGGGTGACCGGAGATGGTGTGTGGTGACACCCCAGCATCTCCCAGGGCCCCAGCCTGCCGCACACTGGAGGCAGAAGGTTTTGGTTGGCAGCTCACACCTCCAAGCTCAGGGCCCAGGCAGGAGCACTGCCAAGGTCTGAGATCCTGGGATCTCTCCAGGTATCCCCAGAGGGAACTCACACAGGTTCTGGCAGAGGAAGAAAGATGTGCAGGGAGAGTTAATAACTGTGACCTGACAAACTGGTAGAGCTGGAAAATGCAAGGTTTCATGGAAACAAAGCCTTCTTCAGGCCTGGAAAAGAAGCAGAAAATGGCACATCAGGGGCTGAGAAGAGTTCTCTGAGCTTAGTACAATTATGCTAATTTGGTGATTGAAGAAGAAGAGTGGAGTTTGTGGGGTGGAGAGGGATGGAAGAGAGATGAAAGTCCATAGGGGTGCTGGCTGCTGTGCACCAGGCCCTCGTCAATGCTGGGCACAGGCTGTCCCTGTCCCTGTGTCTGTCCCTGTCCCTGTGCCTGTGCCCAGCCTGCCCTCAGATCCTGCTCACCCGAAACTGCTGCAGAGCCAAATCTAGGGGCTCCCCAGGGTGATTCTGTAGCCTCAAAGGCAGCCATGTATGCTCCTCAAGGTCCCTTGTCACGGGCTACAGGTGGCTTTGTGGGGCCACCTTGTGTTTTAGATTGAGTAGGGAGAGAAAAACCCACCTCCAAAACTTTTCTCTCTACAAGATTCCCTACTTTTTCAAGGTATAATGCTCCCCAGTCACTGGGTCCCCTTTTCATTCCTCTCTGGTGGAAAACCACACTGCCATAGAAAAACCATGTTTTACAGATTTCAGTTTTATTAGGAACAGAGAAAAAGTGCAGGGGAAAAAGTTCTATTAGTGGGACTGAATCTCCAGGGGAAGATGGAACAGTCAGCTCTGAGCTCTCCTGGCTGGATCAGGGACTGGGATCCAAGTTTTCCTCTCCATCTCTGCTCTGGAGCTGCTCCTGTGGCCCTGGAATCCCAGCTCTCCCCATGTCACCTGGCTTCCCTCACCCCACAGCTCTCCAGTCCCATGGTTGTTTCCCTCCCAGGTGACAACAACCTCAGTTTCTGCTCACTGAATTAGAAAGGAACCCACCAGTACATTTTTACTGAAAATTCAGCCCAAATGGAGGACTCACAAGGCTGTTCTCAGGAAGTGGGACTGATGCTGGAGGACTCACTGGTGTCTCTCTCTAGAGGAACTCAAAGTCAGCCCTGTCTCCTTGAGCTGAGCAGAGCCCAGTCCATACTGTCCTACAGTTTGCTCCACTGCAGCCTAGACCCCTGAAAGAAAGCAAAGCAAAGCACTAGAATCTTAAAATTACAAAAATTCAAAATTAAATTGGACAGTAGGAAAAAAAATATCAAGACAGTATGGACTTCTGAAAACATCCCTCCTTGGTTGTAACGTGGTTCCTTCCAAGTTACAGGAGCTGTGTGATCTCCTTGCTGACCAGTCATGCTCAGAGACACCTGAACTGTGCTCAAATATTTCCCTGAATATTTGCAGCTCAGCTGGAGGCTGGAGCTGCAAAGGGAGGATGGGAGTAAGGTCAGTGGTGATGGGCAACCTTGGAGTGGGAGGGAGTGAAGTTTATTCCATGGCCTCTGCAGATGACTGTAGCATCTTGCCCTGCACAGGGCTGGCACAGGCTGCAGTCCCTGAGGTGAAGCTGAAACATCACCCTGGGACCCCTTTGGGTTCTGGGTACAGAATCAGACCCCACGGCAGGGCCATGGCACAACCCCCTGTCACCCCTGACTCATCACAGCTCGTCCTGTGTGTCCTCTGTGGAGAAAACCAGGAAGAAATTTTCCCCTCCTGGAGCCTCCCAGGCTCAAGTGCTGCACTCCAGGGAAGAGCAGGGCTCAGGGTGAGCAGGGCACATCCCTCTTGTCCAGCTTCCCCTGCTGGGCCTGAGCCCTGTCCCACTGCTCATGGATCCCTCAGGAATCAAAACCAGTTCAGGGGTGTCCAGGGACAGGACAAGGAGCAATGGCCACAAACTCTAACATCAACGTGAGGAAGAACTTTGTTCCTTGGAGGGCACAGAGCCCTGGAACAGCTGCCCAAGGAGGGCCTGGAGTCCCCCTCTCTGGACACATCCCAAACCCACCTGGATACATCCCTGTGTCCCCAGGCTCCCAGTGACCCTGCCTGGGCAGGGGGTTGGACTGGCTGATCCCCCGAGGTCCCTTCCAGCCCCAGCCACCCTGGGATTCTGTCACTCCCTGTGCTGTGAGGGTGCAGTTGTCACAGAGCTGCTGACAGCGAGCCAGCTCTGTTCTGCCCATCACCTGAGAAGTTTGCACTGAGGTGTCACTTTTGAGGGATATCCCTTGTTTGCCATTGTTAGACCTGGAGTGTCACAGGGAACGGAATGGGAACCTGAAGGACAATAAGGCACCATGGTGGAATTTCTTTTTTTAATGAAAGCTAAATTCTAAAGGAAAATAAGCCCCCTGGTAGCTGGTGCCAGGCAGTTCAGACAATGATTATTCCTTTCCTAGGAATATTTCCTTTCCTAGAAAAGGCTGTGATTTTGGTTCAGTTTCTGAGCAAGCACCAATTCCAGACTCTTCTACAAAGCTCTCTCGTACCATCACACACATCTCCCCAAAAGCTGAATACATTTTAGAGGGAAGGAGAGAGCAGAGCACCATCCCAGGGGTTCAGGGAGACCTCCAGCTCCTCCCAGAGATTTTAAATGCTGGTGAGACCTCTGGGAGCTATGGCACCACTGAAGTGTTGGGATGGAGCCAAGCAAGAGGGAAAACTCCTTTTCCTGGCCATGGAGCCCCATGTATCAGCTCAGGAGGAAAGCCTGGGAAGAAAATGCTGCTCCACCATGGCAGAGCAGGAGGGATGAGCCTCAGGAGACAGGGAGGAGTTGAGCCATGGCTGAGGGACCAGCACACCACAAGGGATGGAGGTGGAGGGTTCATGACTGGGCCCCAGGAGAAACTGAGGAATGCCATAATTACAGCACAGCTGTGGAAACTGGGAGCTCTCCACCACCCTGTAGCCAAAGAAAGAGGCTCTGTAGTGTGACGAGACACAGGACACTGTTCCCAAGGGAAAAACCAGCCCTGTTGAAACTAGTCTAGCTCCTTAGAAGGTATTAATGAATTCTGCTGATCACACCAGGGGAAGCTCTGGGCTCCTCCTTGGGCAGGTGCAGTTCCCCTGGGCAGAGAAGGGGAGAAGGGTTTGGCCCTGGAGCTTCCCCGCTCAGGGCACATCCTGCAGCTCTCCTCCCTCGGCCACAAGCACAGAGCCTTCCCCTCGGGGCTGTGAGTCTGGAACAGCAGATGGGACAGCCTGGAGAATGGAGTGAATCTGGATAAACATCAGGCTGGTTCTCTGAGCATCTCTTCGCTCACAGACTCATTCTCTGCCTGATTTCATCACCCTCAGGTCTGGGGACCTGCAGCTTGAGCTGTGCTTTGAGGATGAGCTCAGGGTGGCCTAAATAACTTTGTTAAGGGAAATCCGGTCTGACAAAGTGACTGTTGTTTGCTGAAAGCATCAATGAGCCTGTGGATAAGGGTGACCTGGGAGACAAGCATTTTCCTGGGTTTCCAGCAGCAAAGACCAAGCACATCTCAGAGGAAAAGTCCAAACAGAACTAAATAATCAACCAGCAGAGAGGAAACAGTAGTGAGATAACAAACTGCTGATAATTCCTGCAATTTTGTTACAGCAGAGGGTGAGACTGGTGATGCAGACATTCAGAAAGATCTGGCAGCACCTGGAGTTTGGGGATAAAGCGGCAAAGGAGGTTTAGAGGGGTATGAAGTGGCACATGGGAAAAATCTAGCATGACTTCATCTATGAGATGAGGGGCTCTGGGATGCTTTACCTCCTCAGGAGTGAAATTTTGAGGTTATGGTGAACATGAAAAGACGTGAGGAACATCAGGGAAAACAGGAGGTCCATGACAGCAAACATCTCCAGACATGAGAGGTGAATGCTTTGTGCTGCCATTCAGCCCAGCAGGACCCATCCAAGATAAAGGAGATTTCCAGCAGTGGGGAAGAGGCCTTGGGAATTTCTTGCTGGAGGATATTTTCTCTACTGACCATTTTCCTGGGTTTGAGAGAAACAGGGCAAACCCATGGAGGAGAAACTCTCTGAGGGATCTTGAAAAAAAGAGGAAATTCTGTTTAGCTCCAAAGGTTTTTCAGCTGCAAGTAAGGCCCTGGGAAGGGGCAAGTGTCAGTAAGTGGGCGAGTGTCAGCCAGGCTCATCCTCCACCTAATCCCCGGGCACAAAATGCCCATCTAGAATTTCTTCAACTTAATAACCAGAGGAATTGCAGACTGGGAGGTTTTATATTCCTTTGCTGTGTAGATCCTAGCTAGGGGTGTTCTTTCACTGCCACGTTCAGTCTAATCCTTTGGAAAACCCTGCTAAGTCCTGTGCTCCAGTGCTATCCTTTGGCAATGAGTTTTGTGAGCACCGTGCTTGCTGTGCATTAATCACAGAGCTTTTATTGCTCTAGAGGAGCTGCTCATGCTGGACTGCTATATATAGTCTGTCAGCAATTAGCAGGATGCTTGCAAGGTTATTTAAGTAATTTTTTTTCCCTTATGCCACAACTAACTGAATTCTCTGTATATATGAAAACACTTGAAAGACGAGCGATTACTGCAAGAAGAAAGAAGAGCCCTGCTTGGTGCAGGTGGCTTGTTTGACAGGGCTATCTCCTAGAAATGGGATTTTAATCAGGAACCTTTGATTAAAATCATTGCTCAGGTCATGGCACGCCCCTGTGGGCTGGAGGCATGCAGGGCCAGCTCAGCCTCCCAACCAGTTCCTTGGGCTGGTGCAGGGATGGATCCCACTGGGAGTAGAGGTTGTACTCAAGGGGTCCTGGCTGACATTTCCTGCAGGGAATAGGGCCACAGCAGTGGGAGCACTGGGGTTATGGCAATGTTGTGGAAGGATCCGGGTTGGGATCAGGCTCTGCTGTGCCTGGGCCCCCCATCCACCCCCAAGACAATCCCCATTACCCCACTAAAGGCAGTGTCCCCGTGGCTTCACACCTGCCCTTGGCAGGAGGGGTTTCCCTGCAGGCTGGGGGTCTCAGAGCACAGCCAGAGGGGGGGGGGATGGGTTTGATGGGCTGGGTCCAGGTGCGGGATGAGTCTGGGCACACAGCTCCCCTCTGGCACCGGGCACACAAAAATTGGATCCCCTCATGCTCCAGCCCCCTCCCCCGAGACTCTGTGAGTCCTCACTGCTGCAGCAAAGCTCATGAATGGGGAGACCTTGACAGCTCCATCTGAGACATCTAGAAAGGGCTGGAAGAGCAGGGGACCCTCCCAAGCTCTTTGGAAAGGGCTGGACTGCGCCCAGCCGGAGGTGTTTTAATGACTGTTTTGGATCCTCGGGAGCCAACCTCCTCCCACTCAGCCCGGGGTAATTCACCTCCTCCGCCGGGCTGCAGGAGTTGTTGACTGGTGGATTGTGGCTGGTAGAACAGGTTCTCCGCAGGGAGTTGTCTCTGAAACCCTGGGAGACGTGGATGGCCCGAGCCGCGGGTCCCGGCTCGGAGCCTGGCAGCGGGGAGGGCTCTGGGTTTGCGTGGCACTGCTGGGCAGGGCGGCTCTCGCCCCGCGCCGCTGGCACACAAATCACAGCCCTGCCTGTGTCAGGTAGATAAGGAACCATGTGATGCAGCTGGAGGGGAGCGGGTGGCAGGCAGGGTAAAGGTGCACAGGGAAATAACCTTGCAGGGAGTTCGTCCCTCCCTTCTCGGGGAGCAGTGTCCGGGCAGCGCTGATCCCCGAGGCTCCCACGGCACCTTGGCCTGGATGTCTGCTCAGGTTCTGGGGGCTCTCTGAAACTCCCAGGAAGCAGGAATGTCCTTCAGCAGAAGGAACTGGTCCGATCTCTCCAGGTAAGTGCTGTGTATTAATGCTTGACCCTTTTCACCAGGGAGGGGTGAGGCTGGGCTGCTGGTGGCCGAAGGGGCTCGGGGAGGATGGAAAGAGGGGGCAGCTGCCCTGGGAGTGGCATTTGTTGTTTGCAGAGGTGAATGCTCACCCACGGAGAGCCCGGCGCTGCTGGAGTTTCTGGTGGCTGGGCAAGACCAGAAGCGTTTTTGTTTCTGCTGCCTGGGGAAGCTGAGCCAAGGACAGGAGAATTACCTGGATAAGCATTCTTGCCCCATGCTGGATACATTTTGGGTCTGTTTTACGTTTCTTTGCTCTGAGCTGGCTGGGGGCGTTTCCACTCCCCCCATGCAGCCCCTGGGTGTGTGTCCTGCTCTGCCCTGCCCTGCCGAAGCTGCAGTGTGCTGAGCAAGCCCTGATTCAGCGGCAGTGACTGAGCGATGCCTGAGCAATCCCCGCAGCACCGCCTGCTCCCTCGACCTTCCCAAAGAGTGATCCAGAGCAGGGGAGACTCCTGGGCATACTGGGGTGGGTCAGGGATTCGAACGAGGTTGGAGCAAGGTGGGATCAACCCTGACCCCCTGCAGACCCCAGGAGAGCCCTGCCAGCCTCGGCTGTGCAGGAGCAGTGATGGAAACTCAAACAGAGCCACACTGTCTCACAAATCAGAGCAGGAATCCTGGTCCAAGTGAATATTACGTCTCCAAGACTTAATTGCAAATCTCAGTACTGAGTGTAAGAACGGAGAGTTCACAGAATCCAGAATGGTTTGGGTGGGAAGGACCTTAAGTCTCGTCCAACCTGGCCTTGGACACTGCCAGGGATCCAGGGGCAGCCACAGCTTCTCTGGGCACCCTGTGCCAGGGCCTCACCACACTCACTGTGTAAAACTTCATTATTTTAGTTGAGACCCCACTGCTCAGAGGCCACCAGCTCTCAGCTGCCTCTGCTATGGGTGGGACAGATCCAGAGGCCATTCCAGCCTTGTCCAAATCCATCTCTGAGCCATGGACCTACCCCAACACCAGCCCAGCCCTGAACCCAGCTGGGTCCTGCTCCCCGTGTGCTTCACAACCCCGGAAGGCATTTCCTGAGCTCGCCTGAGACGAGGCAGCACTGAAACAACAGAAATGTCAGAAATCTCTGCACTAATCATTGACAGGGCAGGAGAGCACAAGGCAGGGACACTCGCCAAAGTTTTTTACTTATCTCTTTAAGTTACAAAAGGTAAAACAGTGAAAAATAAATACTTCTTTGAAAAGAAGAGGGAAAGATTGGCAGAGCAAATCCATACCTGATGGGTGGATCACTTAATTACAAATAACGAGGAGCTGCCTGTGGATAGTGCCAGGTTTTGTGCTGCCTCAGAAGGAACCACGGTAATTCAAGGCAGGGAAATGCCATTTTCACTTCGAAGGAGACTGTCCGTGTAAGAGCAAAGAAGTACCCGGGCGTCATGAGGATTTAGCCTGGCATTAGTGCTCTGTGCTGTCACTGCTTGAGGGAAGGAGTGCAGAGGCACCGGGATCTGTGTCCTCCCCACCCGGGACCTGCCGGTTGGGAATGTGCGTGCAGGGAAAGCGCCGGGGCTGTGCAAACACAGCCGGGGCTGTGCGAACACGGGCACGGAGCGGGGCTGTCCCACTTGGGGATGCTCTCTGGGCACATCCCAGCCTTCGCCACCCCGTCTCTCCCGGTACCAAGTGTGGCATCGGAGAGCGCCTGGAGCTGCCCGGCCGTGGGTCCGACTGCTGTTGGGGCTGTTCGGCTGTGGGATCAGCGGGAGGGAAGGGCAACACAGCCCGGCTGTGTCCCTGTCCCCAGCCCTGAGCTCTCAGCCGGGTCCTGTGCCCCCGTCGCGCTCCGCTGCCCCGAGCAGGAAGAACAGAAGCCGCAAATGCTGGCGGGGGGTAAAGCGGATTAATTTATGACCGGCTGTGATTACTCAGTAACTCGGAACCTGCCGCGAGTCCCCGCGGCCGCGCTCGCTCTAACGCGGCCCTGCCCCGCTGACTTTCACCAAAAGTCAAATTCATGGCAAAGCCTGAGCCTGGGTGACGCTGGACGGAGCTGAGATGAGGTCCTGGTATGGACCCTGTACAGGGAGGCTCTGTTGGGGTGCTGGGACCTCCATGGGGTTCCCTGCAGTGTTTGTGGCTGATTGAGGGCTTGTGTTGGGGAAGATGAACCTGGCTCTGAAAAGCTCCATCCAGCCAATAAAAATATTTTCCAACACAGTTCATGCACCGGCACAGAGGGTGGGCAGGTTTGGCACAGAGAAAGGATGGCAGAGCTGCTGTTTTCCAGACAACTTTTTAGTCTGAGTGGTGTTCTATTAAAAAAAAAAAAAAAACAAAAAAACAAACAAAACACATTAAAAAAAAAAAAAAACCAAAAAACCCCCAAAACAACAACGACAACAACAAAAAAACACCCCAAAATAACCCCCAACAACCTACATTTGGCTTGTGCAAAATAAAATGCTCAGAGATGATTCCAAACATTGTCTTTTTGGCTCAGTCTGTGATTATAAACAATTCCTAGTCCAGGCACGTGCGGGGGGAAGAGGAGCCCTGCCAGCCCCATCCCAAGGCAGAGCCTCTGAGCAGTTGCCTCCAGCCTCTGATACTTTTGCATCTGAGGCTTTTTGCTCTATAAAATTAAATTGCCATCACCCCTACTTGGTTTTGGCCTGAAATCTTCTGCCAGAGTGGCTACCCTTCCAGTTTGTGTGGTTGAGGTCTGTGTGGTAGCTCAAGGGTCCTGGTCTGGCTGAGTTACATGTCCAATATTCTTTCCCTGGAGGGTGTGCTTAATATAGGGATTCCTTTGAAATGAGTGCTCCCTCCACCAGGAGAAAATAGGAGTTGGGAAGTCAAGTGCTTGCTTTGAGACTGGCCTCCATCAGCTGCGTGGAGTGAGAGCACTTTGGGACACTTGGCTCGTGCTGGCATCACTCTCCTCCAGCAAGATGACTTTTGTCAGCCCCTTGGCCTTGCCCAGGGTGTAGCAGGTCCTTTCTTGTCTGGCACCAGAGCTTCAGGGTGCCCTTGCAGCTCACAGCCTTCCCAAGTCCTTGTGTTTGCTCCCAAACAGCCTGGCCAGGCAGAGGACGCTGGAGGATGAGGAAGAGCAGCAAAGAGAGCGCCGGCGAAGGCACCGGAACCTGCTGTCGTCCACATCCACGGAGGAGGAACCTGCCAGCCCTGTCAAAGACACCAGCCCAGCTTCCAGCAGGTCTGTGGGGTCCTTCTGGCATTGGCCTTGCTCCTGACACCAAGCCCTGGCACCTGCTGCTGTGGTCGGTGGGAATGGCTCCTGGCTGAGGGAGGGCTCAGTTGTGGGAAGAGCTGTGCTCCAGTCAACAGCCCTTGGGAGGAGGGATGGGCTCCCCAGGAGGAGCACAAGGCGGAGATGTCTGAGGTGGGCTCCCCATGGCACAGGAGCAGGAGTGCTGGGGGAGGGCTGGTGCCAGGGCCGAGCTCAGGTGGGATCTGCAGCAGGCAAGGGGTGCCCGGCTCTGGAGGACAGGAGAGCAGAGCAGGCAGAGCTGGCTGGCTGTGCTGCCCCTCTGAACCTCACAGTGACGCTGTGGGACCTTTGCTGAAGTGGGGATCTGACCCAAGGGTTTTCCAGTGGTGCTTCCAAAGTCCCTGGCTGCAGGGAGCTGGGATTTGGAGGTGCTCTGGGACCAGGCTGCCCACTCTCTAAACTGATCCTGGAAGTGTCCAGTATTTAGGTGGTTTGTGCCCACAGTGAGACTCCCACTCCAGAGGTGTTTCTGTGCTTCAGATGGGATGGCGTTAGGATGCTTGGGTTGGATAGGGGCTGGACATGACTAAAATAAACCAGGTGGGAAGGACAAGTTCCTCTTCCCTGGTGCTGACAGGCTGGCCATGTGGTGACTGCAATTTGGGAGGAGGGCAAATGTTATCCCATCTCCTTCCCAGTACTGGGAGTGTGCAGACACAGCCTGCCAGGTGTCCTTCTTCCCAGACCTTGTGCCTGCTTGCCCGGGGAAAGGAGGGAAAACAGCTTTTCACAGGTCGTGTTGGGACTGTGGGTGGAAGAGTCACCACCACACTTCTTATCTAGCACAGTGCTCTGAGCCTGGATCTCCTTGGTAGAGGACTTGGTGGGTGCTGGTGTCCTGGGAAAAGGCTGCAGAAATGCTTCATCTCTACCATAAAAAGGAAAAAATAGAATTTTAATAAACTTTTTCTCAGACAGCTGAGCTGGGGTGATGGGGATGAGAGTGGCTGCAAGCTCTGGTCTGCAGGGAGGACTCCAGGATATTGGTGGGATTTTTATGTTCCTCCCCAGAGCCTTTTGCCTCACTTGCAGCATGAAATCCATCCCTCTAGCCGCAGATGCTAAGGTTGTCATCCCATGTTGTTCCTGTCCCTAGACCTCCATCCCTGGTGAAGCCGCAGTCTCCGGAGGATGGGGAGGAGCGAAAGCTCTCAGAGGTGCTGAAGACACAAGAAGGGAGAAGGACGAGGTGCCTCCCACCCGTGTCTGAAAAGCTGAGGCAGGAGAAGGAGCAGAAGGAGGCAGGGGTGGGAGAAAGCTGCCCAGAGAGAGGGCCACAGCCCTGTGGGAGGCAGGAGAGCAGCCGGGCTGTGGAGCGGGCTGAGGAGGCGGCCAAGGGCAGAGGGGATCCGCCAGGAGA
Source organism: Catharus ustulatus (assembly GCF_009819885.2). NCBI lineage: Eukaryota > Metazoa > Chordata > Aves > Passeriformes > Turdidae > Catharus > Catharus ustulatus. The sequence goes on from NC_046245.1 coordinate 6,432,884, forward strand.
CGAGAACCTGGAGCCAGCCTCTGAGAGGAAAGTGGTGGTGAGGGCACGGCTCCAGGACAAAGACCAAGGAGTGTGGACTCCTCGGGGGGAGCAGAGGAAGGAGGCGAAGGAGCCGCCAGAGGTGGGGAGCTGCCGGCTCCGGGAGGTGAAGATCCTCACCAGGGTGGGAAACCGCAGCACAGAAGAGAAAACCTCGGCGGTGACCTCATCTCCAGAGCAGCAGGTGAGCAGGAATGCATGGGACATCAGACCTTAGGGAGAGAGGTCCTGGGTGCTGGGAGGACCAGAAAGAGGGACGGCCCAAATGTACCAGGAGGTGAATGGGACCTGAAGGATTTTGGAGAATGTTTTTCTGAGAGCTGCAAACCACGAGGTGGTGGACAGGACACCACCTCCTTCCCCTCCCTGGTCTGTGCTGTTCTGATCACCTTCTCCAGCAAGTCCCTCTGATTGCCATCATGGTGACACTGAAGGGCTGTTTGGGACTTCGTGTGTTCAGCTGAGGCAGGAAAGGTTTGGAGGATTTTGATCTCGAACTCTGGCCTCCAGCCCGGTTCCCACCCTGACTGCTCAGCTCCTGCACCTCAGTCTTCTCTGCAGGGATGCATCTAAGGTCTCCTTTTTCCTCAGCAGCCGTCCAGGAACCCCTCACAGCAGGTAATCCAGCTGTCCCCTCCCCAAGATGAGCCTGCAGAAGAGCCAGACCCTTCTCCAACTCACGTCACCTTCAGCAGCTCCATCCGACGGGCCAGCCCAAGAACCGTCTCCTTTCGGGTAAGAGCTAAAGCAGATGGGGAAGGATTCCATTGAGGCAGTGGAGGATGGGTGGAAGGAAGGATTGCTTCGGTTTCTGGATTATGTGAACAGAGCCTGCTCCCAGAGGTCTTTTTAAAATTTACCCTTGGTCTGGACACTGCAGTCCTGCTTCCCTCTTCCTGCTCTTTTCCTACTCTGTGTCTGACTGAAGGCATGTGAGGATGAACATGTCCAGTTCATCCACCTTGTGCTGGCCCGAAAACTCATGGGAAGTGATAAGAAAACAGGGAGCTCATTGTCCTCAGAATTTTCAGAGCTACAGGAATTACCATCCACCTTCCAGCCTTTCCAGTCTTATGTAAAAGCATGGGATAAAAATAACATCCATCCTCCCTCTCATCCCATGTAGCAGTCTGAGAATATATTTGATTTCAAAAGAGATCTCTGGAATAAAGAAGAGTCTGGGAAAACCAAGAACAAATCACGATCATCACTGCAGTGAGTCAGGGCTGACTAGCTACACTTGATTGACTTCCATGAGGCTTTATTGGGAATATAACTGTTATCACCATAAAGTGTCTATAGCCTGGGGAGCTTTGAGATAGGAGATAAGCTCTGGTGTGGGTACAAATGGAACTTTCCTGGGGGAGATCAGTGAGATAGTGTCTCCCATGCTTATCTTGGATAACCAAAGTTCGCTGTGGATCTCCTCTCCTTGTGTCTTCCAGATCATCTCCAGAAAGCAGAAAGAGAGCCAAAGCCCTCTCACAAGGAGGTCAGTACTTCTCATCATGTTGCTTTGGTCCTGCTGGGCAGGAATTGCCATTCTTTGTTTTTAAAGGAGGAGGTGATGGGGCCTGACAGGCCTGGCACAGATGTGCTGGACATTGGTCCCCAGAGTGCTGGACTGGGCGGGCAGCAATGCTTGGCAGGGGACAGGACAATGTCCAATGTGCAGCTTGCATCTGAATTACATCCTGGAATCACAGAATGGTTTGGGTTCCAAGGGACCTCATTCCAACCCCTGCCATGGGCAGTAACATTCTCCACTCTACAAGGTTGCTCCAGTATCTCCCAGCAAGCCCCCACTGTCTCCTGAGTCATGTAGTTCCAGGTTGATGCTTGTGTCTGCAGAGGCCCAATTCATGGGGACATCGAAACATGTCCATGAGCAACCTAACCTGGCTTTGATGACCAGATCAAGGGATCCTCCACCCCTCTGTGGGCAGGTGCATGCTCTAGGCAGAGCCACATTGACACTGGGGACAATGCTGTTCAGAGCTGGCAGAGCTGAACCCAGGGCAGGCTGAGGAGCTCTAAGATATTTCAGTGTTCAGTGTGGCCCTGGAAAGGTGGTGATACCCAGAGATCCTGGTCACCAGCAGGGAATGGACTGCTTGGTTCACCTGGCAGATAGATGCAGGAGTGCCTGGGTGGGACAGGGCCTTCTCCTGCCAAGTGCAGCTCCCCCAGACCATGGGCTGAGTCCCAGGAGATACTGAGGGGCCTGGTTTCAACTCTTCCCTCTTCTTCACCAGTGCGAGTCTGAGGATCCCAGGCAGCAATAGCACCATTGGGGAGAAGTTGGAAAAGTACAACTCGGCTGTGCAGGTACCAAAGGCCCTTGGCAGAGCCAGGCAGGGGTGGGAGGGATGCGTGGGGAGACACAGAGGGGTAGCCTGGAGCCTAGTGGGGAGGGCAGGGCCTGAGCTGCAGCACGTACCAGAGCTGATGGGGATGAAGGAGATGGTCCCAGGCAGGAAAAGGGATTGGCCTCAGGGTTTTAGGAGCAGGGACCCTTGGAGGGGGTCTGGGGATGCTGTGGTCCATTGGGGGAAGCAGTGCACAAGGCTGTGAGCTGCTGATGGGCATAGGGGGACCAGTCCCCAAAGGGCTTAGGGCCAGAAGCTGGACTTCGCTTTTCACCCCCTGGGGTGCAGCACAGCCCTGCTAACACCCCTCTCTCTCCCAGCGCTCGGAGGGAGTGAAATCCTCCGTGTCCGTCCAGAAGAGTCGCCTGCTCTCCTCGGAGGGGGTGGCGAGCAAGCGCAACTTCTTCGAGGGAAGCGCTCCCAGCAAGGCGGAGCCGGCGGCTCTCAGGAAGGTGAGGCAGGGGCTGCGCTGAGCGGGGACCTCCGAGCGGCTCCTGGGCTGGGGCGGGCACCGGCTGTGGGCAAATCTTCCCCTCTTCGTATACCAGGCTCAGCCTGGCAGGCTGCTGCAGGGACTGGTGCGAGCTGAGTACCAGGGCTACGTTTGGGCACAGGAAATGTCCCGGCACGGTGTGGGTTCCTGCCGAGCGCTGGAATTTGAGGAGCTGGGATGGAGCCAGCGTGTGGGCTGGGCTCTGCCTGCTGCAGCTCCGCTCTGTCTCCCCGTGCCCTGCAGTCTGGGCCGGGTTACATTCGTGCAGAGGGAGGACTGCTGCTGTAACCCTGGTGTCCCTCTCTGTGCCACAGGACAACCTGAAGATCCCAGGATCGGTGACATCCCGCATTAATCTGTGGATCAGCCGAGCTCAGGAGCCTGCCAAGGAGGAAAGCAGCAAGGTACCAGCTTGTGTCAACCTCAAGTGAGAGCCCTGAGACCAGGCAGTCTCACAGGACATGGTGCTGCACCTCAGGGCAGGGTTGAAGGGTGGATGAACCCTTGGCTGAAGCTATTAAAGGGTTTGAGAGCATTTTAGCCAGATTTGGAGGTCTCAGAGCTGCAGGGCCACCATGATGAGATATCAGGGCTCTACTTGTTGTTGTGTCCTGACTGTGAGCCCAAAATTCCCGAGATGGCTGATTCCAGCCCTTGGTCGGTTGAGGAGGGAGCAGGAGCCAGCTGGGTGCATGTCCCAGATCATGCAGGGGTACCTGACCCTGCCACCCCAGCATGATCCCATCTCTGCCATCCCATCTCCTCTGTTTGGATGAGCAGCTCTGCCTGGAAGCCAGTGGGAGAGGAGCTGTGTGCTCGGCCCTTCAGCTCTGAGGGGCTTGGAGACCTGTGTGTGCTTGGAGAGGTCCTGGTGCATGAGGGGTCTGTGGATCACCACATCTGCACATGAAACCAGCACCCAAAACTAGGGGGTCTTGTGGCTGTGGGTGCAAAAGCCCAACCAAGGGGACTCAGAGGTCATAATTTGACCACCATGGCTACTTCCTGGACGTGTTCAAGAGAGGAATAAGACAGCCTTTGGCCCCAGGATGGTTTGGTGTTCTTGGAAAGGAGGGGCTTAGCAGGTCCTGGGCAGGTTTCACTGCTCACAGCAAAGAGGGCTTTGGCCACTGCTCGTGGCAGTCACCTGGCCCAGGAGGCACAACTTCAGCCCAGCCCTGCAGTCAGGGAAGCTGAGTCTAGGCTGGGCTGGGAGATAACACTGCCCAGACGTGTCTGTGCCAGGCAGCTGTGCCAGCAAAGGCTTTGCTTCTGGGATCACGCCTGGCAAAAGCCTGCAGCTCCTTGATCAGTTCTCCTTTAATAGCACCTGCTCCACTTCTGTGGCTGGAGCTGCACTTGGCTTTGAGGGTCTCCTAGGGCAGGATCCCAAAGCTGGCTGGTCTTACCTGGGCAATGTGTGCTTCAAGGTTTGGATACAGTCAGACCAAGGCAATTGCACACGATGCATGGGGAAAACTTTCTCCTGTCACTTCTCCTGTTTGCAGGAAATCCGGAGAATCAACAGCCTGGCAAAGCGAGACATCTGGATAAAGCAGCCTGGAGACACCTCTGGAGACACCAAGGTAATTATGGAGCTACTCTGAAACCTAGTGCATCCTCTGAGGCAGGGGTAGAGCCAAAACATGAGGGGAGAGGGGATGTGGGGGTCATCAGGACCCTCTGACTTTGGGGAGTCAGCAGGAGGGTACAACTGGAAGCATCTGTAAGGGAGAAAGGACACTGGTCTGGGAGGTGAAGGGAAGTGGCCTATGACAGGATTTAGAGATTCCTGCTTGCCCCATCCCCTGCTGGGGATTGCCTCTGTCCTGGTTAAGGCAGCTGCATCTGGGGGAGTTGCAGCCTCAGGCACAGCCTCAGTGGTTCCCACTTTCTTTTCCAGTTGCAGTAATACCAGCTGTGGTATCAGATTATCTGGGAAAAACTGGTTTGCTCTGAAGATCAAAGCCCAGCCCTACCCAACCGTCCAGCAGCCACTGCCACGAGTCCCCTGTGCCATGTGTGGGTGCGGCCCAGGTCATGGGGTCTTCTACTTCTGGGATGGGAAGGAAGAAGCCTGGAAGAGTCTCCCTGTGGCCCCAGCCCCCACTCACTGCCTGTCTGGGGGTGTCCAGGCCTACAGGCTCCCGACAGATGCTGAAGGCAAACTCCTGCCTTGTTTGCCCACCACATTTTGCTGTTCTGTTCCTGATCTCTGCCTGTGCCCCGGAACTGCCCTGGCAAAGGGGATCCCCCACACAGCAGCTGGAAGATGTCAGTGGGGCGAGAACCTGCCTGGCCAAGGGAGTTCCAGCTGCACATCCATGGACCATGTTGTCCTTGCTGCCTGGGGCAGGTGGGGCTGGCAGGTGTCACCCCCTGCCAGGCTGTCACTGCCAGAGTGACCCAACCAGAGGCTGATGTTCGTGAAGTCACACGAGTGCTCGGAGATGTCTCATGGAAGAAGGGAGGACTTGGCCCTGGTAGCAGAACCAGAGTTGTCCTTGTCACTGCCGTCCCCTGCCCCTGCAAGCAGTGACCCTTCCTCCAGTGATCCAGGGAGGGGTGATGACCAGAGCCCTTTCTGGAGGATTTCATGGAGCTGAGTGTCCTGTGCTGGGCCCCATTTCCCTCTTGCCTTTCCTCCTGAGCCCTTTGCTGTGCAGCCCCTGATCCTGCATTCCCTGGGCTGCTGCATTCCCTGCAGCAGGGATGGGGGATGCTTTCTCGAGGTCTTTAGGGTGGCTTTATGGTGCCATGGATAAAGGGCTCAAATTCTCCTATTGGGGCCATTTTTGCGGGTTGGGTTGTGCCTTGAGCAGCCACTGTGGTGAGAAATTCAGTGTGGGAATCTGCTGCTGCCCCTGGAGCTGATTCTGCTTGTTGGGCTTGGGAAACAACTTTGGTTTCTCTGTGCTTTTTTTTTTTCTTTTTCTAATAAAAGTTGCTCTTTCTAAGACACTCCTGGTCACCTGCTGCTGGTCTGGGACTGGGAGCTGTTCCCTTCCCTTCTCCCCACAAGGAGAAAATAGGGAAAACCCCGAATCAGATGTGTCCTGGGGGGTTAAAACCAGACTTTTCCCTTCTCATTGCAGCATCCCGAGCTCGGAGCAGCGGCTGGGAAAGCCGGGCCGGAGCTGCCTGGCAGCGTCTGCTCCTGCACTGGTGACAGCGCTGCCTTATCAGCGTCCCGGCCCCGGTGACAGCTGGGCTGGCTTGTGTCAGCCCCTCGGGCACTCACGTATCTCGGTCCGGAGGGTTTAAAATAGCAAATCTTTGAGGCCACACAATAGCTTAGGCTTATATGGGCTCCTGGGGGGGAAGGGGGAGCGGCGGAGGGGGCCAGGGCCGCGGCTGCCGAAATAGCAGCTCACAAGTGTTGCATTCCTCGCTGGGCGCCGGGCACATTCCTGCGGCGCTGCCCGCCCCGGGGTGGGCGCTGGAGCCCCCTTAAAGCCTCCTGGCCCAAAGAGCCTTTCCCAGACCCCGGCGGCTCCCCGCGCTCCCCGGCAGCACCGGCGCTCAGGTACGGCTGGGGCGGCGCCTGCCCCGCCCGGGGTGGGGTGTGCTGGATCCAGACCCGGGGATCGGCTCGGGGCTCAGGGTGCCCCCGGCCGCTCTCCCAGGGGTGTTTTATTCCATGGAGGCATTCCCATGCATAAAACACCAGGACCCTCTCCAGCGGGCTGTATTTGCGATTTGTCTCTTGAAGCACCTTGTTGGGTGCCCAGGTGGCTCAGATGAATTTTGGCTGCCCCGGTTCAGGGGAGATCTCCCAGATCCCCGTTCCCCGTGTGTCTGCAGGGGACAATAGGGATGTGATGCCCACGGCCAGCCTGGCCCTGGCTCTCTTGCAGCCCAGGGGATGGGTTAGTCATGGGATGCTCCTGACCCTGTCAAGCAGGACTGGAGCAGGGACATGACCCATTCCTGGAGCAACCATGGGAAAGGAGAGCTCCATGTCTGGGCAGCCTGGAGGAAAGCAGAGGATTAACTCAGCCCCAGAGCTGCGAGCAGCCAGCTCTGAGCTAAAGGATAGGGGGATTTTGAAGAATGTGAGGAATATCTGGATTGTTCAATACACAGCAAATTCTGGGAGATTTTTTGTAGTCACGCAATATTTCCTCTTTATCTCTGTAATATCTGCTGGGTTCTCCTGATTCTACCAAATCAATATTTCCAAGCTTTAATGAAAATGATGTGTTTCTGTGCAGAGGATGCATGAATTATTCCTTGAGCCACTTTTTCTCTGGTGTACCCTTTTAACAGTGCCGGATTTGTTGGTTCTCCTTCAGCTCTGTGGGATATCACAGTGTCTGAGGGAGGAGGGCAATGAGGATGTAGGAAGAGGCTTTCATACTGTTGGGTCTGGGAATCATCTTCTCCCATGTCATGAAATGATTGTGTGGAGCCTGGGTTACTCAGAAGCCACACCAATGATTTGGCCAAACTTGGGGCATCAGCACCATGCTGAGCCCGGGGTAAAAGTGGGAATAGATGTTTATGGGGAAGCAGAGATCCCAGGGATGGTGGTGAAAGAGGTGCTCAGAGCCAAGACCTGGACTCATCACAGGAAAGGGAACAGTGATGGCAGGAGCAGGCGGTGACCCCAAGGCAGAGAGGGCTGAGTTCTGCCTTTATTTATGTGCAAAAAGCATCTTGTGAGTAACAGTGAGATTAGAGACCCTCTGGAGCCATGGTTATGCCAAGGTTCCCCTCCTGGAATGCCTCTTTCCCATGCCTGAGCATTCCAACCCTGGATCCAGCATCTTGAATAAGCACTCCTGAAGCCTGTCCTACCCATCCTGGGTAATAAATGCTTGACAGATGTAGCCAGGAGCAGTTGTTCCCAGACTCTGGGCAGCAGGAGCAGAGAAGCCTTGCAGCTCTGGGAACAGGTGGTTCAGCACATGGAAGTTATTTCCAGAGCTGCCTTGCGTCGTCCTGTGGCATCTCAGCCCTGCTGAGGGCTGGCAGAGCAGGGGACAGGGCTGGGCTGGGCTTGGGGCTGGGGCCCTGGGCTGCTCCAGGATGCCCAGGGATGGGGCTGGTGGGTGCAGATCTCACAGTGCAATGCTGGGTGAAGGTCAAATGGGGTGAGATGATGAGCAAAGTCCTCCTGAGCACAGCTGGGAAGGAGACAGATATGCTGGAAGATGAAAGGCTGTTTCTGCAGAGGTTTTAGCCCTAAAACCAGGGCTAAATTACTAAACCAGGCTGTAAATTATTCCTTTTAGCTAACAGAGGAGAAATGCTCCTGCTGAACCCAGGCTGCCCCTTTCCCAGCAGGTCTGCGCTTGGAGGGCTGGGCTGAGAGGGTTTGCTGAGGAATTGTGCTGTGCTTGGTGCAGGGCTGTAAATCTGAGAGAAGGAGTTGTCTCTGAGCTAAGAATAGTCAGGAAGCAAAACAAGCTGAAGACTGCAGTGGGGTGATCTTCCTGTTGCCTGAGCAAACACAGCCCCTGAGAGCGCTGGGCCAGGGGGGCTGAGTGCCCTGGATGTGGCTCCTGACAGAGTTATCAGTGTGACAGGAGGCTGTGTCCAATCTCCTACCTCCTATTTGGGGCAAGCTGTGATCCTGGGACAGGAGAGGAGCAGGCACCTTATCTCTGCTGAGATAATGCTGTCACAACCTGGCTGGGGACAGCTGGAAACTCCAAGTGCTTTGGAGAGAGGCAGCATCTCTGTGCCCCTGTCCTGGTGCTGAGGGACAGGCTGTGCTGGCCCTTATCTCACTTCTAACCCTCACTTTTTCCAATCTGCCTCAAACTCTGCCAGAGAACCAGGGATGTCAGACACGGAGGAGGTCACCGAGGAGTATGAGCAGTAAGTGGGGTGGTTTTAACCCCCTTTCTTTCTCCCTATTCCCACTTTCCCACTGCAGCATTGCTTGGAAGCGCTCTTGTTGTTACCCCAGCACCCACCACGGACCCCCAGCCTGTGCCCCTCTGCCTTGGCAGTGCCTGACCCCAGTAGTGGGATTTGGTGTTGGGAGCTGTATCCACCCCTATGGGCAGGACAAGGATGGTTTCTGTGTTAAAAATGCTGCAGTCTAAATCTGTGAGACAGAGATGGGAAAACCTGAGGCCACCAATCTGTTGCTGATGGGGTCCTGCTGCCAAATCCAGAGCATCAATCTCCAAGGCCCAGATTTGAGAGCAGCTTCTGCTGATGGAGGCTGCTGGACCAGGAGGCACATCCTGGAGAGATGGGGGTGGGGTCATAGGGGTGAGTTCAAACACAGCTCCACTTCTCATCCACCTGCACAGAAAGGTGACCTGAGTCCTCTGATGTTTCTGTGCCACACCAGACTGATGTGTGTCACCAATCTGTGCCCCTGGAACAGGCTGTGCATCTCCCCCACAGCCAGGGAAGGACTTAGCAAAGGTGGGATGTGAGATGTTCCTTTCTGGGATTACAGGCCAAGATCACTCATTTTCTCATGCTGCAAAATGCTGAGATGACCTGACCACTGTCAAAGTGCCAGTCCAGATCTTCAACCCCTGCTCTCCACAGTATGCAGGGTGACCTGGGCCTTGTCCCTGTCCCCAATGCCACCTGACAGCCACCCACACAGCAGCCACCCAGCAGCCCTAGCTGCTCCCCTAGAAAGGGCAGCCAGCCTCAAGAAAATCCCAAATTCACCTCAGCCTCACTGCTGGGCCCCATTCCAGAAACTCAGTGTGACTCTGTGAATTCCTGTTGTGCTTTGCAGGGAGCAGGAAGGTAAGAGGAGACATGGAGCACCTGCAGCTGCCCTGAGGCCAATAACTGATCAGAGCAACTCCATTAACCTGAGGCTTCTTCTCCTTTTCTCTGTCTGTGCCCTGTGTGCTCTGTGAAGAGGAGTGCGTGGAGGAAGGTAGGAGTTGCACCTGCAAGGACCAAGAGCCAAATGCTGGGGCTTCAGTGTTTTGCTGGGGGTTTTGGGGATCAGCTCCCGGGCTGCAATGGGCAAATCGTGTCCAGGAAAGGCAGATATGACCATGTTTGAAATGCCTGCACCTGAAACATCAGCAGGATCAAAACCAGTCTGAATTTTCTCAGGATCTCTTTTGTCAGTGATCCTTTGACTCAAACCAGGGCTGGCAGTGCTGGACATGGGTGTTGGCAGAGGTGTGATCCCAATGTCCCAACGGGAGCTGGAGTCTCTGCTGAATGTGTGACAGTCATGCCAAACTCAAACTTCCACCTGCCTCAGCCCAATGGAGACACAACCCCAGCACGGGGGCTGGGCTGGACTGGGCTGGGGGGCTGGGCTGGACTGGGCTGGGCTGGGCTGGGCTGGGCTGAGCTTCTGGGCGCTCCAGGGCACTGCCAGGGAAAACACTCTGAGTGTAAAAGCAAAGAGAGTTGCAGTGGGAAGCCCCTGCACTGCTCCAGTCCTCATCTCACGCTTGCAAAAACTCTGTAGCACCCAACTAATCCCTGTGCTTATTCCTTCCTTCCTCCCTGGCTCAGAAGAGGAAGAATGGATTGAGGAAGATGACGGTAGTTATTGCATCTTTCATTATTTCCTCTCTCTGCTCTTGGGAAAAGTTGTGGGTTGATGTGTTCTGCCTCTCCTTGGTTGGGGAATGGTTTTCTTTCATTCTTCCACTTCTCTCTCTTCTTCCTGCACTCCAACCATGCCCTGCTGTGCTGTGTGTCCATCCTCTGTCTGTGCCTTGTCTCTTATATCTGCCAGCCATGGTTTGCTGTCTTTGCTGTCTTCTTTTTCTTCTCTTCTGTCTGGCTGTGGCCAGCAGGCACAGCATAACTCTGGCTCCAGTGGATGAATCCTGTGGGGACGCTGCTCCCTCCAGTGGAAAAAGGCTCCAGCAATGTCACAAATGTGATTGAGAAGGTGCCAGAGGCACCTCCTCAGCTAGTCCTGGAGTTCACTGCTGGAGCAGAGCAATAGAAATCCCTCCTCTCTTCCTGGGGTGTGAGGGAATGGCAGCATCAGAGGGGATGAGGGACAAGTCAGGGGATTTATCAATCCTTCAATTTCATTAATTTTAGGGGGCTTTTTCCTGGTGAGCACAGAGCAGCCCTTGGGTAAGGTTGGAGAGGAGCCCTTTGCTTCCTGAGCCTTTCCTGCAGCTTCCCTGGGTCTCTCCCAGCTCTGTGCCACAGTTATCCCAAAGCAGGAGATGTAGGGAGCCAGGGAACAGCACTGCTGGACTCACCCTGCCCCTTATTCCACAGGCCAGGAAGAGCAGGTAGAGGAAGAGGAGGAGGAGACCCAAGAAACCAAGGCAGAAGGTGAGGGGGGCTGTGCCAGGGAGCTCCTGGGCTTGGCTGGGCCATGCTCTGCTCCAAGGGGTGCCAGGTGGGGGCTGGGATGTCCCAGCGTGGCTGTGACAGGGGGACACCAGCACAGAGGGGCAGCTATCCCCCAGATCTGGTGTACAGTAAGGGGGTGTCAAACTGAGATGCCCTTCCCTGCTCTCTCTGGGCCCTACAAGCATGAGGACAATAGTGTTTGCTGCTGTGGCTGTGCCCAGCCCTCTGAAATAATGCCAAAAATGGGCCAAGCCTGTTTCACCAAGGGGTTCATTGCCCTAGAGGGGGTTTCCAGAGCTGGGATTGAGCTCTCATGTGTCTGATCATCAGAGGAGCCCACTAGTGGCTTTGGGGCATGGTGTGTGACCCTGTGCTGTCACTGCAGCTGGGGCAGGCTCAGATCCTGGCTGTGACCCTGAGCCAGGGTGCTGGGACCCCTCTGTTCTGGGGGATGTGACTGCCCTCACCCAGGGGTGCTCATGTTCTCACATTGCTTTTAAACAGAACAAGAAGATGAAGCAAAAGCAGCAGGAGAAGGTAAAGTGGAAGCAGAGGGGAGATGGGTTTGGCTGTTCCAGTCCTGATCCCAGTCTCTTGAGACACTGGGCCCTTGTAATGGGGTTTTGTGCTGAATTTATTTGCTGCCAAAGGGATGATGGTGGGGCAGAGTTGTCCTGGCCACATCCCCCAGCAGGATGGGGGCAGCAGGAAGGATGGATTTGCGCTGCCTCGAGCAGAAATTCACCCAAAATCCAGCAGGAGAGGGAGGTACTGCTACTTTTCCAGCCTGAGGTCCTGCAAAACTTGTCTGGATTCCTCCTGGAGAGGATCTGGGGCTCTCCTGGCCACCCTGTGAGTGAGGGATGTCCCTCAGGGACTTGATCTCCCCCTGTTTACCCTGCAGGGATGAAGCTGGGGTTTTAAGTGGGGACAAGCATGGAAGAGAGGGGGACAGCTGCCCCACAGTGTCCCCGGGCAGGACTGGCCACGGGGACACAAAGCATTGTGTTTTGCACAGGTGGAGAGGGAGACCGAGAGCAGGAGCCTGGGGAAGGTGAAGTATCACCCTAGTTCCTTCTGTGTGATTTGGGGGGTACCAGGTGCTGCTCTGCTCAGCAGCACCACCAGCTGCTGCCCAGGGCACAACGTGTCCTCTGGCACAGGGCTGGCACCTCACTGTTGGGAGATGGTCCCTGTGAAGCCCCTGCTGCTGGGAGAGAGGGAGGGCTCGGCTCAGGGGGAGGGTTGGGTCAAGGTTGTGACAGGAAATCCCTTGGTGACACTGACCTTGTCTTTCTATCCTGCTCCTGGGACCTGCAGGTGAATCGAAGCCAAAACCCAAGTAAGTGTGGCAGGGTTTTCCTTGGGGCAAGGTCTGAGCTGTGCCAGAGCAGAGGCTTCATGTGGCAGAGCCTGGTCCAGAAAGGGCAGGGCAGGAGCATGGAAAACAGGGTGGGACTGAGACATGGAGAGAAAAAGGGAGAGAAACAGCGAAACACGGACCATGAAGGAGACCCCAAGAAGGAGGTCTTTAGGCAGTTCTGAAGCATTTTGTATGTTCCTTGGAGAAGCTGAGCTGTCCTGTGACCCTGCAGGTGGCAAAAATATGTGTGTGTATGTGTGTGTGTGAGCACCCCAGCCTGGGATACAGAACACGAGGTGCACATTTCCAGGAGTGGCAGTGAGTGAGCCCAAGGGAGCAGGACTGTGAACCATTGCCAGAAACCTGGGGGATCCTCCTGGGCCCCTGAGATACTGCAGTGTGGGAGGCAGATCTGCCCTCAGCCATCATCCCTTCATCCCTTTGTGCCCCTGCTGAGCGTCTCCTGCCCTCCCTCAAGCCCCGCGGGATGAGAGGATCCAGCTGCCTCTGCCAGGTCCCAGCACAGAACACGGTGCCCTTTGGGGGCAGCAGTGGGTGTCTGCCAGCTCAGGAGGCCTGGCAAAGGGCCCTGGCCATGTTGTCTGCAGCTTGCAGAGTTATTCCAGCCATGCAGGCACCTTGGAGTGTTTCCCGGGAATGCCACAGGTCTTCCTCTGTGGCTGCCCAGCTGGCAGCTGCATCAGGGTGCATTGCACTCCCTGTCCTCCAGCTATGCCCACCCTGCATCTCTGGGGAGTGCAGGGCTCAAAGGGGAGGGTGGGATGGTGAAAGGCATGTGCTGTCCCAGATCAGCTGCAGCCTCATCATGCCCCGGCTCCCCTTCCATTGCAGGGTCTTCATGCCCAACCTGGTGCCTCCCAAGATCCCAGACGGCGAGAGACTGGATTTTGACGTAAGTTGTGGCCCCAGTTCCCACCCCGGGGGGGCTTCCCTCCTGCTGCTCCCCTGCAGTGTCTGGCAGCCACTGGAGGCTCTGCTTGTATCTGGTGCAGGACATTCACCGCAAGCGCATGGAGAAGGACCTGAACGAGCTGCAGGCCCTCATCGAGGCCCACTTTGAGAGCAGGAAGAAGGAGGAAGAGGAGCTCCTGTCCCTCAAGGATAGGATTGTACGTGTTCAGCCTTCCCTTCTCCAGCTCTTGCCATCCTGTCCCTGCGGGCACTCAGCCACTGTCCCTTCACCACGGTCCTGGCAGACCTGGGACATCCCTGGGACATCCCTGACCCTGCAGGACAGAGCCTGAGGGTTAAGCCAGATTTTTTTTGAGCCATTATGAGCACCTCTGTTCCTGTCAACCATAAAATTCCCTGAGCTGGAAGGGACCCACAAAGATCATCCAGTCCAACCCTTGCCCTGCACAGACACCCAACAATCAACCAACCACCAACAATCCCACTCTGTGCATCCCTGGCAGCACTGTCCAAACACTCCTCAAGCTCTGGCAGCCTCGGGGCCGTGCCCTTTCCCTGGGGAGCCTGGGCAATGCCCAGCAGTCTCTGGATGAAGAACCTTTCCCTGATGTCCAGCCTAAATCTCTCCTGGCACAGCTCCAGCCCTTCCCTTCCTGTCCCTGGTCACTGGGATTCCCCTGGTGTGGCTGCTGTGTTGCTGTGGTGCCTGATGTGGATGCACCTCTCCCTGGGGTCACTGTCCCCAGGCTCCCTTGGGGCTCCCAGGGCTCTTGAGGTCAGGGATCTGTCCCTTGGAATAGAGAGAATGCAGAGTCCCTGCGGTGTCCAAGCCAAGGTCTCCTCTTTGTGCAGGAGCAGCGGCGAGCGGAGCGGGCAGAGCAGCAGCGGATCCGCAGTGAGCGGGAGAAGGAGCGCCAGGCCCGCATGGCTGTGAGTGTACTCTGGAAATGCAGCTTGGGATGGGCTTGGGGAGTCTGGGGACACACGAGCTGTGTGTCCATCCATCCACTGCTGACTAGCTTCTGACTCTGGCAGGAAGAAAGAGCTCGCAAGGAGGAAGAGGAGGCGCGGAAGAGGGCGGAGGAGGAGGCGCGGAAGAAGAAGGCGTTCTCCAATATGCTGCACTTTGGGGGTTACATGCAGAAGGTGGGACCCTTCCCAAGGGGGCTGTGATGGAGCCACTGCTGCTCCTGGGAAGGGCTCGGCCATGGGCTGACCTCACCCAGGTGACACTGTGGGGTTTACAGGGAGAAGAAGGCAGGGAACTGCTCTTGGGTCAGGGGTTACAGGGCCAAAGTGAGCTCAGAGCTGCTCTGAGCTCAGCTCTGCTCTGCAGATGTGCAGCTCCAACATTGCCTCAGGGACAGGGATGGGGACTAGGACAAGACGTCTTGTTCACTATTGCCAAAATGTCCTTGAGGACTCCATGTGCTTCTGGAGTCCCAAAAGCCAAGGGTGTTGGGTGCAGAACTGGGCATGGGGGAGAGAAAAGGCTGGGCAGACTTCCTTCTCTCCAGTGGACTGATGGTTTCCTCAGTCAGAGAAAAAGGGTGGAAAGAAGCAAACGGAGCGGGAAAAGAAGAAGAAGATCCTCAGTGAGCGACGGAAGCCCCTGAACATTGACCACCTCAGCGAGGACAAGCTGAGGTGAGCACAGGCTGCAGGAGGGATGATCAGGGAGGAGCCCTCTGCTGGGTCCAGCTCCTGGGCTGGGGACTGCTCCCTGGGGCTGCCAGCTGAGGGGGATGGCACAGCTGGAGATGGGCTGTGACACCCTACAGGGGACATGGGCTTCGAGGCTGTGCAGGGCCACCGTGGCCGGGCTGTGGCTGATGGCACCAGCCATGAGAGGGAGCCAGGGTCCCACAGGTGGGACAGGTGTGTCCTGAGGAGCCAGGGTCACACGGGTGGGATGTGTGTCCCCATATGTACTGACCTCCCACTTGGCTCTTGTCCTGGATTCACTGCCTGGATAACCCATCCCTGTCTGAGAGCCTCCAGAGCCCCATCCCAGGGAGCAGGTGAGGGGTTGGCATCAGTGCCCCACCCCTGTACTGAGCTCCCTGGGAGCCACAGCCCTTCCCTGCACTGTCCCCAGTGTACCCAGCCAGCTCTTCCTGCAGGGATAAGGCCAAGGAGCTGTGGCAGAACATACATGACCTGGAGGCTGAGAAATTTGACCTGCAGGAGAAGTTCAAGCGGCAGAAATATGAGGTGAGCCCTAGAGCCTCTGTGATTCGTCCACCCTCTGTGTTCCTGATTGCTCCTTCTCCCAAGCCAGGAGATGAGCTGGAGTGTGCAAGTGATCTCCCAGCTCCTGGGGACGTGCACCTGGCACCACCACAGGGCAAACACATCACAGGCCAGGCAGAATGGAGCTCTGAGCAGCCTGGGACAGTGGAAGGTGTCCTTGCCCATGGCAGGGGGTGGAGTAAGATGAGCTTTAAGGTCCCTTCCAACCCCAGCTAGCCTGGGATTCTGGAATTCTAAACCCCACAGAAAAACTGCTGGGGAAAAGAGAGCAGTGATGCATCTTTACCCAGCCCTTGTACCGAGCCTGAGTCATCTTGCCGGACCTCACCATCCACCTGCAGGTTTTTTTCTTGCCAGACCTCACCACCCACCATTTTTTCTTGCAGATCAATGTCCTTCGAAACCGTATCAGTGACCACCAGAAAGTGTAAGTGGCTGCACATCCCTCCTCCATCTCCTCTATTTCCAGCTCCCTGGTCCCCAGTTCCCTCCCTATGGATCTGCCTTCCTAAACCCCCTCCTCCCTTTCCCCCTCCTGCCTCTGGTCTTGCTGGTGCCTGGCATTCCTGAACCTGCAGGTCTGTCCCAGGGACCTCGGTTCCTGCCCTTCTGCCCCTGACAGAGCTCCATGGGCTCCCACTGTCACCCCAGACAGCTTCCCCCTTCCCAGAGACCTCAGCAGAGGGTGGACCCCAGGGAGAACCTACCTCTACATGGGAAGCTTTGTGTCCTGTGGGGTCCTTCCAATCTCCAGCCACCCCTGCAGGGGCTCTGCCCAGCATCTCAGGAAGCTGCTGGAGATCCCAGCTTGTCTAGCAGGGGAAGTCTCATGGGCTGTGGGATTTGTGCAGGCCATAAGGCCAGGGAAACCTGTCCCTGTGCCCACATTCCCTGCACATGGCTGGGGAACTCTTCATAGGAGGGTGGAAGAGGGTGTTTAAACCCCACTCCCAGGAGCACACTGGTGCTTTCACATCCCACCCCACTTCCCCCTCATGTGGGAGGTGCTCAGCCCACCCCAGGTGTCAGGGGCAGCATCTCCCACCCGCTTACACCAAGTCTCTCTTCTCTCCTCCCCCACCACGGTGTGATCCTGCAGCAAAGGGTGAGTACATGCATTTCTGAGGGCTCTGTGTGTCCTTGCACAGGTGTTCTATATGTGTGTGTCCCTTCACAGGTGCTCTGTGTGTCCCTTCACAGGTGCTCTGTGTCTGTGTCCCTGCACACGTCCTCTGTGTGTCCCACTCCATGTGTGTTGCAGGGACACCAGGACCCCAGGGCAGCAGCAGGGCTCAGGGATGAGGCAATCCCAAGGACTGGCATCCCGAAATGCCTTTCCACTGCCCACCCAACCCTCCTCCTCCTCTGTGCTGCCTGGTGCCCAAGCAGTGCCTGCTCCCCTGTGCTGGTTAAGGGGAGTGATGGGATGGGTCCTGAAGGATCCTGCAGCTGCTTTTATCCCTCTGCAGCCACAGATGCAACTTGGCAATTCTTCTTGGAATGATTCTTGGGGGGGGAAAAACATGGGAAGGAAATGGTGGGTCATCAGAATTGCCTGACAACTGCATGAGCTTGTTCCCAAAGGCACTTTGACTCAGGTCCCAAGATTTAGCTGGGGCCAATGAACACCCTTGGCCCCCAGGGCAGTTTTCAATGGGAAAAGGCTGCAGGACGACTGACAGCACCCACCTCATCCTCCTTGTGTGGTCGCTGATGCCCTTTTGCACGTGCTTTTCCTCTTCCCTTGCAGATCCAAGGGTGCCCGTGGGAAGACCATGGTGGGCAGTCGTTGGAAGTAGAGGCTTGGGGGAGAGGAGGCCAAGCCCCAGGAGCTGCAGTGACTGCACAGAACCCTGGCTGCAGGAATGGGGGTTCCAGGGGGGCTGAGACATCACGAAGTTCCCATCTCCATCCCCCAGTGGTGTTGTGTCTGTAAATAAAGAGGTGGTGAGGGGGTGCAGGTGTGGTCTCCATCCTGAGGCTCTGATCCCAGAGGACACAGCACAGGCTCAGCTTGAGGGGTTGCCTACCTGCTCCCTGGGCTGTTAGAGGTTACAGCAACCACCCAGGACCCCCCAAGTAACTGTCCCTGTGCCTCCCAGCATCATCTCAGCTACAGTCCTTGGCAGGTTTGGTGATAGACCTCAGTGGTCTGAGCTGCTTTTCCTGCTGCACTTTGGGGCAATCCTCATCATGGCCACTTTTGTTCTGCTTTTGCTGTACCACTCTGGTGACCCCACTCAGGTCACAGCTGGCCCTGTGGGATACCATGGACAGAGGAATTGCTTCCAGGCCTCTTGGCCCATGGAATAGTCACTAACTCACCTTCCAGATTATTTCCATTCCTATATTCAGCTCTCGCTAAAGGCTCTGACTAGCTGTGTTTGCCTCCTCTGCATGTTACTGACAGCATGCAATGAAGCCTTGAGATAAAGCTGTGTGGGGAGGCTGCTCCTCTGTGCTGTAGGGGGCAGATCTCTTCCATCTGGCTGGGAATCTGCAGCATGTCACATGTGTGCTGTCCCTGGTGACATATCACCTGCAGATCCCCCAGTATTCCTGGTGGATCTGGAGCTGGAGCTGGATTTGGACTTGACCTAGACTGGCACCAGTCCAAGGTACCAGAGGTCCTCGAGGGCTGTTATGTTGCCCTGTTATGTTAGGATGACCTGTCCCATGTTCTTGATAAACAGCACCTGAGAAGCCTTTCCCACAGCAGTGGAGACGGGAGGATGCACAGGGTGGTGGATCTTGTCCCTTGGCGCGATGTTTTGTGCCCCCCTTGCTGGGGCTGCCTGTCGTCCCCATCCCTTGTCTGCAGATGTGGGAGTGTCCTGCAGGTTTCTCTGCGTGCTCCTGTTAGATGAGGGTTTATTTTCCCTGCTTCAACACACACCACCAGGTTTTGGGGAATAAAGCTCTGGAAGCTCAGAATCACTGAGGCACAAGTGGAGGACAACCAGCTCCCCACCACCTCCCTCCTCAAAACCGAGGTGTGGCGGGCAAAGGGGAGAGCTGGCTAGGGTGGCAGTTCTGGAACATGAAATACCCAGAGGGTGGCTGAGTGATGGTCCAGCAAGTGGCATTTCCAGCCTGCCTGATGCACGGCAACAGGAGACAGGAGCGCTCCGGCCATCCAGCTGTGCCTGCCTTGGAAGGAATTCTCCCTTTTGCAGGTCCATTCTCCCGGCTGTTCCGGCAGGAGGAGGCAGGGCCGTGCCGGTGCCCGGTGCCGCAGAGCAGCCCCGCCGCTCTGCCCGTCCCTGGGGCTGGCAGCGCCCAGGGCCGGGGTACCCGGGCACTCCCTGCTTCCCACAGCGCTGCCTGTCCCGGCAGCTCCCGGCCCCGCTCCAGCCCGAATCCCTGCGCCGGGCCCGGCACCGCCCGGCACCGCCCCCGTGCGCGCTGGCACCGCCCGGCACCGCGCCTGAGTCAGCGCCCGGCCCGACCCTGCCCGGCCCGGGCACTCCCGCTGCCCGTGCGCTGCTGCCGTGCTCGGGAACGGCGCAGGGGGAGCAGGATGCTTCAGTCCTCTGGGACAGCCCAGCAGCCTGGGCTGTTCGTTGGGGTCTCCCCGGGTGCTGGAAACATCCCGAGTGTAGGATGGCTGCAGTGGTTCGGGAGGTTGTGCCGAGGCTGGCTGGAGCATGGCACGGGTTTTGTGCTGGTGCTGGGGAGAAGCTCTGCCCCGGACCTCTCTCGAGGGGCTGCAACTCCTTCCAAGGGGCGGGAGATCCCCCGATCTCTGCTCTTTGTGAGCAGTGACAGGAGCCGAGGGAAGGATAGCCTGGACATCAGGAAAGGTTCTTCCTCCAGAGGGTGCTGGGCACTGCCCAGGCTCCCCAGCGAATGGGCACAGCCCCGAGGCTGCCAGAGCTCCAGGAGAGTTTGGACAGTGCTGCCAGGGATGCACAGGGTGGGATTGTTGGGGTGTCTGTACAGGACAGGGGTTGGACTGGATGATCCTGGTAGGTCCCTTCCAACTCAGGACATTCCAAGACTCTGAGGTGTGCAGCTGTCCCCACTACCAATGGAGCATGAGGTGCAAATGGGTGAGTCTGGTGTAGCAGAACAGGGCTGAGCCCAGAGTGAGGGATTCCAGGAGAAGCTTGGGGAGAGTTGTGCAGGGTGTTCACAGCCTTGAAGTGCTTTATTGTGGAGATCTGAGCATCCTGGTCTGTGAAAGGTGAACCTGCCCATGGCAGGAGGTGGAACAGGATGAGCTCTAAGATCCCTTCCAGCTCAGTCCATTCAATAATTCCATGTTTGCAGTGCTCTGGTGTCCTCTAGGTCTGCTGTGTGGTCTCACTGTCCCCATGGACAGCAGCACCTCTGGCTACCAGATCAAGGCACTGCCTCTGATATGAGGCATAGGGAGCTCTGTCCTCTCCTAGCAGGGCACTTTCCTGAGGGCTGTGAGGTGAAACTTTCCCTGACAGGCTGCAAAGGAGCAGCATCTCTACCACAGCACATGGACAGGAGCCACAGAATTCCCTGCACAAGGACCCACAAGGATCATCGAGTCCAGCTCCAGCTCCATCCTGTGGTCCTCTGAGGAGCAGCCCCTTGAGCAGCACCTCTCTGGAGCACAGCTCATGAGAGCAGTGTCTGTGAGAGGAGTTCTGGTCTCAGCACAAGCACTGGGGTTAGGCTGTGTCCTATGGAGTCTGTGCAGTGCAGGCAGCCAGGACACCTTGGCTCCTCAGTGGAGACACCGGCAGGAGCTGCAGTGGTGCTGGTGTGCTGGTGGCTGCACTGCAGGGCTTGTGTGGCATAGTGAGGCTGTGCCCTCCCCTGGGCGGTGCCAGTGTCCTGGCAGGAATTTGAAGCTGCAGAGGCTGCTGCCAGCCCAGGGTCCAAACCCTCCTCCTGCAGTGTCCAGCACAGGTCCCAGCACTACTGAGAAGCCCAGCATGCAGCAGACTTGTGCCAGGGCTCACAAACCTGCAACGCGTGGGCTGTCCGTGCATTCCCATGCCAGGGCACTCCCCAGGGTCCCACTGTCCCCATGGGTGGAATGGATGTGAAGGAGCATGCATTTGGTACTGAGGAGGTGCTGATAAATGCTGGGGTGATGTTTTGGGCTGTGCTTGTGCTAAAGTAGTGCTGGGACTGAGGCAGCTTCGTGCTCTTCTCTGCCTGCAGGAGACCCAGAGCAAAGCCCCAGTGAAATATTGCAGAGCCTGGTGCTGCCATTGCATCCCACACAGGAACTGCCTGCTCATGGCTTTGGCCAGCTCCTGTTATCCAGGGGTGCTCTGGGCAGCACAGATGTTAGGATTGCTGTCCTGGGGCCATCTGGCAAATATTGTCCCAAGGAACCAGGGTCAGGCAAAGTGCCCACAATATTATGGGCCAGGATGGGGCTGCAGTGGCTCACAGACCCTTGGGGACAAAGGAACAAAAGCTCTTGAAGCTGGAATTCTGCCAGGGCCCCGGAGTCTCACCGGATTGGATGTGGGGCTCTCACTGGGGCCATCAGTTGCAGCACAGAGTGAGGGATCCCCTCACCCCAAGCTCAGAGGTGGCAGATCGGGAATGGTGAAGTTTGGGAGTGGCCAAGGGAGATTTGCTATGATGGAGCTGTGCCAGGGGAGGATCAGGCTGAATATCAGGGAAAGGTTCTTCCCCCAGAGGGTGCTGAGGCACTGCCCAGGCTCCCCAGGGAATGGGCACGGCCCCAAGGCTGCCAGAGCTTCAGGAGAATTTGGACAGCACTGACAGGGATGCACAGGGTGGGATTGTTGGAGTGTCTGTGCAAGGCCAGGGGCTGAACTGTGCATCCCTTCCAACTCAGGACATTCCATGATTCTGTGATCCAGTCCCACATCCCTGCTCAAGCAGGGAGATGTTGAGGAAATTTTTCCCCCTCAGGCACATCCTGGGTGGGTGGGTTGCTCTGCCTCTCCTGCCTGTCTCCCTGGGGAGCTCATCAGCCCCATTCCTGGTGCAGGATGGGGAACCTGGGTCCTGTGGGGCTGGAGACAGTGAGAGCACTGCAGGATAACACACCCCGACTCCTGTGCCCATGTGCCCACAGTCCCCACTGCCCAGGTCTGGGTTTTGGTGCCATCCAGGGTGTGCAGGGCAGCGTGGGGCAGGTGGCACTGGGCGCTGTCACTGTGGGCAGCTGGCAGTGCCCGTCCTGTACAGTGTCCTGTGGAATTCACAGCTTCCAGCACCCATGAATTCATGAACGGGGTGCCTGTGTTGCTCTGATCCACAGTGTCACTGTCCCCAGCAGTGGGTGCCCAGCCTCCAGCTTGAGCCAAGGCCAAATGATAATGAAAAACTGCAGAAAATGGAGAAGTACAGCCTTGGATTTCTTGCAGGTCAGGTCCAACAACTATGTGTAGATTAAAGGGCAGAAAAAGGACGTAAATGCTGAACTTTGCAACACCTTCCAAACGTGGAGCCCTCATGCTCAGAGTCCCAAGTCCTGGTGTTGCAGTGCCATGGCCTCCTCTCACAGTCCCTGCAGGGCAGTTCTATTTGTTCCTGCAAACAGCTGGTGTTTGCAAGTTTCTCACGATTATTTCTAAATGTCTCATAAAACTTCCAGTTTCATTGAGTGTTAGCCCTGTAAATCACTGCCGGTAGCAGCTCATTCACAGGTATCAATTAATGGCCTTTAATTGGTTAAAGTCACACATGGTTTCTGCTGATTCCACAAATGTGTTAAGTTACCAATGAAGTCTTTAATGCACCCCAAGCACGGTTGGGGTTTGGCACTAACACAATGCCCCGTGTCCATAAGGACCAACCTTGCTGACACAGCAGGCAGCAGTGATCTGGGATGGAAGGAAGAGGCTTTGGCTGCTGTCTGGAAACACCATTTTATTGGCACTTGATGGAAGGAAAATGAGCTTCCTGGTAATGTGTGAATCACTGCCTTTGCATGTGCTCTCATGCCCTGGTTTCAGTGTGGGGCCTGGTTGTAAATTCTGCTCCTCAGCGCAGGCCAGCAGCCCCTGGCAGGAGCACTGCAGGGTTGAGTCCTTCTTGGGCTGCTCTTTGCCCAGCAGTGATCACTGAGATCCCTGACAGGTGAAGGTGGTGCTGCCCTGTGGGCCTGACCTGGTGCTGAGCTCCAAAGCGATCCCTGCAGGGGAGGCTCTGGCAAGCACAGGCAAGGGATGGCACAGGGAAATTTGGAGCGCTGCAGGGAACTGCTGCTGCTCAGCCCCAGCTCCCAAAGGCACATGGAGATGGGACTCACCCCATGGATCTGGGATTCACCCTGGCTGAGCAGCTCACAAAGCTCTGCAGGAGCAGAGTGTGAGACAGGAGCCTTTAGCAGTGTCCCCCAGGTGTCACCTCTGGCAAATCCCTCAGTGACAGGTCTCAGAACCCACCTTTGCAGTTCTGAGGCCACAGATTTTCAGGACATTCCTGCTGCTCTCTGCTGACCCTTCCTGCTCCGGGCTGCCCTGCATACACAGACACAGACACGTGTGCAGAGTCCCAGGTGTGCACATGCACACACAGGTACCTCCACACTCCCAGTACCAGTCCCTGTGGAACCCCTCCAGAGGGAAGTGGAACAGCAGCACTGGGTACAGGGGGTGCAAGTAGTTAAGGGGGTGCAGGGGATGCAGGGAGTGCAGGGGATACAAGGGGTGCAGGAAGCACAAGGGGCACAGGGTTGCAGGGAGCATAGGATGTGCAGGGGGCACAGGGGATGGAGGAGGCACAGGGGGCACAGGATACAAGGTGTGCAGGGGGTACAGGGAGCACAGGGTTGCAGGAAACACAAGGTGTGCAAGGGGCACAGGGGTACAGGGGGCATGGGGGGGGAATGGAACACAGGAGGCACAGGGGATAGAGGGGGTGCAGGGGCACAGGGAATAGAGGGAGCACAAGGGTACAGGGGATAGAGGGGGTGCAGGGGTACAGGGGATAGAGGGGGTGCAGGGGTACAGGGGATAGAGGGGGTGCGGGGGTGCAGGGAATAGAGGGGGTGCAGGGGTACAGGGGATAGAGGGGGTGCGGGGGTGCAGGGAATAGAGGGGGTGCAGGGGTACAGGGGATAGAGGGGGTGCAGGGGCACAGGGGATAGAGGGGGTGCAGGGGCACAGGGGATAGAGGGGGTGCAGGGGTACAGGGGATAGAGGGGGTGCAGGGGGCACAGTGGGGCTGTCCCCATGGCATTCCCGAGGCACTGCCGGTGGATGGGCTGTCCCAGAGCCAGGGGTGTGGGTTTGGGTGTCACCCATTTACAGACCCCGGGGGCTGAAGCCGAGGGCTTGGGGCTGTGCTGGCAGCAGGGAGGGGTACAGGGGTGCATTGCACAGTCGGAGGCGCAGGGGGGCTGCACTGGTGCCATGTGGGTGCAATGCTCAGCTTTACTTTGGATTTCTCTGGTGGAAGCGCTCAGGTCCCAGGTCTGTTGATGGCCGAAGACCCCTCCATGAACACGTTTGGTGAAGGATGGGATTTCAGCAGACAAGAGCAAGGTCCTGCACCCTGGTCTCTCACTGCAGGAGCTGTGTGCCCTGCTCCACAACTGGGGTCTATTGGAAGCTGGAGGACATGGAAATGCCCAGATGTGAACTCACAGGCTTTCTCTTCATGAGTGAAATGACCCAAGCCTGGGAAAATCCTCATTACACAACAATTCACATTGGATATCCTGCTGTGAGAAATGAATATGCAAGAAGCTGCTCTGGTGCAGGTGATTGAAGTTCCTGACCCCCGTCCCAAGCTGCCACCACAACTCTCTCACCCTTACCTGCTCTCTGGGGCTCCTGCAGCCTCAGCACCTGCACAGAACAGAAGGGTTTTAGCCCAGTTTGAGCCTGGACCTTAAACCAAAAACAAAGAGGAGGAGGGAAGAGCATCCCTTATCTCACAGCTCAGAGGGAGCAGCACTTGCTGATGAGGTGGAAAATTCAAGTTCATGTCCTTGCCTGGTAGAAACATGGCTTTGGGCTCTGGTTTTTAACCCGACTGAGGTGGGTTAAAAACTGCAGCACTCAGTCCTGTCTTTGTGAGGTGCTGGTTTATCACAGAATCCCAGAGTGGTTTGGGTTGAAAGAGACCTCAAATCCCATCCTGTTCTACCCCTGCCATGAGGAGGGACACCTTCTGCTGTCCCAGGCTGCTCCAAGCCCCATGCAACCTGGCCCTGGACACTGCCAGGGATGGGGCAGCCACAGCTGCTCTGGGCACCCTGTGCCAGGGCTTCATCACCCTCGCAGGAAAGAATTTCTTCCTAATAGCCAATGCAGATCTCTCATCTTTTGAAACTCTTTCCCTGGTTCTGTCACTGTCTGACGGGTAAGAAGCTGCTCTTCTTTTCTATTAGCTCCCTGTGGGTGTCAAAAGGCCACAGTGAGGAGTCCCCCCGTGTGTAAATCCAGCGCTTCAGGCTCACGGCCACGCTGGGTTGTGGCAGCCCCGGGACTGAAAGGCTCCATCCCGTGCTGTGCTGGCTGCTCAGCTTTGGGAAGGGCTGGGAGCCACTCACACCTTTTATCTGCCAGAGTCAACAAACACGGCTGTGCCTTGGCAGCGCAATAGATCCGACTCTGATATCATGACAAAGAGGGAACACTTTGATCCAGGGAAACGCTTTCATCTCTCCAGTGAATCAGATGCTGCTGATGAGCTGTAAAAATAGAGCAATTATCGGCACTTTTCACGTGGTGTGGCAGCGGCTGTGCCGCACGGGCTGTCCCTGTCCCAGCTGTGCCTGCCACACCTCAGAGAAAACTGACAGGACACGGAATTCAACAGAATATCAAGTTCAATTGAATATGAAATTTAACTGAATATTAAAATCAACTAAGTCCTCTCATTCTCAAATTCTCAATTTTTTTGGACCAGCGTATCCTGAAAAAGGAACGTTTGGCTTTGAGAGGTTTTCCACCTCAGAGTTTTTGTTTTGTTTCAAAAACTTTGATGTAATTCCGTCCTGGCAAAGACTCAGAAGCATTTCTGGGTGCTGGAGGAGGACAGGTCTGGTGCCTCAGGCTGAGCATCTCGGGGACGTCCCTCCTCAGTGGGTTGGCTGCACCAGGTGGAGAAGGCTCCGTGTGGAGGAGCTCTGAGCACTCCTGGGCTCCAGATCTCCCCACTGGAACTGATCCCTGGACACCATCAGTCCCCTGCAGGGCTCAGCCTGGTACTTCTCCAGCCGCTCAGAGTGGATCAGGCACAGGAGGTCCAGGTTCATCCCAGCTCCCAGCTCTCCTAGCAGATCCATTTAGGGCCTGATTTCAATTCCAGGTCTCTCCTGGTAAAGACAAACATCTCCAGAGGGTGATTCAGTGCCCTGTGACTGGCAGGGCAGAGCCAGCACAGGGTCCTGGCTGGCAGGAGTATGCTGGGGTAGGATGGGAACCAGCTCCTGAATGTTTGCTGGATGGGGCAATCAGTCCTGGATGTTCCTGAGCCCTGTGATTAACTGCAGCCTCCAAACAGCATCATTGAGAAGAGCAACTAAAGGATTCTGGAAATCATTGGCATTTCCTGAATCCCAGGTGCAGCCTGAAGGCTCTATGGACACAAACTCACAAGCAGCTCGGAAGGAAGGAAGAGCTTCTCTTTTGAGAAGAAGGAAAACGGATGAAATGTCCCCAAGGCTTCTACCCACTAACCAGATGAGGAACCAGGGTAGCTCCTGGCATGTGGGTACAGCATAAAATCCATCACTGGATTGTTCCTGAAGAGCCAGGTACAAAACTCCTCCACAGGTTCCAGACCCCAGTGTTTGAGACAGATATTTTGGAAATCTGTCCCGGTGCTCCATGGGAAACAACTGGATCCATAAGTTCTGCCTCAGGGTGGAGGGTTACAGGTGCAGAAATGTTGCTCTGAGGCACCTGACTCCTCCAGGGGAAGCTGCAGCTCTGGTTGGGGCTTTCCAGTGCCTCAGAGAGCAGAGAGGGACCGCAAGAGCATTGTGGCAGCATCCTTAGCATCCTGCAGCCAGGTGGGATGGGTGCCCATGCTCCAGCTGGGAGTCCTACGTGGAAATCCAGTGCCCCTGGGATTGGAGGTTGTGAGATGGGGCCTGGCATCCCTGAAGGGTGTCCTGGAACTGGGCATCTCCCTTGGAAAAGCCCCTGCCCTTGAGCAAGACCCACAATTGTGTTTTCTCCTCAGCAATCCCCCGTAATTCCATAAGCTGGAATTTGCTGTGGATCTGGAGATACTGGGTTTAATTTGGACTGATGTTTCAAGGTTCTGCCTGAGAGACAGAGCTGGGATATTTCCTGGTGGAAATACACACAGATCAGGAATCTCCAAGAGAAAATTCTTGGCCTGAAATCTCTACATTCTTCTCTAGGGCTGAGGCTCTGACATCATTTATCCATGTAAAAACCCAATGTTCTCATCTGTATTTTGCCAGCTGAGGACCTGCAAGAGAAGTCACATACTTGTGGCACTTAAGAATTTGCCCAAAGCAAAGAATATGAGCTGTGACTTAACAGAGCTCCTCGAGCTGGAGGTGCAATCTGCAAGGCTGAGTTTGTAGCACCCGCAGTTATGTTAAGGAAAGCTAATTCTGCACTAACAGACAGTGGAATGGAGTTCATTTGGAATGAATAGTCCTGGGAAGAGGCTGTTTGCAGCCAGAACCTTGCTGTGTGCAGCGGGATGGAGCTGAGCTGAGCACAGGGGTGTGAGCTCAGCAGTTTCTCCTGCACATTAAACGGAGGAAGCCACACGGTTGGGTTTGGGGCATTCCCGTTGAGGTGTTGCTCTTTTGAAGTTGCTGGGGCTTCTCCTGGGCTGGGTCTGTCCCTGGAATGTGGATTGGGGCGACCAGTTGGGCCAGTAAAGCCCTTCCTCCAAAATGAGTTTTTACTGAAAACTGCAAGGAGCTGTCGCAAGCACATTGACTCACTTGGTTTCTCAGCTCTTAGTTATGAGCTTGTGCTCTGGACAGTTAATTATTTGTTCTTGTGGAAGCTTTGAAGATGCAAAGCAGGCTGGGAGAGTGAAGTGTTATTAGCTCTTTATCTGCAATTCATTTTTTGTGACAGAGCAATGAAGTCCAGGCTCAGCCTGAGATGCTGAACAACACTAAAATCTGAATTGTCCTCACGCCCGGCTCTGATTTCTCTCTGTCTTATTCAAGTCTCAGTGACTCTTCATTCTAAAGCTCTTTAATACCAGCCAAGCAGAACTGGAGGGCTCAGTGTCCCAGCCTAGGCAATCAGCAACAGCTCCAGGATTAACCTTACGCTGACAGAACACCTGGAAATTTTGAATTTGGGCCATTAATTTTAATCTTCTTTCTACTTGTTTCCACTCAAACAAAAAAGGGGAGACTTGAAGCCGTTTTGGATTTTTTACAATTTCTACCCTGCTGTGGGTGTGTTGAGGGTCAAGATCAGCAACTGAGAGCCTGAGATTTTTATAGAGAGGAGTTAAAATGAAGCTGCCCAGAAAGCCATGAACAAGCAGCTAGGGATGGCTGAGAGCATGACTGAGGGGTTCTGATGAGCTCTGTCCACAGGAAGCAGTTTTGTGTGTCTGCATGGAAGAACTGGCCAGGCCCCTGCCCTGGGCACCTCAGCAGCTCCAACCTCTCTGTCTCATAGCTGGGCACTGCTGCTGCTCCTGGCAATTCAGGATCTCACCAGAGGCACTTCAAAAGCTGAAGTGTGCAAGGATTTGGGCTGCTCCAAGGAACTGTGTGTCAGAATTGGTGCTTCACCTCTGCTTGCCCCATTGCAATAGTCTCACATGCAGAATGAGCCTCTTGTTGAATTCCAGACCATCCCTGAGCAGAAATATCCATCTGTTCCTTAGGGGGAGGTGGCATGTGGGCTGTCCTGGTCATCCTGCAGAGCTCCAGTCTGAGGCTCCAGCTGGGCCTGGTGTGCTCCAGGAGTACCACAAGCCCTGTCTGTGGGAAAAGGCCTTGTTGAGAGTGAGCCTCAGCTCTGGGCATGTGCAAGGACCTGAACATAAATGTAAATTTAATACCCAGCTGCTCCCAGTGCTCTCTCCTCACTGCAGGTTTCACTCATACCATCTCCCTGTGCCACACCTGAGCTCTTACCCTCCCAGTTTGTTATGAGTTTTGTTTCCTGGTGTTGCTGGGACAGAAATTATTAATTCCTCTTATCCCTTGATACTAGGATGAATTAATGGTATTCCCTGTTTGGGGAACAAGATGTCTCCTTTTCACTGCATTTTGTGGCTACTGGCACCAGTTTCCAATTTCCAGCTCTCATTTCAGTGCTGGCTCAGAGCCCCACGAGAGGCAGGGCTGGACAATCAGGTGAAGTTTCCTTTGCTTCCCAGCCTCTCTTTGCACTGCCATGTCTGACCAGAGATAGGGAAAGCAGCCACAAATTGCCAAGGAAATGCAATTAGAAGGGTTTCCACAGAGGTTGAGCACAATGAACATGAGTCAAGCACTCAGGATATACAGAGAAGTCTCTTAATCCTGGCCATAAAGATGCATTACCCTGCAGCACAAGGGTGGTGCTGAGTGTGCCAAGCTTTTCTCTGAAGACTTCTGCTTGCAAATAAAAGAAAGCAAATATCCTGGGTAGGGTAATGACTGCAGGAGGAGGGAATTTCAGAGGAATGGGGATGGCAAGACATGAGTTGGCAGCATTGCAGTGGTGGGAGCCCCTCAGGCACAGCAGAAGCTGCAGGAGCACTGCTGAGCTGCTGTGTTTCACCTCCTTTGTTGGGTTGGCAGCAGTTCCAGCTCCTGTCAGAGACACAAGGATGTTGTTTGCCATCCCATCCTGCCAGGCCAGAGCTGGCTTCCTGGAAAGGAGATTGTTCCTTTGCAGGGCAGTTTTAGAGTGGGGGTTCTGTGCCTGTGCTCTCCCAGATGATCAAGGGTGAGGTTCAGGCCCTTCTTCTGTGCCTGAGCATTGCTTGTCTTAAATTTCCTCAACCAGCAGTGGGAAGAGAAAACTGTTCATTTGTCTCTCCATCCACCTCTGCCTGGCCATGAGGTGAATCACATGCTGGGCAGTTTATTTCTCTCCACTGGCTATGAAGGGAACCCAGAACAACTATCTCAGACTTCAGTGTCTAATTTTAAGCTGTCCAAGTGAGGGTAAACAGATCCTTGGAGATTCCTCCCAACAAGGAAGGAGCAATAAAGTGCAGGAAGGTGGAGAAACCTTCCTAGATGTGGTTGTTGAGCTCAGTTTATGGACAGGTGTTGGTGGCACCTTAAAAAAAAACAAACAAGGAAGCTGCCAATACCGCAACTCCACCCACAGAGATGGGAGGGCAGGTACTGTGGGCATCCTCTGCTTCCACACCTGGCATGGCTCCCCTGCCCTGTACCAGCACTGCTGGCGCTGCTGGCACATTTGTCTGAATAAATTATGCTTGGAGGCACCCCAAGTTCAAAAACACAGAATCAAAGAACCACAGAATGGTTTGGGTCAGAAAGGACCTCAAGGATCATCAGTTCCAACCCCCTCCCATGGGCGGGAACATCTTCCATGAGACCAGTTTGCTTCAAGCAGGTGTCTGGGGGTATCACAGAGCATCTGGGGTTATGTGAGGAGTTTTCTGCCAGGATTTCCAGGAAGGAGGAGGCACAGGGAACTCGCTGGGGATGCCTGAGCTGCCTCTCCTGCAAGGAGTTGTGGAGCCAGCTCAGTACCAAAGCAGGTCCTCCATGTTAATTGTCTGTGACCTTCCCAGCAGAACAGACACCCTGAGGCACAAATAGGCACTGTGAAGGAGAGAAACCCCCTCCTGGCTGGGCCTTGAATGTTGAAGGAAAGAGACTGTCACGGTGCCAGCCCCACTCCCTCTGTGGTCCCAGGGGAGGGTGACAGGATGGTGGCAGCAGCCTGGGCATGGGAACTTTGTGTTCCTGGTCCTCCTGGGAAGGATGAACAGCCCAGTGGCACATCTATAAGCATGGACAGAAATAGACACAGTGCCCTCACACATATTCCCAAAGGAAAGCTGGACACCTGTAGATTGATGATTTTGGCCTGGTTCATCCTCAGGGCTTGGCCTTGGGCTGTGCCCCACTGGTGCTCCCATGGTGAGCAGCTCAGGTCTGCACTGGAGGGCATGGAGGGGCTGCCATGACAACTGGGCTGGCTGCATTCCCCTTTGGATAGTTAATGGAAAGTGTCTTTG
The DNA here is from genome assembly GCF_009819885.2 of Catharus ustulatus. Taxonomy (NCBI): domain Eukaryota; kingdom Metazoa; phylum Chordata; class Aves; order Passeriformes; family Turdidae; genus Catharus; species Catharus ustulatus. Next base: position 6,463,692 of record NC_046245.1, read on the forward strand.
GCTCTGCTGCTGCTGGATCACGGTCACCATCCTGTCCTTAGCAAAGCCATGGGGCTGCAGGACACTGCATCTGTCCCCTACCACAATCTGCTCCTGTCCCCTAGGTCAGGTGGAGGGGAAAAGGGCCCCTCCCTCTGCCAAACCCCAGGAGATGTATGGGACAAACCCCAGCCCTGGGTTTCTGGGGATTGCACAGCTCCAGAAATGTGCTGGCACTTCCCCCTTCAGGGATGGTCCATAGCAGGAGGGTGGTGGCAGGGGACACTCATTGGGACGATACTCACACATCCCATGCTCTTGGCTCTGTCAGCATTGGGCTCTGTTTGACCTATCCCTATCATCCATCCATCCATCCATCCATCCATCCATCCATCCATCCATCCATCCATCATCCTGTCCATAAGTAAAGGTGTCTGCCCATGCCATGCCATGCCATGCCATGCCATGCCATGCCATGCCATGCCATGCCATGCCATGCCATGCCATGCCATCCCATCCCATCCCATCCCATCCCATCCCATCAGACCTGACAGTCGCTACTGAGCCTATCACTGCCTCAGTCGCTGGAAGAAAAGCTCATCCATCCATCCATCCATCATCCATCCATCCATCCATCATCCATCATCCATCATCCATCCATCCATCATCCATCCATCCATCCATCATCCATCCATCCATCATCCATCCATCCATCCATCCATCCATCCATCATCCATCCCTCCTCGCTGACCCAGCACACAGCTCCATCCCTGCTTTAGCCAAGGTTATCAGTAGTGGGAATGGAATCGGAGTCCTGTGGGTCTGACCCTCTTGTGCTCTGTCTTTATTGGAAGCTTCTCTGGGCTCTGCCTCCTGCTGTTTCTGGCAGGGTGGGGCAGTGACTCAGCCCCAGCTGGGCTCGCAGTGGCTCCGCTCCTTTCTCACGCTGGCTGAGCCTGCAGAAATGCTGCTGCTGCTCTCGGTAGCTTGGGGCAGGCTCCAGGGGCAGAAGGGTGCTGGGTGTGGAATCTGCTCTGTGTACCAGGGAGCCATCACTGCAAATACCACAAACACTCCCCAAGACATCTCATCCTGCTCCCTCTCTCCTGGCTCCTCTTCTCCTGCTTTGGCACATCCTGCGGGAATAATTTCTGTGACTTCTGGCTTACCCTTGGGAAAAAGAAGAAAAGTATTTGGGATAGGCACAGTCAGTTTCTCATTGCACAGCCAAGAATGACAGAAGACATTTAAGAGATGTGCTGCTGCCTGGGAAATCCAGGTCCCACTGAAATCCTGCCAATGACCCTGCTCCAATGATCCCTTCCAGTGTCTTTCTCTCTCCTGGCTGTGACTCCTCCTCTGGAAGGAAGCAGGAATCAATTTCACTGTGGGTAAAACATGCTAAAGAAAAGCTGAGGGTAGAACTCAAAGGCTCCCAGATCAACTCAAATTTCTCCCTTTACATTTTTTGAGTATTTCTTTCAGCCCTGGGAAAATCAGTGGGACTGATTTTCCTGTTCTGTCAGGAGAGCTCCTCATTGATTGAAGCAGGAGTTACCTGTACAGGGAGAGAGAGAGGCTTCCTGGAGAAGGAGTAAAAAACATTGGGAAAAAAGTACTGAGATGCACAAAGCATATCTGTGCTGCCTTTCACTGGACAGCAAAGGCTGGGGCATCTCCCACACTGAAACTTGGCCTGGGGACTCCAAAGCAGTGACAGGGACTGCCTGAGCTCGGTTCTCTCAGTAAGAGCCTTGCCTTGTGAGGCTCATTGTGGAGAGAAGTGCCAGGAAAGGGCAGGAAGAACTCTTCTTCTCTGGGAAAGTATTTGGGTTTTGCAGTGCCAGGAATATCCAACAGATTTATGACCCTTGAGAATTTCCACCTGCTTTTTTTCCCATGGCATTCCCTTGGGAGGCCAGACCTACCTTGGACACAAGGAGGCTCTTCGCTGCTGCCCAGCTGGGGTTGTTTGGCTGCTTTGCTTCTCCTCTGCAGAAATGCAGCCAATGCAGGGCCCCTGCAGGCTCTGCACCCACACAATGCTGAGCTCGGGGACTGCTGCAGGAACTGTACTCAGCTCTGGCCACCTCCCACCTTTGGGATACTTGAGATCTCATCCAGGACCTGAAATATTGGCCAAAGTGTTGATCAAGACCAGATCTGCTTCCTAAAAATGCCTGTCAGCAGTTCCACCCTCCCAAGGACATTCTCTGGTATCCTGCAAGGATTCCTGCAGTGCTCTGTTTGTGCTGAAACACTTTCTTGGTCTCCATCAGCTGGGATGAGGAGGCTGGAAGCACCTCATTTCTGCACCAGGAATCTCATCCCATTTCTGCCACCACATCCAGGAGGGGGCAAGAGGGAGGTAATGACATCTAAACCTCTCATCAAAGCCTTTTCTGCATGAGAGGATTAAGTGCAGAGTTGTGATGGGAGTGTGAGAAGCATTCCTGGGGCTTGGGGTTAGATGCCACATCCTGATGAACTGCTCTCAATTTTCTTTATCTGGGAAATGTTGCTCTGAATGTCTCTGCTGCCCTCATGGGCATCTCTGATGGAGATGGTGCTGTGGAGGCTCAGGCACAGCTTTCTGCATCGCAGCAGTGCAGAGGAGAGGCTTCCTGGTGCTGGATGAAAGGGACATGGACCTGTGCTTGGGATGCCTCCTGGGGGTCCCTCAAAAGGCTCTCCTGAGACAAAGACAAGCTTAGGAAGCACCCAAAAGGAGCCAAGAACAATCTGGGGATCTGTGAACACTTCTGTGCAAGATCCAGCCTCCAAGGATGGAGAGGTACAATTGGGGTTGTACAGAGGAGCCCAAAGTCCTGCCTGTTCCAGGGCAGGCAAGCAGGGATTGAGTCCCTGTGGGACTGCTGCCCTCTCCTCAGTCACCCCCAGCTCCCAGGGGAGCTGCCCTGGGAGGGTGCTGGGGGCTCTGGGTGCAAATGCCAAACTCTGGTGCACAGGCACCTGTGTGGGGCAGGGGCTCCTGCCATGCACTCCCACAGTGTCCCCTGTGGGGCTGTGGCACTGTCACCATGTCTGGCCATGGGGCCACAGCAGAGCCTGTGCCTGGGATGATCCCACCCAGCAGCTGGGAAACTGAGGCACAAGGACTTTTCTGAGCCAGTTTATCCCAGCATGAGCTTTGCATGTCCCTACAGGAGGTGTTGGTGCTGCCAGGAAAATTAATCCACAAACACCAGAGGTTTATGTCCAAAAAGGAGACAGAGGAGTCTTTTCCTTTATACGAATAAAGGGGGAGGCCATGGGGCATTCTCCTGGGATCTCTCAAATTTTTGGAGGATGCAGCCTCCTTTTTATCCCAACTTCGCCTCTCTCTTTCCCCATTGGCTGAGGTACTTGAGAGGTACAGACTTCCCAGAACACCTGATACCTAAAATTCTCCCCTAATGTATAACATTCCTCTCAGTGCTGTGGTGTCCTTGGAGCTGGGGAGGTTTCTGGGTTGGGCTCAGTGCTTCCTACAGGTGCCCTGCACAGTTCAGGATGGAACCTGGCCATGGAATCCTCCTGCATGGGAGCCTGGGAAAATTGGGAAGTTCTGAAAATGAAGAGTGAGGTCTGCCCTGAAGCATCACAGGCAGAGAAAAAAGATTCAGATGTGCTGTGGGATGGGAAGGGCCTGCCAGGTGGGATAAGGTGGGATAAGGCTTTGCTGGTGGAGCCCCACTGATTATTGGAGATCCTGGGGCTGTAGGACCTGTACGGTTTCCAAGGATTTAGTGACTACCCTCTTTGGGACAACAAGTCCTCTGTGGGTGCTCTGCACCCTATAGCATCCATTTTCTCTCCTTTGAATCCTGTCACACCTGGACTAAATCAGTGCATGTGTGCCTGTCGGAGCCGGGCTCTGAAGGAAGCCCTTTCACAGCACAGCTGGACCCCACCTTGGCTGCCTTTTCCTGCAACCTCCCTGTGGTCTTTGTGTGTATCCACAGACCTCCCTATCCAAAAATGAGCTATTGTCATGTGTCCACACACAGGATGCAGACCCCAAAAAGACCCAGTGGTTTCTTGGGATTCATTTCACCTACTACACACGGACAGAGATGCGAGCATGTGGCTGTGTGTTGGCTCCTATGGTGAGCAAGAATTAATTTCCTAACTGGAGGTGTGTTCTGAGCTACCCTGAGTTGTCATGTCCTGCCCTTCTCCAGTGTCCAGGGAGCTACTCTGGAATGGACGGTGTGACTCACCTGCATTCCTTGTAGACACTCCAGATTGGGTACAACTTGCTCTCCCAGCCTGTCATTGATATGACCTTTCTTAGGTGTGACTTCAGGAGGGATTCATGACTGAAGAAGCTGCAGGCTGGACATCCCCAGTTCGTGATGTTTTTCATGTCAAATTTAATCCTCCCAAGGACTGCTGGGTGTGCTGCTCCCTAATGGGCTTTTAGAAACCAATTATGTACCACATTCAAAGCCAGCTACAAATGCTGCTGCTGTGCCAGGGCCCAGGAGCAGTTTGAGGAAGGAGTGATCTCAGCTGAAATGCAATTAGGTTTTGAAGGGCTGTTGGGTCCACCCAAAGCTGGTTTAGACATTTGAGTTTGGGTGCTTTGCCTTTGCAGTTAATCCTCTAGTGCTCACCCACCCTTCAGCAGCCTGAGCAGAGCAGCAGAGGGTGCTCCTGAAAAGCACCTCTGAGCCACGTGCAGGGAGTGGCACCTGTCCCTTGCACGGGCTCACAGAGTGTGCCCAGCCGGTCTGATGGGCTGCAAATCCTCTGCTCATGAGATCCTGGCAGTGGTAGAGGATTATTCCTCAGCCTTGCCTAGAGTAAATACCAAACCCAGCTCAGAGCTGAGCTCATTCCCCTTTGCCAGGTGTTTGCTTTGAAGAGTCTTCTGAAGGAGATCAAGAGGTGCTGCTTCCTTATTCCCTCTGTGAGGCTGCTCCAGTGCTTGCACACCCCAGTGTTCCCCAGCACTGGAATACACAGTCCTTTGTTCATCCTGCACTTCAAGCTCCCCTGCTGTGCACTGGGCTCATGTTCCTGCAGGGTCCGATGGAAAGAACAAATCTTTTGATCTTGTCAACAGTAACTCCGGGGAGCAGGCTGGGAATCCCCAAAGGGTGCAGATGCAGCTTCCAATTTGGTCCTGATTAGCAGGAAAAGTCTGGGCTTAACAAAATCCTTCATATCCACCACCACAGGTCATCCTCCAAAGCAGGAACTTAGAGAGAGATGCTTTTAAAGAGAAAATGAAATGGAGAGTTAAAGTTTCCAGGCAATATGGGCTGCCTTCATCATCCTGAAGCTCAATCCCAGCACATCCCAGCAGTGAGAAATTCCCTGAGGAATGGCAGAAGGCAGTGGCCTGGGCAAGCAGCAGGAGAATAGAGGTACCAGCAGGTGTTTTTCAAACAGCTGCAGACAAAAATAGGAAAGGCTTCACAACATCCTCCAAGTTCAACATAAAATAACCTGCCAAAAGCAGTTGAAAGAACAACCAGCTGGAGTCAGAAGAATGAGCCAAAAAGAGTATCTCCCAGTAGAGGGGAATGACCTGCCAGGAGATTGGGGGGTCAGTAGGTATCAGAAGAAGGAACACTCAGGAAGGAGAGGAGCAGAGAAGAGCAGGAATTTACCTTTTCCAGTCTGTGATGCCTGTGAGAAATGGGGAGGATTCCTACAAGCTGCTATACCTAGCACATCAATGACATTTCTGAGGATGGAGGAATGTCTGTGCAGAATTTTGGGGAGCTAAGACCAGTAAGTAAAGGAGGTAAATGACAGACAAACATCAGTACAGTGAAATGTTAAGTTCTACATGTGGGGTGAAATAATATTTTCTTTTGTGGGATGGGCATGGAGGTGACTCCATGGACCATTCATGGCCATCCCATCCCAGTGACAGCTCAACAAAGACTCAAAGGGAATATCAGGTATAGGTAGGGATGGAGCAGAGATCAGGAAGGGCTGTGATGTCCCAGCACAAGCCTGGCTCATGCACCCTCTGCCCTGTGCTGTTCTGGGCTCCTCAGCTCAGGAAGGAAATAATTCCATTGGAAAGGGTCCAGAGGGGGTTACTGAGTGCCATGAGCTGCTGGGTCTGTGTGAGGACCTGAGCTGGGCCTGCCCAGCCCGGCCCAGAGGGAAACTGGGGAGGAGGATCCCCTCACCCTCACCACTCCTTGGGAGAGAAACCCACTGAGGATGAAATCATAGAATCACAGAACATCTTGGGTTGGGAGGGACCCATAGGGATCACTGAGTCCAACCCCTGGCCCTGCACAGACACCCCAACAATCCCACCCTGTGCATCTCTGAGAGCACAGATGTCCCATTATCCTGGAGCTCTGCAGCCTCGGGGCTGTGCCCATTCCCTGGGGAGCCTGGGCAGTGCCAGGCTGGAGGAAATGGGATTTACAGCTTCCTTACTCCTGTTAGATAAGGCAGAGCAGTCCAAGCTGATCCCTGCTGCAGGGCAACAGGGTTTTTTCAGACCTTTCAGACCTTTCTTCTTTCCTAACACTGGCAAAACAATAAAAATAAAACCATCCCAGCCAGAAAGCTTGAAGAAATTCCAGCAATTTTTATTGATTTCAGTTTTTCCAATGAAGCAAATACATACAGTACAGCCAAAACAAAACTCTGAGACATTTTTCTCACATACCTATATCTTACAGAATACACTGTAGAGCTATGGACTGGTAAGGCAGAGCTGGTCTCACACTGGTGTGTGTTCAGAAAGGAATAAAACTGCCTTTGACTTGTCCATGAGGCTTCTGAAATGCTGGGGGGGGGATTGTGCACACACAAAATAAACAAAGCATTTATAAGAAAATAGACCAAAAAAGCTCTGCTGTGCCCAGGACATCGAGGGTGGTGTTTATTTACGCGGCTGGGTGTCCACCTGCTCCTGCTGGCCACACTCCTCCTTCCTCCTCAGGAATTCTCCATCCCTGTGCCACAGACCTGCCCTGTCCCTGTCCCTGGGCTGTGCCCTACCTTGGCTCTTCAAGGAACAGGAAACCAGCTCATCAGAGAGGATGTCACCGTTAAAATCATGCCTTAAAAAAATACCTCCCCAGAAGGGAAAAAAAAATGTACCTGAGGTGAAAACAGCATTAATTTATGTTGGAGGGAACCTCACTGAGTTCCCAGAATAGCTGGTTATGACCAACACCAGTTATTCCAATGTCTGATTTGGCCTTCCCTTCTTACAGTTGGGCATCAAAGTTACCTCACTGACTTGGGTGGAGTCTGGTGTCCAGATTTTAGAGAGAGACTGAGAAGAAAATAGAGGGTATCAGAGAATTTCCCGGGGAAGATCCAACTGCAGAACAGCCCTGGGATGGCAGAATGGTTGTGATTGCTGCACCCATGGCTCTCCTGAGTGGGCTCTGCCCTCAGGTTTGCCAGCAGTGACAAACAGCATCCTAAAAACAGGTCAGTGGGAGGAACCTCTCTGGTGTGCCCAGATCAGGGCAGGGACATCCCAGCTGGGTGAGATTGCTCAGGGCTGTGCCCAGTCACATCAGGAAGAGCTTTGAGCATGGAGACAGATTTTGTTTTTATCATTTTGTTAGTTTTGAAAAAATATTGTAATAAAAACAACTGTAACAATGGGTTTTTGTAATAAAATTTATGTGAATGATGAATCTGTCTCCTGGAGTCCAATACTCACTAATGAAGTCTCCAATACCTGTAAATTTAATTGTGAGCTGATGATCATAAAGCTAAGGCTCTTTGTGCCTTGTACAGTGACTCAGTAACTGCATTAGGGGTGAAAGCAGCTGCACTGTTTTAAAATAAAGCTTAAATCACAGCCAATTAGAGTGAATTTCCTCAATGTTCCATCATTCCATTTTGGTGTTCTGTTTTCCAGAGAAAAACATTCACTCCCAGGACTTATGCTGGATGCGTCCTTACAGAACAAACCTGAATGCAAAATTGCACATAACACTTCACACCCAAACTGAATCAATCCTGTGGATGCTGCAGCCCTCGGGGACACCCACAGATGGATCTTGCCCAAAGCATTTGGAACATTTTGCATCTGGGAATCCACATGCACCAGGGGAACTGCTGGGGAGGTGGAAGGGCTTTGCCCACGGGCTGGGGCCCTTTGCTCTGTTTAAACCTCCTGAAACACTTCTGTCCTACTGGATTCTCCTGGTTCTGCTTCTCCACTTCAAAGGGGCTTTTTTCCCTTTCTCATTTGGCTGCAGCTTGGCACAGAAAGTTCCGGACAGAAGGTGGGAAAAGAGTGGCTGCTCGTTAAAGTGCACAAGATGAAGCCACCCTTTGTAACCCAAGAGGAAAAACACCTGGAAATGATCACCCTCAGTGGGCAGGAGCTCCCTGTCCTCCAAATGGGGACAAACAAGGGCCACCTGGAACTGCAGCAGAGCAAACCCAAACTTCACAGGTGGTTCTTTAGTAGGCACAAATCACCCCATGGATGTGAACTGAATATCCTGAGTCCCACCAATTTAGGAGCCTGACAGTTAAAATGAGACTGCTTTTCCATTTCTAAGCTCATAATCCATCCTTCCCAAGCATCTCCTGAGTCCCTGATGTTTGAAAAACAGGGCCCTGTGCCCCTGCACCCTTTGAGGAATAATAACCAGTACAGGTAGCAAACACAACCTCAGCTACTCCTTTCCTGTGAGTCTAAGCTGTGTCCCCTTCATGGGAAGGATATTTTTCTTCTGGAGAGAGGAAGATGGTGAGAACTGAGTTGCTCTGAAAAGAGCTCAGCAGTCCCTCATCACAGCCTCAGCATTACAGGGAGATTAATGCAATTCAAGATCCTGAGAAATGAAACATTTCCAAACCTGATATCACACAAGTGCTCACATTCCTTTGCACATTAATATAAGTTCTTTACATTGATCAATAAAAACAAAATATGATTAAAGAGGCCACATCCCTCCCTTCTTTCATTCCTGTGGCAGTCAATGATTCTGGGGGAAAACACTTGGCCTGTCCTGCTCAGCTTCTCAAATGCCACCTTTGTCCAGGCACAGTCAGGAACTGGAATTGTTCTGGTGCTCAGAACGGAGAATGGGAATGTTCAAGCTCTGCAGCTGGGTCTCAATTGTCCTCTCACAAATAGCTTCAGGGAAGGGTGATCGAGGCCTGGGAGAGAATCTGCAGGTGTCAATTTGCTTCTTGAGATAAAGAGTTCATGTGACAGGAAAGAAAATGCTAACAATTATCAGAGAAAAATCCTAAGCAGAGAAGAAGCCCTTGTTCATAACTGTTAGGAATAACCAGCCTTGGAAAGAAGAGCATCCTTGTGTGTATCTGTTAATAATGGACAGATGCAAAGGGGGAACTCGACCTAAGATTGACTTTTTTTGGTGTTTGTGGATAAAAACACCTTGTGACAAATTTTTAGCATAGCAGTATTTGGTGCATGGATACGGTGCAGTTGGATTAAAACCCTGCAGGGGGTTAAACTGCACAATCACCCTGACTTTGGGTGGAAAACAGGGGACAAAGCTGGAGGAAGATCCTGCTCCCCACGTGTACTCTGTGTGCTGCCTGCACACACCTCCACATCACACCCAGAGTTACACAGACACACTCTTGGCAAAAAACAATTATTGACATCAAGAAAGTATATAAAAGTCCCTTCTCCCCCCTAAAAAGAAGAAAATGCTTAAAAATATTAGTGTCATCCACATGAAATCCACGTGTTTGGTTTGCTTTACAGTTGAGTTGAACTCAGAAACTCTCTACATCTTTAACATCCTAAGGAATCATGGAAGTGTTGCTCTTCCTGGCCATGAACCAATTCCAAATTCTGAAATGGGAAAAAAAAATAAAACAAAGGAAAAGAAAAACCCCAGATAATTAAAGCATTCAAGAGATCTTTTCATTACAGCAAACCCCAAATTTTAATCTTTTCTCCGAGCCTGGCTGCAATTTCTCAGCTGCTTTTTACCCTGCACTTCCATGCTCCTCAGAGTCACAGTGAAAACATCCCAACAGAGCAAGAAGTGAAATCCATTCCCAGGCAGAGGGAAGGAATTGGCACTGTTTTCTCTTGGTTTGATCACAAGGACTATGCTGGGGAAGGAAGCAAGTAATTCCCTCTGCATAATCTCAGACACTATCCAAGAGACCTCTGGTCATGAGAGAAAAGTGCCTGATGGGTTAAATCCTAATTTCATACTGAATATAAACCCATAACGATGCCCTGGAAATCATGCCCATGGTTTCTCTTAACTGGATTCTCTATTGGGATTTTCAGTTGACAGAATGTGGTTCTCAATTCTGACCTGAGGCTGACAGCTAGATTAAGGGCTCAAACAATTGCTAAGACTAATGGCTGAAGCCATGGATGTGCTGGAATTCATTGCACATTAATGACACTCCTCGAAGTTCAGGAATGAGTGCACTGCCAGGGAGAAACCCAGGAAGAGCCTCACCTGTGAGGATTTGGAAAAATGCACTGAATCAGTGATTGCTTGGCAAAGGAAGCGAGACGCACAGTCAAGCCCAGCAGCTTTGTCTGTCCTGTGACATCTGTGCTGAGCATCTCCAAAATGCACAGCTGGGCCGTGGGGGCAGCATCTGCCCTGGGCCCAGGGACAGCACAGCCTCTGATCACTCATAGAAACAGACTGGGCTGGGAAGATTTGGGATGAAAATCTCACAAACAGACTTTTGGGGTGATCAAAAGTAGCAACAATCTCAAAGGATTTTTATGCCCTAAATCCACAAGGGCTATGTTCTTACCTGCAGCCTGAATGTGCATGGAGAGGCTCTAAAATCTGGAGGAGAGGGTCCTGAAGGTCGTTCCAGCTAAAGATCCCATCATGTTCTTATCAAACCCTTGCTGAAAAAGCAGAAACATGAAGTGCAGTGAGTGTATATCAGTTTCTACACTGAGTGCGGTTGTTGAACAAAGTGTGCTTCATTCTCAGTCAACCTCCTCTGTCAGCCCTCTGGGCACCTTTGTTACCCTTACTGATGAACTCCACAGAGTCATTGAACCATGGAATGGTTTGGGTTAAAGGGACCTTAAAGCTCATTCCACCCCCTGCCATGGGCAGGGACACCTTCCTATAGACCAGGTTGCTTTTCCTTACATTGCCTTCCCTCAACCCAGAGCTGGGCCCCTCTGGGTTTTTGGAAGAAACTTTTATTTGATCATTCACTGAGTACTGTTTCATTTAGTCCCTCATCCTGTAAAAGGAGCAGAAGTCTTTGCATGATGCATGTGCCCCTGCAGACTCTCATTCTCCTCCCCTGAGGTATACCTATGCAAGAAACCTCTATGTGAACACCAGAGTGACTCAGTCACACCAAAATGAGCTGGCATGGGCTGTGAGCAGAGCCTGGCACAAAACTACCCCAGCTCCTGTGCAGAGTATCTCACTGTCAATATGGGAACAGAGTTGGGATGTTCAGCTCCTGCCTCCAGGTGCTCCCCTTTGTAGGGATTCCTCCTTCTCTTTAATTTGGCCTTGTACTCTCTGCAGGTGCTGCTGCTCTTGAGTTGGAAAAACCCAGCTTGTTCAAAGAAAGCCACTAGGAGCAGGAGCTGGGAGCAGCTGGGGCTGGGAGCTGGGAGCTGGCTCAGTGCCCACTGGGCTCTGCACTTTCCCAGCTTCTGCTGCAGGGAGATAAAAAAAAATCCCAAATACTCCTATCCTCTTGGTTTGAAAGCTTACCCTGACTGCAGGGGGATGTAACCACAGGGCAGGGTTATGGACACAGAAGAAAATGGGGGCAAAGAGAGGAGGGACCTTGCCGGGGACCTGCTGGGATCTGATGGACTGCAATGAAGGGAATCCCCTGAATGAGGGTAAAACACCCAGCGGGGCCCAGCCCAGAGCGAGGGGCCTGGGGAGCATTCCAGCACAGCCCCAGGGAGGAGGTGTCTGACACAGGCACGTCACCATCTGCTTTGTCCCCAGAGTCCCAGCAGTGACCCCCTGCCACCTGCTCAGATCCCAGGCAGGTGCCCAAGTGCCCCAGCTCCTCCTGGGCCCTGCCCTGGACCCTGCCCCACTCGCTGTGAATCAGGGTCTTTACCAGCTCCCCACTTCAGCAAGTGAACAACCCAGGGCTGTTCCTGAGTGTTCTCCTTACCTGCTTGAGCACACTCTGGAGTTCCCTGTTGGACCAAAGGTCTGTCAGGAGAAGTCGAGCAGCTTCAGCTGCTTTTGGACAGGAGCTGGGAAGATGAAAGCAACAGGAGAATTACAGCAGGCACAGAGCAGCACCCCAGAGACACTGCTGACTACCTGGGACAAACCCAGCTGCAGTGGGAGCCTGGCTAGCCGTGAACAGGACTGTCAGTAACACCTCCTGCTCTCTCAGCAATATTGTGTGACAACAACTGTGACCAGAGCTGGGCAAATTAAAGAGAGGGGGAGAGCTGAGTGGGAAAAAGAACATACAACTCAGCTGAGTCTGAAATTTGAGAGAGGGAAAGAGAAGGGAAATGGTGCCAATTCTTTGCTGGAGTCTGCAGGGACAGCGTGGGTGGATCCTGGGAGGGGGCAGAGAAGCTCCCTGGAGAGGACAAGGGATGGGAGTAGCTTTGCAATAGCAATACCTGCCAGCAGCCCAGAACCCTTACTCAGCACAAGGGAACAGATACCTGCTCACGTAACCGCTCGAAACCATGAGTCATGCAGGACCTTTTATAATTTTGGAACATTTCAAACCCAGATATCCCCTCCCTGCTGGATCCCGTCACTGCTCCCAATCTCCTGGGCCTCCTCCTGGCTATGGGACACTCCTGCTCTGGGCTCAGGGCAGCAGCCCCAGCAGTCCCACCGGGGGTGATGGAGAGGAACAGGACCAAGCTCAGGACCCTCCCTGTCTGATACAGCTCCACAAAACCTTGTGTCCTCAAAAACATTCCTTAAAACATTCCTCAAAAGAGTCCCCAAAAGCCTACAAGAAATGGGACCAATAGATCATGAGGAACCTGGGACATCAACCCCACACCTGGAGTGTGGGAGGACAGGGATTGAATCACATCCAGTAAATTTGGGGGCATTTCTCTGACATACACAGCAGCTGTTACCAAAGAAATGATAGAGTTTAAATTGGTCATAAACTTCAAAGGTGTTGTGCAGCTCCTGGCGTTGTGTGGATGGCTGAAGGACAGACAGAAATTCCTGAGCAATGCTTTGGGACAGCAAAAACAGGTTTTTATTGCCAAATCTCTTCTCTAGTTACAATCACCCTATGTTCTGTCACCAGAATGACAATGTTTTAAAACATTTTTTTGCCTGAAATGTTGTCTGTGGCTGAAAAGCCATTAAATCTCTACAAACCCAAGGGTAGCTGTGATCAAATGGACAGAACAATTGAACTCTTTCTTTCAAGGATTTGTAGTTTCAAGTTGTTTCTCTCTTACTAAGCCAGAGTAATTATCTCTTATTTTTAAAATAATTTCCTTCTAATGATGCTAAATATGTACTTTTTAGCACTATGTCTCCAAAGAATACCTCAGAAATTTTGTATTTTCAAGCCAAAATTACCAGCATCAGTACCTGATCATTTATTAATTCAGGCAGAAGGTTTTCTAAACTCTTCATTTGAAGGACTGGCACTGACTCTTTCTTACAGCATTGACTGCTATAACTGAGGTATAAAAAACTCAATATGAGCTGGTGGAGCTGTGATGCCAACTTCAATAGGCAAAGCAGCATATCCCAAACAAAATAATGTGAATATAGCAGTGGATAACATGGAACAGAATATCAAGGACAGCTGATTTAGGGAAAAAATTCCTTAATAACAAATTGCCTGAAAATCAAAGTTGATTTTAAGTACAGTCTGTCTTTCACATATAGAATTATTAATGAAAAATTGTGGAAAGGCAATGAGGGAGATGTCCCCTGGTGGCAGTGGCAGGAGCCATCCAAAAAGCTACAGCAAAACATAACCAAGACACAAACAAAAGGAGATGGTGGGGAATGGGGAGAAACAGAACGGGGGCAAAAAAGACAACAATCTTGTCCATAGATATCAAATAATGGGGAGAAATAATCCTTCCTCAAAGGATAAAAGTACAAAAAACTTTACGTGTATCACTCAGAATGCCAAGGAATTCCCAGAACAAGGATTTCTTCAGGATATGAAGTGATTATAAAATTGATCTCAAGGTGCAATCTTTGGAAGAAATAGGAAATTGGAAATCTGTAGATGAGAAGAACTCTCTGGTACAGGAAATAATCAAGGGAAGAATTGAGTTTCTCAAAAGATTAATTTTGGTAAAATCATGTGGTGGAATTGAACTACAAGATAAAACTGCAATAGCAAATATGTGAAAAGTGAAGGAACAAAGAGAAACAGAAATAAATCCACGGTAAAGGGATGAACGGCAAATGTGATGCTCAAAAACACAGGGAAAGATTTTGGGAAAAGCTTTGAGTGCAGCCAGTGGAATTAATGAGGAGAATTTTAATTTAATTAGTGAAATAATATTGCTTGAAAATGAGCAGAGAAATGTTTTTGAGACACCTGGAGAAGAAAAATGAAAAGGAAACCAAACACCCCAATAAATAAGGTCCAGTGGCTTGATTTTCAGAAACACCACCAAAAATTGAAGGAAATATTCAATATTTTGGCAACTTTGATTAAAAATAATGAAGAGTGATGGAACCCCATTTGACCATGAACCCCATATCATAGAAGAGAGCACCTGCAGGAGACACAGACAATTATTTATTTGGAATGCTCCAGGAAGAAGAAGAAACCACATCCATCAGATAAACTGCTGAACCCTTTCCACCTTTCAGCCAGAATCAGCTCTGAGAAACACGAGGAGAAAGAAACATGGAAAGGGAGGAGAACATGGGAAAGGGCAAGATCTGTAACTCACTGGTCTGGAACCTGGAGTCTCTTTCTAAGCTATGACTCTGAAGTTGTTTGAGCAGGTGGAGCTCCTGGTTTGCAGCTGGTAATGCAGTGAGAGCCCAGCTCAGAAACACAGGGCAGGAACTGTGGGTGGCACAGGAGACACAGGGAGGGAGCACCCAGACACCAAGCCCAGCCTGGGGGTCAGGGAATGTCCACAGGGAACTGAGGCAGGTTAACAGAGAAAACTGCCAAAGCCTGACAGGGTGCAGGGTGTCCCTGGGTCCCCCCTGGTGATTGGGTCACCCCTGAGCCCCTGTCCCCCCTCTCTCTGCTGCCTGTGGTGCTGGGAAGGAGGAGGTTGATGACACAGGACTCACACATTCAGAACCACAGTGTGGACCTGGGGACTTCAGCCAGCCCCCTGCACAGGTGGGGACTTAATGATTCCCGTTGTGGAGGGGGGAGGCTCTTTCTGATGTAGAACTGGACAAATCCCAACTTATTTTTTCTTGTTAATCTCCACAGGTGACATGTGACACTGGGAAAATTTCACCTTGTGACCCAGCAAGAGTTGAAAGTCTCTCCAACATCTGCTCTACTGGAACAGCCTGAAATAATCCAGCTCAGACAAGTAAGATTAGTCCTGAGTGGAAATTGTTCTCTTTTTATTTTTCCCTAAATGTTGAACAGCATTAAAATCTTTGGGGATAAAAACAAATAATGGAGGCAAAGGAAAACTCAAGTTTTGTACATTGTAAGAACTGGGGAGTTTCTTGGCAGGACTTTGTGATCCAGGCAGGACTGGAGACATCTCCAGAGTTTGGTAACTCTTCACAGTTCAGTGAGTCACCTCCAACAAAGCTCACCCTAGCAGCCAAGGCAATTAAAGTGCTCCCAGTCCAGGTTGTGCAAGGCTGTGCTGGAGCAGCAAATTACTGAGCACTGGTCTGAGGGAGCCACAGTGGGACTTCAGCATGAGTAAATACCATTTGAAACAACGAGGGCTTAGAAGAGGGCTGGGTTTCATGGTAATTGGACTCCTTGGAGAGTGGAAGCAAATATAAGCAGCAAAGAGAGCGATGCTCCTTGGACCAGACCCAAACTAAACAATGAAGCCCCACGCAATCACTGAGAGTTCTCTGCCATGGAACAAGAGTAGATTGGAAGAACTTTTTCAAAGGATGATGAAGGCATGCAAATGGATTTTCACAACAGAAAACAATGGCTCCTTGTCTAAGGCAGTTTAAAACAAAGACAGATGGCACAAGAGATGAAAGCCCAGAAAAGAGAGAACAGTCAAAGATAATGGAAGTTTAACACCAGTTTGGCCAGAAATGAACACAGAACTTGGCAAGGCTTGACAGGCTTGTGCTGCAGGGAATATGGATAACAAACAGGACAGAATTCCTACCACCAAACCCCAAACCAAGTCCTAAAATAGAAAGAGGTAAAATATTATGAGATTGCTCAGCTGTTATAAAACACAGAGTAGACCAGGGAGGTACTTAAAATAATTCGTGTCTATGTTCCCCCAGAGCTCATTTTGAGGAAGATGATTCAACAAAAAGATAAACAGATCTGCACATAAAAGTTAAGCACAATCCTTGTGTACCTGCAGTGTTGAACCTCAGACCTGACCTTCATGACAAGGTTTGAGGGAAGCCCAGGAGCCAGGAAGGCACTGACATGCCCTGTTCTGAGGGCTGGAATGTTTCATGGATCACAGAACCTCAGAGTGGTTTGGGTTGGAAGGACCTTAAAGATCATGCAGTCCCACTCCCTGCCATGGGCAGGGACACCTTCCAGTGTCCCAGGCTGCTCCAAACCCCATCCAGCCTGGCCTTGGACACTTCCAGGGATGGAGCAGCCACAGCTTCTCCAGACAATCTGGGCCTCTCCACTGTCATAGGGAAGAATTTCTTCCTAATATCTAGTATAAATGTCTTCTCTTTTAGTTTGAAACCATTCCTCCTTGTCCTGTCACTATCTGCTCACGTGAAAAGCCATTTCTGCTCATTTTTTATAAGCTCTATAAGTACTATTTCTAAAAGGCTTTAAGTTGTTGGTGCTTCAGTTATTTTTAGAACTTTTTAAAACTTAACCAGAAAATTTCCAGAGGCCTCTTTGCAAATTCCACCCTGGATGGCTCCTGCCTATTTCCAAGAAACCAGTACTGAGGATTTCTGCCCACCAAATGCCCAATTCCTTTATTAGGAAGGAATAATGCTCTACTGTGGCTCTGAAGGGTGTTGGGAAGGGTCTGAGGTCAGTCTGGCTCTGTCCCTGCAGCTTCCTCGTGCCCACACTCACCCATTCCGGCACAGGCTCACTACATTATTTAGCAAGTTGCTGGACAAGTAAGACTTTCCCAGGTGGGGGTTGGACATGATGAGGTTCCTCAGAGTGTAACAAGCTGATGTCATGATCTCCCCATAGCTGCTGGTGTTTCCAGACTGGAACGACAGGAGACGGGACACATCTGGGAGCACCTGGTGAGCTAAAGAGGTGGAGGAATGTTCCAATCAACAATTAAACACAATCTGGCACACGTGAGTGATGCTATTTGTGTTAATGCCAAGCAAAGTTATCTCTGCAGGGAGGCACTGGAAGTGTTGGACAGCAATGGCATTATTGTCATCAGTCGATTTTTCCAAGACAAAACAAGGGCTGCAGGCCTTTGGAAGGGCAGTGTTGTTGGCCACGGGCACTCAAGTTCCCAAAACACTGTCACCCTTGTGGTCCTGCAGGTTTGTCACTGTCTGTAGAGCACAGCATGTGTCACACAGCAGTGGTGACAGTCCTTGGGGCCAGAGGAAATGACACTGCTCTGCCCAGTTCTGGAGCTTGGCTAAGTCTCCTTATGGGGCTTACGAAGTGAGCTGGGCAGATCCCACAGAGCTGAAAGCTGGGATCCAGTGTGGGGGAAGGACTTACCCATGGTTTTGTGGAGCACAGGATGCCTGGACATGTTGCTCAGCAGAGAGGCCCCAGATCGGACGACCTCGGAGCTGTTGGACTGGAGCAGCCGAGCGATGCGGGGCAGCCCCTTCTCCTTCAGCCCAATCAACTGGCTCATGGCACTGGACATCTGAGGGAGAGCAGAGATGTCCATGACTTACAGTGCCAGGGGGAAACAGCTGGGATGGTGGTCAGGGCTCGAGGAATGTGACTAACATAAAATGAGCACCATGCAATCCTTTCTCCTGCTGCTATAATCGCACTTACTGTGGCAGCTTTACCTCCCTTGCCCCCAGTTATGGGAGCCAGGAGAAAAGGAGGCTCAGGGGGACCTTCTGGCTCTCCTCAACTCCCTGACAGGACAGTGCAGCCAGCAGGGGTCAGGTTCTGCTCCCATAGAACAAGGGACAGGACAAGGGAAAATGATCTCAAGCTGCCCCGGGGATGTTTAGATTGGATATTGGGGAAAATTCTTCACCAAAGCAGTTGCCAAGCAGTGCCACAGATGTTCAGGACAGTTGTGGAAGTCACCATCCCTGGGAATGTTAAAAAAAAGTGGATGGGGTACTTGGGGACTTGGGTTAGTGGTGAACATGGGTGAACAGTTGGTCTTAGTGATATCAGAGGGCTTTTCCAAGCTTAATGATTCCATTATTCTGTGACATTTGAAAAGTCAGCCTCTCATCTGCTGTGATGCTGTTGGTTCTGCTGTTCTATGCAGCCCCAATGGAGCAGTTGATCACTAAAATGACATTCCAAAAGCTGGAGAAGTTTTGCTTTCATGTCCACATTGCCCTCACCCTTCACAACCCCCTGGCAGCTCCCTGCCCTGGCCCTTCACAGCTCCCTGCCATGCCACAATGGGTTGTTGGGAAGCAGGAACAGATAATGGATGCCTTTAAAAAACAGTCTGAGGACCGAAAATACTCATCTTAGATGTCATCTTATGCTTGTAAATGTAGAAAGTCTGAGGATGCAGCCAGCAAGCACATCCCCCCAAGTAAACTGGCCTTACTGACAGAGCTTAAACTGAACTTCTCAGTTCCTGCCCCACCAGAAAGGCTGCTGAAAACATGTGTCCATCAACAGTGACATGGGAATGGAGAGAAGGGGCTGGAAAACATGTGCCCTGTTTCACATTCATACCAGCAGGAATGTAGGGTGTGTAAAGCAGAGTTGAAAGACATGCAGAGCCATCCTCTACGAGCTAAGGGATCACAGCAAGCTCTGTAAGCTCATGCCAGGATTCCCCTTCCATCAAATGACAGCAAACTCAGCAATTCCAGCTCCACCTCTGAGCTGGAATGAGACCCTTAAGGGGAGGAGCCACTTCTGCACATCCAGACAAATTTCAGCCATTCCATTCCAGGAGACTGAATTAAGTTGCTCCAGCACTGTCAGAGCTGGGTTTGTTTGTTTGTCCCTTGTGCAATGTTCTTGATTGCTGAAATTTTCTTTTCCCTGGAGCATAAAACTCCAGCCCCATTTCTCTGACCAACTCTACCCATACGTGACAGCCTCTCTCCACCTTTAGGTTCATGGCACTGTTTAGTTAAATTGCCAAAAGTCAAGGTTCCCAATTATTTAGCATGGTAATTGTTGTGACAAAAGGAGATCAGAGCTGGCAGGCTAATGCCATCCTAGCAGGGAAGGCTCCATATGAGTCACCCGTGTCTCTGGGTGGGACACTCCCCACACGTGTTACGCCTCTCCTACCTATGGAATCATTATCTCTTTATCTCCCCATCCATCTTATTTAAATTGGGATTGATGGAGTTGGGCACAAACAGACAAGTCAGGGGCTGTCCCAGGGGAGGCAGCCTGCAAGGACGTGCCCAGGGCAGCGACGTGGGCCCACGGAGCTACAGTTGTGACATGTCCCTCATGGTGCCACAGCATCACCCAGCCCCTGGCACAGCCACGCTGCCGTGCCCATGGGTCAGGACATCTGTCACAGCTATTTTACAGGTAGCTCTGAGGTGTGGAAAAGCCACAATCCACAGTACAACCCACCCTGTCATTAGAGCCACCTCCCCTTGGAGCACATGCACGGGAGGGGTGGCTCAGCCCTTCTGCCTCTCATCACATCTGGCTACAGGTGCACATCTGGGCTCACCCTCACTGCTGCCCTGGGGGAGGGTGCCAATACCAGCAGCTGCTGGCAGTGCGACCAACAGACTGGGGAAACTTGGAAACCCAGTGTATGGGTCTGGGATAGATCCTTGGGATGCTGATTGTAGCCCCCCATGAGACACTGAGTTTGGAGTCAATGAACATCCCATTGGATCAAATACTATGGAAAGACTGGCTGTGGTGCCCTGAGGTTTAAGAAGGACATTTTCCTTTTAAATGGCTGAGAAGTGATGATAATTAGTGACCTTAGAGGTCTTCCCAGCCTTACTGACTCTCTGATTCCATGGAAGTGCTGACACATTTGGGGGCACACATGAGGAAAGGGAAGCCCTTACCAGCCCTCGACTTGCAGTGAGATTCTGCAGAGCTCCAGCACAAGCTTCCAGGGTGGCATCCTTCTTGCTCTGATCCATCAGGGACAGGTAGGTGCGGATGGCATCTGAGTGGTAGAGCCAGCTGGGGCCTTTGGGTTTGAAATCCTCCTCAGGAAGGGGGACCCCATACTCATCATTCTGCAAAGTCAGGAGAAACAGGGAGCTCAGATCATGCTCTTCCCTTGTAGCCCCTGCTGGGGCTGAACATCACATTCCCAATCCCTCTGTGGTACATCCTACCTCCATTTTCCCACTCCTGCTGTTGAAGCAGCCTGTGAGAGTTTTGTCCATGTAAACACTCCGGGCCATGTGGTTGAGTTGAGTGTATTTATTGGGAACTTCAGCATCCAGGCGGTAGGAGAGGTTGTGCAGGATGCAGATGCAGTTCTCCACTGACTGCATCACCCCCAGAAGAAAAATGCAAACATCACATTAGGCAAAAAATATGAAGCAGCACCAGAGAGGACATGGACTGGGCCATAATCAGCTTTTTTAGCACCATAGATGTTCTTTAGCCTGGTTCAGGAAGCAAGGAGATGGGAGGGAAGGAATAGATGTGAAGGAAGGATCTCAGTGAGCTTCTGAGTCAGACAACCAGGAAAAGAGAATGTGAGAGTGGTTGGATCAAACCACGAAATTCCCAATCTTGAAATCCCTCTCTCACCAGAGGTAACTTCCAATGACTCTCTCTGAGTCGCAGCTACGGACAGGTGACACTTTTTACCAAGAGCAGGCTTTAAGCCTCCTTTCCCTCGATGTCAGAGTGCCCAGTGGGAAGAACAAGGGGAAAATTTTGGCTGGATACCCAAAACCAACACCAGAAGTGGTGGTTTCCAAAGAGCAGCATTCTGTGTGTGCTACTGGAAAGGGGCTTCCTGCAAAAGCCATCCTTAAAAGAGGGTTTGCCTCAATCCGGAGAGAATTCAAAATAACTTTGGTTACTTTGAGGATTACACCTGAAAGGTGTCTACAAACTATTTTGTCCAAGGGCAAACACACACACAGCCATCAGTCACAGCCAGGGGACTGGCAGAGATGACAACTGCTGGCTTCCTGCTTAACATGGTGCCAAGCTGGAGATTATACACTTGGGTCCTGCTGGGTGACAAGATGTGGTGGTAAAAAGTAAGAGATGGAGATTAAGACATTGGAAGATTCCAGGGAAGGGGAAAGGGAGGAGGGGAAAGGGGAAGGAAGTATATTGGGGACCCAGGAGCCAAAGTATTTAACTGTTCCTCTGTTTGTTAAAGGAAAATTTAAAGCTCAGCTCTACTTCAGGCTCAGAGCCCTGAGGACTTACAACCCTACAACATATCCCACTGGGGCTTGGAAGGACAAGAGCAGCCAGAGAGTCCAGCCATCTCTCATGTTTGTTGGAAAGGGATTTTGAGGCATTCCGAAGGTTGCAATTGATAAGTGTGGGGCTGGAGCTGGTACCCTTGTCATCAGGGCGGTTGGAGGCCACGCAGTTCTGGCATAAGTCATGACAGAGTCGATCAGGGCCGGGGTAATTCCTCATGGTCTGGCGCCCCATGTCTGCAGAGCTCAGGTTCCTGAGGAAGCCATCAAGAAGCATAGCAGGGGACAAGGAGGAGAGAGGGTGAGTTGGACTCTGTTCTGGCTATGATTGTCGCTGAATTCAGGGATTTTTTGGCAGGTTCAGCAAGGCTGAAGAGCTGCTCCTGTTCTGGAGGCCTTTGGTGGGACTGCACCAGTGCACTTTCTTTAGGATTGATTTCACCTGGAACATGTCCTGCAAGGAGATCTGCATAGAAGACATCCTCCCAGGCAAGTCACCACCAGGAGGTTGCCTCAGAGGCGCTGCATGTGCTACTACACAGACACTGTCTCCTGAAAGGAGTTTCCAAAGGCAGACTGGCTAAGACCACCTGGGGTTGTTGTGACCATCAGGAAGGTGCACAGGGTTGTAAGCACAGACCTACCCAGGGTCAGCAGCAATGTCTGTGTGGGAAACAGAGCAGAGATGCTGGAGAGCAGCAATGGCTCTGGCCAGAGGGACTGACCCATCTATGAGGTTGAAATGGGTTCCTGGACACGAGCGGCTCTCAGGACAGGGGAGTTTTTTCAGTAACAGGATATGGGTTTTGTTGTTTTGTTCTGTTTTTTTTTTCTTCCCTATTTTATTGCCTTATAGCTTGCAAATGAAAAACAAGGAGAGGTTGGCAGTGGTTGTGAGATATTCACTGCAGGCATTCCAGAACTGGATCTGATGTTCACTGTGATTTGCAGCCTCCTCATTAACATGGGTTCATCTGCAATCCAGAAATGCTTGAGCAGCAATGGCTCAGGCCCAGGGCAAACCCAGGGCTGTTCATTCGTGTGTTCTGATGTGGCAGGGCAGTGACTCAGAGCAGTCCTGGCTCAGCCCTTGGAGCAGGGGCTGTGGATCCAACTCCCAGCTTCCCTCACTCTCCCTGCTGCCCAGTCCTGCTCCCTCAGGCCTCTGGAGCTCCCTCCTGTCCTGCAGCTGCCAGTCTTTGGGGTGTTGGGCATTGCTGCCACAGACTGGGATCAGTCTCAGGAGGCAGAGCCTACCTTCAGTAAAACTCCAGAGGGTTTTTACAAGCTGTTGCCATTGTCTTTCCCTCATTTTAATGGGATATTTCATGGTGCTGGCAGGCTGGGATGGCCTTAAAGCAGAGCAGCTCATACCCACCATACCCCAGCTGCTCAGAGGAGCTGCCTTCCAGGACAGGGAAGAAGGGAGCAGCACTCCCTATCTCCCAGACACGGTTCCCAGCCCCAGAAGCCGATGGTATCAGGTCTCCAAAGGCCCTGCCATGATCAGCCTCTCGTTTCATAAGCAGCTCCAGCTCCTGCGAGCTGCATGTCTGGGAAGGGCGCGGCCGGCGCTGCCTCCCTCGGGGAGAGCTTCCCTTGATGAAAGCACCTCATTATACAGGGCAGGTTTTTTGCCCCACTTGTTCCCATTGAGACAAGGAGCTCACATCCAAGTGGAGGAGGAAGGAGGGAGAAACAGCAAGTCAGGGCGAAGATCCTCTACAAAAGGACTCTGGTTTCCCCGTGAACAAAATAAACTACTCTGGGCTCAGTCTGCACCTCCTGTTTTGTAGCTGAGTCTCCTGATGAAACGAGCCAGGAAATATCCAGGACAATGGGACTGTTCTGTGCTAAAACAGGTATCAAAAGAAGTGGGGAAATGTTGTTTTCCCCACATAGAGAATTCTGTCTTTTTGTCACCTAAACCCTAAATAAGTTTGTTTTTCTCTGGAAGCCTCAAATCTCTAATGACAGAATCTGTCCAGTTTCCTATTCTGAGCTAAACACTGATCGGTTTCACTAGTGCACAAAACAGCTTCCATATTTTTTGAGAAGAGACTTAGCAAGAACAAAATTATTAAAAATAAAAAGCTACTATAAAAGTATTTCCATGTAATTTTTCCTACACCTTCTCTTAGTCAAGAAAACTTTCTCATGGATAATTTTTCATTAACACAATTGTAATGAGCATGAATTCAGCTCATTGTAAGAGGATTTAGATGGCTTCAGCTTTTGCCCACAGACACAAGTTGCAGTCAGTCCCTGCCCGGTGACTCACCTCAAACACCCTGTGGCATTGAAGAACACTTCTGGGTCGATAATTTCTCGTGTCCTGTTGCAGCTGCTATCAGACCAGCCCGAGAAAGGGATGATAACACAGTCTGTCAGCACGGGCAGAGCCTCCTGTATCAACTCTTCTTTTAGTTCATCAGTGGAGGAGAGGTTCCAGAGCAGAACCTAGGAAGTACATGGGACAGAAGCTCAAGCACAGGGTCATGTGCATTAGGAGCTTTGTTTAGGTCAGGGTGATTCCAGCACCAAAATTCTTCTTCCCTTCACCCCTCTGAGCTCAGGGTGCAGAGGGCTGCCTGCAACCCTGGTCCCTGTCCACTCCCATGGGAGACAGGCAGGATGGGTCCATGTGGAGGTGGGCATTTAAGCATCCTCGCTCCTTCCAAAATCACTATTTATTGCTATTAGGTTGCAGGTTTATTAGATTGTAGGGGACACCAGCATCTCTCCAGGGATCATGGAAAGGTTTGCAACAAAAAACCTGGGACATAGCTGAGGGTTGACCTGCATCAAAAAACTCCCATCAATTCCTCAGGCAAAGGTGAGGCAGCAAGGAGAGAACCCAGTCAACCCTACTGGAGCTGGAAGCTCCCTTGGCCATCCCTGGGAACAGCACAGGGGCCAGGGTGCAGGAAAGTATGGGAATGGCAGGGTGACCATAACTGGGAGGGGACCTGTGGCAGGTGCTTCCCCAACGGAACCCTTATGCAAGGGCCAGGACCTCCTGTGCTTTCTGATTTTAGGGTCACCCTTTGGTGCAAGGAGGAGGCAGAAAGCCCCTCTCTGTGCTAGGGCAGCCCCAGGGCTATGGACCCCAGGCAAGGCGAGGCCAGGCCCTGCTGGGGCCAAGCAGACTGCGGGTACCTGTGAGTTGTTTCTGGATTTCAGTGTTCCCTGTCCTGCGGAGGAGGCTCACACACTCCCTGATCCCGTTCTGCCGCCGCGTTTCAATCTTGTTGGTGGGGTTCTTGAACACCAGGTTCCGGAGGGCCCCGGCTGCTGCCCGCTGCACATTCTGGTTCTGGCTGCGGAGCAGCTCCACGAGCTTGGCAATGCCCCCCCAGCCGATAGACCTGGCCAGGAGAGACATGGGACATGAGCATGGAGCACAGGGACAGACACGGGACAGACACCTGCCATGAGCACAGCACCAGGACAGACATGGGCCATCAGCACAGAGCACAGGACACTGATGGGACAGGGACACCCAGAACTGGCTCAGCAGTGCCAGGGGTCGGACAGCCCATCCTGGGGGAGCTGGAGAAGCAGAGCTGCCAGGGAACGAGGGCCAGACATGACAGGCCTAATTCAGACCATAAGTCATGAGCACAAAGCTCCTGGCCTGGAGGATGGAGCAAAAAGCTTAAACTGCAGGAGTGGCTGTCTGTGAGTAATGGCCACGATCAGAGTCCTTTGCCCACGGAAATGTGCTCCTGCAAACTTTCACCCACCTCCACAGTTGGCACTGAGCGGAAATGCTGCACTGCCTATGTGCAAAGGCCATTTATAGCCATCTAATGACATGCTGTGGTCATTTATCTGCATCCTGAGATCACAGGCTGAGCTCAGAGGGATGGTCATGGCCAGTGTCACCAGCCTTGAGGCCAGCCAGAGGCAGTGGAGGGAGCCCAGACCTGCAAGACACCACAGCGGAGCTTTGAAGGTGAATCCCTGCAGCTGAGCTCTCCAGCTGAGTGTTCCCGCTGTGGGATGTGCTCTGCACTGGCCATGATCCTGCCTGGAGCCCATCCTGGCACAAACACCCCCTCGGCTGAGGTTTGCTGACAATGGACAATGAATGAGCACCTTTCGGGAGGGAAGGAAAACAAGCGTGTGCTGGGATGAGTCACCGACCTGCTCTGGCACATCTTTCTGGGAAGAATGGGACAGCCCAGTGCTCACAGAGGGTTTGCAACGGTAACAAAGGGTGTGGCCACCCCACAATCGGCCACCTGAATGTGGGCTGGGCACCTGCAC
Source organism: Catharus ustulatus (assembly GCF_009819885.2). Lineage (NCBI taxonomy): Eukaryota > Metazoa > Chordata > Aves > Passeriformes > Turdidae > Catharus > Catharus ustulatus. The sequence continues at coordinate 6,489,524 of NC_046245.1, forward strand.
TCATCCAGGCACAGCCAGGGTACAGGGGCACAGCCCCACACTGGGCCAGCACTTCCAGCTCCGCTGTTGTGCCAGGACAGGGAAAGCCACCTCTATAGTTGGCATCTCAGTAAGTCCAGGGTGGGGATAAACTTTGGTGACATTCTTGCTGCTTTGGATCCATCCTTCAGGCTGCCTCCTTTGCTGCATGTTGGCAAAGGAATTGAGGAGGAAGAGCATCAGAAAAATAACCTGTGCTATTAGAAGGGCTCCTCTGTGGTCAAATATCACAGAATCACAGAGGGGTTTGGGTGGGAAAGGGCCTTAAAACTCATCTTGTACCACCCTCTGCCATGGCCAGGGACACCTTCCACTATCCCAGGGTGCTCCAAACACTGCCCAGCCTGGCCTTTGACACTTCCAGGATAGGGCAGCCACCACTATGGATGTGCAAAACTAATCTTTGTACATGATCATTAATTAACCCATTGGCTCAGGTGGCTGAAATAGTCTGGGAAAGGGTTGTGAAAAAGGCTGGCAAAGGCCTGCAGGGTCACTGACCAATGCCCAGCAAAGGTCACAGTGGAACTTAAAGCAGCTTTGTCTGCAGCTCTGAGATAGTGAAAGACTGATGTGGAACTGGCTGCAGTTACCCCCAGGAGAGGACACAGGATGGCAGCTTCTACACCTCCACACTGTCAAACCCCATCACCCTGTGCCGCAGCAGCTTGTGGTGACAACAGGAACAGTCTCCTCTGCTACCCAGAAACTATTCCAGGCGTTAAATCCTGACCAACTGTTGTTGTGAGAAAGTGGTCATTAATAGCTGAAAAATCTACTTAATTAATACCTGACAAATGAAGTATAAAGCACCCTCATGAAAACCAAGGAACCTATGGATCCTTGGCACTGAGGAAAACCAGTCCCATCCCTGACTGGTGCCATCAGCCCTGGTGTGGCAGCAGAGCACTGGAGGAGTCTGTTTACCTCTTGCTTGGCAGACTCATCCTGGAAGCAGGTGTGCTGCAGGTAGTAAGCCCCCATGGCCTGGTACTTGTCATCAGAGGAGCACAGGAGCTGGATGGCCTTCTGGATGGTCATGGTGCCAGCATCAATCTCATCACCACAGATCCTGTGACAAAGAGAAATATAGAACTGGGTGAGTGCTCAGCCAAGACAGCTATGCCAGCATTGAGAGGTACTGGGAAGGAATCAGTGATAAAATATTATCACATTGCCACATAGAGCACACAGTGTACCTCTAGTGAATTTCTCTGTCTCAAAAAGATGGAAAAGACACAGTGAAGAGCACTAAGGGTAATAAATTCCTGATCCAGTCTATCCACAAGCAAAGGAGACAGAAAATGAAAGCTGGGTTGAGGTGGTGGATGTCTGATCATGTCCAAAGTGGAAATTTAATGAACAGAGACCCAGTTCACTGTTCCCCAAATAAAGGAGTGAGTGGACAGAGTGAAAGGAGTGATCCGCCAGGTCGGGAGGACAAGGTAACACAGGCAGGTGGTTTTCCCACAGCGTGGGATCCTTTGATGTGAGAGGTGGTGGAAGCAGAAATGTAAGAGCAGTTGATGGTCTGGGGAAGCTCAAGTAGATCCCTCAGGAAAAAGCCTGTCTGGAGTGATGGGATAGACAAATAGGCAGTTTACGAAATGTTAATAATAGCTTTGAGACATCCTGCTCCCAGGGGATGTTCACACTCGCTGTCTCCAAGCCCTTATAAAAGCTGACCATTGTCATCATCCCTGTTAGAGGTAAAGAATGTGCCTGAAACTTCAGAGGAAGGATATGAATTCCTCTGGCTTGGGGCAGGACTGGAACCTCAGGAGAAGTACAAACATCTGAAGGTTCTTTCACTTGTTTAGAAATGTGAAAGTCCTGCTCTTTTTGGCTCTCTCTTATTCAGTACTATCTGTGATGTTTTAACCACATAAAATTAGAAAATGGTCCGAACTTTCAGGAGGGTAAAAACTGCAAAGCTTGTCTCTGCTTCCAGTCATAGAAATTAACGTAATTCAAAGTTCCTGTTTCCTCTCAGCACCCTTGCAGCTGAATCCTGCAGAGGCTGCACGGGGATTTCAGCTCACAGCAGTGGTGGCTGCATTAATTTGCAAATCCAGGACTGAGGAGAGTCAAATCCAAACTCCTGTTTGGCTTTACTATCAGCAGTAATGGGATACAAATGGGAAAGGCTTCACTAGCAGTGGATGGAATCCAAAAGTGTGAGGGCTTTCCCAGCCAGTGAAGCAGTGGCTGCGCTTGGCTGATGATGTTCCCTCGGACTGATGGGGAGTTTTACCTGGAGATCAGGAAATCAGTCCCTGATTGAACCACATTTATTTACACACATTTTTGCTACATGTCATACCAGAGAGTGACTCTGTAGAGTCATTATCTTCAGACAATGTCGTAGACCAACAGAACAGTGATTTTTAATAAGTTCTTTAAATGAACCCATTACACTGAAGTGTTAAACTTCACCACAAGACAATAGCACTTCCAGGCACGTGATGGACAGAGTTGCTTTGACTGCACCAAAGAAATGTAAAGAATAAAGGTCTGGAAAGGACATTTGGGCACCACCAGCAGCAGTTACAATGAGATAAAACATTCATCCTTACGAATCCCAGGGTTCCCCTCCACACAGCACACAGCAGGGAATAATATGCACAATTCCACACGGAATTTCACACAAAAGGCAGCATGGAAGACTCTGGTCTCCACTGCCCTCCCTGGCATAGTTACACCCAGCCTGCATCACTCATTCAAGCACTTGTGGAGTCAGTGGAAGGAAATCAGTGCTTCCAAAAACCACCTTGCCTTTGTGTCTTGGACATTTTTTCTAGGAAAGGAAGCCCTGCCCTCTGGAGACACCTCTGCCTCTCTTGGTATGCAGGAATGAGAGACAGCAGTTTGGACCTCAAGCATTCCATGTCTAAAGCTGGGTAAACCTCATTCCACTTTTATTTCTACACTGCTATAAAACATCACTTCCTCATAAGACTTTTCATCAGTTTGAACCCCCTATCAGAACCTGGCACCAAGGAACTTCCATTAAACTTACAACAAGGAGACACAAAACTGGAAAGACAAAGTAAATTAGAAATTATGGAGCTCAGGAAATCCTTGGGTTGGATCCGGGATGTGATTTTGTCTCATGTTTTTTCATGTTCCTGAGATGATTGAGCTGAGAACTGATGGATCCTGCACCAGGGAGGGGCTTCTCCTTTGGGAACTGGGACCTGGACTGGAGGTGTGGAAAGAGAGACAGCTTGGTAAAAATACCAGGTCAGTGGCCATGTAACCATATGATCTATTTTTCTTTACAATTATTGAATCAGATGCACTTTTTCTGGGGCAGAAGGATGTCCACTTGGTCCAGCTTCTCAAGGAAGGCAATTTTCTTTACATCCACTCCATTGAGGGACAAACCCTCTCCAGCTGGGAAAAACTGGGGATACAGGTGCAGTTCTATGGGTGAAGATGTGGAAGGTTCCCTTTTCCCTGCTTTCTCCTCAGCAGAATTTCACAACAGTTCACAGCCAGGCTCCGTCCACTGCCTAGGAAGCAGCAGGGATTTCTCCTACCAGAGAATAAAATCACCTTGGCAAAGTCCTGCAAAGGGGAGATTGTTCCTCAGCCAGTCAGGGATATTTCTGACCAGATCCACACTGTGGGAACAACAACCTGCATCAAGAGAAACTCTTGGACTGAGTCATCTCCAGCTTGGGCAATGTGGCTGATAGGAAGAGCTCCAAAGGTTGTACTTCCACAAGAAAGAAGCAGACTAGGAAGAGACCTCAGCTGGAAATGATTCAATGGAGACAGAGAAGATCAAATTCTGGAATGGAAGGTAAACAAATACTGAAGAGGATCAGTATCAGAAAAAGGCAAATTCCCTCACGTTTCATGAGCAGATTGTTTTGTGTTAATTCCTATCCAAGTTTCCATCCTGCTTATTAGGGGCTGCAAGTCCCAAGAGAGGAGGAAGCCATAAAACTCATAACAAATTCCATTGTTCATTAATAAAATCAGAGCAGAGACTCTCAAAAGTTTCAGCACATCCCAGCACTTTATCCCAAAAAACACAAACCAAAATGCCTTTCATCACACTCAATCCTGCTTTCACTGTGTGGCTCAGCCCCAAAGTATTAATGTTTTGGTACTGATCACCTTTAATTATCCCAAAAGACAAGACTTAGATCAGAAAACACCCTTGTTACCTTTCCTGACTATTTCAATAACTCCTGTCCTTCTCTCTGTTTGCAGTACTTCCAGGGCAGCTGATCTCAGGTGGGAATGGTTTTAGGGGACACACTGTCCCTGAACTTCAGCCACAGCACAGACTGCAACAGCCCAGCTGGGGCCAGGTCGGTGACACCAGAATCAAATGTCAAATGTGACACTAAGAAACCCCAAAGGCTTGCCACAGTCTTTACTACCCCCTCCACAGCTGCCAGCTGAGGCATCCAAGACCTCTGACAGAGCAACTGTGAGATGTTACGGATTCCCAGGTGCCTGGAAAGACACTTGCTTCCACAGGGTCTCTAATGAGGTGTTTTGCACACAGAGAACTCCAAAGGGAAGAGCATCCACATCTCCCAATGGGGCCAAAGGTAAGTGTGGGTTTGCAGGTGGCCATTAGAGGCTCCTGATCCAGATCAGCAAACCCTTAGCCAGAGACTGTCTGCAGACACCCAGCTCCCCATTCCATGCTCCCAAAGAACACCCCCAATCCTTCTCCAGGTGTGAGATGAGTCTGGGCTCTCAGGCATGTCTCCAGCTCAGACATCTGGGGTTCCCTGAGATCAGCAAGAGGTGTTGGCTCTGTTAGGGGCAGATGCCTCAGCTCAGACAGGCATCTCCTGAAGTGGTGTCACCAGCTCAGGCCACTGCAGGGCCACAGACACCAAGGCCACCAGTTTAGCTGGCTCTGTTTGTCTCATGTGGCCCCTGAAGCACAACAGCTCTACGCAGCACTAATATAATGTCAGTCCTTGGTGGACACAGCTTTTTTGTACCCCAGGTTCCAGTTGGAGGGGCACAAAGACTCCAAATTTCCTGGGAGAATTAAACATCCCATTGCTTGTTACTGCTTCTCATCATTGCTCCCTGATGACCAAGCAGGATGCAGAAACTTTTATCCTGAGTGAGCATAAATAGTATCAATAACATCAATAACATCTCAACATATAATTTAGCCAAAAGCTGCCTGCTCAGGGTGCTACCCTGTCACCTGGGACATGTGCAAGTGCCACCCAGCAGATGAAATGGTTAAAAGTGGGCGAATATGGGTGGTCTCCACCAGCTGCTGAAATCCCTGGTGCTGCAGCTTCCAGGGTGAAGTACTGCAGCTCTGGGGGACGTCACAGGAGATCAGGAAGGAGAAGGGCTCTGTGTAGAAGAGGGAGCCCTGGACACCAAGAAAACTCCTCCAGCTCTACCAGACTCCAGAGAGCTGCATTTTGGCAAAACATAAGTGCTGCTCATTGACAGCAGCCTATGGGCAGGAGCCACTGGAACAACCCTGAACATCTGAGCCCTGGCCAGAGCTGCTGAGCTTGAAAATGTTGATCCAGATATGACATAATGATTACCAAGGCTCAAGTCTCTGAGTGGTTAGAGAAGTATATCTGGAATCCCAGAATCCCAGATGTTGGAAAAGACCTCTGAGACCATCAGATCCATCTGTGGCCAATCCTCACCTTGACACCCAGCCCAGTGCCACATCCAGGTGCTCCTTGAGCACCTCTAGGGATGAGTGCTCCACCTGGGCACTCTCTTCCAATGTTTAACAACCCTTTCTGTGAAGAAATTCTTCATGGAAGAAATGGAATGGACAGGAGAATGTCCCTCTCTGCTCACTGAGGTAGGATCATGACAACAGGGCTGGTGGAGGAGAATAAACTGCATGAGTTTTCAATTGTGTTCAACCTTCTGATCTGGCAAACAGTGAAGAACTCCGATTTCATCACCAGAACCAACAGCATGGGGTGAGTAAAACCCTGTGATGAGATCTAATTTATGAGGGAATCACAGAATGGCTTTTCCTGAAAAACGGTCCAGTGTTACATTGCTCATCAGGCAGCTGAAAAGGGCTTTGGTCAGAGCTGCTGCTGCAAGAGGGAGGACTCTGAGGGATATCAGTTATCAGAGGCAGCTCTTCCCTGTCTCACCCAGCCAAAGCCAGTTCAATAAATGGCAGCAATCACATGATCAAGAAGAGTTGCAGAAATTAACTTTGTCACCAGATGCAGAGTGACTGCTCAGCACAGAAAGTTTGACAGCTCTTGCACACTAAGAATTTTGATACCTGCACACCACTCTCACCACCTAGGAACACCCAGCGACCAATTTTTTGTCTCACACCATCCAGAGAGACCAGATCTACACCAGAGGATGCCTGAGAAGCATCATTATAGCCAGTAATGACACCATCAATGGGCATTACAGAGTTTTGTATCACAGACAGACCCAGTGGATCACAGGTTTCACTGCAATCCCTCTCACAGCAATGGAAATCACCCCATGGATCATGAAATCCATCCATCCTCAGAAAGCATGGAAAATATCCAGCCCTCCCCTGGCTCTTGCAGGCTGTCTGCAAGCCTGCAGACAAGTCATCCAACACATCCCAGAACAGATCTGCTGCACCAAAACTGAACACAGAATCCTCCGTGTCACAAAGGCACAAACTCCACCTGGAGAACGACCAGAATGGAAGGACAGAGACCCAAAGTGGGAGCTGGCAGCAGTTGTGACCCAGCTGAGCCCTATCCCTGCATGTGAAGGTTAATAATGGGGTACCTACAAGCAAAGCTCTCCTTGCCCAAAATCATGGGAGCCAAGGGAAGATTGAAATCTCCAGGTGGAGAATCCTTGAGACACAACAGCCCTACAGAGCAAAGAGAGCCCAGACATGTTCCTGGCCCACCTTAGAAGCCCCTCTCCAACAAGAGCACACTGAGAGCAAGGCCAACATTGCCCTGCAAGACACTTCTGGGGGCTAAGAGTCATCCAAAAGAGTCATTTTTCCAAAGACAACAACTCCATTGTATGTCTCCAAAGCTTTCAGGACAGCTGCTCTCAACCTCCTCCCCTCTGAGCACAACTTCTGTACCAGGTGCCCCCTGCACCAGTCCAGCTCTGCAGAGCTTCAGGCAGAGCAGGGGCTGTGCCACAGCCACATCAGATTCACCCAGGGGACACAGCCCCAGCTGAGCCCACAATTCAAAGCCCAACTTCAAGCCTGACTTGGAGCCTGAGGTTTCCACAGCAGAACCAGTTCTGCCAGATGAGCCTGCCCCAAGCCAGGAGTGTGTAAATGGAGCCACTCCCAAACCAAGGGCAGCCAGAGCTGGAGAGGATCCCTCTCACAACAGCAGCTCTCCTCTCAGAAAATACCATCATTCTCCAAGTGACCTGTCCAAAGCTATGACCAAGCCCCATAAACATGGCTTTGGCCAGAGCCTGCCAAATTGCTCCAAATCTGTCCTCCCTAGGAGAAGGCAGCTGCAGCCCTGAGTTCAGGCATCCTGCCATCCTTCCCACTAAACTTTTCTGTTCTTCAGTTAGAAATTCCCTAGAACAAATCACTTCCAGTTTGTGTAACATCTCTGGTTCCTGTTCCAGAGGATTTAGGGAGCTGCTGACAGCAGCAAGCCAAGACCAGCAGTGCTCTGGGCTGGCCAGGGCTAATTGGAATGTGTCAAATGTAGAGTAACTGGGCACATGGGCAGCCAAGGGTTCATGATAATGTTCTAATGGGACAGTGATATTTCTTGGCATCTATGCTCTGGGACACACCCTCCTACTCAATCCCAAAGGAGTGAGGATTAGCCAGAGTAACCTGGGACATTCAGATGAGGAAAAGGGCATTGTTTGGCTCATGCTGCTGACAGAGAAGGGGATTTTCTCAGTATCATCATCATTCCTTGGAGCAATGGCTCAACAGTTTCAGGCCTTTGGTGGGAGTTGTGACAAAGTCTGTGAGCCCTAATAAACAGTCTCACACAACCTGTACTGGGAATTTTCTCTCTGGGACTAGGGACCACCAGGAAAGAGTCTGGAAGCTTTTAAGGGTCGTGTGACAAAATTCCCCTTCTGTCAGGGGGTTGTAAGAGCTTCTGGGCTGGTGCAGAGCAAGTCCTGCATGATAGTGCAGCAGCCCTAGGGACTCTTGTGGAAGCTGCAGCCCCTCCTTCTTCAGCTTTCACTGCAATGTTTTGCAGTTCAAAACATGCAAACCATGGTCTTCCAAGTCTTCCAAGACTATGGTTTGTGCAGACCAAGTCTCTCTCAAGACTGCAACTGAACATGGTTGGTGCTCCAGAGCTGGAGGTAGCACAGGGCATTGGGGTAGCATTCAGTCACCACCCAAACCAGGTGATGGTCAGTGGGAGCTCTGCTGCACTCACAGGTACATCCTTGGGAGGATCTGGGCTCACTGCTGTGTTTTACATGTCCTGTGCCTGTAGGCAACATCTGCAAGAAGGGATCTGAAGTTCAAACATGATACACTATCCTACCCTTATATATTTCCTACACCAAATGGGTCTGGAGGCTCTGGAAGGAATTGAACAGTTTCCACTGGCTCCTCTTTCCTGATTAGTCAGATTATTCCAATTAGGGTATTTATTTTAATTTATGACTCAGTTTTTTTCTGGAACCCAAATCAGACCTTTTTTGCAAATGAAGCAGGGGCTGGGTGGAGAAAAGAGAGGGAAACACCACTGCTTACTGGACTCTCAGCTCTGCTCTCAGTCAGACCCTCAGGAACTGACTCCTTCCAAGACAGGTTTTGTTTGGATAAGTTTTCTGCCAGACCGAAGCAAGAGGACAGCCAGGAGAGACATCCTGACTGCATACCAGGCCTTGAGCTCTTCACCTCCCCATCCTCATATCATTATGGGTCAATGCCCCCACAGACACTGAGGGATTGTGTTGCCCAATATCACAGAGGTACAGTGGAGATATCTGCACTGAACCAGCCCTATCAGTTCCCCTCCACAGCCCAGGAAATGAAAGAAAGCCCTTAAGAGTGACCCCTCTGACCCACTATCAGTGCTGCAGGATGCACTGTACGGGCTCTCCAGTGGCTCTAGGAAAGCCCAGGTGCCTGGCTCTGGTGGACAGAGCTCCCCAGTACTGTCCACACTCCCTCAGGGTCAGAGCACTTACTTGGAGCCGGACTGGGCCTGTCCATAGACCCCATCCTGCTTGCAGCTCATCATGGGCTGGGCATAGACCACGTCGGGCTTGTTGCTCGAGGGGCAGGACAGGGCTCGTGCTGGCATTTTTTTACTGGTCCTGCTGGTTCCCTGCTGGGTGCTGCAGGAGCTGTAGATGCTCTGGCGGTTGAGGGTGGTCTTGTGCTCGGCGCGGCTGCCGCCATGGGCCTTGCGCAGGGTCCCGCGGGGCGGCTCGCAGTACAGGTCGGGCTCGCTGCGGCTGCTCTTGATGTTCTGCACGAAGCAGTAGTCGCTGCCGGCCCGGGGGCTGCACAGGGCCTTGCCGTGGGCCCGGCTGGCCCAGCCCTCCATCTGGCTGTAGGAGCTGTAGCGCCGACTCTCCACGTCCCGCTTCAGCGTCCCGTTGTACAGCTGCCACACACCAAACAAACACAGTGGGTTAGGGCTGAGCTGCAGCTCTGCACCGCCGCACCCACCCTGGCCGGCTGCTACCGCTTTCCTGTGCCTCTCAAGCATTCTCGTGCCCAACATTTTTGGGGCATTATCCAACAGCAGCCCTTACAAAGGAGCCAAACCCCACCAGGATATCACGGACACTGAGGGATCAGGATGTGGGATCCAGGAGCTTTAAAGTAGAACTTGTTATAAGTACGTATTGTATTAGCGGCTTTTCGCAAATATGAAAATGAATGCTATGTGTATAATGTTGGAAAACTTTGCTGGATGAATATAGTTTCTTTTAGTTCTGCTATTAGCAAAACTAAGAAATAGTAGTATGATAAATATATTTTTTTCCTAGACTGTAACATAGTGATGTAAAAAGCTTTTTTTCATGTAACTAACTCGGAAAAGAGTAAAAAAAAAAATTCTTCACATTCTTTGATTATCCTATCTGAATAAAAACAGAGGTGACAAACACCAAAACTCCAAGGAAAAAATTTATTGATCTCCACTATCAAAGAGTACACCAACAAGAAGGAGTCACAAAGAAAAATTTTTTAAAAAGTAAAAATGTTGATTTACAGTTTAGAAGGGGTAGTTTTGGATAATGCATGAAAGGTCTATAAATATGCAACAAGTTACTGCATTTAACAAAATGTTTTCTAAGTCATGGTGTGCTCTTAGCAAAATGCCAAGCACCCGGCCATTGTGACCTTTTGCTTTATCGTGTCCTTTTGCTTTATTGTGTCTTACTGTCTTTTATTAAACTTTTTAGAATCTACCAAGAAACTAAACCTCATTTTCACACACTGAAAGCTGAAACGTGACCCTGGCAATAGAGAAAGTGCTTTATTCCCAACACACAGAGTCTAACTCACCCTGTAACTACAGGAGCTCACTGCACATCTCTCACTGTCATGGAGCTTGATGCCCCATTCTGACCTTTCAGCAGCGCCTGCATTTATTTTTAATTTCCTTATGCTCTTTTCTTCCCCTCCCAACTATTAGGTCCTTAGAAAAGGAGTAAAGGGAGTGAAAAATTAGTTAGAAGGGATTCTTGAATCAAACTGTGCCAAGAAACAAGTGGAGACAATGAATATCTGCTTATGAGTTACAAGGCGTGTAGTATCTGCTCACATAATGGGATGCTCTGGGAACAATGGGGAATGTGCAATAAAAACTGAGATGACTAAGAGAGGAAGCAAAAAAGAAAAGATAAAAGATGGTAAAATAAACCATCTACAATTAGCAAAACAAAAAGATGGCTTTAGCTGCCCTGCTGTCAGTTCAAAATGCCTTCACCACTTCATCAGAAGTCCTCCAGATTTGCATTAAGTTTGCCACACCAGGATTGAATTCAATCTTCTTCTGCAATGTTAAACCTTTGGGATGTCATTGCTGGCTTGTAGGAGCCTGCAGGGTTATGTCCAAATGAGAGACAACTCATTCAGATGTGCACTCCAGAAAGAAAAAGAAATTAAACTGTTTTAGTGCTGTTTGCCCCATGATGCTGAGTTTGTGCTCTGCATCCCCTCAGTAGTCTGGCAAGGAGATCTCCAAGACATACAGCAAACAGGGATAAAAAGAACTAAGGAATAAAATTTCCTGCCCCATTCCCCTTGGATTATACTGGGAAAATTCATCCATGGTGTCCTGTTGGATCAAACTGATTTTTTCTCATCCAACTCTAAGCAGCAGCACTTTGGCTGCCACCGTCTGCAAAGGGCACCCAAGGGTCCCTTTGGCTGGGAAAGAAAAGTCAACACTGGCTCCTAATAATTTTCATGGAATTGTGAAATGCCTGTGCGTAGTGTAATAGTTCATGTCGCTGAAAAAAATTCCACATTTTCTAATCTCGAGAAATTGGAATCCTCTGCCAACTCACCCCAAGTTCCTCAGCTCTGCTCTAACTCTATCCCAGCCCCAGCACACTCAGCATCATTCCTCCCTCCAACACTCTGCAGAATTGTCATTATGTTAATTAATTAAGCCAAATATTTCCATTAACAAACTGATCTTCAGGAATGCAGGGAATCCTTTCGGTTGTGTCTCAGAGAGCTGCAGAGGTAACGGCTGGAACCCTTCCCAAGGGGCTCCCTGGCACCATCGGGGTGGGACTAAGCCCTTTAGTCCAGCTCTGTTGATGCCTGGATCACCGTTATTTGAGTAGTTTTCAGACTTTCAGATGCAGGTGCATCTACACAGGTGAATTGCTGCAAGGAGGCAAAAGGGGAGCAGATTCTCTCTGTGTCTTCTCCAGAGGACACAGAACAAACCCAGTGCTGAGTGGGGCAGGGGCAGGTTCAGAGCCTCCTGCAGAGCTCCTGAGGTTTGGAAGGACAGATTGCAGGTGAAAAGAGCCAGGGTGAGGCACATCAGAGTAGAATGTGATGAATCTTAGGGGCTCTCTGGCAGTGGGACAAGCCCTCTCCTGCCCAGGATAAAATCCAGGATGGCCACATACACAGACTCCCCTCATCCCAGGTTTGCTTGGGGATGCAGCACACATGCAGCAACAGCAGTAACCTTCCATGAAGTCATGATCAAGCATATATGCCAGGTGATACCATCCTCATTTCAATTCATTTCCATGGGTTCAGAAACCCTGGGGACCATGAGAGATGGACAGGGCTGCGGTGGGCAGGTGCAGGGTGGACTTTGTGCTCAGTGGAGCTGCCAGCAGTGGCTGCAGGACAGACAGCAGCTTGTTAGATGCTGGTTTTCTTTATGAGTCAGTTGAAGCTGGGATTATTCTGTAGGGCTGTCAGAAGCTTGGCAGAGCTGTGGAGCCCCTGGGCATCTGCTGAAACTGACTCAGGGAAGCCTGGAAGAGGAACTTGTTGTTTATCTAAAGCTGAGATTTACTCTGCAGTGCACTCACTGAGGGGAGTGGGGAGTGCATCTCTGTTTACTGAGACAGAATCATGGGTTCTGGATTTCCTGCTGGGTTTTAGAGTGACTGCAGCATTGTCCTCCTCCTTGGCAGCCCCAAGATGGGTGAAGCTGTTTGCAAAGACACCTTTCTGCAACACAGGAGCCCTGGGCTGCAAGTCCGAGCAGGTCCCGGCAGGGCGGGGGAGCCTTTTGCAAACTCATGGGAAAATCGTTCCCGTGTGATGTGAAGCTCATTACCAAAGGCAGTCCACGACTTTTATTGCTGATTCTACCAAATGCTTGGCTGATTTTAATCTCTTTCAAGTGGCACGAACCTAATTGGTATCTCAGAATTCTTTTTGCAGCAGGAACCTGATCCAATGGCCCCAAATTGATGAGGATTCTCCTGCCAGCTCGAGCAGACCTCAGACCTTGCCAGAGAGTCTGTGAATCCCTGCACGGTTGGGGCTGACCCTTCCTGCTTCTGGCAAAGTGCCCGGTCTGTGTCTTAGAGCAGCTTCCCTGCACTAAAACGTAAATCCCTGTCTTGGATGCTGACCCAGCTAAGCCAGAGACCATCACTTGTAGCACTGGAGCAAATGTGGCCAGGAGAACGGAGTTCCCTGAAGCCATCAGTGAGACAGGATGCTCAGCAAGGAAGAAGGGAAGCACTCTGTGTCTGGAGAGATGCTGTCTCTAAGGGAAGGTGATGCTGTCACACAGTCTGTGGTTTAAAGAGCCACCTGACAACATCTCCCAACTTCTGGGTGCAGGGAGCTCTCTCTGTACAGAAGAGCAGCAGTAAAAGGAAAGAATCAATCTCTGCCCTTCAGAACTCATCAGTGCCCAGGTTTCCTAATGCTGCGAACTGCATCTGCCTACTGCCCATGGGTGTGTGCATGGTGCGCCATCCACACCTCTACCCTTTAGGAGTGTGGGGAAATGCTGGGAAAGACCAGGAAGTCCCTCAAAGCGGAGTGGAGACAGAAGGCAGTAATTGTCTCTGCACTGCAGGATCTGGGAAGCATTTTGATGGGGTCAGGCTGTCACTGAGGCTTCTCCCCATGGGAGCTGAGAAGTCGTAGCAGCTTTGAAGGTGTCTCTGTCCATCACACAACTCCTTAGCAATGTGCACTGGCAGCCCAGAAAATCATCCATGTCCTGGGCTGATCCCCCAGCGTGGGCTGCAGGGAGGGAGAGGATTCTCCCATCTACTCTGCACTTGAGACACCACACCTGGAATATTCTGCACAGTTCTGGTGCTCCAAACATAAGGAGGACATGGAACTATTGGAGCAAGTCCAGAGGAAGCCACCAAGCTGATAAGGGGACTGGAGCACCTCCCCAGGGCAGACAGGTTGGGGCAGCTGGAAATGTTCAGCCTGGAGAAAAGAAGGTTGAGTGGAGACCTCACAGCATCTTCCAGGATCTGAAGGGGCTACAGGGAAGATAGAGAGGGATCCTTCATCAGAAACTGGAGTCACTGGAGTGACAAGACAAGGGGAATGGCTTCAAACTGCCAGAGGGCAGGGTTAAATGGGATTTTGGGGAGAAATTCTTCCCTGTGGAGAAGCCCTGGCACAGGATGCCCAGAGAAGCTGTGGCTGCCCCATCCCTGGAAGTGCCCAAGGCCAGGTTGGACAGGGCTTGGAGTGACCTGGGCTAGTGGAAGGGGGTGGAATGAGATGATCTGTAGGGTCCCTTCCAACCCAAACCCTTCTCTGATCCTATGATTCTTATTCCAGCCATTCCACCAGGCCCTGGCGGTCCCCTGTGGCTTTAGGATGCAGAAGGATGCTCAGGTGCAGCCAGGCCGCTTGACATTCTGAATTTTAGCCTGAACTTCTCTTCACTGTGAAATGAGTCTGTCCGTGTGAGGGCAGGCCTCAGGAGCTGTTCACTCACATCAGACAGGGAAAGCAGGGAGGGAGGAAAGGTACTGGAGATGAGCACTGGTGGCACTGGTGCTCCTGTCAGGCCCAGGGAGGAAATGCTCCCCTCCCTAGCAGCAGCACAGACCTGCCTTTACATTAATCAGCATTTGTGGATCTCCAGTTCTCAGCCTGCAGTATGTTCTAGGAACAACAAGTGGAATATCCAACATATGAGACAGGTAAACAAACATCTTTAACCTCTTATTTCAGCTGGAATAAAACTGGTTCTAGAGAGAACGTCAAAATGGCATTTTCCCAGCTCTCAGCCATGAGTTATTTTCTGTTTTTTTCTCCCATAAACCCTTTTTCTCAGGAGGAAAAGTCTCCATCCTCCCCCTACTTTCCAGAGAAGCAGAAGCAGAGAGCAAGGTGCACCAGCCCAGGAATGGCGCCTGGATCCAGCTCTGCCTTCCCACGTCAGAGCCCTCCCAGAGAACTGGGTGGTTCTGATTCTGCATCTGAGGACGCCATCAGTTCATTACCTGCCTGGATTTTTTTTCCCTTGCAATTTGTTTGTTTCTAGAGCAGCAGACAGAGAAGTGAGGGCTCCGTATAAACACGTCAGGAGCAGGTTTCTCCCAGGCTGGAGGGCAAAGCACAGGAGATGCAACCGGAGCAGGTCCCACCCTGAGTGCTGGGTGGGGAGAGCTCCTCACGCTCCTTGCGAAATCCTGCTCCCTCCATGGCAGGGAGTAAAATTGCAAAACCAGCAAATACATTGTTTATCTATTTCTGAAATGCTCCTTCCCATCTCTCCCAGGAGCTGCCTTTCCCTATGATTTTTCATCTCTTTTTTTTCATTCAGCTGAGATAGTTAGGTCTTGCTGGTTCCATTGGTACTGGCCAAGGAAGGCAATGTCCAACTTGCTGTTCCAAAGCCTAAAGCCTTGTGCAAACCTCCCTGGGACACCAGGCTCTGACCAAGCAATGACGTGCAGTGACTCTAAACCTCTGTTTTCTCTGGCAAGATTATCCAAACCACTGTCTTTCTGCGTTTGTTTAAGCTTGGATGTATCGTCACAACAAACAACAAATTTTGACCTGAAATCCTTATTGGAACAAAGCTCCCACTGACAATGAGATGTTTTGTCCAAAGAGGCAAAGGCAGGCAAGTGATCACCTCTTATTCAGGTAATGCTCTTGGGAGAGAAAGCTCTGACTCTTCCTCCCACAGAGGATTTTTGGTTAAAAATATTCTGACAGTCTCTGGTGCAAAGGGATCAGCGGTGTGTGTTTCTCATTAGTGCCATAACGGATGTAATTACTATAGGTATCTGCTTTAATCCAGCACCACCAGGCCAGCCAAATATTCCTTGGTCTGGGAGCAAGGCTGCTCCCAGAGGTATTGTTAAAGTAACACCTGGGTCCCCGCTGGAAGAGAGACACTGAGAGGCTGGAGCTTGTCCAGGGAAGGGAACGGAGCTGGGGAAGGGGCTGGAGCACCAGGAGCAGCTGAGGGAGCCTGAGGGGCTCTGCCTGGAGAAAAGGAGACTCAGAGGAGACCTGGCTCTGCACAACTCCCTGACAAGAGGGGACAGCTGGGGGAGGTCAGGTTCTCCTCCCAGGGAACAGGAACAGGACAGGAGGAAACAGGATCAAGTTGTGCCAGCGGAGGTTCAGGTTGGACATCAGGAGGAATTTCTTCATGGAAACAATTGTTAAACATGGGAACGGTCTGCCAGGGCAGCACCGGAGTCCCTGGAGGTGGTCAAGAAATGACTGGACCTGGCACTCAGTGATCAGTCAAAGGTTGGACACAATAATCTCCGAGACCTTTTCCAATCTCAGTGATCCTGTGATTCTGTGAAAGCCTCAGCTCAGCTCTGTGGGGATAAGGATCTGATGGACACAGGACACATCTGAGATTCCTTCCCCAGCACATCCAGGGTTTGCTCATCCTCTCTGGGGACAGTGCTGGGGGGACACACTGTGGACACATCCACATAATGTGGCAGATGTCCTCCTTGTGGAAGCAGCATGGAAAGCCAGGAAGGTTCTGTACCTTGTCCTGGTCCTGCCTCATCTTGGTGATGCTGTGGGACCCGGGAATGCCCCAACTCCCTGCCAGCAATGGACCTGCCAACCCAGCATACCCAGGCAAGAGCAGGGTAGAACTGAACCTCAGAGGTCTTTGTTGGTGGCACCCCACGCGCTGCCCTCCGTGTGTTTGGGATTTGGTGGTGCCACTCCAAAGCTGTGCCTGTAGTTGGGCTGAGCACCAAGGTCCCTACAACCCATGGACCACCTGAGTGCAGCTGTGGCTTTGCAACAATGCTGGAGAGATTCCATTTTGCTGTGAACTGAGCTGGCAGAGACAAGGGTGTGGCTCATGCTGAGGCTTCTGCCATGACTGCATTGCTCCAGATGCCCAGTCCAGCTTCCTTAACCCTCCCCTGGGTTTGTCTGTGTAAATGGTGGCCACCACTGACCCTCCTATGGGACCTGAGATGTTGCTCACACCAGGACACAGTTCCTGAGGCTGAAGGGCTTTGGGAACTGCTGGCCACTCACAGCTCACAGTGGCAGTAGGGAGACAAATATCTCTAAGGCTCCACAGCACCTGGGTTGAGGTATCACCCTGACCCAGAAGGGTTTGCAGTCTCGGATTCTCCCATTACTGCATCCCAGTGTGGTCTTTGAGCAAAGGAATTCCCAAAGGGTCAGCATCCTTGAGGGCTGTGCCAGTCCCTGACACACGAGCCAAGGAAATGCTGCAGCCAAGAGCAAATCCACTGCCCTCCAAGTGCCTCCAAGGTTCTGGAGTGGCTCCACTGGCTCAGTGTTCCTTGCACTGGCAGTGAGAAGGTGCTCACTGGAGACAGTGATGCTGCAAATGAGGCACCCCACAAGGGGATTTCACAGAAAATAATCTGTAATAATAGGTGAATAAAAGAGTTTAATCCAAAGTGTTAGAAACAAAGAATCATGGAATCATTGAATTGGAAAAGCCTTTAAGATCAAAGAATCCAGTCCTGAATCCAGCACTCCCACATTCACCCTAAACCATGTCCTCAAGAGCCACATCCACAAGTTTTTGAACACTCCCAGAGCTGGGGACTCCACCACTGCCCTGGGTAGCCTGTTCCAAACTGAGCGATCCAGAAAGAGCTCTTCCTCCAGATCCATCATTTTTCTTACTCTAATATCAGTCTCACAAGATTGGGAAGAAAACACAGAAGTGAAAAGTTTGACGTTTCTAGCAAGACACAAAACAAAACAAAAAGAGGAAGTCAGGGACAGCAGCTTTTAAGAGCTGTGGGTGGGACAGGACACCTTTAGTGTCACCATCTGAGGAAGTGCCTTAGATTAGGGCACTCCAAGAGCAGTGTCTCAGGTGGAGGTGCTGTGGAGCAACACCCTGGACATGGATTCACCACTGCACCTTTTTAACTCTGGGGGACTAGGAGTCAGTCTTTCCCATCAATATTATACTGTGCCACTTCCCTGAAGTATCTGAGTTTGCTTGTGCATCTCAAGACTTCGCCACTTTTCACACATTCACAGCACCAGCTCCAGCTGGAAATAAATCCAGCAATTTTGCCTTCAAAAATAGGTATGCTTTATCTTTGGTTTCATGTCTTACAATCCAGGAATTACAAACCAGGAAACATTTTTTAGGAAGCCTAGAACCTGCACAGACTTCATACAGGTCTGTAGACAAAAGCTGGAGTTATCCCAAGCTGGAGGCTGGTGGTGGCTGTGTGGAACCTTTAATACTATCTGGATGAAGCAGAACAGAGGAGGCTGCTCAGTGTGGCTGGGGAGTCTGCTGAGCTTGTTAAGCACATTTAGACTTGAGGTTATATGTTCCAAAGTGTCAGTGGCACCTGGGACTGCTTGCCCCTGAGTGCAGTCATCTCCCTGTGCACTCATCTCCCTGCTACATCCAGCTCCAGTGGTAGGAGATAGGGATCCAGGGGGGCTGATTCATCCTGACCTGACAGATTTCACAGATAAAGGACATGAATCACTGCCCCTACCTCTGTCTTTGTTGGCCAGGGGAGCAGTCAGACAACTTGTCAGGATTAAATGGCTGATTCACAGATAGACTCGGGTAAGACAAATTTTATTGTGAATCCTTCACAGGTCCCAGTCCTTTTTGATAAAGTAACCCAGATCCTGAAGACTTTTATCAAAATATTTAGAATTAAAGACTTGCATGACACTTAAATTTGGAGAAAGATCTTCCCTCCTCAGTAAGTGCAGAGGAGTCTCTCAGAGAACAGAAAGAGCTGCCTAAATCCCTGGTGAGCCTGAAGGGATTGAACTGTTGTGTCCGTGGGACTCTGGTGTCTAACAGAGGTCCTGACATTCATCACCTTCACCACCACCTTCCAGCTTTCCCCAGAACACTGACACTGCTGACAGAAACCCCTGGCAGCCAGTGGCATTCCCACCTACCCAGCATTTGTCCAGCTGCCACAATGATTGAGAACAAGATCAGGAATTAACAACAGGAAACAATAACCCTCACACCAGCAACAGGAGCTGCAGTAGCACCTTACCAGGTGGAATGGCTGAAAGAGAGCAATTTTGCTTGGACAAAGCACAACAAACTCCTTTCAGGAATCACAATAGGCAAACAGCAACATATCATCAAAACAAAACATTTGACTTGTGAAGCTCAGATGCTCCACCTCTGCCTTGGGAGTGACCTCAGTTGCACTTTTCTGGTGGCTACAAAAACCCTGCCTGGTTACCATGGCTAGACCCTCTGTGGGGCTCCACCACTGTCTTAGGGACAGAGACAGGACACCTGGATGAATGGACCTGTGCTCTGACCCATCACAGAATCCCAGAGTCCCAGAATGGGACTTAGGTTGAAAACCCTTAATGGGGTTTGGGTTGGAAGGGACCTCAAAGCCCATCCAGTTCCAACCCCTGCCATGAGCAGGGACACCTTCCACTATCCCAGGTTGCTCCAAACCCTGTCCAGCCTGGCCTTGGACACTTCCAAGCATTGGGTAGCCACAGCTGTTCTGGGCAACCTGTGCCAGGGCCTCACCACCCTCACAGGGAAGAATTCCTTCTATCTCTCACAGGGAAGAATATTCCATCTAACCCTGCCCTATGACAGTGGAAAGCCATTTCCCCTTGTCCTGTCACTCCATCCCTTGAAAATAATCTCTCTTCATCTGTCCTGTAGCGCCTTCAGGTACTGCAAAGGTTACAGTATGGTCACCCCAAAGCTTCTCTTCTCTGAGCTGAACAATCCCAAATCTCCCAGTCTTCCCTCACAGCAGAATTCTCTGTCCCCCTGATCAACTTGGTGCCTCCTCTGAACACACTTTTCCCTTCTGGGGACAGAAGCATCCCCGGATGGGATTTAACCAGCACAGGAAAAGACACTGAAATGGGCCAACAGGCTGGAAATAAACATTTCAAAGACACTCCAGTGCTCCCAGTTTTCCTATGGAACACCCAGTGATGCAAACTCAGCAAGTGACACCACTGCCTTGAAGCCATCATGCTACGATAAGGCCATTAGGGAAGACCCAGATAAATCCTTCTGAAGCTGAGAAATGCTGGTGTTCTGAACAGGCAGGGGATCTGGCAACCGCTGTCTGTGTGCTTGGAGCCACCAAAACCTTTCCTGGTTCAAGCCTTTGATGGCTGACACACAGTTGCTTCACAGTCCTAGGGTTGTTGAAAGGAGCCCTTTGCTTTTCTCATATTCAAATCCTAGATCTGTGAATTGCTCCTTTCTACTTCAGAGCTGATAAAAAGCAGGGAAGAGCAGAACACAGGCCTGAAGTGGAGGGGCAGCGCAAGCACAAGTTGTCCCAGTGGACTGTGGAAAGGTTTGGAGCGATACCCTGTATACCAGAGGTCTGTCACCAAGGACCAGGAGCTCTGTGGGATATCCAAACTCATTCTGCACAAAGACAGCTATCATCTCACCTGTGCTTTTTCTGGAAATTTGCAATATTTTTTTTTAATCACTGTGGAAGAACTGCACCCCTTTTTTTGCAAGTACAGAGAATATCTGAGAAGGGTCTGCTGTAGCACTGAGGTTGGGAACAACAGCACAGTTCTAATGCAAATCCCCTGATCCACATTCCCCAGTCACACTCATGTCATTCACAGCTATGTTTTGGTGCACAGGAACAAAGATGGGAACTCCTGGATGTGCTTGAATTGAGCTGTGATAGTCTGAACCCAGTCCTGATCCCTTAGGCCACTTCCAAACTCTCATGCCATCAGATATCAAGCCACAAATCCAAACTAAATCTTGTCCACCCTAAAATCCCCACATGAAACAGCTGTGGAGCCCTCGACCCTCCTTGTCCACTGCATTGAATCCCTTTCAGGATCCCTCTCGGGTGAGTTTCTGAAGCACTGTGACCTCCCTACATGACTGTGAGAGGTTCTTCCTGCCCAGGTCACCTCAGACTATGCCAAAATTCCCAGATCAAGGAGTGTCTTACCGGGTATCCCCAGTTGCTGTTCCCTGTCTGGGTTTTGGTGTAGTAGCTGCCCCGGGATGTCCCGTAGCCATAACCATCAGCTAAACCATCGTACATGGAACCTGTAAATGGAAAAGGCATGGTCAGCACGAGAAAGCATTCCCAGGAGAAACCATTCCCAGCAGAAAAGATTCCAGCAGGCCCCTTTCAGAGCACAAAGCTCTTTTTTAACAGCAAATTTAGTTATGGGAAAGTGACAGGAACATAGGGAATACAGGCAGCAAGGGGAGCCCTTGCCACTGCTAGGAGCTCCAGCCCTCACACCACACACCCCCTAAACCACCCCAAGGTTTGCAGCACACAAGACCAAGTGCCATAAAACCCAAAGCAGAGGAGGAGAAAGGGTCAAAGATGGGGCCAGTGTCTGACATCACGGAATCCCAGAATCCCAGAATCCCAGAATGTTTTGGATTGGATCTTAAAGCTCATCCATTTTCACCCCTGCCATGGACAGGGACACCTTCCACTATCCCAGGCTGCTCTGTGCTCCATCCAACCTGGCCTTGGACACGTCCAGAGATCCAGAGGCAGCTGCAGCTTCTCTGGGCATCCTGTGCCAGGGCCTCTCCATCCTCACAAGGAACAATTCCTTCCCACTGTCCCATCTAACCGTGCCCTCCAGCAGAAGGAAGCAATTCCCCCTTGTTCTGTCCCTCCAGGCCCTTGTAAATAATCTCTCTTCATGTTTCCTGTCAGTTCCTTCAGGTACTAGAAGGCCACAATTAGGTCACCCCAAAGTTTCTCTTCTCTAGGACTGAACAATCCCAGTTTCTCAGCCTTTCCTCGCAGGTGAGGAGTTCCTTTCCTCTGATCAACTTGGTGGCCTCCGAGTTGTTGTATGAGGGGAACCTGATGATATTTTGTGCTACATGTCTGGGAATGTCTGGCCATGGAAGACTTGTAGTAAACACAGTTTCCCTTTCTGAAGGCAAAACCTACCCCTGACCCTTTCACCAGTCCACTCCATGTCTGAATCCCACCAATCCCATCAGCATAAGCATCCTGAGGAAGGCTTGCTAAATCAATCAGTGGTCACTAACAAACACCATGGATAAAGGATGATCCAGTCTATTTAACACCTGGGGATCTAAAACATTCAAAACATACAAACACCTCATTGCACTCTTTGAATTCCAATCTCATCTCTAAAAGATCTTTGTGTGTCTATACTTTCTTTTCCTGAAAATGTACAGAGCCACATCATTATTTTTGGGATGCTGAAGGGATAATTTAGGCTGGATTTCAGGTATGTTTTTAAAGAATCAAACATATTGGATCAGGAGGAACTCATCAGCCATTTTTCCTATTTCTCCTATTTCCTATTTCTCAGTGCTTTAACCAGAGTTTGGATTTACCTACCCCAGCCCTTCCAAGAGCTCTCCCAGCAGTCTCTGGCACTGCAACCTTTGGATCCCTCCTAAAAGTTCATCACTACAAGACAAATGAAGTTAAATCATTCGCTTTCCACAATGGAATTCCCTTAACCCTCTTTGGATGGGTCGAAAACAATCTAGCGTGATTTCAGTTTCATTTTCAGAAGTGCTCAATAATTGTGGCATCCCAGGTCCCGTTATGAGGAAGTGCAAACTCTACACTCCAATTAACTTCCAGGGGAAGCTCTGAATGTCTAACAAAGTACAAAATCAGGACTTACCTGTCCTAACTTATGCACCTAAACTGGTAGGTAATGTCAGAAATATCCTAATCTCTGTGATTGTTTGATAAGACTCATCTCTGAGATAAACTGGATAAGCTCGACCACAAAGGCCCTGGAGTCACTCAGGTCTCCTCCAGCCACTGATCCTTGGAATAAACCTTATTTATTGCCCTGCCTGAGGCACCCAGAACCTGTTATGGTGATTTGGTTTGTGGCTAAAAATTCTTGCATTTTCTCAGGAAGATGATTCCTGTGGACGTGGTGTAAATAATGAGATTTGCTTTCTATTGTCAGCAGGACTGCACCTGGAGAACATCCCTGGATGGAGAACAAGCAACAGCCAGGTTGGCTCCCAGCCCTGCAGCTGTGCAGGAAACCACAGAAGCTCCTTTTCCGTAGTCTGGAGACTCAGTGGGTCCTGCTCCTCATCCCAATCTCCCCAACCCTGAGTGCCTCATGCACATTAAGTTGCACAGCAGAACAAGGCAAGCAAGTGGCCATGGAAATGCAACAGGAGATTCTCATGTCCTTCACCTGGTACTCCCTCTGCACCCTGGGATTACCCTTCAACTCCACATCAGGACATTAGTGACGGGCCTCAGCAGCAGCAAGGCAGTGCTGGAGTGGTGAGTTTGGGCCAGGTCATTCCCCAGACACAGAGTTATCTGATAACCATAATTCTGAGCATGAAGATAAAGCCATTCCATGATAATTTCCTGGGAATTCCTTCTTCAAATCAGCCTCTCATTCTCTGTAAACATCATGTAACTGCAGATGTGAGCACCTGGAACATTTTCCTGAGTGAGTAGCTGTAAAAAGGGGTTCTGTGCCTGACTTACAGGTCCCCTGACCAGTCCTGACTGGAGACCACACTTTTCCTTTCAGGATCTGGTCCTGCCATGCTCTCCAGACTTTGGGGTTAGAGCAAGGAGACATTTAGAACAAGCCAGTTTAGGCACATCTGTAACTCTCTTCAAAAATTCACCACTATGTGGCCAAATTGAGGAGATCAGGCAGTTGGTTCAAGTTTATGTTCTCCAGCGGTGGAGGGGTTGCCTTCACCTCCCAGAACTTGTACATAAGATCTTATAAACACATAATTACACAGAACCTCAAATGTTCAAGGCATTTTGAAGTCACCCTGCTAGTTGGAGAAGATGCTTCTCCTGCCACCACTCAACTGGGATTTATTGCTTGGAGAGCTCAGTCTTGAAGCCAGGAAGAACCTGGGGATTTTCTGGTGGAGGTGGCTGAAGAAAACTTGATCCTTGTTTGTGCAGGTTTGGACACTTCTCTGCTTGGTTCATCTTGACAGATAGCTGGGAGCTGTATGCCCAGCCCTCAGGGACAGGAAGGAGATTCCTCTTTTCAAACATTTCAAGAATAAAGACCACAAAATCTGGTCACAGGTTTTTGGAATTTGGGATAAACCCAGGATAAATCACATAAAACCATTTGAGCCAGGGTGGAAATGCTCTTAGTGAGAAATGTCCCCATTGTGCTTTTTTCTAGCCATGTCCACAGATCTGTGTCCCAGATTCTGTCACCCAAGCAGCTGTTTAGGTCCCTGTAGGGCCTCTGTGCACTTGGGCAAATGCAGAGCCAATTCAAACCACAGTACTCAGAGTAGATAACTCAGAACCATGGATTCACAGAACCACTGAGCTTGGAAAAGAGTCCAAAGAGATCAAAGAGTCCAACCACTCCCCCATCACCGTCATATTCACCACTAACCCATGTCCCAAATGCCACATCCACACATCTCTTGAACACTTCCAGGGATGGTGACCCCACAGCTGCCCTGGGCAGTTGTGCCGGGGCCTGACCACCTTTTCCATGAAGAAATTTTTCCCCATATCCAACCTGAACCTCCCCTGGCACAGCTTGAGGTAATTTCCTCTGGTCCTGCCCCTTGTTCCCTCGGAGCAGAGCCTGACCTCCCCCAGCAGCACCCTCCTGTCAGGGAGCTGGGCAGAGCCAGAAGGTCCCCCCAAGCCTCCTTTTCTTCAGGATGAGCCCCCGCAGCTCCCTCAGCTTTTCCTCATGACAGAGGACTCTCAAGAGCTGAGACAGAGCTGGAAAGATGTGGTAGACCCACACAGGTGAGGTACAGCCTCTCAGTGACCATGTGGGCAGAAAACAAATCTGAAGGCTGCTCAGATTCCCCCCTCTCCAAATTATCATTTCCTCATGACATCTCCTTTAAAACTTCAAAATTTCTTTTACCTTCAATGGGACAATCCATGAGAATAAAATCAATTACAGCAGACAAGAAGTGCAAGACCTTGCAGAGCACCTCTGTGAGCCCCCCTGCACTGCTCCCACTGCCATCATCTCCTTTTTCATCCCTGTTATCCATTATTGCAGAGCAAAATGAGGCTGCCATCGAACCCAGTGTAGCTGATCTTGATGAGTTATTTCCTTTTCTCAAAGGCAATTCTCCTCTCTTGCAGCTGGCACAGCTGGCAGGAGGAGAACTGAGTTCAAAGTGCCGTTTTCCCAAGCCAGCTGGACACACAGAGCCAATGTGGAGATTGTGGAAAAGAATGTCTGTTAATAAATATTAATCTGTGGCAGGGAAAGGCAAGACAGGAACCAGTCACTCGCAGTGCAGGCTTGGCAAGTTAAATCATAAACTATGCACGGCTTTAAACAATAAGGATGATTAAACATAGGAAAAACACAGGGAGA
The DNA here is from genome assembly GCF_009819885.2 of Catharus ustulatus. Lineage (NCBI taxonomy): Eukaryota > Metazoa > Chordata > Aves > Passeriformes > Turdidae > Catharus > Catharus ustulatus. The sequence continues at coordinate 6,514,773 of NC_046245.1, forward strand.
GCAGAGGCCTGTGGGAGGCACAAAGCAAAGCCTGGGTGCCTTCTAGGAGAGAAGTGTCAGTGAAATCCCAGACACTGAGATTCCTGCAGGAATGACAAAACTCCAGTTCTGCCTTCTGGCCTATGAGCTAATGGACTTGGGGATTTTTTTGTATCCCAATAATCTAAGGTTTGTGGAAGAGTGGAGCCTTTCACTGGGGGAAGTAACAGAAGTCTTAAAGACTTTTTATTCCCCAAATCCCTCTTCCCTTCACATCAGAGTCCTGATCCCCACCAATGCCAGGTGGGGTCCCATCAGGCCTTAGTTGAATTACTCTTCTCTTAGCCAGTCAGCACAGAAACTTCTCAGCTCAGCCACAGGAGAGTTGGATCTGACACTCATTGGTTGTGTCTCCTCAGTGACAAATCACTGGCAGAACTTTTCCTTTAGCCAGAGGACTTTGTAGAGCAGAGCTAATGGCTACAAGGAGCTGGTCCGGCTTGGCCTGGCCTTTTCCTCTGCCATGCCACTGAAATTAATTTTCCCTGGAAATGGGCATTATTCACAAACTCAGGGGGAGCCATCTAGTTTGGTACTGCCATGGGGAGAAGGACAGATAAGGCCTAGAGCAGAGCCCACAGACCCAAACCCCCAAGGAAGAGAAATCCCACAGAGCCCACAGAGCCCACAGATCCCAGACTCCACAGCCTCCCTTGGGAACAGCCGTAGCTGCTGTGCTGAGCCAAGGCCCCACTGGGTTCAGGAGTATTCTGCTGGCAGCAGGTTTCTGTTCACTGTCCCACCCCAGTGCACACCAGTTTGGCCACCTTGTCCTGGGGGACACCAGATCTCCAAAGTGGCCATAACACCTTGACCTGCTGGACTCCAAATCACCAACTAACTGATTTATGGCTCCATCAATCCTTGGGATAGTGAGGGAGTGTGTGCCAACCCCCTTAAGGGAACTCCAGTGATGGGACACAAGACCCCACCCTCCTGTGTGCATGAGGGTGTGTGCATGTCCCTGTTTCCCATTCTACACACACCAGGACATGGTTCCTGCAGCTGGGGGAAGCTCTGGGCCCTGCTCCAGCTCCAGCTCAAACCACAGCTCCAAACACAGCAACAAATCTGGACCTGGCCCAACACCTGCCCAGCCCCACTCTGGGACTGCCTGGGAGCAGAGGGAACAAAGCACTTGTAAGGGGGTTTTAGGAATTCCCCAGCTTGTGCTGCCTCTGAGGAGCATCTCTGAGAAATCCCAGGAAATGTAGGGAGCTGAAGTTGGATGAGGGTTTGGACAGGCAGAACCCACGTTTAACAAAACCGCACAGCTGCTGTGGTTCTGGAGACCTCTCCCTGGTCCCACACTAGCTCCGTTCCCAGGAAGAAGTCTCTGACCCAGCATGGACAGAGTAAAATATAACGAAAGAAGCTCTTTTCTCCCGTGGGGGAATTCCAAGGTTTATTTCTTTATGGTTTCCAGGAGGGCAAAGAGGGTGAGGTCAGAGGACAGAGGTCTTTTCTAGGGTCAAGGAGGGCGGACATTGGATCTCTGACAGCTAAGCATGGCCAGAGGGGAGGGGGGTCAAACCACAGGACATTTATAGGGGTCAAGGAATCTACCATTTTCAACACATCTAGGATAGTGAATTACAACACATAACCTCTTTGTAGAAAAAAAATAATTTTTCTCATTGGGGCTACCCACCTGATTTTTGGGAAGAGCAGTAAAACCCAACATCTGAAAGATGAGCCTGACCCACTCCAACACAAACCAGGAGACAACCCTGGGAACAAACAGCAACTTCTCACCCTTCTGGGATTCCATCCAGGAATGCACTGGGATGAATCAGCCCCCAGGACCATTGCTGGCCAACCACCCCTGGCAGGAAGGAGGGGAGGGGGGCCTTGGGCCCTGTGCTTGGAGGCAGATCCTGGGAGTGGGATGTGAGTCAGCTTCCCTGGGACAGAAACCAGAGCTGCACATCTCCACGCAATTCCCATTCCCAGACATTCCCCAAAATGTCTGGAGGAGGGGTTTAGCTTGTTGAGCAGAAACAGGCAGTTTGGGAATGTGCTATTTTTTTTCCTCCAGAGGTTTCACCTGGGATCCTCTCCAAGCAGGATAATCCCTCTCTGCCTCGCTTCCTTCCCACCTCTGGATCCCTCTGCCCACTTCCCTCTCCATCCAGAGTCCCTCAGCTCACTCTGCTGTGTATTTTATTTTGTCACTGTAACACCTTAAGCAATAAACCCTCCGGAGGTGGGAGGAGATTCCCATCTTCCACTTTGGTGGCAGAGGAAAGCTCTCCCTGCCCCGGCCCATCCTCACCTTTTGGAGTCTCTGTCCACAAAAACAGAGGAAACAGGGATTTATTCCTGGCACAGCCCCCCTGCCCTTGCTCTGGAGCTGCTCCATTCCCTCTCTTCCAGCAACTGCAATTCCCAGGGCAGGGATGGCTCCTGTGGCAGCACCACCTCCACACTTCCCCCAGCAGCCTACAGCCACCCAGTTTCTCTCGCTAATCCAGCCCCAAACATGCCTCTGGACCATGGCACCTCACCAGCACAGGATTCAGCTTAACACTGCAGCTTGGAGGAACTGCTGGACAAGGCACAGCTCACAAAGGAGGTATCAGAGCTTGGCCCAGCTCACCCAGGCACTCCAAACTCGGCTATGGCCCCCAAAGCCTCAGGATTTCCTCTCCCTGGTGGATTCAGCCAGTCCAGAGCTCTCTGTGGCTGCTGGAAAAAGCACCTCCAAGAGCCAAGAGGTTTTGCACAGAGGTTGTCACAACCCTCTGTGTTTGCAGCTTCCAGCTGGGGAAAGCTGGGCTTTACCTACAGATCAGCTTTCTCCAGACACAAGGATGGCAAAGAGGACCATTTGCCAAGCCTTGATGCAAAGAGGAGGGGGTTCCAGCAGGACACCTGGCTGCAGGACTCAGCTGATTGCTTGTTTCTGCGGCACACTCTCACTGCACAGAGGTGGAACAGCCGCCCGGACCCCAAAGTGGAGGGGGCTGTGAAACACTCCTATCAACCAACACCAGGGACACTTCTCCCAACTCATCTCCTTCCCACCTCTCCCACCAGGGGTCCCAGAGACTCCACACTTCTCAGTCTGCAAATGGGAGAAGTGTTGGGAGTTCCAGAGGCAAATCCCAAGCCTGGGTTTGTGTCCTGTGTGTGGGCACAGCCTCCTGCTCTGCACCCGCCCAGCACTCAGGAAGGCAGCAAAGCCCCAGTCCATGGCAGGGTGGAGGAGGAGCACTGTCAGCTTTGCCCATCCACAGGAGGGGGTGGCGGGGAATTCCAGCCATGGGGGCACTTGCAGAGGAAGGATTTGCAAAACCAGACAGCTACTCCAGCTTTAGAGCCAGGGGAAAATTGGTTATAGCACCATACTGAAATGTTCAAGCACCTCAGGGATGTGGGGCAGAGCAGCACTCCCAGGGATCAGCTCCAGCCAGGAAGGAGCTGATGCACCCAGCTCTGTGTCCTGTCCTAAACCCTTCCATCCAGCGCAGGAGATCTTGGCACCATCTGCCTGAGGTGACCCAGGAGAGAAGCAAAGCAATCTGTCCCCCCTCCACAAACCCCACCAAAGCACCCCAGAGCACCAGCCCTGCCCCGGAGGGCCCCCCTCGCTGCAGGACTTTACCTCGGTTCGAGTGGCCCACACTTGACGACACTGATGACTTTTGCTTCTGTCTCTTGACCGTCATCATCACCTGCTCCTGGACCCGCTGCTTGCCCGTGCCCTTGGTTTTCAGCTTGTGGTCCGAGGGCAGGGCCAGCGTGGAGCTGGCCTGGTCCTGGAAGCACTCGTAGGCCAGCGCTGTTTTCAGTGGGGAGTGCAGCATGGCTGGAGATGGCAGGCACAGGGGCTGCACTTCACTCACACGGACAACACGAGGCACCGAACACTGTCTGTGCTGGGCTTAGTCCCCCAAACCCCTCCTTGCCATACGTCCCCTGACCCAGGGTGTCTCAGGGCTGCTGCTCGCAGCTCGGCTCCCCGGCGTGTGAGCAGTCACACCCTCTGCCAGACTGGATATACAGCCCTGCCCGCACACACCCACGCGCTCCCCGCCAGCCCCGGCACCCCCAGCTGCTGCAGGGCAGCTCCCGGCCCCGAGCCTGCCCCCAGCCCCTGCCCAGCCCCTCGGGGCCAGGTTCGCGTGGGGCTGACAGTGGGCAGTGGGCAGTGGGCAGTGGGCAGTGGGCAGTGGGCGAGGTGGGGGGGCTCGAGGGCTGGGCATGGACATCGTCCAGAGAAGGGTCGGGGTGAGGCTCTGTGGGTCTGGGCAGGAAATGGTGCTCCCTGGCTGCCAGGGGGCTGGAGCATCTCCCCCACGGCTCCTCCTGTGTTCCAGTATTTCCCTCAGCCCAAACTGAATCAACCCCAGTCTCAGTGCCAAGAGATAGCCCTGCCTGTAGGAGCAACACTGCCCACAGCATCTATTCAGATCCCAACTCTGCCAGCACAGGTTGCAAATCCACCCTCCAAGCTCAGAACGCAGGATTCCTGCAGAACACCTGCTCCAGGGTCAGGGAGGGTCCTGACGAAGTTCCCTGGAAAGTCAGGGACCGCTCCCCAGAGAGTGTCCCACTTGTCTGAGGGACAGGCCTATGGAGAAATCAGGGCACTGTTGAGGAGATCTTTGCACACAGCTTGGGGTAACAGGGAGGAAAAGAGGACATTTAGCAAGGAGATAAAATGGCTGTGCAAGAAATGACGTGCCAGGCTATGAATGGGAGCAGAGAGTTCTCCTTCTGCCAAGCCACACTGCAACTGGTTTGCAGAGAACTGAGCACCTCGCTGCTGGTGTGACCAGTTTCAGGTCACAGCAAGTGCTGACAAAGCTCCTGCCAAGCCACAGGAGGCTGATACAGGAGAAGAGGAACAGTCCCTATCAGAAGGGAGGCTGAGGAGAGGGTACCCAGGGTAGAGGCTTCCTGGGTGCTCCAGAACCAGGACCTGGGTGCTTGTGCCAACACTCAGAGGAGCAGAGCCCTTTGTGCTGCCAGATGGATTAACAAGAGCAGCATCAGAAAGCACAGGGTAGGCTCCTGGGAAAGATGAGCTTTGCACACTGTCCTTTCCCATGCTCCTCCCATGAAACCCAGGAGCAGAAAACCAGATACTGTCAATAAGACACAGGAGCAGAGCAACTGGAGGATATTTATTTGCCCTTTGGTCTCCTCTCCCCACCTTTCTTGACACCTGACCAAAGGATGTAGATGCTTTACTACGCTCCATCACTCAGCCTGCTGGAGTTTTCAGACTATGCCCAAGAAAGGCCAGCCTGGAGGAGGGTGGGTGCTGCCCAGTGCCAGGGGTGTGATGCCCAGTGGGATGGAGTGGAGTGGGTGCCCTCCTTTCCTGCTGCTGCTGAACATTTCACTGGTGAGGATCAGGCAGTGTTGTCCCGGTGCAGGCAGGAGCAGCGCAGCAATCCCGGCTGTTTTTTTCCCCTGTCCCACTTGTTTCTCCTGAAAGCTCGATATCGATGCCAAGTGATGTTTTCGCAAATCAATGACAGGCTGTCAGCGTCAGGTGGCTCCTGCACAACAAAGTGCCAGCTCTCGCAAACCTGTAATGTCACTTGGCCCGGGGCGAGGAACAGCCCTGTCCCTGTCCCGCGGGAGAGCCGCGTGTTTACCGCATCCCGTCACTGCGCTCCGGCATCTCCCGGTTTCATAACTCGGCCAAATTGCTGAGCTGGGCTGCGGAGCTGCGGACAGGGAGCTTAGGGAGGCTTTCAGGAAACAATGGTTTCTTGCGGCGAGTTCGCACGGTTTAGCCCAAGGGAGGGAATCTCCCGGAATTCTGCAATAGATTCCAAACACGTCTCTGGAAGAGAGAAAGGTGCTTAAACAAAGGCTTTTATTGCAGTTCTGTGCAAACTGCGGTTCCAGTATCGGGCTGGGGGTGTCCCTGAGAGGGGCACGGGGAGCATCATCCCGGCAGCCCCGCAGCAGCCCAGCGCAGCAGAGCTTTCATCCAGCAGCGCCCCGAGCAAATTCCCTGTCTGCCTTTGTGTCTGGAGCTCACGGCAGAGCGGGCAAGGCTGAAAGGGACGCAAACCCCGCGCCGAATTGGGGGTGAGATGGGCAGCGATCGGAGGGTTAATGAAATCCATGTCATTAAGGAGGCGGGCGGTGGTCTGGGGGCTTCGGGGTCCCGGCGCTGCCCGAGCGCGGCGAGCAGCGCATGGCGAGGCTGTGACTCACGCTCCGCACCCACTCCGGGACACGCCCTGTGCATCTTCAAAGCATTTTTGTGCGAGTTCCTGGGATTCCTGCCAGATGCCTGATCGCAATCAAAGCGCTCGCTGGCCCAGTGCTGCTCCCAGAGAGGCGCAGGTTCCCTGTTCAAACTTGTCGGGCACTCCTAAGCTGGAAGTGTCTGCGGCGCGCTCGAATTCTGCTGGGGGGAACAATTGTCCCCAGCCCTGATGTCAGGAAGTCCAGTTGTTGGGGTCACTTCAGCGCCGGGAGCTGATCCTTCCTCCAGGGAGGTGGTTGTCAGGAGGGGCAGAGGTGCGGATAATGGGAATTTCTGTATTTCCCAGGATAACGCTGTTTTCTGAGCAGTGACTCATCCTCGCCCCAGCACAGCTGAGACTTTCCAGAGCCTGGCAAGGTTTCTGCAGGAGGGAACCTGCTCTTCAGACTTGCACACCTTGGTTTCACTCTGTCTGCCTTGAAAGTGTCTCTTTTGTGGGTCCAGAAAGCACCATAGGAAGGGGGCGGATGGAGAGCTCAGAGTAACAGGATATAGCTGGAAGGGAACATGGAGCTGGCACAGTGAGGAAAGCCAGGCAGAAGCCTGCTGAGACTTGTGGCAAGGCTGTTCTTGAGCAAAACCCCTACTCCACTCCTTGCACACGTGTGGCACTGAGAGGTTTTTGGGGTGGTGCTGTGGGAGGACAAGAAGGCAACAGTGCCAGGCAGGTCACGGGCCTGGCCCTTGGCAAAGCAGGGACACTTCTCCAGCTCCAGAGACCTCTCAGCGTGCATGGGAGCTAGGAAAGTAAGGAAATCCCTGATTTCTCCCCAAAACAAAAGGATGCCTCAGGCAGAGCAGCTGCATCCAGCCAGCTGAAAGCCTGGGCTGTATAAGGGAGATAAAAGACCCGGGAACATCACTGAGGTGTCCCCTGACAGAAACATGGAATGTGTGAGTTAGGAAGGGGCTACCCTCTGCCCAAGTACGGCTGAACCCAGGAAGTCAGGACCCAGTTGCTCCAGACATTGTCCAGATTTGATGGAGATTCCACAGCCTCTCAGGCCTCTCTCCTAATATTTGACTGTCCTCATGGTAAATTGTTTTTCAGGTATCTGAAAGGAATTTCCCATGTCCCAGCTTGTTCCAATTGCCTCTCCTCTCCCCAAGCAACTCAGGAAGTGTGACTCCATCTTCACAGAATCCCAGAATGGATTGATTGACTTGGAACTGACCTGAAAGCTCATCCTGTTCCACCCCCTGCCACAGGCAGGGACACCTTCCACTATCCCAGGTTCCTCCAGCCCCATCAAACCTGGTCTTGGACACTGCCAGGGATCCAGGGGCAGCCAAAGCTTCTCTGGGCACCCTGTGCCAGGGCCTGCCCACCCTCACAGGGAACAATTCCTTCCCACAGTCCCATCTAACCCTGCCCTCTAGCAGTGGAAAGCCATTGCCCCTTGGGAATGGTCCTGTTCCTCCAGGACTTTATCCCACATCCCTCTCCAGCTCTCTTGGAGACCCTTTAGGCATGAGGGAAGGAGCCCTAAGGTGGAGCCTTCTCTTCTCCAGGTCTACATCCCCTGTTCTCCCAGCCTGGCTCCAGAGAAGAAGGCCTCCAGCCCTTGGGGTATCTCCATGGCCTCTGGACTTGCTCCATCCTCTCTGTCAACTCCTGTTAATTGGTTGCAGGGAGCTGAAAGGTCTCTCCAAACTTTTCCTTCTCCAATCTGAGCAAATCCAGCTCTCCCAGCCTTTCCTTTGTCTCCTGTTCTCCAGTCCTGACCACCTTTGGCAGACCAAGCCCTTGTCCTTGTCAGCTGGACCTCCGTGAGCTCACGTTCCAGGTTCCCTGCCTTTGCTGCCCATGTTGGTGGCAAATGGCACATGTAGGGGACAGGGGGACACCAGGCAGGACAGTGTTGCTCTGGGTTGGAGAACACCCTCAGAGCTCAGTGCAGGGGCCTGACAGCAACTCCAGACTCAGCAATATCACAGCTGAGGACACAGATTGTCCCTTCTGCCCCTCCCTATGCTTGGACATCTCCTGACAAACAGGTCCCACCTCTGATGAGCAACAGCATCACAACTCTGAACTGCTCAAAGCTCCAAGGGCTGTGCAGGCCTGACAGCAGGGAAAAAGAGATGTGGTCAGCAGGGAAAAAGGGATGTGGTCAGCAGGGAAAAAGGGATGTGGTCAGCAGGGAAAAGGGGACATGGTCAGCAGGTCACTCTGGAAACAGGCACCAGGACTGGTTGTGCAGCTGCCAGGGAAGGGCAGGCCCCAGGGAGGTGCCCTGGGAGGGGAGGATGGTGATGGAGCAGGAAGGATCTCTGCTTCTCGTCCAGGACAATGCCAACCCACACAGTTTTTGTCTCCTTATGTCCCCATCTCACTTGAGCAGCCTCTCCAGAACAGGTCAAGGAGCTGCTGCTCTCTCCCATCTCTTCCCAGTCTTCTCTTCCCCAGGCTGTGCCCAGGTCAGGGAGAGCTCTCCCTGGTCTGTCTCCTGTCCCAGTTCTGAGAAGGAGCTGCACTGGAGGAGATTCTGCACACCCAGACTCACCCTGCTGGCAAAGCCCCTCCTTGTTACAGACCCAGCCAAGCAGCTCAAGGGCAAAGCCTGAAGTGGAATTTGAGTCTGGTAACAAAGACCCAGGTTGAACCCCAGGACACTGCACAGAGAGCCCAGCTCAGGATCCCTGGAGCTGGCTCTGCCCCAGAGACTTCCTTGGTGCAGTGACACCTCTGTGGCAGGGTGTGACCTCAGAGAGGACCTGTGGGAGGATATGGTGCAAGGAGGAGCTGCTTCTGCTCATGGCACAGTCAGGGGTTGCAGCCTGTTCTTGGGGCTCCATTACCCAGGATTGCTGCAAGAGCCTTCCCTTGAAGGCTTGAGCCTTCCCCCTTCACTTGAAAGGGGCCTTGCTGGGAGGTCAGTGCGGGAGGCTGCTCAGAGTGTCTGGGTCAGACAAGTGCTCTGTGCTGGTGCCCCCTCAGGCCTGGGGTCTCGTGGGCCCATGGGGATGTGCCAGCCCCTCAGCAGGGCTGTGTCCCCATCACAGGCTGCCAAGTGGGACTGCCATGTTAGTCCTGTCACGAGGAGGAGCAGAGCATTGGGATCACAGCTTTGCAATGACGCCATCTCCAGACTGGCCTCTTGCCCTCCCAAATTCCAGGAAGACTTTTCTGCCACTGCCAACACAGGTCAGTCCTTGCCAGACAAAAACATTGGTCTGACTTCATGCCCATGGTGTCCCCCCAGCACTTCTGCCCACCAGGAATCTGCCATGGCAGAAGAGTATCACTGAACCCATGATTATCCCCTTCTCTGAAAAAGCAGCTACTCCAGGACTGCCTCTCCACCCTCCTTGCTGTCTGCACTGGGAAGGCTCTGATTCCTGCATAGCACCTGATTTCTCCCTGGGATGGGATGCACCAGGCTATTCTGATGAGGACCTTTCTCCCCCTACATGTATCCTGTGGCATCTCACTGCAATCAGGAGCCTCTGCTGCTATGAGGAGCCCTGGAAAAATGAGGATAAGAGAAGATGGTTGAGAAGAGAGCACAGACAGGTTCCCAAGTTACTCCCAGGACCAACTGCACAGCACCAGACTTCCGCCAAGGAAGGCTCTGGATGCCAATGGCTGTGGCAGCACCATTCTGGGGTCACTCACAAGGCACACAGAGCAGGGCTGACCCATAGGTCTCATCCTCTATCCCATCCTACTCCAGAGGCCCAGGGTCCTCTGGTGCTGGGGGCAAACCCAAGGAGGAGGGGATGAAGACAGCACTGGATGTCAAGTGTGGGGCAGAGCTGCTTCTCCCAGGTTTTATTTACTCCCTTGGCACCCACTGAGGGCTGCAGGGAAGGACTTTGGTGATAATAATTCCAGCAGGAAATGATGAAGAGGATAACCTGAAAGCTCATTCTGTTTTCTAAATAACCATTGAAATCCTGTTAAATAAAAACTACTCTGAACCACTCCATAGGTTTATGCAAATCATGTTACTGACACGATCACTGAAGGGTACCTTTTATTTTAACACTGAGACCCAGCACCAGAGATTAGAGTTCACATTTGAGGCCAATCAGCACAGCCTGTAGAGGTTCTCTGTTTCCTTCCTGCTTTCCAGGAACAGTCCATCCTGGATTGGCTTTGCAAGGTGGACAAGTATCCACATGTTCACCTTCAGACTGAACAGGGAAACATAGATTTTCCTAGAGAATTTATGACCTGGCACCTGAACCATCAACAGGGAACAGTGCTAGAGAGATGAGCAAGGATCTTCCCTTACATCCAAGCATCCAAGTCATTCCTGCATAGTTGGTGCTGATTTTCCAAGTCTCTTTTGCCAGATCTGTCCTTGCAATATCCCCTCTGGATTGCAAATGTGCTGAAGCACCAGGCTGGACTTCTGCAGTCCTGTTTCTGTGTGTGTGAAGGGAGATTGGGCTGCTCTGGGAAGTTGAGCACTGCCAGTGCAGCCCCTCTCCCTGTGGCTCCACATTTGAGGGAATGAGCACGGATATTCCAGGCTGGGACAGCCTGACCGGGCTCCAACCCCTCAGCCTTGCTTTACGGATTTATTCCTCCTCTCAAGTGCTTGACTGAGCTCCTGCTCCACATCCCAGCAGCCCCAGGCACTGCAGAGAGAGCTGGTGACACTCACTGGCAAATCCAAAGGGGAGTCAGAAGCAGAAATCCTCAGGCAGGGTCTGATGTTTGACCATGGCACAAAGCCAAGGAGAAGAAGAGACTTAAGCTCCAGAGTGCATCCCTGCCCTCCTGCCACACATCTCTATTTGGAAAGGAGAAAACTGATCAAGTCATCTGAGCAGGAATGTCCCACACAGCCTTGTCCCGAGGGCGGGAAAGCAGGTGGTGTTTGGGCCACACTCCAGGCTGCCAAAGCCAAGGAAGAACAGTCACTGTCAGGGGACTTCTCCCTCTCTTGTGTCTCCTGCAGGATGCAACAAGCTCCACGTGTGGGAATTGCCAGTGCCCTTCAGGTCAGGGAAATCAGGAAAGGTTGGAAGGACTGGGAGGTCCTGAGCCCCATGGTCGTGTTCAAAGCAGGGCTCAGTGCAAGGCCAGCTCAAGTGACTTCAGTCCTTGCCCCAGTGAGTTCTCAGAGAAGATCCCATCCTGAGGCTGCACAGCTCTGATGGGAAAAGCTTTTTCCTTGTGGGCAGTTGGAATTGTCTCTGTTGCAGCTGCTCCACAGTGTCACTTGTCCTTTTTCAGATTACCATACAGGGCTCTGGGCCTTCCCCAGTGGAACAAAGAAACCTCTGGGGAATCTCTGAGGAACTTCTGGGGAATCTCTGCTTCTCCAGGCTGGAGTCACCTCCTCACTCAGCCCTGGGTTCGGTTTACTATGGCACCAAAGGTCTTCCTGAGAAGGGAAAAATGGGGGTTTAAGCAAATTACCCAACAACTCCATGAACTTACAGAGAGTTTCTATATACTCACCAGGAGTGAACATTATGCAACCAAAACTGGCCAAGTAAAGCCATTTTAAGCACCAAACTCACAACATCCAGGAGACTGAAAACCCCCTGTGGGAGGGGGGAGACTGAGGGCTCTGACAGCAAAACACAGCTGATTCAGGGGCTTATTGTGGTTTTTTGCCATTTCTGCAAACTCAAGGTTCCTGCTGGACAATGGAAGCTGCCAAGGCTGCAGACGAGGTTCACCCCTTCCATGGCACCAAGGAGCAATTTCTCTGTGCTTTACAGGCACTGCAGCTGCTGAGGCTGGAATACACAAGTAATTCCAATAAAATTACCTCATTAGGGACTGCTCTGCTGCTTAGGGGTGGCTGAAAAGGAAATCTTACATTTCTTCTGTAGATCAAAGTGCTTTGTACTCCTGCTGTAATCACACCAGGCTCACATTTGTCCAACGCTTGCTCTGGAGAATTTGTCCTAGGAATTTCCTGCCCTTATGGAGAACTGAGCAAGAGAGGAAAGAGCCCCTCACTGCAGCTCAGCAGTGGGAGGAGAGAACCTCCTTCAAAAGAGAAACTTCTTGTTCTTGGCACAGCACATGGCATCCAAAGCATTTGCCTAGGCCATGGGAAGGCAAAGAGGACAAATTTGCAACTAGAACACTTTATCAACGTTGGCCAGGATGAGAAGTCGTGTCCCAGTGGCTGGGACAAGGAAACACTGGCCAAGGGGACTCCCACCCAGCTATGAGTGTCCTGAGGGTCTGCCCTGTTCAGCAACATTGGAAAAGTCGTCACAACAAGAGGCACAGAGACTGATCTGGGGTCCTTGGGTCATCCATCATCCATCCATGGATGGGCTCCCAGCCATCCTGCTTTAGGACATCACTCCTCAGTTCCTGCTCTCAGACCCTTGTGGTGGCCTGTGACATAATTTTTGTTCTCAGAGGGGTTTTTCCTGTGTAAGAAATTACTGGAGGGAAGGTGGGGTGTGTTTTTTATAGCACAAAAATGAAGAGAGCTGGAGAGAGCTGGGTGAAACAGCTCAGAAAAAGCTGGAGAGGGAGCTGGTGGTGGAGGAGCCTGGGCTGGGCTGAAGGCTGCTCTCTGGACCCTCCCTGCAGCACAGGGACACCAGGACAGGGGTGTCACACACTCAAGGCAGCCGCAAAGGATCCAGTGTGGGACAGTTTTCTCCAAGGCCCACAGAAACCCAAAAAGCCCAAGACAGTTGCTGAAACAGCCTGGGCAGCACCACAGCACCTTCCCCCAGTGCCTGGTCATTGCCACATGGAACAGGAGTGCCACAAAGGCTCCGTGTGCTTCCAGGCTTTCACAGCCAATGTTGCCTGTCCTGGCTGCTGGGGAGGGTTCATAGGGAGAACAGCTCGTGGACTCTTCCTATCCCTGAAAAAGGGGGGTCTGAGAGGGTAAAAAAGGAGCTGTTGATGTTTTGAGGCAAGTGTCTTTTACCCCATGAAACTGCTACACTGCCTTTAAGGAGAAGACAGACCCCCCATTTTGAGGGGTCACAGTACCCTGCACTGGAGCAGGAAAAGGACACAAAGACTTTCTCTGCTTCCCTCCCACCCTGGAGCATTCAAATCCTGCCCTTCCTGAAGTACAATGAGATTCCCTGCAGCACATAGGGCTAGCAGCCAGGACAGTGGCACCTCACAGCAGAGACAGGGGAGTGACAGGGAAGCTCTGCACACTGCCCTGTGACCAGTTTGGATGTGACCAGCCATGCTGGGGTCCCTGCTGGCTCTTCACACGTGCCCAGGGCTCAGGGCAGGGAGGAATGGTCAGGTCAGCACTGCCAGGCTGCCCAGGCAGGAGCAGGTCAGTGTTGGCCACAATTCCTGCTGCCCACAGGTCCTGGGGCTATTGGCCTGGGACTGAGACACGTTTGGGATTTTGTTAAAGGCAATGAGCTGCTCTCTGGGCACTTTTCCAGAAGGTGGCACAGGGAGGTGGTGCAGCCCTTCTGAGCCAGGTGCCCTCTCCTCAGCCTGGGTCCCTTTGGACAAGGTTCCAGGAGCTGTGAGCTCCAGAAGTTGTGGACGAGTTTCAAATCCAGTTCTCAGCTCCTTCTCCCAAACACGTGTCCCTGTAATAGAGGAGTTTATCCTCTGCTGGAATGAAGCAACTCAACCCTCCCCTTGCATTGTTGAGCCTTTCAAGCATCCTTTGATAAGCAGTGTGAGTGCAGCTCCCTGGGCATTGCCACATCTCCTGGCGTGCTCTGCCCTGCCAAAGCGGAGTTCCAAGCTGGTTATAAATTAAGCACCACGCTCGGCTTTCATCTGCTCCCCGAGCAGCGGGCGGGGGCAGAGGCCACGCCAGGGCAGAGGAGCAGGGTGTGGGCAGGGGAGAGGCAGGAGCAGCGGGAGCAGAACCCCCCCAGCCCCTGCCAGCCCTGCAGCAGATGGGGGGAAGGGGCTGCTGCAGCCAGTGAAGGGACTGAGCTCTGGGGCACAGCGACAGCAGAGAAACGTGAGGCTCCCTGAGCAGTGACAGCAGCAGGAGCAGCACCAACACCAGACAAAGAGGGAGGAGAAGATGGGGAAGGGTCTGGAGGGGAAATCATGTGAGGAATGACAGAGGGCACTTGGTTTGTTCAGCTGGAGAAAAAGAGCTGAGGTCAAACCTCAGCAGGGGCTGCAGCTCCAATCTCTGCTCTCTGTGAGCAGGGACAGGACCCCAGAGAAGGACTGGAGCTGTGTCAGGGAGGTTTAGATTGGATATCAGGGAAAGGTTCTTCCCCCAGGCTCCCCAGGGAATGGGCACAGCCCCGAGGCTGCCAGAGCTCCAGGAGAGTTTGGGCAGTGCTCCCAGGGATGCACAGGGTGGGATTGTTGGGGTGTCTGTGCAGGGCCAGGAGTTGGATGTGATCCTTGTGGATCAATTCCAACTCAGGAGATTCTGTGATTCTCTGAGGCAGCACCATCTCATCAAAAGGACCACATAGAGGGCAGGTGGCTGTACACAAAAGGGAGAGAAAGGCAGAGCTGTGGGCACAGGGGGAAAAAAAAAAGGTTGCACAAGCCACCATGTCTGGAATCTCCAACTACTCCAAGACCATCCTGGAGGGAATGGAATTGCCCAGACTGGAGCTTTGGTCCAGGACCTGCACAGGAGCGAGGAAGTGAGAGGAAATGTCATGTGCAGGGTAACAGAACTTCCCAGCTCAGAGCCTCGGGGTCTGTCATGCCAATCTGCATGTGCTGCAGAGGCTGAGCCTGCCCAGGGTGAGGAGGAGCCCGAGTCACTGGAAGGCTGAGGGAAACCAGTGTGAGCCACTACAAGCAATGGCAGTTTGCTGCTCACCGTGGTTTTGTTCACTTTTCATTCCATAGACTCCCAGAATAGTTTGGGTTGGAAGGGACCTTAAAGCTCATCCCATCCCACCCCCTGCCACGATACCTATCACAATCCCAGGTTGCTCCTGGCCCCCACCTGGCCTTGGACACTTTCAGGGATGGGGCAGCCACAGCTTCTCTGGGCATCCTGTGCCAGGGCCTCACCACCTTCACAGGGAGGAATTAATTCCCAATATCCCATCTAACCCTGCCCTCTGGTAGTGGGAAACCACTGCTCCTTGTCCTGGCACTCCATCCCTTGTCCCAAGACCCTCTCTAGCTCTCCTGGAGCCCCTTTAGGCACTGGAAGAGGGTCTAAGGTTCTCCCCAGAGCCTTCCCTTCTCCAGGCTGGATAGCTCCAATTTCAGCATGCTCCTTTCTGAGTTTTTGGATACCTCTGGGTGCCCTGGGCAGACCCCCAGACCTCTGTAGGTGCCAGAGTTGGGCACAGACCAAGGAGAAACCTCAAAAGCCCCTTTATACAGAAAAAACGGCAGCTGAATTGCCCAGATGTGGAGATGGTTTCCTTATCAAACAGCCATGGATCAAGGTTGCTGCTAGAGCAGCACACACAGCATCACATTTCACTGAACTGGTGTTGCTCTGCTGCATCCTGGCTTCAAAGAGAATTCTGTGGACACCAGAAGCTCCACCAGGCACAGCAGGGTTTTGGTTTAATCCCACACTGTGGCCCCCAGGCCGTGTTCTGTGGGGATCCACACATGGGGGATCCAGCCCCCACTGCATTCCCCAGACATGCCCTCAGCAGGGCAGGACAGGGATGACACCATGCTGCTGCATGGCTTTGGTTTGCCTTTCATGTCGCCAGCCCCAGAATTAAGATTAGGCAGGAAATCGTGGTCTGGTGGGCACCTTCATGCAGCTCTGCTCATGGCTGACAGGTCCACTTCAGACTGGACAAGCTCCTGCATCCAGACACACTCCCTGCAGGAAAAGTGCCTTGGGTGGGAAGTGCCCTGGGAGCTGCAGCTCTGCACCCACTGTCCAAATTTTGAGAGGTTCAGCTGAGTTGGGCCCTGCTGGGCTCCCACCACAGCTGAGCCCCTCCTGGGACACTGCAGAGGATTTGGGAACACCCCACACTTGTCCAGGTGTCCTTCTCTGCAGTGCCAATGGCAGCACTTCCAACTGGAGCCTTTGGGGTGACTCAGTCAGGTAATGTGAGCTGTCAGTGTCCCCCTCCAGCCTCCACAGAACCCCTGTCCTGTGCAGGAAAGAGAGCCCAGCTCTGAGGGTTCACACCAGGACCCCCAGCCAGGGGGGCACAGGGACGGAACCCACACCCCTGTGGCATCCAAACCCACAGGAACAGAGAAGAACAAGGACTTGGAATCTGGTAACAGTAGAGCTTCCCCCCTTGGGAGCATCATCCCTGCACATGGAGGGCTCCAGGGAGGGAATGGCAGCCAGTGCAGATCCAGAGCCAAGGGTCAGAAAGAGGCTCCATCATGTCCCCACTCCATGTGTGTCCCCATCTTGTCCCCTGCCTATTCTGTCCAGGTGTGCTGGAGAAGGAGACCCATTTCCTGTCACTTCCCATGAACAAACCGAGCAGGCCTGACCCTGCAGAATGCTCCAAACCCTGTCCCCAGCAAGCCATGGAGCAACCCAGGACCCCACTGGGTTCCCATTCTTCCTCCCCAGGAGGGCCACATCCCAAACCAGCCTCTTTCAGCACAAAGCATCCCTCCTCGGCCAGACATTTCCAGTGTGGGTGTTACAGGACACTGGGGCTGGGATCACCTCTCTAAGGAATAAAGAGTGCTGTACAATGACTGCCAAATTAGTCTCTCTCATTAGGCCTAAGCAGCTGCCCCAGGACTGCTCAGGGCCCCTGCTGGGACCAGTGGTATTTAATGTCTTCACCAATGCCACAGGAAGGGATCCCTCAGCAGGTTTGCAGCTGCCAGGGCACCCTCAAGTTTCCAGCAGCTCCTGCCGGAATCTCCTCATCCAGGGAGGAAGGGCTCCAGGTGAGTGATGCCAATGGCAGCTTTTAAGCGAGGCTCACGAGGGTTCAAGTGTCTCCAGGCTCTGAAGGAGCTGAATTGCAGAGCCTCCCGCACGGAAAACCTTCTCAGGAAGACCCAGGGAGCTGCGCAGTCCTCCAGCACCATCCCCTGGAGAGGAAGGGATGGAACAGGCTGTGCGGCCAGGGAGGAGCCGCTCCCAAGGCTGCGCTCCCTGCTGAGATCCAGAAGCACCTGGATCCAGGAGCTGCATGCAAAACGCGGCTGCCGTTGTTCCAAACGCTGCCCAGGGTCAATCCAGACTCATCTCGCTCTGCCAGGAGCTTGGGCTGTGATTCCTGCAGCCATAGAGGAGCCACCCTTCCCAAAGGGAAAAGGACCCAAGTTCACCCTCAGGGGCTGCTTGGGGACTGACACCGACATAGCCAGGCCCTGCCAGGCAAGGACTCCATACTGAGGGATGCACTGGTGCTCTCTGGGACTAAAGGCTTCCTGAAGACATGAGCACAACTCCCACCTCCAATTCTGCTCCCAGCAGAACCAGACCAGGATCCAAACTCTTCCTGGATGCAGCAGCAGCAGCTCCTTCCAGAGGGCTGAGTCCCACAGCCCTGAGCAGCGGTGTCCTGGAGGGAAGGGACTAGGAAACACAACTGAACAGGGAAACACATGGACATGAACATTGCCAGCACACGGAGATCAGGAACCTGCAGAGGGTGAGGGGGCACAGCCTTGGTCACTGTGCTGGATGGAGAAAAGCCTTTCCTAAGCAGGGCATAAGAAGGAAAATCGACAAGAAAAGAAGGTCCAGTGCATTCCTGAGTGAGATTTCAGCACTCAGAAAACAGCCTGGAAAACCTTGCTGATTCATAGGCAGACTTGATCTTGCTCTCCAAGTCACCAAAGATCAGATGGAGTCCAAACAAAAGAATTTGGGGGGGGTGGGAGGACAGTTGGTGCAAATCAGCCAAATACCCCAAGCAGCCTCCTGCCCAGGAGGCTCCTGCCCCAGCAGGATCCACCCTCACTACTCAGGGGCTGAGAAGGGATTTTGCTGTAACAATGCTGGAATCTGTTCCTCAGCTTGTCTATGCAAGGCTGGCACAGCTACTGACCTCAGCAGTGACACCAAACCCAGCCCAGGAACACGGGGAACGATCCCAGTGCTGGCAGAGGCAAGCTCAGCACATCACAGCACACCCTGTTTTGCACAGGGTGGGAGCCCCAAGCTCAGCTCATCCCTCCCAACTCAGGGACAGCTCATCCCTCCCTCCCAGCTTGGGAGCATTTCTCTCCTCGGTGCTCATAAACTCCACTAATGGGGCACTGCTGCTTTCTCATGGAATTTTGGGGAGGGGCACCCAAGGACTCCCGTGTGCCAGCAGAGGCTGCAGCAGTGCCACACCCCAGCAGCACCACTGGAACTTTGGTGATAGGGAGCCACAGGTTCAGGGTCCTTCTAGGACATCCTTTGGCCATTACAAATAGCTCCTGGAAGGAGGAGCAGCCTCCCAGAGTAACAGAATCTTAAAAAGATTGGGACTGAAAATGAACTTAAAAGACTAACCAGTTCCATTCCCCTGCCATGAAGAAATGCCTTCCACTAGAAACGGGGGAAAAGGACGAGAGAAACATTTCAATTACAAAAAAAAATAAGTAATTTATTAATTTATGTGTTGCTATTAATAACCGCTAAACTGAACTAAGAGCTGGAGCTGCTGGATTGGACCCAACACACTGGGAAGGTTTTCTGGTTGTTTTGACAGTGAACAAAACAGGTGGACAAAGAGCAGCTCAGGAGATGCTGGCACTTGTGGAGAGAAACCAGAACCTGGCAGCCAGTGGGAAAAGGGTCCTGTCCACCCTGTCCCACTCTTGGCAGTGCCCAGGCCATGCTGGGTGTGCTCTGAGCTATGCCCATGCCTCCCAATCCCTTCTCTGGAAAAGCAGGATTGCAGGATAGGTGCCACCTTCTCCCACCAAGTGTGGCAGATGAAGCCCCTCAGCAGCTGCCAGGACACAATGTTCCTGTGCCCGCCCCAAACCCATTATCCCACCCCTGCCATGAAGCTGGGCACCACTGCTCGGGATGTGCTGCTCAAAGAGCAGTTCTCCACAGCTATGTGTGCAGGGGACACACACACTGTCCCTGCCTGCCCGAGGCAGCACTGGAGCGGATCCTCTCTGAAGAGACACACACCCCTGTCCCTGCGGGCTACACGTGAATGCTCCCAGGTCCTCACCCCATCACCCTGGGATGCTGCCCTGTTGTGGCTCCCCTGCCTTCTCCCCACACCTGACTGGTTTACAAACTCCCAGCAGGAAAATGGAGCTGCCGGTGTTGGAGTAGGACAGCAGGACCCTGGGAAAGGCCTGGCCACTCTGGGTGAGGAATGAACCCGCCCACGAGTGGGGAAAATGCTTCTCTGTTTCCCTCTGCACTGGCCAAAAACTTCATCCCTTTCCCACAGCAAAGGGGGAATCTCTGCTGCCCCCCACGCTGGACCCAGTGCCCAGGACCGGGAGCATCCCCAAGATTTATCCACAAACTCGGTGAGCAGCAGGTCCCGGACAACTGTGTGGGAACCGAAGCCAAAGAGCTGTGCCGGTGTCCCGGGCCGGTGGATGCTCTAGCGCCCGCGGAACAGCCCCTGCTGGTCGCCTCCTGCAAGAATCCCGGCTACACGACGAATTCCAGGAGATCCCGAGGGTACTCCGGCCGCTCCGGCCGCACCGCGGAGCTCGGACGGCCCCCTGAGTCGGGAGCCCCGAGGAGCGGCACCAGCCCCGTGGGCACTCGGAACCGGCGGGGGAATGGCGAGGGCGGTACCCCCGCCCAGGGGAGCCCCGGTGGCCCGTGCCCGGCCGCAGCCGTGCTTGGGCGTTCCCGGCAGCGCTGGGCATTCCCAGCCCGGGACACTCCGGTCCCCGGTGACCCCGCGCCCTCCCCCGCCGCAGTCACGGAGCTTCTCTCGCTGCCCCACGCCCGAACCTCCAGCTTTGTCCGTTTCTCCTTTACTGGTTTTTTTGTTTGTTTGGTTGGTTGGTTTTTGGGGGGGGTGGGGGTTTGTTTTTTTGTTTGGTGTGTTTGTTTGGGGTTTTTTTTGGTTAATTTTTTATTTTCCCGCTCTCTCACCCCTCCCCGGCGGTGCTCGGCTCTCTCGGGCCCGTCTCGTCCCGCACTGCCGCCACTCCCTCAGAGAGCGGCCGGTGCCCGCGCCTTCACCGGGGCCAGAGCAGCCCCAGGCAGAGCCGAGGGACGCTCCAGACGCAGAGCCAGCGCTCGGAGCCCGCTCGGCTGCCCGGGTCCTCGAGAGAGAAGCCGAGGGGAGCACCCTGCTTGCTCCCGGACGCCGCCAGCTTGGCTGAGGCCGGAAGGCGCCGCCTTGGCTGAGTCGGGGAGGGCCCCGAGGATGGACCAATCACCGACGGCATTTGCCTGATGGACGTGCGGGTGGGGACATGCTGCGCTAGCGGGGCGGGAGAGACCACCTGCGGACGGTGCGGGGGGTGCTGGGGGGAAACACCCCGATCCGGACCCGGGAGAGCCCATTGCGCTGCGCGCGGAGGGCGCGGGCCGATCTCGAGCGGGGTCTCCGTGCTTGGGCCGCGCTCGCAGCCCCAGAACTGCGGCCTGGCCTGGGGGATAAGGACCCAAAGTCCCATCCCATGGTCCCTGCACCTGTCACAGACATCGGCCCTTCCAGCCTGGAGGCGATTCCCGGCAGGGGGTCGCCCCTCGGCTGGGATCGAAGCTCTCAGGCTAAAGCAGTACCAGAGGATTTGCTGGAATTGGTGCTGGCGTCTCAGCACGACTCGCAGGAATGTCCTGCTCCTGCTGTGCTGGGGCTTTTCGAGCTCCCTCAGCTCCAGTTCCTATTTCCATCAATCTTGGCTCTTGTGTTCATCCGTCAAGAAGCGTACCTGCCCTGCAGGTGAGATGGCCCCTGCCTGCAGCCCGGCGGGAGGAGCAGGAGCTGCTGGAGCAATTCCGTGAGGGAGCAATGTGCAGCAGTCAGACAGGGATCCAGGAACTGACCGGCATTCCTTCTCCAGAATAAACACGGACTCGGGGTAGATTTCAGTCAATTGTGGTTTAATTTCATTATCTACTGCTGCTACATCTGTACAACATTGTACAAAATGTAATCCCAAGGAACATTCCACCCCTACAGCTGTATTTGGCTCCGCTCTCTCCTGTCACTAAGTGCCCTGGGTGCTCTGGCTGTGACACTCCTACAGCCACCAGAACATTTTGCTATCCAGGCCCCATGCTGGGAACCTCTGGCCATAGCAGGAGGTCCCTGGGGGGTCCCTCGTATTTCTGGTCAGACAGGAAGGATTTTACATCTCTTTCCACACAAGGCAAAAGGCTCCCAGCAGTGCTGTGACAAGGGGCAGTTGGGATGCACAGCTGATGCTGGGGATGGTTCAGGACTGGCCCAGCCTTTGAACAGCAAATGCTGTGGGTTTTGGGAGTTGCTCTGCTCACACGCTGGTTGTAGACTTCCAGTCCTTCCCACCACTGCATTTGCACTGGGAGTTTCACCTACCCCATGCCAGGATGGTCTGAGATTTTATCTCCTGCCCAGACAAAATGAGCAAGCAGATGCTCTTTTTAACTTAGGGGTTAGGGAAGATAATCTACTTAACTGCTACTGGTAGTAGAACACATGCAGAACTGCTTCTGCCAGATTTGAGAAACCTGTAGAGAATCACATGGAATCCAAAGTGATTGTTTTGGCTTGAAAAAGCATAGTGAAAGGACCAGAGATCCCTGATGTCCAGAAATGTCCTTGTTGTGGACGTGTGGTGTGGCAGGCTGGCTCCCAACTGTGTTCTCCATAGAAAATTTCATTTTGGCCAATTATTTTTCCTCTTATCTTCTGTGTTCCTGAAGCTTCTAAACTGTGTTTTAAAGGTCTCATGGAAAGCCTGATCATTAAAAAAAAAATAATACAGTGCTTTTAAAGGTTTTTTCCTCCAGTATTTATGACAATGCAGCACTATGTTCAAAGTGCAATTACTGAATCTGAAAAATAACAGTCTCAGACTGTGAAGAACATCTGACAGTAAATGCACAGCCTTCACATGGATGAGTCCTCACCAACACCTTCTCATCCTCGGAGCCATGCAGGGATGTTATCAGCGGGGCCACGCTACAGGGAGGAGTCTGAAAGTGAGAGTAAGAGAGAAACAGCTCAGGGTTGTAGTGAGGGAGATCAGAAACAGTCTGAAAGACTCCCTGGAACGGGGAGTTGAAATGTTATGGGGCCTAAAAGTCTGCAAGAGGGTGACAGAGGTTTAACTGACTCTTTTTGCCCAGCAAGGTATTTTGCATTTAAAGAAAAATATTTGACTCCAAGTAAAGGATATTTCACTGGGTACAATCACCAACAATATTTATCCATAAGTATATCTAAAAGTCTATCCCCAGCCAATCTCACTACCCTTCCATCCATATCAGGATCCCAATGCCTCTGACTATGTCCCTCTCTTTCCTCCCTTTGTGTTGGCTTTGGCCAAACATCAGATGTTCTCTCAATGCTCCCAAACATCAGATGTTCTCTCAATGCTCCCCTCACCTGGTACATTTGCCAGGGCCTTTATCTAATCTTGATATTATCCTACCTAATTAAGATGGGATTGTTCTTTCTAAAAAATTTGCTCAAGCTCACCCAAAACCTCTGGCTCATGTAGAAATCAAGTGATTTTTCCCATCTGCCTTTTTATTTCTGGTTCTGTTTGGTACTTGATCATGAGTACCATGATTAGGAATTCAGTAAAACAGCCCAAATGTACCATTGCTTTGCCAGCAGGTGAAGCTGGCTGGGAACCCTTTTTGAGGCCCTGGGCAGCAGTGGCACCCCTGGATCCACCAGGGAAACAGCATTGCAGAGTTACCTTTGATGGCGAGGAAGGCTTTGCTGTAGGCACGACCCACTTCATTGCTGGCTTCTACCATATACTCCCCCTCATCCTGCTTGGTGACCCCCGGCACCACCAGGGAGCACACACCGAAGTCGTTGGTGCAGAAGTAGTTGGGATCTCTGGAGAGGTCTCTGCTGTCCTTGTACCATGTGATTTTTGGAGGGGGATGGCCTCCAACGGCGCAGCTCATGTGACACTCGCTGCCTGTCACCACCACGTGGGACCTAAGTGGCACCAGGAACCTTGGGGGCTGGTTCTGGTTTACTCCCCTGTATTTCTGTGCTTTCACTCGAAATTCAGCTGTGAAAAATAAACAGCACCAAAGACACACTCACATACTGCTCCCAGCACTGCAGGGTTTGCAGGGGTTTGTTTTTGCAGTGTCTGGAATTCTGCAAATAGAGATCCCATGAACCTATGGATTGTAACCTCTGCTGCTCCTCAGAATTACCCAACATTTAACTTTGAAGTCAGAGACTTTAGTTTCTACATTACTAAAGCCTTAGATTTTGCTGGGAATTAATTTTGGGGCAAATTACATGTCATAATGGCTGGGAATGAAGGGTCTGTCTGCACAGTGTCCCTGCAGAAAGGACAAACCTTCCCTGCCCAGCTGGAATTCCTCAGGACATCTGTGTACATTCCTGTTCTGGGCAACTGAATATTCCCAGGAGAGACCCATTTGAGGGTGTTAGAAGCAAGGAAGGAAACAAAACACAACACAGAGAAATATTTGAAAATGTTTTACCCTTTTTTTTCCAGATCCTCCAGGGCTGCACAGTATCTGATGGATCACTGACTCCCAGGTCATTTTTTGCCACAACCCTGAAGTAATAATCCCTGCCTGGGACCACCCTGGTGAAGGTGAACTTGTTGTTGTAGATCAGGTCTCCCAGCACATGCCACAGACCCTTCTGGGATTCCCGTTTCAGGACTGTGTAATACAGGTTCTTGTCCCACTGCTCGGATGCTGAGGGGTCCCAGGTCACTGTGACTGTGTTGGGAACGTTCTCCTCCAGCCGGACGGCTCCAGGGGGCTGAGGGACATCTGCCAGGAGAGGGCACACAATGTCACAGCTATGAACTGAGCTGCTGCTGCACAAGATCTGCACTTGCTGAGCAATGAGAGGAGGGTGGTACAGCTGAGCTGCTTCTCCTCCTGGGGTCACAGCTGGGAGAGCTGTGCTCAGTGTCTCACAGCCTGTGCTGACCTCCTTCAGTCACTCAGGAAGGATATTTTTAGTCAGTGGATTGCTCTGTCCTGCAGACAAGTGAGATCATACATTGCCAAGACAATCTCATAGAAGACTGTACCCATGTTCTCCCTGTGTCTGCACACAGCCAAACTGCATCAGAGCTCATCCTGCCAAACTCAGTTTGTGGCCTTCTGCCTATTCACAGTAAATCATGGAATCCCAGACTGGTTTGGGTGGGAAGGGACCTTAAAGCCCTTCCAGTCCCACCTCCTGCCATGGGCAGGGACACCTTCCACTATCCCAGGTTGCTCCAAGCTCTGTCCACCCTGGCCTTGGACACTTCCAGGGGTGAGGCAGCCACAGTTTTTCTGGGCAGCCTGTGCCACCCTCACAGAGAGGAATTCCTTCCCAATATCTCATCTAACCTTGCCCTATGGCAATGGAAAGCCATTCCCTCTTGTCCTGACCCTCCAGCCTCTTGTCCCAAGTCCCTCTCCAGCTCCCTCAGAGCCCCTCTAAGCACTGGAAGGGGTTCTAAGGTTCTCCCCAGAGCCTTCTTTTCTCCAGGTGAACACCCCCAGCTCTCCCAGTCTGGCTCCAGAGCAGAGAGGGCTCCAGGCCTTGGAGCAGCTCCATGGCCTCCCCTGGAATTGCTCCAGCAGTTGAACATCCTTCTGTTGCTGGGGGCCCCCAGGGCTGGAGGCAGCTGTGCAGGTGGGATGTCACCTGAGGGGGCAGAATCCTCCCCTACCCTGCTGCCCATGCTGGGGGACCAGGGCATGTCCAGCTCTCACCCACCAGCACGCCCAAATCCTTCTCCCTGGGCTGCTCTCAGTCCCTTCGTGCCCCATCCTCTATTGACTGGGAGTTGCTGGTAGATTTGTACGGATGGCAGTGAGTTACCTGCAATTTGAACCTGGAAGCTGAAGGTTTCCCTTTTCCCCAGCTCATCCCCAAGCTCCACAGTGTAGGTGCCGCTGTCACTGAACTCGGCTGCCCTGAGCAGCAGCTGGGTGCTCCCATCCTCGGTGCTCACGACAGCCTGGCTGGGAAGGGGGAGCCCATCCTTTAACCAGGTCACCACTGGCTCGGGAGATCCCTGGAAACAACAATGAGTCACAGCCACTTGTTTCACCTCCAGACTGTGTCTTATATCTTTAGTTTCATTATCTTACCCCAAATATGCACCTCCACAACACAGTAATGTTAGAAGTATGGATCCACAACGGATCTGAGAGCCCTGATCTGCTTTACAGTTTCTTTACAATTTTTTCCCTTTTTGTCCTTTAAGGATGTTACCGCAGTAAAGTGTTCAGAACTGTGTCAAACAAGCTATGCCAGACCAAGGTCAAATAACATCAGGAGTTAATATTTTCTGCTTTTTATAAAAGATCTGTTGGTTTTGGAAAGAAAAAACATTCTCTAAGTCTTTATTTCCATTGTGCCATCTTTTGTCTCTTCTCCCAGAAATTAGGAGAAAGGCCAGCAAATACACACTTCATCACCCTCCTCTGGTATCCCAGACTTCACAGGATCATGGAATCATTAAGGCTGGAAAAGACCTCCAAGACCATCGAGTCCAACCCATGCCCCATCCCCACTTTAAAAGCACTGATGCCGCACACAGGCATTCCTTGGACACCTTCCAGGACGGACTCCAAACCTCCCCGGGCAATCCCTTCCAAAGCCTGACCTCACTTTCCATGAGGAGAAGCCTGTTTTGTTCCAAGCTTACACCAAAGCATTGAAGTTTCTATCAGCGCCTGCCAAGTTCTCAAGTCACAGAGCTCAAGTGCTGCTGCTTGGTGAGACAAGAACAGTGAAGCTGCTGCTGGAAATGGTGGCCCCAAGGCCTTCTGAGAGAGTCACAGGGAAATCACTGATTGGGGAGGACTCACAGAGCAGTACCAGATGATAACATTGATAAAGCTAGGTGGACAGCACTGAGCCTTGTTTGCAGAGGTTAAGGAATGACTACAGTGTCATAAAACACCAATGCCAAGACTGACAGCTCAATTCTGGCTCACGTTTTCCTCACCCTGAAAGTCTACACAGCACAGGCTAAATTATTTGCCCAGTGACTTGTAGACAAAATTCCATGACATAAAAACAATGGCTTGGTTTTCCTGTCTGCTATTGAGTGCATCATAAAATCAGACAGGGAATTCCTCCAAAGCCCTGAATACCCACCTCAAAGGGAATCTTCACCCGGAGGGGATTCCCTGCTTTTATAACCAGGAAGCTTTTCACTGTGTCATCTATCAGCAACCTGGGAGAGACTGGAAAAGACAAAGATTACTCCAAAAGGTGGATGTTGGTACAGTCACCAGTGACAATCACAATGTTCCACCCCCTGGTGCCTCTCCCAGCTGGGTGAGGACGGTGAGGAATTCAGAGTGGGAAAAATCTCCCTGATTCAGTTCCAGACTTTACACCTTTCAAATTTCATTACTATTTATTTATCACTATGACTAAACAAGGGAAAATGATGTAAAAATGTATTCACAACAATCTCTGTATTGATGTGATATCTCAGTCACAAAGAAGTTGGCTCTTAGCCACACTTTATCGCATCACAGGAATCATCTTATGTGTTTAAATGCTGACTGGAAAAAGGAAATTCCAATGGATACTTATAAAATATGCATGTAATACAGAGCACAGAACATCCACAGGAAAGCTGCCAGAGTTTATCTAAAATAGTACTTTTTAGCATTTAAAATATTTTCTTTTCTGTTTTCACAATATCCTACAGCATTTAGTATTTCTCTAAGAATACCAAATACAGTAGTGCTAAATTGTATTTAGTATTTCCAGTATAGAACTGAACAAGTGCTTTAGATGGATTTATTTTATTTATTTTTTATTGATAAATGGGGTCTCCACGCATATGCCAAAGGAGAAGTTTTCACTTAGAAGCCAAGTTAAGGAAGATTAACCCCTTACAGAATTATCTCTTATGTCTGTAATTCTGCAATGTTCCCAAAGAGCAGAAAAAAACAGAGCAGCACATTGTAAATAAAGATGGAAAAGTGAAAATGGTGAAATTCTCAAGCTAAACAATTTAAAAGTAAAATAAAGTATCCAAAAACAGCATAAAAATTTGTGATTTAAGAGAACAAAATAAAATGTTTAATTTCAGAAGATTGTTGAAAAATGGAGTGAAAGCTCCATTTTTCCCTTGGATGAGCACAAGCAGGGGTGAGGCACATATGGCTTGTCTGTGACCGTGGTGTGGCCCAGCACAGGGGGCAAAATGTGAGAAAATAAAATTCTGAGGGTTGTTTTATCAAAAGGAATCTCTAAATGAGCTGAGCACTGTGTACTGCATATCTAATATCAGTTAATATTGAGGCTGTCTTGCTGAGGTGAGAAAATAACCCCGAGGTGAGGAGGAGCAGTGCTGCCCGTCCTGAGCCGGGTGTGCTCATCCCAGTATCGCTGTGCCCTGGCTGCTCCTGCTCCCTGAGTGTCCCATTGCCAAGGACAGAGCCCCAACTGAGCCCTGGCTGCTCCTGCTCCCTGAGTGTCCCATTCCCAGCACAGAGCCCCAGGTGAGCCCTGGCTGCTCCTGCTCCCTGAGTGTCCCATTGCCAAGGACAGAGCCCCAGAGCCCCCCACTCACCCATGGCAGCAGCAGCTCCAGTACAAGCCTCGAGCTCCGAGGGCTCCCCGGAGCCGCCGTTGCTGAGGGCCCTGACACGCAGGAACAGCTTCTCCCTGGGCTGGAGGCCCTGGACCCTGCACGAGGTGCTCTCTGCAGGGAGGGTGAAGCACTTGGTCCAGCTGAGGCTGTTACAGGGCCTCATCTCCACCTCATAGCCTTTCACATCATTCCCATCTTGTACTGCAGGTTTGTTCCATGTCAAGGTGACACTGGTACTGTCACTGCTGCTCACTTTAAGGCCCTGCACTTGGCCTGGAGATTCTGGAAGGAGAAATTTTAGTTAAACTATTTTTCTAGGATTTATCTTCCCTCTTTTCAGTCACTGCCTGAGATTCCCTGACATTCTTGCAGTGAACTGGATTTCCACCTTGTTGTCTTGCCCCACCTCATCCCAGTTCTTCAGAGTTGGATCTGGGTCCTTGCTCCTACCAGCCCTGCAGTAAATCCACAACATTCCAAAACACTCTGCAGCCCATCCTGAGTGTTCCTCCACACTGCGCATCACCCCACATTGGGATCTGCCAAATCTTAACTTGGATACCCTACAGGAAATCCTTCCATTCCTTCCTCCAGCTGATTCTCAGCCATGAAACATTCCCCAATTACTGATCCTTGTTTTCACACACTTTTACAAAGGATTTAAGAGCATCTCCTCTCCACAAATACCCCAAAAACAGAGCACAGGGCAGGGCACTTACTGGTGGGGTCCCGGGCAAAGGTGGGCTCTGAGGGGTCACTGGGCTGTCCTGTGCCAGCAGCATTGACAGCTGCCACACGGAACTCGTACTGCACACCCTTCTTGAGGCTGGTCACCTTCAGCTTCTTGTCTGCAGAGAGGAGAGGAGTGTGTTGCCTCAGGGGAGCTGTTCCACATCAGGAAAGGTGACACAGCAAAGTTGTGCCTTACTCCAGGCAGAATTATGGACTGAAAAATTCTCAGGAGCCATAAAAACTGTCACTGATTCCATTCCCTAGTCAAGTGCATGTGATCTTCTGGGATGTGTTCATTTTAGTCCTTTCAAAATCAAACAGCCCTTTAATCACAGAATCATTTAGTTGAAAAAGACCTCCATGGTCACCTATCACCACCTTCATGTGAAAGGTGTAGGATCCTAAGCAGCTTCGAAACCCAGCTGACAATTTTGCCTTTTCAAATCCACCAGGCTGTTTCAGGAGTCAGAATACTCACCTTTGACAGGCACGTTGGTGACTGGCAGCCAGGTCACAGTGCCCTTCTTGCGTTTCTGAACAATGTATCCCGTAATTTGGGAAGCGCCAGTTTTACAAGGAGCTTTCCAGGATATGGTGATGGTGTCCCTGCTGGTGCTGATGATCTCAGGGGGATCTGGGGCACCAGGGGAAGCTACAAAGAGATGAGGGTTTCATTAGCACGTATGTTTTTATTGCAAGATTAAATGGTGGTGTGTGCAATTTCTTCTTCCAGATTGCCCCAGGCATTCCTATGGATGTGCTTTGAAAACCTGGCTGAGACCTGAAACCGTGAATCCTGTTCCCCACACAAACTGGATCCAGCATGGACACTGTTCCTGAGTTGGTATTTCACAAGACACCCACTATCATCAGGGCTGACAATTCCTCTGCCAGTGGGGTGTGTCGTTCCTACATGATATGAACAGTCAGCATCATTCTTGCTTTCAACAGCAGAAGCTGTTAACAAAATGGATTTCTTTGCCCTCTGCTAAAGTGTTCAGGATACAGAATCATGGGAATGAGAATGGAGAAAGAAGACAATTAGAACTGAACATTGTTCCCTCTAGTACTGCATTTGTGCTCATGGCAAACCTGTTCTAGTATTTAAAGTCCTTGAAGGACAAAGACAATATTCAGTTGTTTTGAGATCAGGGGGAATGGAGTGGTCATGCTGAGAAGTGCTGCACATAGAGAGACACTGCTTTGCCTGTGGAGTTAAGAAAAAGCCTCACATGTTCCCTTTGCAGCCTGGGACAAAATCTCCTTTAATCTTGATGCATTTTGCATTTCCCCCATGAAACTTCCTTTCCAATCCAGAATGGAGCATGACCAAGGAATAATTATAGCATCACTCAGCATCACTCACTCAGCATCAGCAGAGCCCACAGGAAACTGCTGCCCTTGCTGGGCAACCTCCACAGCTTAGTGTGAAGACTGAAGTTGAGATCTCTAGCAGCATCCACAATGCAGTGAGTTTCCTTAGATGTCAGCTTTAATAATGAATTTCCCAATTGTAATTATGAATTATGAAAAGTTCTCCTCACCTTTACCAGCAGCCTTCACTTCTTCTGACTCCAGCGCATCACTCACTCCCTCGGCATTCACAGCCCTCACCCTGAAGTAGTAGCTCATCTCTTCCTCCACTTTGCTTGTGGTGAAGCTGGTGCAGCTCCTGGGGGTTTCTCCCAAAGTCTCCCAGTCATTCCTGCCTGCCTGTTGCCTCTCCACGAGGTACCTTTGCACTGGTTTGCCCCCATCGTCCTTTGGGGGCTTCCACTGGATTGTGATGTTGTCTGAAGAATTTTCTACAATTTTGATGGGTCCTGCTGGAGGCTGTGGTTTGTCTGGGAAGATGAACAAAGACACAGCTGGCTCCAGACCCAGACCTGCTCCTGGGTTTGGTGCAGACACTATCCCTTGCTCACCAGCTGGGAGACTGTTCCTGATGAAATGCAGGCACAGTTGTAGGATGAGGGCTGGGCATGTGAATTGCCTCTTCCAAACTTGCAGTCTTCTAACTTTTGATAGAGAAGATGGAAAGCCAGGTCCTTGCTTTCCCTGGGTCAACTGTTCTCATAAGCATTGTACCAGTTCAGCTTGCTAATACAGGTCTCCCAAAGGAACCCAGATGTTTATGGGAGGGCTGAATTGGACCTTGATATCCTATTTCAGATTTGCCTGTTGTATACAGCCACATCTCCCACAGTATCTGAACACTCAAAACTCAGCTGCTTAGGACATGAAAAACCAAACTAGGTTTGTGTTCCCTTGTACTAAAGGGCAAGGGGCACGTTCAGCAATCTTTCCTTGTACCCTGACTTTGGGGCAATATACAGAGTCTTGTTCCTCTCGAAATACCCAGTCACTCCAAATAAGGTTGTCACCAATGTCAATGGATACCCTGCCTAAGCTTCACAGTGAAAGCCACAGTGAATGTTACATCATCTTACCTATCACCATGAGCTTTAGGTTGATCTCCAGGACACCACTGTCGTTCTTGAGCCTGACTTTGTAATCCCCACAGTCCCTCCTGTCGCAGCTGGAGATGGACAGCGTGGTGCAGGTGTCTGTCTTGTCCACACGAATCCTGGTGTCATCCCCCAACTCCATCCTGTCCTTCAGCCATGCTGCCCTGATGGGCCCTCGACCCTCAAATGGGATCCGCAGCTTCACACTCTCCCCAGCCTTGGCCACCGTAGGGACACTGGTCAAGTTCTTGAGGAGGACTTTGTCCACCTGGGGAGGATCTAAGCAGGTGATGCAAGGTCATTAAAAACCACAATTCAAGGAGGATAAGGCTCACCTTGAAGGGAAAGGGTAGCCTCATGGTGCTGCCAGCAATGTTTAGAAGCTCACAATACTTGGAATTGAACCTTTAATTGTACTTTGCTACAGGATAATTATCACAAAACTTTGTGGTATCACACTGTCCTTTCACTAGAGAAATTTTCTCCTAGACAATACACTAAAGACAAAAATGAAGAATCTGTCCTGATAAAGTGTTTTGTGCACCTGAAAATCTTTGCATTGCTGACTCAACTCAAAGGGTTGAGTTGAGAATGGTCCCTAGTTAAATTTGCAAATGCAAAATGAACCAACCTGAACAAAAAACATTTCCCAATTATCTTGTAATTCTTTATAGTAAAGTTCTCTCAATAACCAATGACATGTCTCCAAGTAAATATATTACATTTAAAGCCCATCTCATGCTGCCTTGGTGGTTTGAGTAGACTCACCTTCAACAAAAATTGAAGCTTCAGTTTTTACATCTCCACCTTCAAACCTGTATTTCCCAGCATGAATATCGTCCGCTTTGTTAATGATCAGTTTGTGGACAAGGCCTTTCTTTTCAAAGATGACTCCATCCATGTTTGTTAACTACAAAGTAAAGGACAGAGACCTATCCTTTTTAAAAAAGGGAAAAATGCAATTCAAACTGAAACTGGACTGACTACAGTTTGAAATGCATTTGAAAAGACTTATGAATGTCATACATGTTTAATGACAATATCGTGATATTCTGTTGCACAGAAAAGCTGTGGCTGCCCCATCCCTGGAAGTGTCCAAGGCCAGGTTAGACAGGGCTTGGGTCTAGAGGAAGGTATCTCTGCCCAGGGACTGGATGATCCTTCAGGTCCCTTCCACTCTGGGATTCTGTGAATCCTTCCAGGGCCCCACTCAGACTGCAGGTGACTGTCAGGGGGAAGGACACCTTGACATCACTCTTAGGAAGTAGAGCCAGAGAGCAGAGCATTGCTACCCAAAACCAACAGGAAGCGTGAGGAACCCACCTTTAGGCCATCCTTAAACCAGGTTCCTGTCACGTTGTCCTTGCTGACAGTGCAGGACAGCTCAGCTGGCTCCCCCTTCAGCACTCGCACGGTTGCCAGCTGCTTGTTGAGGTAACAGCGTGGGACTGAACAGGCACAAAGGAAGAGAAAGAAGGTAAGTGTGTTGCAGAGAGACACCTAGAGCTGAAAATTCATGTGCATGTGAGGGGAAAGGAGCTTAAAAAAAAAAGTCCTCTGTCAGGAGAGGCTTTCGTGACACTGTGGGTCAGCTGGGTGCACTCAATGCCCTGAGGGACACACAGTCATCCCAACATCAACTATATCCCAACATCCACCACATGGGCAATGGATTCATCATAAATCACATTATCCAGCTGTGGATTTGCTAGCTTATGTTTATGCTAATTGTCTTAGCTCCCTCTACAACCAGTGGAAAAAATCAGGCTGTTCCAGGGTGTGGATATACTGCTTCATCCTCCTCTTACTCTGCACTGACCACACACAGGTCAACACATCCCCCTAAACAGCCCTAGGCACACTGTTCTCCACCCCTGTATTCCTCTTTCCCTTCCCAAGTTCTTCTCCGTTACCATCATCATCTCGTCTCTAACACATACCCCACTCCTTTCCCCTGAACCTCAGTTTTGATGATTTTACTTCCTTGTTTGTATTTATGATTTAGCAATGACAATCCCATTAGGTGAATATTTCCCTCTGATTATAGACCTGAAATTTCTCATTCCTATGATTTTTACATCATCATCTTGCTGGTGGAGCCACAGATCTTCCTCAAATGGCTGCCAATCACATTACTCACCTCTTACTCTATGCAACACCTTATTATTCCTGATGTTACAAGAGAAAAGAGCTCTTTACATTATATAAGCAGGCACAGAATTGTTCTCAGAACTTGAAAAACACAGTTCATTGCGGTAGATATTTGAAAGTGAAACCTTCAGTTTTTAATTGTAACAGTATCAAAGAAATATGATTATATTCCTTGAAACTTTATTGGAACTGACCATGTGAACTGGTCTGTTCCATGATATGTGAAACACAAATGAGGAGGTGAGACCTGGTTTAGATAATTTAGACGAAGAAAATAATTTAGACCTTTAAGGCAGTTTGATCAGAGCAAACTCTGTAAATTTGTCTCCCAGTCAGTGGGAGAATTAGGAACAGATCATGGGACAAACAAATTTCTACACAGTGTTGTGTTTATCTAAACCATCACATCCCATTACTTTGCAGGATTAGGAATGTGAGTAACAAAATGCAAAGACCAGGAATCACCAGTTAACCACATACCTTTGAGATCATCCAGGACACTCCGTCTCTTTTGTCCTGTGCTTTCCGTGATTTTCAGGGAATCATTTGCTTTAAGATCCAGGTCAGGTTCTTGGTTTTTCTGGTTTGCTGAAGGAGGTCCACCACCAGGACCTGACATCTGGCCATAACTCAGTGGACCTTGACCAAACCCACCTGAACTACTCCCATCAACAGATCTGTCATAGGATTTACTCCCTGCACCTCCAAAGGCAGAATCTGTGCCATAAAGGGAGCCCAATTGTCTGAAATCTCTCCCCTCTCCCCTGGCTGCTCCTGGACCTGACAGAGACCCTCTGTCACCAGCTGAACCTTTGTTCCCTGCCCCTCTGACATCACTGGCAGTGCCTTTTCCAGTTTCACCTATTGAAGATCTGCCAAGATGTGCATCTAGCCCGTATTCACCACCTGGTCCACCAGCACCTCCCAAACCTCCTTTACCACTGACTGAGTCCCATTCATCCCCTCCCAACCTTCCAATCCCACCTGTGCCAGCCATGGCTACAGCTGACCCTCTGTCCTTGCCATAGGGAGAACCTGCACCCCACAGTGCAGAGCCTTCCCCAGAAAACCCCTCTCCTGCATATCCTGGAGCTCTGCCCAGTGTAGCATCCGTGCCACGGCCAGATCCCATTGCTTCCACACTTCCAACAGGGAAATGAGCAGCTCCTGCCACAGCCCCAGCTGGGAGACCATCCTTTCCATAGGGACCCCCAATCCCCCCTGCACCGCCAACACCTGCTCCAACTGGGAGACCATCCTTTCCATAGGGAGTCCCAACTCCCCCTGCACCACCAACACCAGCACCTGCTCCAACTGGGAGACCATCCTTTCCATAGGGAGTCCCAACTCCCCCTGCACCACCAACACCAGCACCTGCTCCAACTGGGAGACCATCCTTTCCATAGGGACCCCCAACTCCCCCTGCACCATCAACACCTGCTCCAACTGGGAGACCATCCTTTCCATAGGGACCCCCAATCCCACCTGCACCACTAACACCTGCTCCAGCTGGGAGACCATCCTTTCCATAGGGACCCCCAATCCCACCTGCACCACTAACACCTGCTCCAGCTGGGAGACCATCCTTTCCATAGGGAGTCCCAACTCCCCCTGCACCACCAGCACCAGCACCTGCTCCAACTGGGAGACCATCCTTTCCATAGGGACCCCCAATCCCCCCTGCACCACCAACATCAGCACCTGCTCCAACTGGGAGACCATCCTTTCCATAGGGACCCCCAACTCCCCCTGCACCACCAGCACCTGCTCCAACTGGGAGACCATCCTTTCCATAGGGACCCCCAACTCCCCCTGCACCATCAACACCAGCACTTGCTCCAACTGGGAGACCATCCTTTCCATAGGGACCCCCAATCCCCCCTGCACCACCAGCACCTGCTCCAACTGGGAGACCATCCTTTCCATAGGGACCCCCAATCCCACCTGCACCACCAGCACCTGCTCCAACTGGGAGACCATCCTTTCCATAGGGACCCCCAACTCCCCCTGCACCATCAACACCAGCACCTGCTCCAACTGGGAGACCATCCTTTCCATAAGGAACCCCAACCCCTCCTGCACCACCAACACCAGCACCTGCTCCAACTGGGAGACCATCCTTTCCATAGGGAGCCCCAATCCCACCTGCACCGCCAGCACTTGCTCCAACTGGTAGACCATCCTTTCCATAGGGAGCCCCAATCCCACCTGCACCACTAACACCTGCTCCAGCTTGGAGACCATCCTTTCCATAGGGACCCCCAATCCCACCTGCACCACTAACACCTGCTCCAACTGGGAGACCATCCTTTCCATAATGAACTCCAAATCCCCCTGCACCAGCACCACCATTTGCTCCAAGTGGCCGGCCATCTGGACCATACAAAGCTTCTCCAAATCCTCCTGCACCAGAACCACCAGCCCCAGTTGGGAGACCATCCTTTCCATAGGGAACTCCAAATTGGCCTCCACCAGCACCACTCCCAACACCTGCTCCAAGTGCCTGACCATCTGGACCATACAAAGCCTCTCCAAATCCTCCTGCGCGAGCACCACCAGCCTGAGCTGGGAGACCATCCTTTCCATAGGGAGATCCAAATTCCCCTGTACCATGAGCCCCACCAACACCTGCTCCAGCTGGGACACCATCCTTTCCATAGGGAGTTCCAAATCCTCCTGCACCAACACTACCAAAACCAGCCCCTGCTGGGAGACCATCCTTTCCATAGGGACCCCCAATCCCACCTGCACCACCAGCACCTGCTCCAACTGGGAGACCATCCTTTCCATAGGGACCCCCAACTCCCCCTGCACCACCAACACCAGCACCTGCTCCAACTGGGAGACCATCCTTTCCATAGGGACCCCCAACTCCCCCTGCACCACCAACACCAGCACCTGCTCCAACTGGGAGACCATCCTTTCCATAGGGACCCCCAACTCCCCCTGCACCACCAACACCAGCACCTGCTCCAACTGGGAGACCATCCTTTCCATAGGGACCCCCAACTCCCCCTGCACCACCAACACCAGCACCTGCTCCAACTGGGAGACCATCCTTTCCATAGGGACCCCCAACTCCCCCTGCACCACCAACACCAGCACCTGCTCCAACTGGGAGACCATCCTTTCCATAGGGACCCCCAACTCCCCCTTCACCACCAGCACTTGCTCCAACTGGGAGACCGTCTTTCCCATAGGGAGCTCCAAATCCCCCTGCACCAACACCACCAAAAGCAGCCCCGGCTGGGAGACCATCCTTTCCATAGGGAGATCCAAATCCACCTACACCAGCACCAGCAGTAATACCAACACCTGCTCCAAGTGGCCGACCATCATATAAAGCTTCCCCAAATCCTTCTGCACCACCACCAGCTCCACCTGGGAGACCATCCTTCCCATAAGGAGATCCAAGTCCCCCTGCACCACCAGCCCCACCAGCACTTGCTCCAGCTGGGAAACCATCCATTCCGTAAGACGATCCAGCACCTCCAAAACCACCACCTGCAGCTCCACCAACTCCTGATCCAGCAGGGAGACCGTCTTTTCCACATGGATACCCAAATCCCCCTGCACCAGCACCACCTGCTCCAACTGGGAGACCATCCTTTCCATAGGGAACTCCAAATCGCCCTGCACCAGCACCACCCCCAACACCTGCTCCAAGTGGCTGACCATCTGGACCATACAAAGCCTCTCCAAATCCCCCTGCGCCAGCACCACCAGTCCCAGCTGGGAGAACATCCTTTCCATAGGGAGATCCAAGTCCCCCTGCACCACCAGCCTCACCAACACCTGCTCCAATGGGTAAACCATCCTTCCCATAGGGAGCTCCATATCCCCCTGCACCACTAACACCAGCTCCAACTGGAAGACCATCCTTTCCATATGGAGATCCAAATCCCCCTGCACCAACACCTCCAAAACCAGCCCCAACTGGGAGACCATCCTTTCCATAGGGAGATCCAAATCCCCCTGCACCAGCTCCACCAGCTCCACCAGCACCTGTTCCAAGTGCCTGACCATCTGGACCATACAAAGCCTCCATTTCTCCTCTGGAATTGCCACCAGCACCAGGTATAGCCCCATCTCCACCTGGAAGGCCTCTTGGCCCATACAGTGAGCCAGGTGTTCCTGTCTGCCCTAACTGACCACTGGCATGAGGTGTCAGGCCATCCTTGCCATAGGGAGTCCCTGTTTGTCCCTCTCTGTTTATACCTGCTCCGTTCATATCACCCACAGTGGGATGCCCATCCTTGCTGTGGTGGGACCTCATTCTTCCTGCTATTCCAGCACTTGCAGCATTTCCCCCAGCTCCAGTTCCTGGACCAGTCCTGCCAGACAGATCACCCACACTGGCTCTCACTCCAGTTGAATCAGGATCAAGCCCATCTGGCACAGAACTTCCTGCACCCAACCTCCCAGCACCCCCAAAACCAGCTCTGTAACTGGCATCACCTAAATTCCCATCCTTGTCATGCTGAGAGCCCAAACCATCTCCATCATCCATGTCAATGTCAGCAGCACCCAGCACACCCACACCTCTGCCATCCAGAGAATTCCCTTCACCTGCCCCTCCTACTGCAGCAGGACCTGCTCTGCCTGACACAGAGTCCATGCTATGGACAGGCCTTAACCTGGTTCTGCCTTCTAAGCCTTTTAGCCCAAAGATGCTGCCATCATTGGCTGCTGATTCTCCATCTAGACCTGCTCCAGAAAACTGCCCAGACCCCAACTCTCCATTTATGTGGGTTTTGCGTAGCCCTTCTTTTCCCAAAAATCTTTGGCTTCCATCATCAGAATCAATGGAGTGTCCTTGGCCCCTGCCTTGGGTGCTGCGTTGATCAGTTCTGTACCAGCCACTTTTCTCCACACCAGAGGATGTGGAAAAGGAAGGATGATCTTCAGCAGCAGCTTGTTCTTTGCGCCGAAGCTTCCTCGCCCTTTCATTGTCTGCCATTGTTTCTTTCAGCCACTCAGATGTCTCCCTTTCAATCTTTTCTCCTTCATCTTGTGTCCTTTTTCCTTTGGCATCTAAAGTTGCATTGTTTCATGGGAGCAGATTTACAATTTACAGAAAAAGAAGGAAACAAAATAACAGAAAATCAATAGGACTTTCACTGCATCAACAACCAAAGAAAACGCATTAGCACTTTTTGAATTTGATTTTAGGACACACACACACAAAATACATTTAAATAAACTTGAAATAATTTAAAATTCTGAATTTTTCAATGCCACATTCAGACAATAAAAAGTTAATTAAAGACAATTATTTTCAGTTAAAATGCATTGTTTTTTTTAATGGAAACATGGTCATTATAACAAACAACCGAACTGAAAATAACAGAAAAATAAACTTCCAGCATGGCAGGTCTGAGTTAGAGAGGCTGAGATTTTATGTGGAATTCATTAATTCCATCTGCCTTCACCCTCCAGCTATAGAGAAGTTACAGAATATTCCATGTACAGACAAGCCATCAGTTCCCACCCTGGAACTGGGATTTCACTGCTTTGGAGGCAGCTTGCACATCTGGATAATAGTTGGTTTAGGGATGCCCAAACTGAGGACTAAAGCTTTCAGATGAATAGCTTTGGATTAATCTGAAATTCAGGCTGTTTTAAGAGCAGGTCACTCACTGCTTTGGTTTCTAGGTTGGATATAATTTATCAGCTCCCTGAAATCCATGGGCAGTTTATTTTTTCCCGAAACCTACTTTGCTTTGGAGAGGCCTTTGTGAGAGAGACCCCTTCTGCTGCTGCAGGAGCATCCCAAAGGAAACCAGAGTCAAATGGAACCAAAGGAACCACTTTTCATAAGCAAACAAATATAAGCCAGCTGACTGTCAATGTGCCTGCACTGAATGTTCCTGCCTTCCCAGCTTCCTCTGAGCTCCTTCCAGCATTTTTAACTCTAATTGGGAATGAAAAATATTATCTAGCAAGAAGAATGGAATTGATAGTGTAAAACTGAGAATATCAAAAGCTCCCTGAGCCCCTGCCTGCTGCATTGTGATCACTGGGACAGCTTCCTCAAAAACATGTGGGGAGATAGGGAGCATTTTTTTTGATAACTGATGGAGAATGTGGTACTTCATCATAGCTGTAGAACAAACAAGCCAATAGGATTTGTCAGAAGAAATTAAAAGAGGAAAAGTTGGTCTCATTTGAAGAGGAAAGAGGGTCTAACCAGACCTTCCTTTTTCAAAATAGAATTTAGAATCATGGATTCACAAAATGGTCTGGATGGGAAGGGACCTTAAGACTTATCTTGTTCTATCCCTGCCATGGGCAGGGACACCTTCCCCTAGCCCAGGTTGCTCCAAGCCCCATCCAATCTGGCCTTGGACAGTGCCAGGGATGGGGCAGCCACAGCTGCTCTGGGCGCCCTGTGCCAGGGCCTCACCACAAGGAAGAATTCTT
Organism: Catharus ustulatus; assembly: GCF_009819885.2. Lineage (NCBI taxonomy): Eukaryota > Metazoa > Chordata > Aves > Passeriformes > Turdidae > Catharus > Catharus ustulatus. The sequence continues at coordinate 6,554,347 of NC_046245.1, forward strand.
TCCCAATATCTGATCTAATCCTGCCCTTGTCCTGTCCCTCCATCCATTTTCCAAAGTCCCTCTGCAGCTCTCCTGGAGCCCCCTTAGGTACTGGAAAGGTCAAAGGTCTCTCGTCTCCTCCACACTGAACACACCCAGTTTTCTCAGCCATAATTTTGGAATTGGAGGCTCAGCAATTTGTTTCCCAGCAGAGCAACGTCTCCCTGAGCCACCAGGCAGTGAAATGTTTTGTGCCAACACACCACAGGCGCAACCCGCTGCCAAGCACTCACATTCCACGAGGAGCCAGGCCCTGGAGGAGCCCTGTCCCACGTCGAGCGTGTACAGCCCACTGTCTGAGGGCCCCACGTTCCTGACAATCAGCTTGTGGGTCAGGCCATCAGGTGTCACGGACATCTGGTGCTTGTCACTGGCCTGGAGGGGATGGCTCTTGTGCAGCCACAGGGGCTCGTGGCAGGGCGTGCACAGCACACACTGAAACTCGGCGTCCCCGGCCTCGGCACAGCGCACGTCTGAGAGCGGCTGCCGGAACCGCACTGGGATGGCTGCAGGGGAAAGCAAGAGCTGTGGGAAGGAAACAGCTGGTTCTGTGCTCCAAGTCAAATTGTTACAGCCAAAGGAGGCAAGAGCAGGAAGTCGTGGTGCCTCTGAGCATTGGCTTACTGAGAAAAAGGAAAAACTCAGATGTGCTTCTGTGCCCAATTCTGAAGAAAAGCAGAAAAGTAGATTTTTGTCTTAATTATCATCTGAGACATTAGTACCTCACAGCTCTGATATGCTGCCAATTTGTAGTCATTGATGTGTTCCTGCAGCACAATACTTGGATTGAACTTATTGTTATTATTCTGAGCTTACAGTAGCAAACTGCAATATGGGATAGCTTAAGGAGTGTGCTCACTGTCACCCACAGCCAGACTGGTACTCAAGCTTAGGCTGCTCCCTTGGACTGCAAATGCAGCACCAAAAGCACTTAATCACCTCCTGCTCTTTTTCACCTATGCCCGACAAGGAGCCCTTACTGGGCAGCACAAAACCAGTCCTCTGTGGTGGTCAGGAGTTACTGAGCTTTGCACTTGTTCCTAGACACAATTTTCCAGAAAAGAATAAGCTTTTGTCACAGTTGCACATCACATCCATCAAACTGAATTCCTTACCTTGAGCATCCAGTTCAGTTGAGAAGATAGGGACATCCTCCACCCTGACCTGGTACACCCCTGCGTCCTCTGGCTGCACATCATTGACAGTGAAGTAGTACCTCCTGCCAACCCTCCTCAGGCAGTGCTTCCTGTACTCGTCCCCTGTCCCGTACCGGAGCCGCTCGCCGTCCTGGGGAGGGCAGGGGAGAGCAGGAGTGTCTTCACAAAGAGCTCAACAGTGCCAGGCATTTCAAACAGATCGGGGCAGCCCGGTGCTACAATCCCCTTGTTGATATAAATGAGTAACCTCACAGTGCCCAGGGTTCCTTGCAGCACACAGGCACTGTCTGGGCAGAGAATCCTGCACAGAGCAGGGCACCAGGCTCTGAAGCTCGCAAAACAGCAGCTCTTGGCTACCCACATAAGGCTCTGAAGCTTAATTAATACACAGTTCTTCCAGCTACAAGGAAAAAGCACTTTCTTGGCTTAGATTTCAGCATCCTCACAGCTGGATGAGCAGGAGAGTTCACCACTTTCTGTAGCACACTTGGGTTACACTGTCCAAATTGTGGTTCATAGACTTAATGTCATATATTTGATCCAGAAGATTCATAACTAGTCTGTCCTCCCCTTCGGGGCATTCTGATTTCCACTGGGTTAAAACCTCTAACCACAACTTGACTAAAAAGAAGGGACTATGGATCCAGAGGGAATGTTTTACATCTCTGAGATCTTCCTTCATAGAGGACATTATAGTGCAGTAACACAATTGAGAAAGTGAATAAAATTTATATGAAACTGTAGATTTTCTGCAGCCTGAAAGACACTGTTGGGGTGATGGTCTTAAACGGAAGGAGGGTCAGGTTAAATATAAGAAAGTAGCTTTTTCCCATGAGGGTGGAGAGGCCCTGGCATAGATTTCCCAGAGAAGCTGTGGCTGCCCCATCCCTGGAAGTGTCCAAGGCCACGCTGGATGGGGCTTGGAGCAACCTGGGCTAGTGGAAGGTGAACTTGCCCAGGGATGACTCTTAAGGTCCTTTCCAACTCAATGAATTTCCTGAAGACACAAGGATGTCAGTAACTGACTGCATGCTCTGTACTTGGATCTACAAATCCCCAGAGATATTCACCACCAAAGATCACCCCCCACCCACACTGCTCCCTAACCAAGCAGGGATCGGCAAAAGATAGACAACTTTAAGGCATTTATTTGCTCTCAACCACTGCCTAGGAGATTACAGTAATTTCACAACTATAAGGCGCACCCTTTTGACTAAAATTTTCCCCCAAACCCGGAAGTGCGCCCTATAGTCCGGTGCACCTTATCTGATGGACAAAATTCAGAAATTTGCCTACCCGGAAGTGAGAGCTGTGAGCCGCGGGGGGAGCCGGCAGGGCCATGGCTGCTGGGCGGAGGTGGGGCGGAGTGGCGGTGGGCACGCCCCGGCCCCGTGGAGGCGGAACGGCACCCCACAGACACGACCCGGCCCCGTGGAGGCGGAACAGCACCCCACAGACACGACCCGGCCCTGTGGAGGCAGGTCGACCCCTCCACAGGCATAGCCCAGCCCTGTGGAGGCAGGACGGCCCCTCCACAGGCATGCCCCGGCCCCGTGCAGACGGGACGGCCCCTCCACAGGCACCCCCCGGCCTCGTGCAGGCAGGGCGGCCCTCCACAGGCACATCCTGGCCCTGTGGAGGGGGCACAGAGGGGCGGCGGCCACAGCCTGGCCCCGGAGAGGCGGCACGGAGCAGCGGCGGGCATGCCCCGGCCCCGCTGGGTACAGGCAGGCCTGGGGGCCCGAGGCACCCCTCCTTCTGGGTACAGGTGGGCCTGGGGGCCCATGGCTGCCGGGTTGAGGCAGGGCCCCGGCCAGCAAACGCGCGGGGGGAGCTGGGGGCGGAGCCTCGCTGCAAAAAAATGTGCGCCTTATAGTCCGGTGCGCCTTATCTGATCTACAAAGTTGCGAGTTTTGCTGACTCCCAGGGGGTGCGCCTTATAGTCCGGTGCACCTTATGGTCATGAAATTACTGTAAACCTTTTCTGCAGAACACTTGAGGGGCTCCTCTGAGCTGCTACTCCCCAACTCATCCCCCTCACCTTGAGCAGGTAAACGTTGCTGCTGCTGTTTTTCAGCTCCATCTCCAGGCTGAATGTAGCATTTCCCTCCTTGTTGACTTTGATGTGTTCAAAGTTCTTCAGATCGTGAATTAACTGCGAAGAAATATTGAAAAACCTAATAAATAAAAGAGTTGCTATGATAGAAGTTCTCCAGCTGTTGAATGAATGTGAAATCTACTTTAAAGAGCTGCCTCTAACATTATGTAGTAGAAGTATCTGTAAGTCACAGTTCTGGCACAGTGAGTTGCAGTGTCTTAAGTGGCCACAGTTTCCTTCTGTATATAAATTATTTTTTGTATGTTGCCTCCTGGTCACTCCCACATTTCCCAGGCCTCTCTATGCCCCTCTATATGTGAAGGCAAATTTTTACTCTTGGACATATAGTTTTTAATTTGGGGTCCAAATTCTTATCAGAGACAACTGAATACCCCTGTGGTCAGTATCTCCTAAAATTTGTGAACTGAGCTTCAAAGAATTCACCAGTATTTTCACCTGCATGAGTAAAGAAGTGGAACTTCTTTAAAATATTTTAATAAATCACTGCTGTACAACAAAATTTCCATCTCCAAAGCAATTTAGGAAGATTTAACCTGTTTTCAGAAGCTGCAATTTGTTAAAAATGAGTGGTTTCAGTTTATTTTACCTTTTCTTGTTCAGTCTCTGTGTCCTTCCTCATCTCCTGCAGCTTCCTCAGCATCCCACGGAAGTCAACAATTCCATATTTCATACAGATTTTCTCATAATCTCTCCTATCTGCATGCAGCAACAGTTGCCACACAGCTTCTTTGTCCAGGGGCTTTGGTTTTGGTGCTGCAACCCTGAGAACCAGGTGGGGGTAACATTCAGACATTTTCATGGACAACAAGATGTCCTGCTTTTCTCTCCCTAATTCACTTTCATATCTCTCCATCATTCCTGTAGTCCACTTAGCCCTGTAGGTGCAGGCAGGAAAGACTGGGACTCTCCCAGAGCAGGTTTTCTGCATCTGTACTACAAATTAAATGGTTCCAGGGAACAGTTTCCACACTGCTGAATTATCACCAGAGGCTCTGGCACAGTTTTGCCCAGGCCAATTGCCTCAGGATTCTGTACAGAAGTCATTATCAGCAATCCTTAGAGCTTCCCACCTGGGAAGGGAAGGATCCTGCTCTGTGCACCTGGCAGTGCAGCTGGGCTGGGAGCCAGACCTCAGCCCCTGGGCAGCCAGAGCCAGCAGTGCATGAAGAGTTGTCCTTTGGACAGGAAGCTACTCATGAGCTAAACACAGGGAAGCAGAGAAACACAGCTTCCCAGTCAAAACCCCGTGGTACAAAGGAAATACCCCTCAAAATGAGGCTGGAACCTTGTGTTTATCCTAGTCCAATGGGCAGTGCCAAGCTGTTCTGGCCTGTCTCTCCAGAGGGAATCTCACCACAACTTTGGACATAAGAAATGTTGTCCTGAAGGTCTGTGGAGCTGTCCCCTACTGTAGAAATACAGTCTCTCTGTTGACTGTGGTCACCCTACGACCAAGAAACATCCAGAAGTGGGAGCATGGTCCTCAGTCCAGAGCCTTACCTCTTCCTCAGCATCTTCTTGGAGTCCAGGAGTGTCTTCTTGAGCTCTGTTACAAGAGTGGTGGAAACAATGAACAGTCACATGCCCAGCATTGTGAAATACATCCTCCCAAAGAAGATATTGCAGAATAACCACTGACAACAGGTCATTCTGCTCAAGAGGTCTTTTCTTCTGGTGGTTTTTTCACACTTTACCAAATAACTCTAAGGAAACTTAGTCAGTTCTCACTGCCATGCTCATCTTTTGAGTGCCAATGAAGTTCATCTCTCCGGAAGGGGCTTCCCTCTAGTGGCACACTATTTTCAGCCATGTTAACAAGTTTGATGCAGATGTGTTTAACATATTCAAATCAATTTTTCCTTTTCTAATGATTCCACAATCATTAATTAGAAAAGCCCAAAACTGTCTAAAATCATCACTTGAGCAAAAGGTAAAGAGCAAGCAGACAGATATGACAGAACATTAGGGGCTCACTAATCCTTCTTTTACTCCAGTCTTTACAAGTTTGGGGTAGCAATAGTGTGGCAGACAGAGTATTATTTGCTCTGGGCCCCAGTAAAATAATACACATATAGATCTTTAACTTACCATCAGCAGCATGAACAGGAACATATTTTGCCTTCTTCTTAAAGCCAACTGATCATTTAGAAGAGAAGAAAGAAGGAAAACAAGCCACAGGATGAACAAGATTAGATTAGCAGCAGTGAACCAATGAGCCATGAAACCATTGTATCTGTTACCAGTGCAAGAGGGAATCCCAGTTTGGATTTCCTTGTCAATCAGACATTTGCTCCCAGTAATCTCTATCTATAAAGGTGATACTTGTATTGCCATTGAGTCTGTGCTTGCTGGAGACTCCACACAGAGGAGGAGAGCATTTTTGCCCTACCAATTTTATGGTCTAAGCAATGGGAGGAAATATCAACATCTTGTTAAGAGATGGAGAGTCAAGGTCAAAATGGCAACTGCAGATAGGTACCTTCTAAACTTACTTGAAAGGCACAGAGGTGGCATGGACGCTTCCAATATCTTCTGCTCAAATGGATTCCAAGAATATCAGTTATATCTGACCCACGAAGTGCCCATTTCTCTGCACTGACTAGGTCCAGAGACAGCCACAGGGATGGATCCCTCCCAAAGGACTGATTCGTTCAACAACATAAAGAAAGGATTGAAGCAGTTCAACACTAAATCCAGAATATCTGATTATGGACCAGTGCAGTGAGCACAATTCTACTTTCTTCTCCCTTGCCTTAAAGCTCACAATGTCAGGAAGCCACCAAAAGATCTCCAGTCCTCAGTGAGGGGAATACCAAACCCTCATACCAAGAGTAGCCAGACAAAGACCTGGACACCCAACCCAGGGAGCAGCACAGAGTCTGCCTGGGAGCACGGGGGCCTGTGGAGAGTCCCAGAGCTGCCAGTCCTACCTTGGATGATCCTGAGGCCAGCACAGCACGAGGCCTCTCCGTAGGCATTGACGGCACAGCAGCGATACAAATCACTGTCATCCAGAACCAGGCTCTTGATCTTCAAAGGGAGAGCACAGAAACTGCTCACACAAAGGGCTGGGGTTCAGTTCACCTTCAGCTTCTCAGAAAGCAGCTAGTCAATGGCACCTCAGAGGCTTCTGCTGTTCCCAGAAGGGGCTCTAAAAAGCTTTGTTTGCTTATCTTTGTATTATCTCAGAGCTGGGGATGTGTAGAATCATGGCATACTCTGAGTTTGAAGGGACCCATAGGATCATCCAGTCCAGCTCCTGGATAGGACACTCTCAACAATCCCAGTCTGTCCCTGAGAGCAGTGTCCAAATGCTCCTGGAGCCCTGGCAGCCTCAGGGCTGTGCCCATTTCCTGGGGGGCCTGATATCCAGCCTGAGCCTGATATCCATCCATTCCCTGATATCCAGCCTGAGCCTGCCCTGATACAGCTCCAGCCCTTCCCTCAGGTCCTGTCCCTGTTTACACAGAGAACAGAGATTGGAGCTGCCCCTCTGCTTCCCCTTTTCCCACTGCAGGTTTTTCCTGTCTATTTCTCTCAGTTCCACAAGTCCTTTCTGATATATTTGATGTTTACCTGCAGAATGAATTCATTTGTAGCACTATTGAAGGACATTTCATATTTGGTAGGATCATCCATTCCTTTCCGTGTACGCGACCATTTCACCTCAGGAGCTGGGACACCTTTGATCACAGCTCTGAAAATGGCAGTTTTACCTTTGAAAAGAGACAAGAATTTAGTTATCTAAGACAGGCTTGAACATGAGGACTCTCAGGCCTGGCCTGTTATTTTATCAAGGGTGGTTCCCAGAGTGAGTAATTTCTGTTATTTTGCACAGAAACATTCTTCAAAAATAACAATAACATCTTCTTTTGCACATCAATAATTCAGGCTTTGTCTGTATTCAATCATAAAAGGCATTTAAAATGTCATTAACCTGCCAGATGTGGCTGCTGACATCTCTGACCATCACTGAAATCAGAAGCCTGACAGCAAGTTCAACACAGACTTGCTTTTTACCCATAAAATGTCCAAATCCCTTCTCATCACACATATTCTCTATCAAATCCCACTGTTTCTCCAATCTTTAACTGGTACCACCTTGCACTCCAAACCCACCAGGCTCTGCTGTTTGAAGAGACAAGGGAGGGAGAAAAGAAGGGAGTTCCTCTCCTTTATCCCTGCTCTCCCAGGAATCTGTGTACCCTGTAGCCTACCATAGAAATCTCCAACAGCTTTCCTACCACCCAGTACAAACCTCTTCCCCAAAAGGCTCCAAAACCACAGAAAATACTGGGAAACAAGTCAGTGAAGTAAATAGAAGGAATAGAAATGGAGATGAGTTTTCCATGGAAACATCTCAGGGAAGAAATGATGACTCTCTCTTATTTTTCAATACTCTTGGTTTTCAGGTGACCAGCATTGTTAAAGATTCTCCCTGGAAAGTCTGGCAATATTTCACACACCTTTCTGCAGTCACCACCACCAAACTTATTTGATGGAACAAGTTCCTGCCAACAGATCCTTATCAAAAGCCTTTGCCAGCCTTTGAGATTGCAGTCTATCTCTTATTAAAGTCTGATTCTAGTTGATTTTTCCCTGTGTTATATTTTAGCCACTTTGGCTGCACGTTCCCATGCTTGCCATCTGTCACAGGAGAATCAGCTCAGCCACTGAACATAGTGGGGTGATGATGATAGAATTAAAGGGCCTCATGGTAGCTCTGCACAGACGCAGAATTACAGTGACCAAACTGAATGCACAGTCTGTATGGGAACTGCAAAGAACCTGCTGAAAATGAAGTAACTTGGAAAATTTACATAGGTGAAAATTTAGACAGGTGAAAACTTAGCCAGTGGCCTTGGGTAGTGCCTGAAAACTGCAGGTGGAGCAGGAGGAAGAGGGACAGGTTCCACTGTGTTCCTTCATAAAACCTTAGTGGGTCCTTGCTATAAATTAGTCACCAAAATTGGGTAGGTCAATCAATAAGGCAATTTATTGATTTGTTGATAAGGAACAGGCAAGCAGCGCTGGGGATGCAGGGAGTCTGTGCTCCGCCAACCCGTCCATGCTACCGTGGTCACTGCCCCTTTTCTAGGCAGTTTCTGGAGGGCTGTGACATGCCCACTGTGCTGGGGTACAAGTCCAAGCAGCCAGAACATGTTGGCTAAGACTCAGGCAGCAGTGGCTCAAACATGTTCTCAGGTTACACTCCTAGCGAGCAGGCAACAGCAGGGACAAGACCGTTCACATTTTCCTTATACATAAAAGTGGATACAATTCATTATTATAGTGACAAAATAATAAAAATACATAAACCCCCAAAAAATTAACAATCTACAACAAAGTGATTTAAACAAATCTAATGAAATCATTAGATTCTCCTGTGTGTCATATCCATGCTTTACTTTGGAATCAGTATTCTTGTTTATATTGATGCCATGGTGTATTTTCGTAATGACATGAATCACTGTGTAACATCTCACAGTCCTGGAAATCCAGGTGAGTGTGGAACACCAAAATCCAAGCTGATGGTTCAGTCCTGGCAGGGAAGAGGAGCTAGACGATGTTCTCAGGCTACTCCACACCAACAAAAAGGAAAAAGACAAAAAGACTCTGCAGGTGCAGAGAGACCTCTGGGAGGCTCTTCACTGATTCCTGTTCTTGGTTCATCAGCTGCCTGCTCTGTGCCAGATCCTTATGTTGTTCCTTACAGAATCATCACAGAACCAGGGAATGGCCTGGCTAGGAGGGACCTCAAAGTCCATTTCATTCCAACCCCTGCCCTGGGCGGGGACACCTTTCATTGTCCCAGGCTGCTTCAGGCTCTGTCTAGCCTGGCCTTGGACACTTCCAGGGATGGAGCAGCCACAGTTTCTCTGGGCACCCTGTGCCAGGGCCTCCCCACCCTCACAGGGAAGAATTCTTTCCCAGTCTAATTCTTTCCCAGTCTAAGAATTCAATCCCATCTAATGCTGCCCTCCGGCAGTGGGAAGCTATTCGCCTTGTCCTGGCACTCCAGGGCCTTGTCCATCTATCCTAGAGCCCTTTTAGGCACAGGAAGGCTGCTATAGCCTAAATAGCACCTGCAGTCAGCTGATGAAAGTGCTGAACACAAGTTGTTTCAACAGGAAAATTAAAAAGCCAACAACTTTTTCAATGTGCTTAATCTTTTGCTGCAAAATCCTTACTGTGAGAGCTTCCTGCAGAATTCAGGAGATTTTCTGTACCCATAAGAGTCAGATGTTGGTCTTGCATACACATAGTGACAACTCAGGAGACCTTTGTGAGTACTGATGGAATTGTCATCAGTGTAACAAAGACTTTGGCCATACAACACTTTTTTAGTGGTCATGTCAAATCACTTAAGAAACTCGCTTGATTTAATCATGATAATTTTTTCATGTAGGTGGGACATGGAGTCAAACCTCCAGATCTGTGGCTTTGCCTGTGTATCAAGAGTCTCACCTTCCTGCAGTGTCAGAGTGAGTGGTTTCTTCTCAAAATCAGGTGTACTGCATCCTTGTGGAACATCATTCACAAACTGAGTGACAACAACTCCTGGGATAGCAGATTTCTTGAAGATTTTTACTAGAAAGGCAAGAAAAGGTACATTCAATTAACATGCTTGTCCTTCAGAAAGAATATCTCAGTCTGCATTACTGCTCCTGCTCAGCTCCTCCTGGACCACAATGGTCCCAGCCATTCCAGTGCCAAAGGCTGTAAATATGTCCCAAGGCTTGGGCATTAAGGTCTGGGATTTTGTGGTATGCAAGTGGAAAATTCTGCAATCAGAGTCCTAATCCAGGACCATCTTGGCTCACAGTTCCAGTGATGGTTTGGACAGGGAAAGCTTTGCATCAGCTTTTGTTCCAAATACAAAATCTAGCAAGAGAAAGGCCCCACTGCCAAGTCAGAGCTAGAGAAGCAAGCTGGGGTTGTTCCCAAGGGTTCCCCAGAGTTATGTCTGTTCTCTCACCTGTCTGTTGGCTGCTCATGGTGCTTTGTTCAGCTTTCTGGGGTCAGCACAAACAGATTTCAAGTTCCCCTTTGAAAAAGACAAATAATTTCATTATTTACAGTTCTCAAGGGAAAGAACAAACCTTAACAGTGCTCCCTTTAGTGACACAGTTGCCACACTTGCCACATCCTTGCAGCCAAATAGAGACAGACCTGCCAATCAGCCTGTCATGCCCAACACAACCTGGGTTATGAGGATGATTAGCAGGGCTGAATGGAAAATGTACACATCCAGCGGCATCCCTCCGTCACCTGGCTTTCCTCTAAAGATCTCCTCTCGTGTTTCAGGCAAGCATTCACCACATGGCACTCACGTGGTGGGTTCTGATGGATGGCAAGAGCAGTTGCTGAGAAGAAAACCACAGAGATGGATGTCTAAACTGGGGCATGGAGCAGAGGTACATCCTGATCTCATTTAGCTTGGTTAAATTAGCAACAGACCTGAGAGCAGACGAGAAGCCTTTAGAAGGGAATGGTGAAGTGTGAGCTTGGCATTAAGTAGTTATTGTTATGGATCACTCAGGGGACCTTCTGCCAAAGGAGTTTCTTTCCCTGTATTTTAAATTGGACAATGTGAAATGTAACACATCCCTGCCTTGCAGCAAGCTGGGAAAGCAGATTCTCTGTCATGTGAGAGATGCTCAGGAACTATAGAGTTACTGCAGCTCTGAAAGAGCAATTAGATTGGATTGCCTGTGGCATTAGTGCTGCATCTCTGTTTACCCTCTGCACTCCTTCAGTCAACAGAGGGACACAGGAACATGCAATTTCCATCAGTTTTGAAAGGCACAGGGATGTTGAGAGGACACCTACACCAAGTATTCATCCTGCTGAGCTCTGTCACCTGGCACCTGATAAAAACACAGGGGGTGACCCCAACATCTCCTTGTCACACCTTCAACTCCGAGCTGCATTGCCTGAGTGAGAATTAGTTTAGAATTAGAATTAGCGTAAGGTAAGAGACAACTTAGTGAGCAAAAATAATTTGTGCTGGATATCCCATAGCCAGGCCAAAGAGAGTGTCACTCACAGTACCTCTGGGTCAGCTTCTGAACCAAAATGTGTTTTGCCATTACCCAGCAGCTGCAAAGAGCCACAGACACCTCCCTACAAAAAGTCACTGGATCCAATTTATCCTTACCACAAATCTTGTTTTGGGGCTCCACACATTCTACAAATCTCAGCAATAACTGACATTTCTGTGAGCCTCCTGTGGAAATGCACTGAGACAACAGCACTGAGAAATGGAAGAGGGTTGTGTGAGCACCAGCCAAGCCCTCTCTCTATGGATGATACAGTTCCCCTAAAGCCATCTGCCCCTGGCCCCTGGCATGTAGTTTAATAGATAAGGGCTCCTAGATATCAAGGCTGAACTGAATTCCTTAAGAAATCAGTCACTTTCCTATCACTTTAGAAGATAATTGGCTAGAAATTAGTTTGTGTAATTGGTCATTTCACCTTTACAACTTTTGACTCAGATTGGATGCTGCCCTTTGTATAACTTTCTATTGGTTGTAATTTCAATCCTCCTTGAACTTATGACTGTGTCCCCTTTGTCTCAGGGGATTCCTGCTTGACCACCCTTCGCATGAAATAAAAATTCTTGTGGAACACGTCTAGTAAGGACCTCCAGTCTTTCTCTGCTGGCTGAGTGAGCTGCTGAGAGGTCCCTGATCGATATCAGTACTCTCCAGTCCTGGCAGAGACAAGAAAACAGTTCACATCTCTCCTGTTCCCTCCTGGCCTGATCTGGGTGACCTCTGCTGCTCCCACCACAAGGGGTTTGCATTTCAGCTGTGTGCTGCTAGTCTGGCACATCACGCAGTTCCTCCTATAAACCCTTGGGGGATGTCTTAAAACTTGGGAATGAAGGGAATGAGGAGTTTGTGGGAAGGAAAAGACACCAAACTGAACTGAAAAGAAGCTGGTTCCAGGGCACTCTGTCCTGCCATGGGCAGGGAATTGCACAGTAAATGGTTGAGATTTTGAGAGGCTCTTGATCACCCTCTTATGGATTCAATTTGTCCTCCACAGTAGTGAGCCGTATTAACAACAAACATAATCCCCTATTGCCTCTTGTATCTTCCTAAACATGTCACCACTCCTAGAGCTGGTATGCCTGATGCTTACAGCACTCACCAAACAGGATGACCTGATACCAGCTTCCCCTAAGCTCTGTTTATGTTACACTTGCATTTATTCTTTGCTAATCCTGACTCCTTTCCTCCACACTGGGCAGTGGTGAGAAGCAGCTACCCTGAAACAGCAACATAGTCCAAACTCAGCTCCAAAGCCTTTCCTTACATCTCCAAGTGTTTCATGTGAGAATGTTTCATTCCCAGCCTGGTTTGACAGTGGAAATGTGTCACCATAACTAGAAACTGCTGAGAGAGGGTTAAATTCAAATCTAGTTTGGTAAAACCCCCAAATACTGACAATATTTGCACAGGCAGTAACAGCTCCATCTCTCAGTGCACAACATGCACTGTGTATAAACTGCTAAGTTTACAGAATCTTAAAGATTTCAGACATCTACTTGGATTAAAAATAAGCTCCTGTGAGTCCTTAAACTCCTGTGAATTCCTGACTTCTGGAGAATGAGAAGGAAGCATGTTAATGCCACACATTGATTGCAGGGTCAAAATAACAGTGCTGGATATAAAGGGAACATTCCTTCAGTGTAATGAATCCAATCACGTTGCATTTTCCAGTGTCTTGTGTATTAAATAAGGACCAGAAAATAACACCCTGGTTGGCACAGAGTCATTAAACCCTACCGCTGCTTACTTTTAAAATTTTTACTCTGTTGTTACATGAACAACCATGGTTTTGTTCTGACTCCAGTTCAATCTAGAAAAAAAAAAATCACAGAATTTTTAAAATGAGATAGCAAAAGCCTTCCAAAAATTGTTGTAGTGTAATTAATAGTTTCCCTCACAAGTGTTTGAAACACTGGTGTACACATGAGGATGATTTATTCAATGGAATAAATGCTTCCAAGAGAGAGCCACCCCTCCCCAGGTGAATGCTGCTAACACCCCCTGCAAAACGGGGTGACACTGGAAACACCTTAACATTCTCACTCCTCTGTAAAACACATCCCTGTCATGCATTAGCCTTGTTCAGATATCCACTTGGCCATTCTTCATTCCAGGCAGAAGTCTGCTTTGCAGCGGAAGGGACATCCCCACTGGAGACAGAGGGAAAGCTTCTGCAGCTTTGAGTGTAGAGCTGGAGCAAGCCCTTGGCTACTGACAACATTTTTTATGTCCCAAAATAAAGTGGCAAGCCTGGCAGGGTGGGATGGTGCCCTTCATCCTGTGTGTTCATCAATCTGTCTGGATGAGACAGAGCAAGAGACCATTCCCTGTGAGCCTGACTGGACACCAGTTCTGTGGCCATAAATCAGCTGAGTGAATAAGCAAAACACTTGAGAGTCAGAGGATTTGTAGGTATTGGGGGTGTCACAGGGAGTTATTTATGGGCTTCAGACAGTGCAGTACACAGACAAGATGTGACATAATTGCTGGCAGACTGGTGAGCAAAATCAGCCAGACCTGTAGGGAAGTGACACGCAATGAGTGGTTCATGGGGAGGGGATGGGTGTAGAGGTTCAGGACATGCCACAGGCATTGCACAAGCACAGATACAGCAAGGACAAAGCCATTAGCACAGATTTAAACCAGTAATTATAAAGTAATCAGCAACAGAGGTAGAATTCTCTTTCATAGGAGCATCATGGAATATGCTAAGCTGGAAGGGACCCACAGGGATCATCCAGTCCAACCCCTGGCCCTGCACAGACACCCCAACAATCCCACCCTGTGCACCCCACTAAGAGCACTGTCCAAATACCCCTGGAGCTCTGGCAGCCTCGGGGCTGTGCCCATTCCCTGGGGAGCCTGGGCAGGGCCCAGCACCCTCTGGGGGAAAAACCTTTCCCTGATATACAGCCTACATCTCGCCTGACAAAGCTTTTCTCTTTGTGAGTCTCTTTGAATTTCTTTTTGTAAATAATGAAAATCAGGGCAGTCCTGGCACAGAAAATGTTCTAAACAAAATCACTAATTGTTGTGAGCTCAGTCAAATCCTAGCTGTGCATTACCCCAGAGATCCAGATACTCCGTGAATATATTTCACCTAAAATTTCTCCTTTAGCTTTGGGTTGGCTTTCTGTGGGTTTTTTTGTTAACTTGAAATAATCTTTTGAGCTTGAGTCTTCCCATTTCAGATGAATTTTAAAGGAAAATTTCAACTGCTTTGGTAAGAACCACAGAACTGAAGGCCAATGAACCGCAGAAGGGAAACTTCATGAAAACTTCAGAGCAGGTCACAGAGGGGGAACGTCACAAGTTCTCCAGTGATGAATGGAGGTCTTGTGCAGAGTGGGGAGGAATGCCCAAGGATCAGATTTTGTGTGACTTATCCCTTTGGTAAATCTATACCCGACCTGATCTTCTGCTCTGCCCCAGGGATTATGAACACAACCTAAGTGCTTGCTCAGGATCCACAGACACACAAACTAGACACCCCATACCCATTTATGTATGAAAGTGGCACTGATACCAAAGGCCAAGAGGAGACACACACCATCCCTATTTTCTAAGGGAGCAAAAGCCATTAAGCCCCACCAGTAAGCAGTGAATTCTTCAGAGAGAAATCAGAGCACGGAGATTGAATTAAAACCTTTGGATGGATTGAAATATATTAAGCCACTCATACATGAAGTAGAAGTGTAAGTTTAAGTTTTAGATAAGTAAGTTTAAGTAAGTAAGCATGTATTTTAAGTGCTTTAAAGAGTAAAGTTCTTAGATGCCAGTGTAGAAGAACAAGTTCTAGTGAAGGCTGAAAAACATAGTCCTAGATACTAGTGTTGAAAATAAGTTTCTGTATAGGCTCCAAGAACATAGTTTTAGACATAATAAAACTATAGTGAGAATATTGCTTACACTTTTTAGATCTAACAAGGTAGACCATATGCGTAATTTATACTGACATGCAACCTGACGTGCCAAGAAACTAGAATTCTAATAGGTTAAGAAGAAATGGTTCGGGTTCATGTTTTTAGCTTATTGGATAATTTGTGTATAAGAATCTATGCACTGGGGAGAGATTTGTTCCTGCTCTTGCTCTCTCTTTCTTCTCTCCTCATCGCTATCATCCTTGCCTGAAGAAAACAGGAGCTGCGGCAGCAGCACTGGCCTTCCTGGGACCTCAACAGGAGCAGCTTCTACTTCTAACTGGGACTTTTCTTCAATTTAGAACTCTATACCAAGCATGGACTTTAATGCTTGTGGCTCTTTGCCTTTCGAGACCGATGTGCCTTTACAATAAACAACTTTAGAGCAACTAATAGCTGCTCGGTTCTTTTGAAGAGAGCAACCGCAATCTGACAAAGCAGGACAGTGAATCCACGTCCCCTTGGGAGCAGCAGGGGTGGGATGGCAGCATGAGAACCAGTCAGGCTGTGCCTTTCCTGGCCACAATACTCCCATAGAGTTTTCATAACAGAAACAGACTTTGATACTGGCAATAGATTTAAAGCAAATATCACAGAGCAAACACACCAGTGTCTCACTGCCAGGAAGGAAAGATAACATATCCATACTCACTGTCTAGGATGAAAACCCTTAGAAACCATAGTGTATCTATGCCACAAGTCTCCTGTCAGCTCCAAGGGACAATGACAGCAGATCTTCAACAGCCTGGCATCTTCCCAGTGAAATCCAAGGAAATTAGTGTACCCTACAGGAGCCAAACACTACAGGAGCCCACTACTGCCAGAACATTTACAACCATTTCCATTTACTGCAACACAAAGCCACATTCAGTGTGACAACAAAGGTGTCACTTCCCACTGCCAGCTCTGCATCACCCCCACACAAATCAGTGGTGACATGGCCAAACTCACCACTCTCTACAGGCTGAGCTTCTGAAATGATCCTGTGGAAGTCACTTCTGCGTCTCCAGGCCCGCAGTACCTTTGCTCACTCAGAGCACAGAGCTCTTCATAGTTGTCCAGGAGGGCCCCTGGTCCCAGATATCAGTGACCTGTGGGAAGGAAGATAAGCCCCTTATAAGCCCTGGTGTAAATGTCACCAAATGGCAAAAGAAACAGCAAACTGTTGTACCGCTCACAACTCTCCACTCTCACAGAAGTTGAAGCTGTGCCCAGGAGCTGCTGGGTGTCTCCACACTGAGCTGAAACAGCCCTGGGGAGTCATTATAGCCCCACACTCCCCCAAACCAGGGGAGGTGCCCTGGAGCCCTTGGCAAGGCCAGTCATGGCCAGGGCCAGCCTGGCCAGATGCGACCATCACTCAAGGCCAGGCTGCATCTCCAATGCAAGACCTTGTGCCTCAAAGAAGGACAAACATTTGTGCGGATCCAAGGAAAGGACAGGCTCCACACCAGGTTGTGTAGGACACACCAGCAGATGGATGTGTCCTACTCAGAGTCTTAGGAAATCTCACAATTCCTTAGCAGAGAAGTAAAACCAGTGAATGATTACATCTGTGTGTGGTCGACCATGCCTGAGCTTGGTCCACCAGTGGAAGATTCCCTGTCCATGTCAGGGAGTTGGAATTAGATGGTCTTAAAGTTCTCTTCCAACCCAGGTATTCTGGGACCTCTGATTTCCATGGAAAGCTTTACACCAGAAGTACAAGTTCAGTGTATCGTGACCCCAAATCTCTTGCTTCCAGTCTGCCCTTGTAGACCTTGTAAACCTTCCTTCTTCTGCTCAGAAAGCTTCCCTAAAGCAGAGGAGCTTTTGCTTAATTCCTGAGTTCACAGACGTGGCCAGTCTGGGACTGCAGGTTCCCTTCTCCCAGCAACTCAACCTGCAGACAACAAAACCTGACTAGCCTGAAGGCTGCCTTCACTCACTTCAGCCTGAGAGCCCACAGCCATTGCTTCCCTTTGCATTGGGTAAATAAATTAATATTAAATCTCATGTTCAATTGGAGAGGAAGGGCTGGATCCAGGAGATGGCAAGAGAAGTGTTTTTACTGTGATGGCCTGGGTACACAGGTTGGCTGGACTGGCAGAACCAGAAGAAGGCTTTCCTCTGGTTTCCTATGAGAAGATGATAATTTTAAAATCTGAGGCTAATGAGGAAGGAACATACAGAAAACCCTTGATGCCACAGCTTAGACTCCTATTAAATTGCATCAAGACAGAAGTACCACAGAGCACCATTTCCATCAGTCTGAGAAAGAAGATTCTCATCCAGGTATCAAAACCTTCTCCCTTGCAGGGCTGGATATCACCATTTCAAACACGCATTTAAAAGATAAATGTGAAATTTAAATTCTGGAGTAATTTTCTTCATTCCTTCTTTCTTTTCAACCATTGTTGCTGGTGACAGTGTTTAAACCTTCCCAGTTCATGAGAACAGCATGACAACAGAGGAAAATAGAATTGCTCAAACTGATGCCTGAGCTAAGATCCTTCAGCTCTATATCCCCTGCTATCTTTGCAGTAATGTAAAAGTAGAAAGTAGAAGTAATTACAAAGTCAAATATAAACCATTTGAAAGTTGATAAGCCAAGAAAATAAGACAACAGCAATCTGGGAAATCTGGACTGCTGCTGGAAAATCCTCTCAGTAGCAGCCACTGTTTTCTAGCAGTGTGGGACCCCCACAGCATTTTCACCTGTTTTGGACAATGATCATCCCAAAGATGCTCGGTCAGACATAAGTCCTGCTGCTCCAGGACAGCAGTTTGTGGCTTTAGTGACTAGATACTGCACCATTAATGAGCCCCACTGCCAGACAAGAGAGTAACACTGGGTAAGCCCTAGGAGTGCTCCCACAGAAAGCATTTCCCTGCCTCTACTGAAACCTGAATTCAGCTCTCCTCAGCTGCAGCAGGAGCAAAGTAATCCCTGAGTTATTCAGAACCACACGGATTTCTGCTGTTCCTCTTCCCACGTGCTCTCCCTTTCCAGGCATTTGCTCCCCACAGAAAAGTGCTAATGGCATTTAGTCTCCAATCACATTTAGTTGTTGGGTCTCAATAACTGAGGAATTCCTAATTAGGACAGTGGGGTCTAACAAGTCCCAGGAGAGCCACAATTGCTCCTGTTCCACTGGTCCCACAAACCTGATTGTGTTTTGCCTCATTTCCAGCCCTGGTTTTACAGTTTTCTTGGGGCCTCTCATCCAGAGGGACTGATAATTTAAAACCATCTGCAACAGAGCAACCTCCTCCAAGAGCTTGACCTTCTTCCATTTCACAGCTTGTTTTCCACCCACCCACCCAAGGCCCTGTTAACCCCTGTGTGCCAGGGCTGAGCTGCCGCTGGGAAGTGGCAGAATGTCCCAGCAAGGCCGGGACACTCGGTGGACACAGCTTTCCCTGCAGAGGAGACACGTTTTTCCCTGAAACAAAGTCCATTTTTGCCTAAGGAGGGGCAGTGAAGAAATGTCATGAGGCAACAGCTGAAGGACAGTTATTTCAGATTGAATGAAAAACTCTGTTTTAACTGGAAACAAGACTCTTCCAACATTCTGTTTTCCCTGTAATTCCCTTCTTGGAATATCGGTGTCAAGTCTTCCTGCTTCAAGCAGTGACAACTGGCACATCTTCCTACAGACTTTGGCACCCACACGGCTCAGAGAGGGCAAGAACTCAAGAAAGCAAGACCTGGTAGGTCCAAAACCCTGTCTGGATTTTCAGTCCATAAAGAAATAACCAAAATCAAGAACCAGGCCAAGACACCCCATTTCCCTGCAGCCTGGTGGACAGATCTGACTGCCCTAAGGGTGGAGGTGGTGGCAGGGAGACTTCTTTCAGGCAGAAATATTCACATATGAAATGGGTTAAGATGTGCAAACTCGGTGGTCATGTTCCAAGTCCATCTTGATGTAACAGCAATGAGAATCCCATAAACACTATACAAGAAAATGGGCATAGAATATGGTATAAAGCCCCAAATTCAGTGAAGATTAGAGGTACCTGCAGCCCTCCAACCACTCAACACACTACACTATATCAGGTGAGTCTGGTCATGCTAGTCATGTGTGAGTACATGGACATTGTCTGTTCAGACCAGGCCAAGGGCCAGCTGGGTGACAGAAGAGCATTTTGGTTTTCCCAGGAAAATGCCCTGCACCAGGGTGAGTGCCCCAGCGAGTCTTCCATACTCACAACATTTGAATTCAAGTAAGTGTGATGTTCCAATTACTGAATACTTGCTGCTCTTTTCAGTGGGAGATGCCCATTCCCATTCCAGTCACTCAACACCAGTTCACTCATGTTTTAGAGTCCAGAAGAAATTGAAGGGACTTATTTCAGGCTTGAACCTGTGGTTATTTTCCCTCCCCACTGAGGTGCCAGTGTGTCTCTCTGTCACCATCAAGCTGAGGGCTGCTGTCACTGTGCACACAGAGCCAGGGTCAGACCCACTGCAGTTCATTGGACTTTCATACAACACAAAGAGATCAGAACCAAGAGAATGAATGCAAGAGGCACCAGTGCTCTGCTTTCACAGTTCAAATCAGCTTCCTCATTCCCACACTACAGAGAATTCCTTCTGTTTGCTTGCTGAGTTCTCTTCTCACTGCTTTAGTGTTTGCATCCATGACTGACTGAAGGGGTTTGCTAGCACAATCTAGGATTTAGTTGGCGCCTGGTTGCCTACAAACCCAACATTCCCCCTTTTCCTGGTAATAGTTATTCCCATTACTATCTTCCTTGCATGTTCCAATCCTGGGGCTGGGATCTTCTTACCATTTTCCACCCACAAAACAAAATAGTGGGCAACAGACATTTAATAAAGACTCACCAAAGATGTGATTAAACATCAACTTATTAACAGACATATCCCTCCACCAGGACTTTCCACCTCCCTTGAGACACTGGACTTTAATGAATACAGGGAACAAGGGTGCCTGAACCTCTTCCATTTGACCCTACATGGCCATCAGGCTTTGCTAAATGTCCCTCTCCAGCTAAAATTAATTGTGTGTTGGGGCCACTTCACAGACACCACCCCTCAGGCATCCAGAGGGTTAATAAAGCTCACTGCATGCAGCACATTAAACAATAAATTGCAACCAGGGGTTGAAGGCTTTATCTCCATCCCCTGCTCAGCCTCAAGCCAGAGACACAGCAAACCCTCCAGTTCTGAGTTCTTTGTGTTGGTACAGGATTTATTGTGCCCCAACCTGCAAGTGGCAACAGATGAAACAAGCCCCATCCTGGCCTGACCAGCTGTTTTGATGTTTCATTCCCTGATGTGCTGGGAAGATTGACACTGAAATAAATGGTAATAAAGTCTCTCTGGAACCTCAAGAGGCCACAGCATGTGTCACCTTCCTTCTGTGTCTGTGTGGTACACCAGAATTAATCACAACATTCCTGGTAGTGCTGGACCTGTGCTGGCACCAATGAATGTCTGGCACCAACAGAGGTGACAGAGGACTCCCATTTCTGGGAATGCTGCCCCATTCCTTCTGAAGCTTGTTCACTGTCACACTCTCTCTTTATCCAGCACGACAATATCAGAATAAAATAAGTGTTATGTTGAGCCAGAAAATTATGCCAGCATCCAATGGAGAAATAATCAAAACCACAGAATTATAAAATCATGGAATGTTTGGGTTGGAAGGGACCTTAAGGCTCAGCTCATTCCACTCCCCACCAAGGCAGGGAACATCAGGTTGTTTAGATACTCCTCCAGAAAACAGAAATATAGAAAAACACAGAAATACAGAAAAACATGGAAATAGAGAAAAACAGAAAAAGAGAGGCTCTTTCTCCTTTCACCCCCACTTGTTCTGTGAATCCTGTGGTTTCACAGAAGGGTCACTGAGCTCCCCTCTCTGCAGGAATGAAGTTCCCAGGTCTGTACCTGTTCAGGATCCGTCCTGCTGCAGGATCTGTCCCTGTGCAGGGTCTGTCCCTGTTCAGGATCTGTTCCTTTACAGGATCTGTCCCTTTACAGGATCTGTCCCTGTTCAGGATCTGTCCCTGTGCAGGGTCTGTCCCTGTGCAGGGTCTGTCCCTGTGCAGGGTCTGTCCCGGTTCAGGGTCTGTCCCTGTTCAGGATCTGTCCCTTTACAGGATCTGTCCCTTTACAGGATCTGTCCCTTTACAGGGTCTGTCCCTGTGCAGGATCTGTCCCTGTTCAGGATCTGTCCCTTTACAGGATCTGTCCCTTTACAGGGTCTGTCCCTGTTCAGGATCTGTCCCTTTACAGGGTCTGTCCCTGTTCAGGGTCTGTCTCTGTGCAGGATCTGTCCCTGTTCAGGATCTGTCCCTGTTCAGGATCTGTCCCTTTACAGGGTCTGTCCCTGTGCAGGGTCTGTCCCGGTTCAGGATCTGTCCCTTTACAGGGTCTGTCCCTGTTCAGGATCTGTCCCTTTACAGGGTCTGTCCCTGTGCAGGGTCTGTCCCTCCGCGGGTGTCCCCCCACCTCTCCTGCCTTGCGCAGGTGATCACACGGAGCTGAAACGCAGCAGAGCTCCCAAAAATGCGGCTCCGGGTTCGGAGCAGGTACGCAGCACTCACCTGCGCTGTCACCCTGAGTGTCCTCTCTAGCCGAGTGCTGTGGCAGCCGCAGCTGCAGCCAGGGCTGGGCTGGGTCAGTGCGGGTCTGCCCGGACTGGGCCAGGCTGGAGCTCCCGGGCTGTCCCTCCGCGCCGCCTCCGTCCCGCCGCTGTCCCGGAGCGGTGTCACCCGCGGGCGGGGCCGCCTGTCACAGGGCTGTTAGCCTGCGAGACATCCAGAGGATTGGGATTTTTATGGACACCCGGGCACCTGCCTCCTATTTGTTATTATTTCAGTCCATTCCAGTAATGGTGCTGAGCAAATTTGAGATGAACGTAATTCTTCAGCATTTCACAAGTCAGTGGGATGGTGCTTTGTCTGTGGATTGGGTTTCCTCTTCACAGCAACTCGTTACAAACTATGATACAACTGAAGAGCTCTCGATGTTTCAAAGGAAACTGCAGTTCAACCAGTTTCAATCCCATTTCAGGAATAAGTAGAGTCCCTAACAGAATAGATAAGCTGAACTTCAAATAAAAGTATTTGCCCGAGTATGGTCAAAGACGAAGCTTCTTCACATACTACTCCTTTTCAAAAATAATTCCTTGAAAAGTCAGATTTGTAAGGGATGCACAGAGCCCTTCAGAACCACAGTTCACAGTGTTAATGTGAATTTATCTCAGAGTGTTAATGTGAATTTGTAGCATACACTGAGCAGTCTGAACCTGCACTCCTGTTACACAGCCAAGAGCAGCTGCTGTTACCTAGAGTCCTTTGGACACCTTTGGGAAAAAATGCTTTAACAGGGAATTATGAACAAAAAGGTCAGGGTGGAAATGGAGATCAGACACTTCAGCACACTTTATGTAAGGGCTTCCTTTGCTGTATGAATTTATTCAGAGTCGCCTGGAGTGATGGAGATAAGTCTTGAGAAAAACAAGACAGAGGTTCAAAGTAAAAGACCCCAGGCAGGGAATGAAGAGGTTCTAGACACAGTTTCCTCAGCTTGCAGAGGGCAGTGGGCACCCAAGGGTCACCCAAAGGGCTGCAGGTTGCAGACATTTCTGGTGTTTCCTTGCCCCCATTGCCTATCTCAGGGACAGTCATATGTTGGGGGAATGCCAGTCACAACCATTTCAGAGGCCAGTACTTCCAGGTAAATATGAGCACATCAGTGCTTCTAAAAAGTAGATCAGGATAAAGTTCAAATTTCTCTGTCTTGTCCTCTTCAAGGAAGCCAATCTGCCCATGGGAGAGGCTGTACCTGGAGTTCTTCCAGCCTGGAAGGTGGGCAAACCCCCTGTCCCAGCATGAGACCTGCCTGGAACCACACCAGCCTCAGCCCAAACGAGAGGCAGAATTAAAGCAAACATGATCTCCAAAGGTTTTGCTTCTATCCAGTGAAAGCAATCCCCCCTACTAGGCAATGTGCCTGTTGTGCCCTGAATAAGACTGTACCTGAGGTGCACCATGCCCTCAAAAGCATTCACTGTACAAGGGAACAGCAAAGGCAGGAAGATGGAGGAGGACAGAAGGAGGACAGCAGGTTTGCCTGTATAGATAAATTCTCACATGCACTTTCAAAATGGGAAGGAATATAATTCCCTCATTTTTATTTTAGATTAACCAGATTTTTGAGTTCAGATTCTCAGTTCCTTGAAACTACTGAAGCCAGCTGTAATCTGCTCAGGGTTTCCTGTCTTGCCCCTCCAAAGCTAAACATCTTTCCTGTGGAGGAGAGAGCTGGAGCACAAATTGCTGAGCTTGTACTGTAACAGATTTAAGCCAGAAAGTGCAGGTAACACAGCCCAAAGGATCACATTTATACACCTTTATGCACTTTTACAGTCAGCAAAACACAGAAGGTCCAATTTAATGCATTAGAAGAGAAAAAACATCTGCTTCAAAAGACAAAGAAGTACTGACAACTCAAGAGATACTGAAATAATTTTGATAGACTTGAAAATATGTCCCAGTTATGAGACCTTAGCACCCCAAAGGGCAGACTTATGTAATGTGCTTTACTTAGCAAGCCTCTGACATGGGCTTCCCAATAAAACAGTGCAAGGATTTGTAAGCCTGGGTATTCCCTTGCCTCTGACAGCCTCATAAAGATGATTTCCTATCAGATATGAGAGAGACTCCACTGGAAACCCACCAAACACTGCATCTGAGCTGACCTGAGCATTCCAATTGTAATTTCTTCCCAAATCAGCAGATGGTTATTGGTTGTCTCCAAATGGCATTTGTCAGCAATGAAAATTCTCTGCCAAAATAAGCCATTCAGTGTTATTTATGACATACACAGATTGTGTTACTCTCCCATGGGGAATTATGCTCAAACACTGTTGACTCAGTCGTTCCCTTTTTATGCTTGAATGCAGCCATTAAATTGTCTTTTAGAAGTTGTACTAAGGGCACAAAATCCCCTCACTTTTCCACCAAATGAGGAGAAAACACAGAAATGATCCATTAGTGCATGAGGTCTGAGAACTCTGAGCGTTTCCTGTGACAGAGTAAACACAAATCCCCTCTGTGCTTTTCTCAAGCTTCGTGCTCAATATGGAGTTCCAAAGAAGTGGTCATGGACACAGAGGCAGTTGTATACATTGTCAAAATTGTCACATCCCAGACAGCCTTCTGACCCCAGCACACTGTGTTGGCAGGGGTGCCCCACACTCAGACACCACAGCATTGTTTGAGACCCAAGTACAAGCTCCATACCAACCCAGGATGCAGCTGGTGGCAGAGTACCTCTCTGGCAGGACAAAGATCTATTTTTGATGACATTTGCCATTCCTCAAGCAGCCATCCGGTGAGACACATCACAGTCCTTTAGGACACCTGAGCTTGTACAATTCACTGTCATCTTTAAAGGTCACACACGTGCAGGGAGCACTGGAAGTCTTGGCTGTGGAGAACCAGCCCAGCAGCTGAATGACCTGTTGTAAGGGTCAGTTTCCCTGATCTGCCTCATGACCATCACCAGAGACTGAGACCCTGGGACCCCACCATTCGCTCTGGACAGGAGTTTCTGGCCTGGCTGAGGTGGATGCTTGCCAAGGGACTGTGTACAGATGTGCTTGCCAGTGCTTGCTGCTGCCATGGTACGCTGCTCTCAAGCAGAGTACGGGCTGGAGTGCTCTGTCCTGCACCTGTTTCTTGGAGCAACGATCTCCACACACAATAGTCCATAAATCTTCCCACCTTTTGGCCAGAGGCCACTCCCCTTGGAAAAGAACTATAAAATGATGACTTTCTGAAGAGACTTTGAGATCTCTTTCTCGCCACAGTTGGAAGACACGTCTATTGGCTGAAGACCACAAGGACGTTGTACCATCTGTTGGCAGCTATTCCCCATCTCTCTTTCTTTCTCTTTTTACTCTGTTTCCTTTATCTCTCTCCCTCGTCTATCACAAAACTGAGTTGTTGGCACTCAATAAAGTGCATTGCTGTTTGCTGCTGAATAAAATCTGAGTCTCCTGCTCTTTGTCTTTTGCACCCTGAGGTCAAATGAACCATCACGACTCCCATTTGTGTTGAGTGGATTGTGACACCTGTCCATAGCCAGGAGCTCAGCACACACCTGGACATGAAGTGAAAGATACAGAAATACAGAAACTCTACCAGGGAAAGTGCAGGGGATCCATCCCCTCCATTACCCTCTCCCAGGGAGAAAAGGCAAACTCCCCTCCCAGCTGTCCTACAGCCTTGGACTGTGAGGCAAAGTTACTGCAGCATCCAAAAGTACCGGGAGACTTCCACAAGGTTCTGTTGCAAACAGAGTCATTGTCACCAGAACTTCTTTATCAACTGTTGTCCCTTTACCCCAACCCTCAGCCATCTACTCCCACCAGATCAATAATCACACCTTCTGAATAGCAGCAGGGGCACACAGTAATGCTCCAAGAATTCAGTCAGTTTAAGATTAACCAACACCTAAACAGCAGAGATAACCAAACTAGGAGAACCAGGCTGGGTTTTTGATTCCTCTCTTCCAGGCTACTTCACGTGGAATTAGTCCGTGCCAAAGGAGATGTCCTAAGCTCACGTGAGCCAGTTGCAGAGCCAGAGAGGAGCCTGCCCTATCTTGGGAGCCTTGACTGCTCTTGGAGTAACCTGAGCTCCCATCCCAGCTCAAACCAGACCAGATGACACCCAGCAGTGTTATAGGTGAACTGTGGATGAACTGTTTGTTGTTTGTGTATGTTAACCCAGTTAACTATAATTGTTGTTAGTATTTACCATTTGCTGCTAATGTTTTGGTCCCCAATTGTCTCACCTATGTGCCCTTTCCCTTCCGTCGGGTAATGCCTCTGCTGCTCCTCTAAAATGGTGCCTGTGAGGAGGATAACGTTACTGAGCCGTACGCCAACGAAAGGAGTGCAAAAGACACTGGGACACCATTCAGAGTTAAAAACCCCATAAAACAACAAGCCCAAAATAGCATCTGGAACTGAAAATAGTGTTCCCAGGTTGAGAAAACAGCGCAGAACACGAATTTATCATCTTGAGCTGCTTTCTTCCATCGCCATGACCTGAATAGCACTCTACCAACATGACCTCCCCCTTGACTAAGAGCCAGAATAGTCTTCCTATGGACCCCATGAGGATGGAAGGCCCAGCTCTGCCTTAGGACAAAGCTGCACTACTCCTGTTTCACGTCGTCCAAAGGGAACTGCAGTGGTGTGTGCAGCCCTTTGGGTTCCCCACCCAAAACTGACCCCTAATAAAGGCCTTACAAAGCAGCAGGTCTGCTGGCCCGCTTATTACAATAGCGCACACCCTAAAAGTGCTACCTTGGGCCCCGGTCCAGGGCAAGTCTGGCATCACCCTGTCACTCTTGTTTGGCTGGCACTTGCAGGGTCCCTGATGGTCTTGGGAGGGCTTTGATCATGTCATGAAGGCAGCTGAGCAGCCCATGGCAGCCACCTTGGAGAACCATTCCTGGGAAAGATATACCAAGTTCAATCCAAAAAGGGTTCCAGCTATTATAGGTCCAAATTCAACAAGTCAAAATGACTTAAGTACAAATTTGGTGCAGAAAACACCCATGTAGTTGGCATACATCCTGACCAGGTAAGGCTAGGATTGGCCAGGGCCCAGGCCTTAACTGGAAGAATCTCCCTAATATATTCTAAAAGCCTCTCTGTAATAGTAATTAGGAAGGTTTCTTAAAATACGTCTTTTAGATAACTATACAACGATAGATTAAAGTCTGTAAAAGAGTCAGCTTTGTAATTTTCAGTTAAACAGTCAATGGTACCATAGACAAATAGCAAATAAGTACAGTAATTTCATGACTATAAGGTGCACCCTTTGGACTAAAATTTTGGTCCAAACCCTGAAGTGCACCCTATACTCCGGAGCACCTTATATATGGGAAAAGTTAGGGAATTTGCAAACCCGGAAGTGCGAGCTGCGAGTCAAACCTCGTGGGGCTCGGTGGGGCTCAGCAGGTGTCCTGGTTTGGAGGACAGATATCTGCTAAGAAAGGCAGGACCCTCTCTTTGAAATGGAAAATGTAAACCCCCTCTCTCCAAATTATTATAATTTTGAAATTAAGGGGCTCTCAGGCAAAGATAAGGGAATTAGGAGTAACAGTTCATTTCCAGGAAAATTAAGGTAGAAATACAGTACTACAAAGAACCAAACCCCAAACACTGACAAAGTGTCTTGGGTTACAATACAGGATGTGATCTAAGTATCTATTCTATCACTATCTGTTGTGACCAGGTGGAGCAGTGATCTTTATCTCCATGGGAGATGTTCTGCTAATGGGTCATCCATTAAAATCAGGTGGGGCATTGTTCTTTATCTTTGCACCCCCCATCCTTCCTCCAGGGAGTTATCTTCTGCTAATGGCCTATTGAATCTCACTGTGTGACTGATAAAATTACCTTATCCCATTGAGAGTTGCTCCAGCCAGGGAGGAGAGCCAAGCATTTCTTACCTAGATAAAAACTGAAATTCTAGGACACTGAGTAGCCCTTTCTTTATTGGACTCTAGAAAAAAAATGAGATTTCCCCACATCGGTACTAGACCTCTGGAAGGAAACTGCACCTTCTACAAGACCACTGCTTCAACTAAACCACATCTGTCACTATAAGAAGACTGCAGCCACTATTTAATCAAACTGCTACCAACACCCTGCCTGACGGGTGTCAGACTGTACTCTGACTTTGTCAGGGTTTGGGGTTTGTTTCTTTGTAGTATTGTATTTCTATTTTAATTTCCCTAGTAAAGAACTGTAATTCCAAATTCCCAATCTTTACCTGAGAGGCCCTTAATTTCAAAATAATTTGGAGAGAGGGGGTTTACAGTATCCATTTCAAAGAGAGGTTCCTGCCTTTCTTAGCAGACAGTTTGTACTCCAAACTAAGACACAAAGTCAGAGCACAACCTGACACCCTGTCAGGATGACAACCGTCAGGCAGGGTGTTGGTAGCAGTCCCATTAAATGGTGGCTACAGTCCTCCTGCAGTGACAGATGTGGTTCAGTTGAAGCAGTGGTCTTGTAGAAGGGTGCAACCTCCCTCCGAAGGTCAAGCAATGATATGGAAAAAAAAGTCCGTTTTTTCCTCTGGAGTCCAGGAAAAAGAGGGGGCCTTGGTGTCCCAGAATTTCAGTTTTTATCTAGGTAGGAAAGGCTGGGCTCTCCCCCCTGGCTGGAGCAACTCCCAGTGGGATAAAGTAATTTTATCAGTCACACAGTGGGACTCAATGGCCATTAGCAGCAGATAACTCCCTGGAGGAAGGATGTGGGGTGCAAAGATAAAGAACAATGCCCCACCTGATTTTAATGGATGACCCATTAGCAGAACATCTCCCATGGAGATAAAGATCACTGCTCCACCTGGCCACAACAGATAGTGATAGAATAGATACTTAGATCACATCCTGTATTGTAACCCAAGACAGCACGGCTGGTGCGATTGTTACTAATTCATTACTTTGTTGCATGTGGATCCCTGCTGAAAAAGAAAAAAAAAAAAGTGCGCCTTATAGTCCGGTGCGCCTTATATATGGACAATATTCAGAAGTTTGCCAACACCTGGAGGCACGACTTATTCTCCGGTGAACCTTATACTCGTGAAATTACTGTAATAATATCTTATGGATAATGCCTGTTATGAAAAGTCAGTGAATTCATATCGTGAGATTAACAACATAATCAGGATTATTAATATATCAGTAGTAACTGTCTTAAGAAATTGAGGTAATATTTTCTTAAATATTTATGCATATGTAACATTAAAGTAAAAAAAGTAAAAAAGAAAGTACTAAATAGCTTAACTAATCAGTTCCATCTTATCCCTACAATCTGTCTTGTGGTTTAAATGAACAGATTTTAACAGAAGTTAGCACAATGCAAACTTAACATCAATTACTCATCTTTCTTTCAAAAGAATTACATCTTTTAATTTAAATACACATATTTTAATATCTTAAAACTAATTTAACTGAAACTTAATGTTACTTCAATATAATGAAAGTACACTTAAGAGAACTGAAAGTTAACATTATTGAATTGATCTTAATAGCACTGAACAGAACTTGAAATAATAGAACTTGAATAACACTTAAATTTAACTATGCTTAATCTAATACTTAATCTTAACAGAAATTAACTTAACAGTACATAACAGAATCTTAATTCATTTTGACTCTATCATTACAAAAAGTTACTGAAAATTTGTCATACAGAAGGTAAACATGCAAGCAAACAACTGTATTGAGATAGTAGCAACATGAATTTACTGCAGGAATTCAACTGCACCAGCTTTTTAAAGAATGCTTGTATGATAGATTTGAGTTTGGCCTAAAAAAAGTAATGGGATATAAATACTGAAGGCTAAAACAATGAGTTTTACACAAGTAACTTGGTTAGGTTAGTGGGTGTGTAAGACTGATCCTTCGACACAAACAGTTACAAAGTTAAGGGTTCAGTTTATTCTTAAGAGTAAGTTACTGTTTACTGTATTTGTGGTCCTTCAATATACAGTAATTTCACGAATACAAGCTGCACCGTTTTGACCGAAATTTTTGTGGAAACCCGGAAGTGTGGCTAATACTCCGGGGTGGCTAATTTATTAACAAAAATGTGATATCTGCCCTTACCTGGTACCGTGTTGGTCCTGTACCGAGCCAAAACGGTTTGAAAGCCATGGTTTCCCGGTGTTCTGATGATGAACCAATCAGAGAACAGCTTATTGCCTGCCTGTGGAT
This sequence comes from Catharus ustulatus, assembly GCF_009819885.2. Classification (NCBI taxonomy): domain Eukaryota; kingdom Metazoa; phylum Chordata; class Aves; order Passeriformes; family Turdidae; genus Catharus; species Catharus ustulatus. The sequence continues at coordinate 6,584,409 of NC_046245.1, forward strand.
GACGGCTTTACTGAGGGGCAGGGGTGAGTTCCCTTGGCGAGTTACCTCGGCAGTTTGATAAAAGTGTGTGATATTTCTCTGTACTTTTTAAAGTGTTTTCAGTCTTGTGCGGCTGCGCGGTTGGCTGGGCGCGCACGGAGAGGGGTGGAGGGGGCACTCACCCACGCAGATGAACGAGGTGGCTGTGCCGGCACAGAGATGTGGCTCCGCTCGGAGCTTGGCCACTCGCCTGAGCGACTGAGCTGCTGTTTAAAGGCAACTCAGATCCGTTGGGAATGCTCGCAAAATGACCACACTATTGTTCGTGTCTTTTTCGGCTTGTAAATAAAACTTTCAGGGAACGCTGCCGCAGCTACGGTCTGTGTCTTTTTTCACTTGGAAACAATGTTTCCAAGGTCGGCAGTAAGCCCCGGTGATCCACGATTGTGTTACTAAATGACGACTTTGTGAAAGTTCACCGCGAACGAAATTGCGGCTAATATTTGGGTGCGGTTTTTTTATTGACAAAGACATCAACGTTGCCGACACACCAGAAATGCGGCTTATACTCTGTGCAGCTTGTATTCATGAAATTACTGTACTTAAAGTAGCAAGGAAGAATAATCACAGTAAATTCACGAATACAAGCCGCACTGAGTATAAGCCGCATCTCTGGGTGTTGGCAAATATTTCATTTTTTGTCCATAAATAAGCCGCACCCGAGTATAAGCCGCTCTGTCGTTTGCAGCGAGAACCCGCGTGCAACAAAGTTGCCAAATAGTAACAGAACGGCAGCAGGGCGGGGTTTACTGGCTCAGCTAAGGCTGTGCAGGCTTGGTCCGCTAGGGGCTGCTGACGGGGCCAGGTAGCCCAGCCCGGCGCTGCCGCTCAGTGGGGCCACTGGGGGCCAGCCGCTGCTGCCACTGGGCTCAGTCACCACGGCCTGGCGCTGCCCTGTGGTGGCAGGCAGGGACGGAGCCCCCCCCCTCCTCCCCGGGCCGTGGCAATGGCAGCGCGGGGCCCCCCCGTCTCTCCCCCGGGCTGTGGCAGAGGAGAGAAGGAGGGAGCTCTCCCGGCTCTCTCCCCACCCCCCGTGCTGCCTGCAGGGAGCCAGGCTCCACCCGCGGTGCAACAGAGTAACAATTTGTAACAATCGCAAAATGCCGACTTTGCAACAGCTCAACTCAGCACTCTGGCAGGCACTTCTGAGGTTGTAAATGTCAGAAAATTATTCACATATTAGCCGCTCCTGAATATTGGCCTCATTTCCGGTTTAGGAGCAAAATCTTAGTCAAATTGGTGCGGCTTGTATTCGTGAAATTACTGTACACTTGAATTACTAAATAGCTATATGGAAAGCCTCACAATAAAAAACTTCTTAAAACTATGGAGTAAAAGCCAAGCAATTGGTAATACAACAGTTTGACTGAGGCGAGGTGTTCTTCAGGGCCATTGATCTGTATCAAGTGGTGGCTTTGACAGCTAAGGCTGCTTCCCCCAGTGCCTGAAAGTGCCTGGGGCACTTCAGCAAGGGGCCACTGTGAGGGCCATTGGGCTAGGGAGATAACAGCAACAGCCTCTGTGTCTGTGAGACTGACAAGGGATAACTTTTGTCCTTTTAATGTCAGGGTACCTTGGCATGTGGGGCGTTGTTCTACTCTAGACTGTACCCAGCATATTTGGGGTGTTATGCATACGTTGCCCCAGTGGTCCGAAACTCGTGTGGGAAGCAAAGGAACAGATGAATCAAGGAACATTGCTGTGTCAGAGGCTGCCAGGGCCAGTGCAGCGCTCCCTGCTGTGGCGGGTTGTAGATCAGCGACGCTCCGGCCAAGGCTGCTTGTGGCGGCTGGGCTGGGGCTGGCTGCACTTCGCTCTGCTGTGCAAGCCCCACAGATTTCACAAGCAAAGTTTCTAACCCCCTTTACCACTGAGCATCAAGAATGACACACTGAGTTGGGGTTAGCAGTAAGTTCTCCAGTCCCTTTAAATCATGAGGGGTCATGAGTTGACAACGTAGACTGTAAAAGATTGGCAAAGTAGGGAGATCCCAGCCCATGTTCTCTAGCCGTGCAGCTCAGTTTCTTAATTTCCAAATAAGCAAGGAGTTCCCACCATGAGGTATTTCCCCTGGCACTGCGAAACATGACTGGAGCAACTATTTTTGCTGCGATATCAAAATCCCCCTTCTTCAGAGCCTTTCTCTTGAATTGCACCCAGTTTTCATGGGTGTCAGGAGGGAATAGGTCAGGCTTAGCACTTGCATCTATTGGTCCCAGGTTGAAGGGGACGCCCTCCTCCTCACTGCTGGAGTCACAGTCGGCAATACAGGCTGCTAAGGACCGTGAGACAGAACGCCTTCCCCCCTTTGTCTGGGCAGAGGGGGGTTGATGACTCCAGCCACTCTCCAGTACCAGGAGCGCCAGGGAGAGTCAGAGTGGGGCAGGAGTCAGCAGCATCCACAGAGGATATAGCCTGAGACTGCTCTTGCTTTTTCAATGTTTCAAAAATCACCCTCCAGGCTGGGAGCACATGCATTGCCTGCTCGTGTCCCATTGTTGCCAGATCAGAGAGCTTAATGCCGACCCTGTCCCAGTAGTGGAGGATAAAAATCGAAGAAGAGGTGGTATCAGGAATCATGCATGACACCCATCATAAAAGTGACTTAAAGTCATGCTTTAGGATGGGGGATCCATGCTTGACCAGAAGGGCAAATAATGGTTTTATTATGGTCTCTCTCCTCGGACATGTCCTGTCCCATAGTTCAGTTCCCCCGGCTCCCTGTCATGTCGCAGCAGGACAGGTGATTGAGGGCCCAGACGTGGTTCTCTCACCGGCACTGATCAGTTCTGGGGGCTTGCCCATTGCCATCAGGTAGGCCGGTCCTTCTCCTCATACAGGGCACCAATTATCAACAAATGAGAAAGAGACAGGGACTACTGATTCATGATCAGAATCCCAGTTTACTGTGAGCAACATGTGTTTATATACCATTTTTAGGAAGACTATTAATTTTTTACTACATTAATTGTGTTAAACATCACACAGACAAACTTTACATTTCTGCTTAGTTCTGTCTTCTTTCCTGTCATCAGTCTTGATCCAATCTTCTTGTAATCTTCAAAGTTCTGATTGCTCTTGCCAAGACATCTTGGTTATCAAACTGCATATGCTAATTAAATCCATAGTAATCTCTATCTCAGCTCCCACAACTCCCTACTTTAGAACTAACAAGGAAAGACGTTTTTTCTTGGGAGTTTCTGTTGTTTTGAGATATCCAAACTGAGATATTGCTCCCTCCATGCTCTCTCAGTCTCTATAAAGAATCTACGAGATCCTACTGTCTTAACTTTCAAAATCATTGCAAGACTTTTCCCAAGGAATATGATTCCTGTGGATATGCAGTGAATTGATCAATGCTCTCCATCACAAAAGTCCTCATTCAGGTTCATCCCTGCAGATGCAGCTACTGCCCTGCTTTCACACTAATGCTGACTTTCTGAAGTGTCACAGGGACAATCATTCTGTTTAGGATCAAAGTTGCAGCAAGGAAGATCTCAGAAGTCTCTGCCAAAGTAGTTCCTTGCTAGGGCTGTTCTGTGAAGCTGAACCAGCTGTGAAGCCAACCACAGGAGTCTCCATTTATTTCTCTGTCCCAGGGATGAGCCAAGCCCAGAACTGGAGATGCCCAGGAAGATCATGGTCAGATGGTCATTTGGCCTGGCCCAGGCAGTGGGTGAAAATGAATCCACTTCAAGCCTCCTGAAGATGCAAAACTTCATTTTCCAAGGCATCTCAGTTTGAAGCATCCAGACCTAAGAGGTACTGAGTATCTGGAGTCTTCCCTGACATCACTGGAATCATCTGGGTGCACATCTCTTGGTGCCTCCATGCTGGGAAAACCACTGGGATACATCTTGGTGCTAAAGGGTACCCGTATTTGATCCTGAGTGAATGAAAACATTCTGTGTTAAAATAAATCACCTTCCCCTCCTTTAACATTTCACACTAACCTTTGTCACCTTGTTGTAATGTAATTCCCTTCAACACAGCTGAGTTTGCAACTGCCTGGGAAAAGCAGAGCCTCTGAATAGGAACAGGCTGATGATCTGGTGTCTGCAGCCCAGTTTACAAACTGTCTCTGGCAGTTTCCAGGAGTTGGTTTTCCTGGATTGCTTTGGTGACCCACAGTCACACACACTCTGTGTTTTCCACCTCCAGGCACATCCTGCTGTTCCCAGCCAGCCAACCAGGCTCTGGGCTGGGCAGGGACACAGTGAGCAGGTCACTTTTCAGGGAGATAGATGGATGGATGAGGAATGGATGGATGGATGGATGGATGGATGGATGGATGGATGGATGGATGGATGGATGGATGGATGGATGATTGAAAGGAGCAGGATAATGTCAGGGGTGCTGATCCATCCTGGTCAAAGTGGGAGAGGGGAGGAAAGGAGAGATGAGTGTCAGAGAGGGATCCTCTGTCAGAACTGTGAAGGGTGAGGGACATCCGTGTTCTGGGAAGGGTGGCTGGGGCAGACAATATCAGTGCCAGGAGCTGAGCAGGAAGAAACCAGACCCAGGCAAAGGCCCTGATTAACCCTGCGTTGAGACAGACCTGGGTTGCTGCTCTGGGGCAAACTGAAGGGCAAGCAAATTGCTCATAGTTTGGGCATTTCCAAATCCAGCATGCCCTTGTCAATCTCTTGGGCTGACAGACTGAGTGTTCCAGGTGGTTCAGGGCTGTGTGTGACCACGACAGTGAATGGGTCATGCTCTCATTCATGTGCTCTTCAGCTTAATTCAGCTTATTTTTCCGCCAGCTCTCATTTTACACTCACCACTCACTCCTCTCTTTGCACCCAGCGAGTTCCAGTTTGAAGTCTATCTAACCAGAGCAAAGTTTCTTTACCCACAGTGAGTACAGACGGGCTGAGCTGTCTGGGCAGCCGTCGGTGGAGAGGAGAAGGAGAGAAGCCTTACATGTTTTATCACTCACAACAGTTGACCTGTCCTCTCCATTCCACTATTCCCTCTGGCTCCTCAGGCCAGCTGGGTCACACTGACAGTTGCCCACTCCTTGCTGGAAGCAGGACTGCACTGGTGAGATGCTCTCCTGGCCATTCTTCCCACCCCTTTCATGGCAATATTGAGGGACTTGGATCCCACTCCAAACTGGCAGCAGAGCAGAGAGTGAGCTGCTGAAGCAGGAGGGTCAAACCAGCACTGAGAACAAGATTATCAGCAACCCAGAGGAAAACTCTGAGGAGCTCTAACAAGCAGGGAGCAATCCAATAAACCATTAACTACTGCTGCTCACCTTCTGAAAGAAGAAATATAAAGACAAAATTTCTGGGCTTTGTGCATGTTTGTTCTTCAAAGAAAAATTTTAGCTCTCTAAAATCTACACTATATCTACACTAAAAATCCTGAAGCTTTCTCTTCCTGGTATAGTATTTTCCCATCTATCATCTTCTAAGTGGCTATCTGATATTCCGGGTGCCTTTCTTGTCCCTATTCTCCCTCTTTATTCATCCTACTGGACAATCTGTGTCTCCTTTGTAGCTTATGAACATACACCTCATTGATAAGGGCATTGAGATCTGCAGTTTGTCTTCTCTGGAATGGTTCTGGCCTCCTTCCTGACTCTCTAGGTATGCCTGCAAAAATAGCACAAGCACATCGCTCACTGCTGACCAAAGCCTTGAGAAATAAACTTCCTTAAACAACAAGCCACAGCCGTCTGCGGCAGAAGCCAAGACTCGCTGGCCTTGCCACATGCCACAAAGGTCACCAGCCCCAAACTGCCTGGCAGACAGGACAGAATGCCAGAGGAAAGGACATATAAATCTAATGACTGTCAGCTTAACTATGTCAGCTGATTGCTGAGCTCAACCAGAGGGGAAAAGGAGATTTGCCCCAGTTTAACTTTAAAAGTCTCAAGGAATTGGGACCCCTTTTGATCCAAGAGGTTTTAGCAATTCCTAAATTGGAAAGGTTCTTTAACCCTCAGCTCTGTGGTGTATCAGTCAAACCATCCACAGGTCCCAGAGCTGGTCAGAAGGTGGCAGGGAGGTCTCCACAGAGCAGCTGAGGCCTGTAGGATGTATTTGTCTGCTGTAATTCTTGAACAGGGCTTATTATTTGCCACTTTACATTGCCCTGAGCATTGTTACCAGAGATGCAAGGGCAGAGCACTCCTGCAAGGCTCAGGGTCAAGCAAAGTCACACTGTCAGAGAATCATAGAGTCATTTAGATTTGAAAAGCCCACAAAGATCATTGAGTACAACATTCCCCCAGCACCGCCATGTTCACCACTACACCCCACCCTCAAGAGTCTACACGTTTTCCACACGTTAAATGTGTGGAAATGGATAAAGGGTTAAAAGGAGGCAACAAAAATTAATACAAGAGAGCTCAAGGTGAAGGTTGAACTGACAGTGCCTGTCAGCAAAGGCATGACATGAAGAAGGGCAAGCACTGCAGAAAGGAGAACTCCTGAGCTGAAAACCATCCTGACAAATCATCTCCCATAAGGCCGTTTGGAGGTGGAAGCTTCCAAATCTCAGCATGCCAGAGTCAGGGATTTAGGATTCCTGGCAACATTTCTCTTCTAATGATTTTGCTTACCAGAAAGTCTGTCATTAAAGCCCTGTGAGGAATTGCTGTCATGTTGCAGCCTGATATCAGCTATTATTAATAAATGGGGAACCCTGGCTTATGAAAGGAATACATTTGGGTGTTCTCAGAGAAGATCCGTGTTGTTTCATCTGCATTCAGTGGTGAGGAAACATGAGTTCCTTTGACCTTGCACAGGTGCTCTGAAGATACCAGAGAATTGGGTCTATTGCTACATTCAGAGGCCTGACTCTCAAATTTTTTGGCACAGTATGAAGTCAATTTTAAGTATAAGACCACAGTTCAGCTGTTTCATCCCTGCACTGGGGAAGATTTTCATCTCTCTGGTCTATTTTCATCTCTCCGTTGAAATCTGCTGTTTTTCTTAATTTCTATGTTCCATAGCTTCCTAAGGCCTCAGTCTGAGACTGACTTAAGTGGAGACACTCACAAATGAGAGACCCAAGCATTGGGACCTCCAGACCAAACACAGATGGAAAAATAACAGGTTATTTTTATTTCTACTATGACCTTGATTCCCCAAGGTACTCCCTTCACATCTTCCTCACACCTACAGATTCTGTCACCTTTCTTGTCCTGATGAGTCTGAGAAGGGATGTTTTGCCAGCTTTTATGCTTTTTCCGACCTGGTCTGTTTGCAAAGCCTAGTTAAGTGATTAAGAATTGACAAATATCAACCTAGATAGGACAGTACAAATTCCTTTAGACAATCACTGAAAAATTCTACACCAAAAAAAGAAGATTAAATGGATTGACTCTGCAGCACTGAGAAGGTGAGAATATGTGAAGCCTCCATTTTAAATCATAACGATGGTGAAAATGGTGATGACAAAGCTGACTGGAGAACAGAGGACAGAGGAATGGAAATCACCATGAGAGTATGGATGGAAAACTCCATGTGCAATTCCATCACGAGCTGGTAAGTACAGTTGTTAGGGAAATATCAGTGCCAGCTTTTTATCCAAATTTTTGAGGCCACCACCACAATCCAGGAAAAACATAGCTGTTTGTCCATGCTGAAAACCAAGTTTCTCAAGCAGGACAATGGGTGGAGGTGGCACCATGGGCTGTTCAGGTAGCGGCAGGCAAGTTGTGTTAAAATAGAGTGGGTAAGGTTACTTTGTTCAGCGCAAAAAAAAGAAAAACGAGCGACAAAAAACATTAAATATCTTACAAACGTAAATGCCAAAAGGGGAGACAAGGTGAGAGAAGGACAGGGAAAATAATGGTCCATAAAGAGGAATATAGGAGACTTTTAACCACCAGACCAGCCTCCTGGTTGGAATAACAAGGTGGAGTGTCTGACAGAGTTACCTTAGATTTATTTTATAATGGGAACTCAGTGTCACAGCTTTCAGCCACTCAAGTTCAAAGGCCTTTTCTAAGGTCAGGAGATCTGGGAGGACAAATGGCCAGGAGACACTGAGCTCAGAAACTCTTGGCTACAGTAAATGCCAGTTGGGGGTGACTTGCTATACAAGTATTTTGGCAATTTGTTGTCCCGACCCTTGGACATTCTCTTTCAATTGCCAGCCTACAGTGACCTGTGTGCACAGCATGATGGCCCCCACGTCCCAGCCCAGCAGCAGGTCCATGGGGAGAGCTCTAGTTACCTCAGGGCACTCATTTGGGTGAAAAAGGCAGCGTCACAGCAGATTTACAGGCTTCCAACACCCTGCCAGAAAAGCCCTCAGAGGGTCCCAGTTCTTATCCACCGTAAGACCTCCACATCCTTTAGACAGAAATCCCAGATGGGTGTTTCATCCAAACAGAAATACACCTTTCATGTGTGTCTGTTCTCTGCCCTGATGGTTCTTCCATTGCTTGTGTGTGGGTGCCTCTGACAGCATTTCATGGGACTTGCTGGGGGCTCTGGGGCCTCAGAATCACCTAAGTTTCCTGGGGTTCATGACTCTGCTGACTTGTGATGGAGAATGTGGGAAGCTGTGACCAAGGAGTGTCCCCTCCTCTTCCCTGTACACCCAGTTGACAGCAGAGCTCCTGCCCCAGCACCCTGCACCCAGGGGCAGTGTTCCTGCTGCAGATCATAAATTACCCACAGCCAGCTTTAACACTTCCACAAAGTTATGCCCCAAAGCTTTCGGTCCCAGCAGCTCTGGAAGGGGTCAGTGCCTCTGGCTGTCCAAGCAGGTGTTGATAATAAGGAAATGCCCCCCCGTGGTGAGAGGAATTTAAGAAGCTGTGAGGAGAGATGGAAGGCACAGGGAGGGCTGTGCAGGTGGCTGAACCCACTAACTGCCCAGGGCACTTGGCCTCAAGGACAGAGCTCTCCCTGCAAACAGATCCCTAGCAGAGCCTGTGCCAAATACAACTGCTCCAACAGCCTTTGGGCCATGCCTTATGGTTAGGAACAGTCTGCTGCAGCAGAAATCCCCTGACTTTCCTGAGGAGGTGGGAAACACAAAGCTCTTACACTGTTTCACTTGAGTAATGAGCATTCCTGAGGCAAAGGCTAGAAAAATCTTTGTCCAGATTTCAGAACAAAACACACAAGAGACAATCATTCTACAGTCCACAGTCCCTTTTGGAGCCACAGAGAGCATGCAGAAGCTCTCAGTTGTTTCCCCATGTTTGGTGAGATGCACTGAATAATTTGGTTGTGAATCAAAGAAGCCTCAGTGCCACCATTCAGAAAGGAAATTCAGCATGGAAACAGCAGAAAGCAAGCCAAATAAAAGTCTCTTCATACTCATAAATTATGTTTCCTCACACTACATCATTCCCAAAGGTGAGAAATCATCTTGCTTTGATTACAGTAACTTCAGGATTATAAGCCACACCATTTTGACTAAAATTTTGGTCCGAACCTGAAGTGCGGCTTATAATCAGGTGTGGCTTATATATGGACAAAGAATGAAAGTTGCTGTTTTAGTTTGGAGGACAGGTGTCTGCTGACAAAGGCAGGAGCTTCTCTTTGAAATGGAGACTGTAAACCCCTCCCTCCAAATTATTATAATTTTGAAATCAAGGGGCTTTCAGGCAAAGATATGGGAATTAGGAATTACAGTTCTTTACTAGGAAAATTAAAATAGAAATACAATACTACAAAGAAACAAACTCCAAACCCTGACACAGTCAGAGTACAACCTGACACCCGTCAGTCAGGCAGGGTGTTGGCAGCAGTCCCATTCCATGGTGGCTGCATCCTCCTGCAGTGACAGATGTGGCTCAGTTGGAGCAGTGCTCCTGTACAAGGTGCAGTTTCCCTCTAAAGGTCCAGTGGTGATGTGGAGAAATCCAGTTTTCCTCTGGAGTCCAGTGGAGAAAGGGGCTCCCTTAGTGTCCCAAAACCTCTGTTTTTATCTTGGTAAGAAATGTTGGGCTCTTCCCCCTGGCTGGAGCAACTCCCAATGGGATGCAGTAATTTTATCAGTCCCACAGTGGGACTCAATGGCCATGAGCAGAAAATGACTCCTGGAGGAAGGATGGGTTGTGAAAAGATAAAGAACAATGCCCTGCCTGGTTTCAATGGATGCCCATTAGCAGAATATCTGCCATTGAGATAAGGATCACTGCCCCCACCCTCAACAGATGGTGATAGAATAGATACCTTTTATCACATCCTGTATTGTAACGTGCGGCTTATAATCAGGTGCGGCTTATGTATGGACAAAGAATGAAAAGTTGCTGACACCCGGAAGTGCAGCTTATACTCAGTGCGGCTTATAATCGTGAAATTACTGTACTCTGGATGAAGTGGGTGAAGGGGACCCAGGGTGAGGTGCTAAGACCAGGGCTGTGGTAACACAGCTCTGGCACAGTTCCATCACCACTTGCAGCACTTGGCTGTTTGTGCTGCCTCCCTGTGAGTACTTGGGGTAACCCCAGAGTTCCCAGCACAAACATTCCAAATGAAATGATCAGCAGAGCCTCTATTTCTCTATTCTCACCAGTGCCAGAATCCACCTCCCTTTCATGCCCCATTCCTTTCACAGGACTGCAGGAAGGGAGCTGGCCAGGGCCTGCTTAAATTGAATATTAGGAAAAATTTCTTCGCTGAGAGGGTGATCAAGCCCTGGCACAGCTGCCCATGGCAGTGGTAGCATCACCATCCCTGGAAGTATCCAGAAAATAAGTGGATATGGAGTTTAGGGATGAGGATTAGTGGCTTTTGCAGAGCTGGGTTAATGGTTGGACTGTATGATCTTGGAGATCTTTTTGGCATAAATTATTCTGTGATCCTGTGGCTCATGGTCAGGATTGCTGGGAGCACAGGACCTCCAACTTGAGTACTGCTGGTCCTGAGAAGATGCCATTCCTGTGCCTGGCTTTTTGTTTGCATTGATGTGGCCACACTGTGCTCTCCAGGTCTCCTACTTCCAATGGTGCAGGACAGTTAACAACATGTTAAAGCTAAGAATTGACCCTGTAGAGGAAACCCTGCAGCCAGGAAGGTGTGATCCCATCCCAATCTCCCAGAACAGGCCATAAGAAGCAGGGCTCTGTTCCTCTGGCCTACAGTCTGTGTGAGGAAGGCCTCCCCTGAACCATCAATTACAGCACACATTTCGTTCCACTGAGCCAGAGTCTCCAAGCACAGTCCTGGCAAACTGCCCTTCCTCCCACTTCTCCCTCATTAGGCTGCTTCTCCCTTGCTTGGTCTTTAATTAGCTTGTCATCAGCAACTTGGCCTGGACTGAATACCCTGCATTGTCCCAAATGAAACTGTGTAAGACAGATGGGACACCAAAGCAGCAGGAGAGGAGGGCAAGAAGACTTGCAAAGCCATCAGTATGTGTCTGACTACAGGGACAGGCTTGCCAGGGGCAGCAGTAAGATTTCATCTGACTTGGGCAAACTGTGGGTGTTCAAACTGTAGATTGGCTGAGACCCAGCAATCTCATTTCAGCAAACCCCAGCAAAACCAGTGGCCTTAAGGAGTGAAGCTGTTTATTGTGGAATGGAAGTTGTCAGGGAAATTAATCCACAAACACCAGAGGTTTATGTCCAAAAAGGAGACAGAGGAGTCCTGCAACCTTATTTGAATAAAGGGAGAGGCCATGGGGGTGATATCCCTTGGGTTCTCTCAAATTTTTAAGGGACAAAAGCTTCCAATTTCCCAGTCACATCTCCCTCTCTCCCCGTTGGCTGAGGTACTTGAGAGGTACAGACTTCTTGAATCGCCTCATACAGACCCCCTTCTAAAGTATACACCTCATTCCCTGCCATTTTCTTTTCCTATGGGATTTACGGTTCTTCCCATTGCTTCTTTCATCTCTCAGTATCTAGCTTTACCCACAGTTTGTTTGTAAAGACAGATTCCTCTCATTCCTGTCAAAGTGAAGTGCTCATCCTACCTACTTGGCTTGGAGCAGTTCACAAGAAGTGTCACACCCTTGACTCCCTTTTTCCCCTAGTTCAGAAGCCAACCAGTGGCCTCAGATCCCCTTTTCCCTGTATTCTGCAAGGGGTTTATTCTCTGTGAGCTCCCAGACACTCCCTGGCGCCGCTGCACAGGCTGGAGCCAGCACACGGGAGGGGACAGGGCAGCAGCAGGGCTGGAGGGGAGGCCAGCCCAGCAAACTGGCACCTGTTGTCAGGCAGAAGCCAAGGCTTGTGTCAGTCTGCTGAAAATGTTTCCCCTTCGACCTTGGTGACCTTTCCCATCACACTTTATGAGGCAGTATGCTCCCATTAAGTGCCACTTGATCCTCTGCTAATGCAGCAGTTATGAAAGGCCCATAGCACTTGTCACTAGGATAAACACCTTCCGAGTGGGAGAAGCTGCAGAGAAGGGGCACACACACCCTCCCCTCTGTGCCCTCATGTCCCTTCCCTGTCTGTCCATCATCACTGTCACAGCCTTGGTATGGAGCAGGAAAGCTGAGCCTGGCTGCAGCACTGCCCTGCCTCTGCTGCCAGGGCCTGAACGATTACACAGAGAGGGTCTGCTTGGGTTAGTCAAACATTGCCCTGCTGGAGAGTGATTCAGGACACAACACTGTGCATGTACTGTCCCTTCAATCCTGCAGATCACACAAGCTCAACCAGCTGCAGTGGGGACAACTCCTGCTGCAGCCACCCATGTCCAGTCAGGTCTCAGAGCCCTCTGCAGCTTCAGCGTGTTCAGGAAAAAAGGCTCAGGGAGTGCAAGGGAAGACTGGACATTAGGAGGGATTTCTTCACAGAAAGGGTTACTAAACATAGCAAGGGGCTGTTGAGGGAGCTTTGGAGACCCAGAGGTATGTAAGGAACAACTGGATGTGACGCTGCCTGCTCTGGGCTGGGTGACAAGATGAGGATTGAGCATAGCTTGGACTCAATCTCAAAGGTCTTTCTCAACCTAAATGGTTCTGTGATTCAGTCTCAGAGGAAGCATAAACCCACCTTCCCTGCTGGAATGCTCCTTGGCAAACCTTCACAGGTGTAGCTTGGCTGTTTGGGTGACCTGAGCAGGATCTCCAAGGGGCTGGCACTAATGGGGGTAGGTGGGCACTACTGCCCTGCAGGACCTGCCCAAAGAAAAGAAGAGCTTGAGGGTCAGGGCAGCCTGCTCAGAGTACAAACAAGGTGCCATTCATGTCCTGCCAGCCGGTCCCTTCGAGCACCTCGTCACGCTTATATGAGTGACCAGTACCAAGGGATTTTGTCAGCACTTTGAGAAGGGTGACTAAATTGATTCTTCTACCTCAGAACAAGACTGGACACAGATAGAATATGGCTCATCAGCCCTGTAGAGAGACACCCGCAGAGAGGCTGACTTTGGAAGAAATAGCACACACGGGCAGATTTCAGTGAATTTAAAGGTTTTCAGCATCTGTACTGAAACAGTTGTCAAAGGAGAAGAAAAAGCAATCAAATGAAGTCCTTTTCTAGAAACTCTAGTGCTCCAGCCCTGGCTCTCTGAACTGTGTCAGAGGCCTCCTGGGTCTCAGGGAGCAAGAGAACCATCAGCCAGCAGAAGTATCTGAGATGTTTTCAGCAGCTGTGGTGGATGGTGATGGTGGCAGCTGTGGGTTACCTGAGTGGGGAGCCCTCAAAGTGTGCAAATTTGCCTTGTCCCTGTCTGACAAGAGCTGCATGGGCTGAGATTGCTTTGGAGCAAACAGAAGGTGAGTTGGCAGAGACACTTTAGTATTATCTGCCCTGGGTTTGAAATAAAGCCTTTCTGGATCAGACATCTACAGAGGCGGGTTCTGTTGGTCACTAATCCCTGTGCAATGTCTTGAATCATGACTGTGTCACAAAACAGAAACACAGAAGGTAAGGAACTTTTGAAGTCTCTAATCCAAGCCCAAACTCTTCAAGAGCTCTACCTGCTCAGGCATTTTTGGCTCTTGTGGGAGCAAACATTAAAAACAGCAGTGGTTTTTAGGATCACAGCTCTCTGCACCAGTAAGACCTGGGTATTGTGAACACAATGGTGAATCCTTGCTCCTAGGGCACCCTGCAGAGCTGGCACCACTTCTAGTGACTATCATTCATTCCTGTATTACCCATCATGAGCATTCCTCAACAAGAAAAGCCTGGTGAGAGGCTGTGAAATCTGTCTATTGCAGCAAGATCTGTTTTCAGGAGAATTTCCACTATTATCTAGCAGGAACGAGGAGTAAAAGAGACTCTGTCTCCACTGTCTTTAAATCTGTCCACAGGAGGTATTTCTGTTCATCTGACCTGTGGCTGAATGGGTTCCCCCTGCAGCTTTCCCTTGCATGGAAAAGACAAATTACACAGCTCTGGGAGATCAGCCTCTTGAAGTAAAAGGGAGTGAAGTCATCTTATCCCTCAGGAGAAATGTTCTGACGTGTGACTGTCCTCCATGTGGTGATAACAGGGTATAATTTATATGGGTAGAAATCCCTCTTCCCACTCTAACAGCATTTTGTTTGCTTTGTCCTGAATGAGCCCACTCATGCCCTGGAAATGATGGTTCAGAACACATGTGCAGAGTTCCTAACCCTGGGCAACGACAAGAAGTTTCAGCAGCTCAAATAAATATCCCTGCCTCACCAGGACAGACCCTCATGCTTCAAATGTCTCACTTCCCTACCTGCCAACATTGGAACTCCATAAATAGGGCCAACTGGGAGGGGAGTTGGGATGTGCACTGCCACCCACGAGATACCTGTGAGGCCAAGACAGATGCTTGAAGGGAGGTCAGGATAAGTAAAGAGCACAGCCCCAGGCAGGAGAGGCCTGGCCCCCAATGCTGGGGCAGTCTGGTGGATCACTGAGCAATCCAGAGCTCCCTCTGGAGCAGGCTGGCTCTGGGCATTTCTCTGCTCTCTCTGCTCTCACAGCACCTCTACACTGCTCCAACACCTGCAGTGAGACTCCAGTGGAGACTCCACAGCCCTGCAGCAGGCTGTGGTTCAGGACATGCTCAGAACATCCAGTGCAGTGCTTGCTGATGTTGGTGTCAGCCTTTCCATCCCTGCCAGTGCATTCTGAAGTAGGACATGATCACCTCCTGCCAGCACCTTCCCATAACCTACCCGTATCTTTCAATGCCACACCAGATGCCTGCTGGCACAGCAGCTCCTACCACCTTTCCCAGCACAAAGGCTGCTCTCAGAGGTTTGTGATTCCCACCGCTGTAAGTCCCCCATGTTTCCACAGAAAGGGCTCTCCACAGATGTTCTTCACTCCTACAGCCATGGGATGAATCTTGATCTTCATTACACCCCCCTCCCAGCCCTCTGTCACTGAACCCCGAACAGCAGTGGAAGGAAATGGGACTTTTGGCTCACTCCCACTGCTCCTGAGTCCATCTGTTCCAGAAGGCCAGAAGTCCAGAGCCATCCAGCACAGCATCAGTGATGTGGAAGCCCTCACTGGTGATGTGTCCCATTCTTACAGGTCATTCCCAACCAAACACACCACTTGGAACCAACTCTTGAAATAATCCTGCCCAAAGAGAAAGCCAGCACAACAGAAATGTAGAGCAGGTTCTATGTCCAGGCCGTCCTTTATCTTCCCTTCCAAGGAGAAGGCTCTTTGAAAGTAGGGAATAACCTCTATTCAATCAGGGCCTGCATGCTGGAAAAGCTGTTAATTGCCTCTTGAAGTCTTCTGTCAGCAACATTATCCCATCCTGCCCTGCACAGACTGGCCAGGGATTGTCCTGGTCAGTGGCTGCAGTGGGACATGGAGAAGGGGAAGGTGAAATATGATATGAGAAATAAAACCTACAGTAGCAAGCAATGCTAATCAAAAAATCGTGAGGGAAGCAGCATTCCTAGGAGAGGGGAATGCTGGGGGAGAAAGAGCATGGACCTCTCTTGACAAAGGTCCAGGTCATTTTAAAAAGACCCAAGAAATCATATTTTCATGTCTATTTTTAATACAACCTACACGTGTGCTGAGAGCACTGCCTGCCACGTCGCTATCTTGTTACTTCCCAAATTAGCAGCAAAAAGACTAATTTAGACAGAAGGGAATAATTTTTAACAAAAGTGTCACTGCCTTCTGGGGAAGACGTCTGACCTGAAAAGATCATGGCCAGGGAAACCCCATACCACAGAATCCCTCAGGACTAGGAGTCCCACAGCTGGAAACACAACAGTTTGGGGTAGTTTAGCACAGCTGGGTGACTGATGATGATGCCAAAGGAGTGTAACACAGCACTTTAACATAAATATGTGTTTGCCAATACAGCTGACAACAAAAGGTGTGGAGATAAAAATGACCAGTGTACTACTGGGAGCTTTTGGCAGCTTCCCACCTGCATGTCTGTGTTTGCTTTTCTGGTTTACATTTTATTTCATCCAGGCAATACAGAAATGAAAGGCTTGTGCTCATTCCTTGTCCCTTTTCCAAGGGCTGCAAAAGCCCGTGACAAATCCCCAGCCGTCTCTGGGCTGAGCCATACAGGAGACAACCAGTTACTGTAGCTGAAGCTTCCCTGGCTCTCCTCCTCCCTGAGGTCAGCCCTGCAGGGAGAGGCAAAACTCCCACCCACACTGCTGGGTCCACAGGGATGACCTATCTGGGGCCCCCAAATTAAAGGCTGATGGCAGAGCTGAGAAAGCACGACATTTAGTTGTACTGAGGGAACCTGCCCACCCCCACCTATTTTGTGTTCTCTTCTGTGCCAGAGGAAATGACCACATACTTTTACTTGCACTGGAATCACTTCCTCCAAGCACAACTGAGTCACTTCTCCAACTCTCTATTAAGGTTTCTAGAGAGCATCCTGCTCCAAGGGGTACAAATGCAGGTGGGATCCTATAACTACAGTGCTCTCCCAGTCCCACCAGAGAAATTCATCCTGCCCAGGGGTCTCCCCAGTTCTTTTATCCTTTCTGAAACAGAGCAGCTGTTTAACAGCAACTCAGCATGGCAGGTCAGAAGTTGATGAATTCTGTATTCACTTGGGATTTTTTAGGGAAATAAAACCCCAACTGTGCAAACTGGAAGAAGGCTGAGACATGTGGTCCAATACTGTACTAAGCAACCCTTCCAAACCATAAGGTCTTGGCTATAAAGTGCCCCAAAGGCAGTGACCTCCATTAGAAAAGACTTCCTTGGTCTCACGTGTAGAATTTTCCCCCATTGTTCCTGCTGTTGGGACATGTGAATGAATCTCTTGTTTTACTTTGTTTGTGTGCATGGTTTTTGCTTTACTTATTAACTGATTTATCTCAACCACAAGATGTCTTGCTTTCACTCTTGTGACTCTCCGCTTACCACACTGAGGAGGAGTGAGCGAGTGTGGGGCTGACTTGGCAGCTGGGTTAAACCAGGACACCCACTGGGAGGCAGGAGGGGTCCCTGACCATCAGACCAGTCCAACAGCTCCAAGCTGGCCAGGTTTAAGGAGCAGTCACAGCATGAGATGTACTGCAGTCACTGCAGTCCTCCTGCACAACCTTAGGAGGCAAAACCAAAACCCAGAAGGCCTGATGACAAAAATACACTTAGGCATAATTGTTCATGCAATTCCATCAAAAGTATTGGAGAAACTTATTTTTTAATAAGGTGTTACTTTGAATCAGGTGTTACAGAAAAGGGTGCCAATGGCAGTGATTCTCTGCCAAGTGAGGAGCCAGACTTCCCAGGACACCCACACGGAACAGGAATACAGTAAATTCACGAATACAAGCTGCATGGAGTATAAGCCGCACTTCCGGTGCGTTGACAATGTTGATGTCTTTGTCAATAAATAAGCCACATCCAAATATTAGCCGCACTTTCGTTCGCGGCGAACGGTGCACAAAGTCGTCATTTAGTAACACAATCGCGGGATCACCGGGGCTTACTGGCTTACTGCTGACCTTGGAAACATTGTTTCCAAGTGAAAAAAGACACAGACAATAGCTGCGGCACTGTTCCCTGAAAATTTTATTTACAAGCCGAAAAAGACACGAACAATAGTGTGGTCATTTTGCGAGCATTCCCAACGGATCCGCGCTGCCTTTAAACAGCCGCTGAGCCACGCGGGCGGCCAGCCGAGCACCAAGCGGAGCCGCTCCTCCGCGCCGGCACAGCCACCCCGCTCAGCCCCGCGGGCGAGTGGCTGAGCTCCGAGCGGAGCCGTATCTCCCCCTGCTCATCTGCTGAGCCCAGGGCCCTGCCCCTCCTGTGAGCTCAGGGAGCAACGCCCCGCCCCCCACCCGCTCATCCCCCCGCCCGCTCATCCCCCCACCTGCTCAGCCCCCCGCCCGCTCAGCCCCCCACCCCCCCGCCTCCGCGCGAGCCCAGCTAGCCGTGCAGCCGCACAAGGACGGGCAGCCGCGCAGCCACACAAGACTGAAAACACTTAAAAAATACAGAAAAATATCACACACTTTTATTAAACTTTTAAACAGCTTCATTTTTCATTCATCAGCCGCTTCATCAGCAGCTTCATCTTCCATGAAACCTTCGAAGTCTTCGTTCTCCGTATCAGAAACCAGCAGTTGGGCAATGGCGGGATCCAGCGAACATGAGCCAGTATCGCTCGTACCTTCACCGTCAGAGTTATCACTTTTGGTACTGTCCATGGCATTTCTGGTCAGTCCAGGAATGATGTCAGCTTTGGCGAACCCTCGGATGATAGCTGTGGTAGTTACTTTACCCCAGGCATCCAGTATCCACTGGCAGACTGTAGCGTAACTTGCTCTGCGCAGCCTCCCGGTGTTGGTGTAGGAATGCTCGCCTTCCACCATCCACTATTCCCACAGAAGTTGCATTTTAGCCTTGAAGGAATGAATAATATCTATGTCCAGAGGCTGCAGTTCTTTGGTCAAACCACCCGGTATTACAGTAAGCTCCGACTTCCTCATTCTCACGATTTCTGTCACGGTTTTCGTCGTGTGGGCATGCATGGAATCTAAAATTAGCAGTCCCGGCAACTGATTAAAGAACCTATGCAATGTGCCACCATAAACTTCCGTTAGCCAAATCTTCATTGCTTTTTCATCCATCCAGCCTTTTGAATTAATGTGAACCTTTATTCCATTTGGAAATCTGTCTTTAGGGAGGGTTTTTCTTTTAAAAATTACCATGGGGCGTAATTTCTGCCCAGCTAGCGAAACACCGAGGATGACCATAAATGACGTCTTTTCGTTCCCTGTGGTTCTTACTGGTACTGTCAGTATTCCGGTGTGCTCCACAGTCCTCGTCAACGGCATATCGAATGTGAGGGGGACTTCGTCCATGTTAATTATACAATGTGGCTGTATATTTTTTTCAGAGATCTTGTTTTTGCAGTAACTCCGGAAGCTGGCTACCTTTTCTTTGTAGTCCGCTGGCAACTGCTGACACACCGTGGTCCTTGTATGGATAGAGAGCTGCTGTTGCTTCATAAAACAAAAGCACCAAGACGCTCCTGCTTTAAATTCTTCTATATGCAATTGATTTGCAATTGCTTTGGTTTTTATCTGAATGGCGACAGTAGATAAACTTCAGCCAGCTGCCCTTCGCTCAGAAATCCAGTGGTAAAGTCTATCTTCCAGCTCTGGCCATCTTGCTTTACGGAAGCTTTTCTTTGTCTTTCTTGTAAGACAAAGTTCGTCCTCCTGCTGTCTCCATCTGCGTACCATGCATTCATTAATGTGGAATGCTCTAGCTGCAGGTCTATTCCCATGTTCTTTTGCATAGTTAATCGCTTTCACTTTAAACTCCGCGTCGTACGCTACTCTCTTCTCCGCAGCCATGCCGAGGAAAGAAGTTGCTGAGGGCAGAACACGCCGAGAGAAGAACACGCCGAAAAAAGAATGGGCCACGGGAACTCACCCTGTTAAAATACCCGCCCCCCGCCCCTCAGTAAAGCCGTCATCCACAGGCAGGCAATAAGCTGTTCTCCGATTGGTTCATCATCGGAACACTGGGAAACTATGGATTTCAAACCATTTTGGCTCGGGACTGGACCGGCATGATACTAGGTAAGGGCAGATATCACATTTATGTTCATAGATTAGCTGCCCCCGAGTATTAGCCGCATTTCTGGGTTTCCACCAAAATTTTGGTCTAATTGCTGCGGCTTGTATTTGTGAAATTACTGTAGGCGCAGAACAGAGCAGTCCCCAGAGGCTGCAGCCACTCAGCCTCACAAATAGAATCCATCACAGCCATCCTGATTCTATTCCTTCCCCTCTTCCCTCACATCACACACATGGCAGGGGAAGGACAGCAGGGAGGGGGGCACTGGAGCTTCACAGACATCTCTACACCCTGGGAGTTGAAGTGCCCCTGCTGTGGGCAGTGCTCAACAGCCCTGGCTTGGAGGGTGAAAGTATATTTGGTCTGGCTTTGCCAAGTCTCCACCTGCCTCAGTTCCATCAGAGCACAATTCCCTACCCTTTCCCATGGCAGCTCCCTCCCAGGAGGCTCAAGCTCTTGCTTGGTTCACAGTAGGGCTGCATCACCATACAGGATCTCAGGCTCCAGGACAGAGCATTGGCTCTTGAAAAATACCTCAGGCCACAGAGAATTCCCTTTTCCTTCTGTTTCCTTGGGAAAGCACAGTGAGATCAAGCAGAGGGAAGCAGTGTGGGCCAGAACACTGCTCTGGGGTGCAGCCACTCTCTCTTTTAGTCTCAGCACTGCAGAAGGCTTGGCTGAACTCAGAGGATGCCCTGCTCCTCAGCCATCCTGTTTCACAGAATCACAGAACCACAGAATCACTGAGGCTGGAAAAGACCCCTGAAAGCATTGAGTCTAACCTGTGACCAACCTTGGCAACCAGACCATAGCACCGAGTGTCACTCTAGGCTTTCCTGAAATACCTCCAGGCATGGTGAACTCCACCACCTCCCCAGCCCCCCATTCCAATATCTAATCACCCTTTCTGTGAAGAAATTCTTCCTAATGTCCAATCTGAGCCTTCCCTGGCACATGATTTGTGACTGGCAGCAGTCTCCTGTCTAGGGGTAGAAATGATTTAACATAGCAGAGGTGGAGAAGCAGGAGTTCCCCCTTTGGGGGTCAGCCATGTGTGGATTGGTTCCCCCTCACCACCCCAGAGCCCCATCACCAACATTGTGAGTGTCCTCCCCACCACACCTTCATGGCTGCACAGCTGTGACCTATGAGACCCAGCTCCAGATTCCATTGTCCAGAGTTATCCTTCATGGCTGGACATTAATGGCAGTTCTCTGCCCATCCATGCCAGGACAGAGGACCATGTCATGCTGGACAGAGGACCCCAGCCTGCACGTGCATGGCCCAAGGGCACACACTGACACTGGATCTCTGGGTTTTCAGAGCCCAGCCTGCTGGGCAGCCACATCTTCTGTCAGCTCCCACACACACAGCAGCTGCTCCTGCCTGGGACTGACACCATTTGTTCAATGTGTGCTCTCAAATCTCCATGAGGCTTCTTAAGACCATCAGGTCTTTCAGGGTGAGAGAAGCCCTCAAGAACTGATCATCACAAGCAGCTCTTGTGACCCTCACAAGCTCTTCAGCCATCCTCACAGAACCCCTCCCCGTGCTGTGGTACCATTTGACTGAAGAAACTGAGGCATGGTACCACAAACCACTTCCTTGGAGCTGGAAGGGAGCTGACAGGATAAAGAGAATGAGAATTGCCATTCTTTGGTCTAAACACCCATCCTGAATGAGGAAGAGAGCCCCAGAGGCTGGCCCAATGCCCAGACACCCTGGAGTCTTCTGTCAGCTTCCAATTCCCAAAGCATTTCATTTAATAGGTAACAGAAAGACCAAATCATCTTGTTGCAGGTGAAAAAGGAAATTTCTTCCTCTTGAATTACAGGATGCTGTTTTGGTTTGAAAGATAGTTGTTTGTTAGGGAAACCAGGGGTTTTTTTTAAATGGAGAAAGTAAATCTTCTTCTGAATTAGTATAATTTTCAAATTAAGGAGTTTTCAGGCAAAGATGTGGGGATAGGAATAAGAGTTTTTTACTAGGTAAATAAAACAACAACTATGGAATTAACAACAAATAGAACAGGAACCCAGTAACAGTTCTTTCAGCTGCAGGCACTTTTCCCTTTGGTGCAGTTACCATCACAGCTGGCAGGCAGCGCTGGCCGCTCCCGCTGGACAGGGCAGGTGCTCTCGATCCCTGCGCAGCTGCAGGGGCACTGGGGGTGATTGCAGCTGTGTCCCAGATGGGACGGGTGGAGGACAGACTTTGCTCATGAATCCTTGGGGCAGTGCTGGTACCGGTGCTCCAGCAGGATGCTTGGAAACACCAAATTGAAGAGGGAGGGCATCCTAGCAGGGAAAGAGTAGGGGATCCAACACCAGAAGAGGCAGCTAGCAGCATTGGGATGGCAGCGGTAGCAGCGACCTTCCTTCTCTGAAACCAAGAGCGAGTGAGAGATAGCAACTGCCCCCACTCCTCTTTTACCTGCTTTTAATCTCACGGTGTCCCACTTCCCTCCAAGAGAAAGTCTTAAAAAAAACCAGGGAGATTCCCCCTCCCTCAGTCTCAAGGACTTAGCCATCAGTGCTTCTTAGCATGTCAATGGGAAAAAAAACACACAGTCAAAGAGGAAAGGAAAAACCAACACTCGACAGATGCTTTTTATAATGGCAGGATGTATTTCGAGAATATTTACAAATCAATGTGTCTGTTTACAATTTAAAATAAATTGCCCTTTAAATATGTGCCAACTGCTGTGACCATAGTGCTGGGCCGGAAGGACGTTTGCAGTGTTGTCACCAACACCTGTGTCCAGAGGCAACAAGGACAAGCTGTTCCTGTGTGTCCTAAGACACTGCTCTTGTTAACAAAAATGCCACCTGTCCTTCAGATTGACACCACGAGTGCCAGCAAGGCCGAATTACTTGGGTAAGGTGACAGGAACAGGGCAGGGTATTAACACCTGACGCATTTCCCCTCTTTTACAGATTTGTGTTTCTTTGTTTCCCATCTCCTATTCCCTCTCCCTCCATGCCACATGAATTGTGTTTGGCCTCTATTCCCAGGGCACTGTGCATGGAAAGCTCCTCTGAGGCACCTCTCACCTTTCTGCTGCTAGCAAAGTGAGAGGCAGAAATCAGGAATGAACAATGTCACTGCTAGTCCCAAGGCCTCCAAAGCCTCTTCCCAGACCCTGTGCAAGTCACATATCCCTACAGGGTGGTGTCAGTGGCTAAAATCAAGCCAAATTACTGGGAATTCAGGACAAGATCTCTATAGAGTCCAGAACCCATTCCTGGAGAGATTTTTGAAGGGACCTGCAATCAGCACACACAGAAATTCAGGAAACATGACCACATCTATTGGGTGTGTGCAGTGGTGCACTTAGGAATGAGGCTGAGCAACAGGTGGGAAGAAATAAAGCAGCAAATCCTGCTACCTCCAGGCAAACTCTCATTTTTGCCACTACTGCTGGGTTTTAAAAACAGCAGCAGGGATGACATTCAGGAGATAACTGAGCCTGCTGCATCTCAGTTATCTGAGAAAGACAAAAAGGCAGCTTTGCTGGGTTAAGTCAGCAAGGAAGGGAACAGCAAACAGTCTCCTGGAAGTGTGACATTTCACACTCATCACTGCAGGAACTATACATGCAATTCACTCTCCCATCCAAGAATTCTGAAACCAGATTCTTGGAAAAGGCACTTGGACTGAAATGCAGCTTTGAAACTCATCCTATATTGGGTCAGACTGTTTTTGAGACACTGACCCAAAAACCTGATCTCTGGATGTGGTCTCTCAGCTCCCTGAGCCATTCCTTTACTTCCTCCAAGGGCATTTCCAGCGTCTTGTCACCAGTCCAGGCTGCTTCCTCCATGTGTCAATGTAGCCTTCTGTAGCCCCACAAGAAGCAGTAGTATGGGGTATGGGCTGCAAAAGACACAGAAGAGATGTGACAACAGGCATGTCAGAGATGCAAACACCTCCTGGCCAGCCTGAGGAAAGTCAGTCACTGTGACCATGGGCCCTTAAACCTGAACAAACTCAGCTGTGTCACATCACTGAATGTCCTGCAGGCAGGCACAGGGTTCTGCTCTGAAAGGAAAGTTCTGATTTAGAAGCAAAGAACTTCTTCCCCTCAGCAACACTGGAGTAGGAGGAAGGAATTAGAAGTCCTTTGTGCATCTAATACCCAGGGTTATTCTCATGGAATATTTCCTTGTGTGATACATGTTGTAAAGTAATTCATGTTAATTTGTGACTTATGTAAGATAAATCATGTTCGTATAAATACAGAAATTAATAAAGAAACCTTTAAAACACTGAGCTGCAGTGAGAAGGAAAGATTGCCTCACAAGAATTCCAACGCTGCAACTGCTGACAAAGCCGAGATTAGCAAGTTAATAGAATCTGCTCCAACGGAGGTGGCTCCTTACAGGAGACAGTCCAAGGAACACCCAAACGATGAGCACTCAATAAGTATCGGCAGTCAAGATAACCAGAGTCTTCAGGAAAAACTGCATCTCAATACCTGGTTCCCCTAAACCAAAATCAGCACTCATCAAAATTCATCCCTTCCCACAAATGGTTTTGTCCAGTCCAAGGAAGAGAAAGGAGGCTACATGAATGTGTGAAATCATGACAAGAAAGGAGGACCTTTGCTCCAGGCTAGAAAAACTGTATAAAAACAGACTGACCAAGACGACATTTGTGAACACAGGGGGATCTGAAGCCATAGAGGTCGGATCAGCGTGTGTGTTCACCCAGCGCTGACCTGGGGCTCCGTGCTGTCCTTTTTGATTGTGGCTATCAAGGATCGTATTTCGGTCGCAAAATAAAAATTGTTTCTTTAATAATTTTAATTTGGCTTGATTTCTTTATTACCTATAACATTTGGATTAGTCCAGCTGACTTAGACCACTATCCTATACAGACTTCAGTGAGTGGGGGTGGAATGTAGCCATGGCAGGGCCAGGATTTTAAACATTACAGCAATGGGATGAGAAAACTCTTTAGAATATTATTTACGAGACTATGTACAAGAACATGCAATGACAGGACAAGGGTGAACGGCTTCAAACTGAAACAGAGCAGGTTTAGATGAAGTATTAGAAAAAAATTTTTCCTTGTGAGGGTGGTGAGGCCCTGGCACAGAGAAACTTTGGCTGCCCCATCCTTGGAGGTGTCCAAGGCCAGGCTGGACAGGGCTTACAGTAACCTGGGACAGTGGAAGATGTCCCTGCCCATGGCAGGGGGTGGAATGGGATGAGCTTTGAGGTCCCTCCCAACTCGAACCACTCCATGACTTTATGAGTCTATGAAAGCACTTTTACATCTGTAATTACAATGCCAAGGGAACAGAGCAGTGTGGGACATTTTAAAACCTGGCAATCTCCTCTACAAGCCCTAAAAAAGCAGTCTCAATTATTTACTCATTTTTAGAAAGTTAAAACTATCAGAGAGACAGAACTATCTGCCAAACAGACATTTCCCCTCTGATCTACATCTATTTCTGGCTGAATTTATCCCACCTTATTATTTTCATTTTTATTTTCATCAAAGAAGCAAACTCTGTCAGGACTGGAAACACACTCCCATGAGGAGTCCATGGCAGGTGGGTTCAGGAAGGACATTGAGGGGCTGGAGAGACTCCAGAGCTGGGAACGGAGCTGGGAATGGAGCAGGGGAAGGGTCTGGAGCCCCAGGAGTGGCTGAGAGAGCTGGGGGTGCTCAGCCTGGAGAAAAGGAGGCTCAGGGGGGACCTTCTGGCTCTGCACAACTCCCTGACAGGAGGGGACAGCTGGGGAGGGTTGGGCTCTGCTCCCAAGGAACAAGGGCCAGGACAAAAAGAAACAGCATCAAGTAGTACCATGAAAGGTTCAGGTTGGACATCCAGAGGAATTTCTCTATGGAAAGGGTGATCAGGCTGGATGGAAGGGGCTGCCCAGGGACTCCAGGTGGTGCAGTCCCCATTCCTGGAAGTGTCCGAGGAGCACCTGCCCATGGCATTGAGTGCTCTGGACTGAATGACAAGGTGGGGGTCAGGCACAGGTTTGACTCAATGATCTCGGAGGTCTTTTCCAATCTATGTGATTTTGTGATTCTATTTGTAGAAGTTAAACCAGGGGTTTAGGTCTTTCTTTTTCTATCAAGGGATTTTTTTACTTGAAAAAAATTAGTTCCTGACTTTATCCTGCAGCACAGACCAGATAAATCTGCACCAGATAAAGCAGTCAAGTGCCAGAGAAGCAGGTAAGACCCTTGAGAGGAAAGCTAATGTGTTTACAAACAATTTGATGGGTGAAGGTATGGGTGTTAACGCCCTTGCCATGGGTCTTAATGTCTGTACTAACTTTTGGGCAGCAGGTTTGTTGCAGTGCCCAGACAGCCTGGCTCCTGAAACAGCCTGCTCAAGCCTGAACTTTGGGGTAAAATAAAGTTCAAGGGGAGACATGTGGCAGGCGGTTCGGGAAGGCTGTACCTTCCTAGTGCCTCAGCCAGTGGGGAAAGGAAGAGGACAATGTGCGTCCGGGAGTTTGGGATCAAAGGAGGCTGCATCCTCCAAAACTTTGAGAGATAAAAGCTCCGCGGGTCTGGTGGACTCACTCTCCCGTTATACAAAGTTGTAGGCTTCTGTCTCCTTTTTGGACGTAAATCTCTGGCGTTTGTGGAATTTTCCTCACACCCTCAATCCCTCCAGCTGTGAATGGAACCTCCTGGGAGCTGCCACCGGAACAAAGCCAAGGCTTGGGGATATTTGCACACCTGAAGGGTGCCAGACACAGAAAGTGGGGCAAACCCGAGGTACTACAAGAACCACATCTCAGGAATGTTCTCTGGGCAAACGCCAGACACCGTGACCCTGGAAAGGCACAAAGTTCCTCTTGGCATAAGGACAAGTCTTCTAAAATGAGTCACAAGTGTCAAATACAAGAGGGTATGGCAAGACTGAAGCATTTGAAACTAAGGATCACCGACATCACCTATAACCATAAATCAGCCAAAAAACAGAAGGGCACCACTGCGACCGGCGCTTTTCCCTCTGACAGACACAGGACAACCGTCGGTGTGAGGGGAGAGCAGGGCCATGACGGCAGAGGGCGGTGTGAGGGGAACAGACACTGGGAGAGAAAGGGGTCGTGAAGGGAGAATGGGGTCGTGAAGGGAGAGCGAGGTGCGACAGGAGAAGGAGGTCTGTGGCGGAGGAGAGGGGCCTCCTCCATGAGGGAGACGGGCCCACCCTCAGCAGCCGGCGGCGCTGCCTGCCATTCCATTGGCCAGCGGTGATGTCTGTCAGTGGGCGTCACGCCCCGTAGCCAATGGGCGCGCGGGCAAGGCCGGGGCGGGGCCGACAGGGCGGGGCCGCGCTCGGGCTGGAGCGAGTGGCAGGTAAGGGGTAGGTTTGGGGTAGGTATGGCCGAGGGCCTGAGGGGCGTCGGGCCCTGGCCCTGCTCCTGCTCCGCTCCGCTCCCCGCACCCGGAGCGGGGCTGTGCGGGACCCGGGACCAGCCTGCACTGCCGGAGGCATCTCGGGAGGCCGGGTGGGACGGGGCGGTGGAAGCCCCTGGAGGGCTGAGGGAGCGTGCGGGCCTTCTGCGGGAATTGAGGGGTCCGGCCCTGCCCTGGGTCCGGGTCCATGTCGAGGGTGGTTCGAGCACAGATCCAGGAAGTGAAATGGGCGGGAGTCTTTAGAAGGGCTCCAGGGGATGTTCACAGAATCAGTCCCAGAATGGTTTGTGTGGGAAGGGACCATAAAGCTCATCCAGTCCCAACCCCTGACGTGGGCAAAGGACTCCCTCCATGAGACCATGCTGCTCCAAGCCCGTGCAGCCTGGCCTTGGACTCCCAGGGACAGAGAGGTTAAAGATAAGGTGATTATCGGGCACTCCCAGAGAGAAGAAGCATGGGATGGTTGTGTGCAGTGGTGCTCTGGACAGCCTTTCGTGGGGGCTCATCCCGGGAGCTGCCACACTCACAGCCCCCTGAGAACATCACCTCAAACATACCCTGTGCTGAGCTTACTGTGCTGCTGGGTTTTGGTCCATATGCACTGCCCTTGGCCACTTGGCTGCTGTGGGCTGGGCTCATGGTCTGGAAAAAAACAGCTCTGAGGGATATGTGCACGTGTCCCTTTGTTGTCAGACTTGGAGATAAATATGCCTTAATTATGCTTTGTGTGGCTGAGGGTGTTCTGCAGTTCATAGTGCCGTGAACTCTGCCCAGATTCCATGGTTTTGGTATAATAGATCACTTGTTTTCCCCTAATATTATTAAAAGTGACATTTTTGAGCTTTTCAGGTATTCTGAACTCAGCTGAGAGGCTTAACACTGAATTCCAGGTATATGCCCCATTGTTGTGTTAAAAATTCAGACGAAAGTACAGTCCCACTTAAAATGGGGAACATGCACTGAGCAGTTCAGATCAGTCCTGTTCCCCACATCTTTGATGATGATCTGAACCCCTGATGTACCAGGGAGTCTCCCTGGAAAGGACCGTTGTTGGAGGAGATTTTTGAAACTGTGGTGCCAAACCTTAATAAATCATAGGGTGAGGTGATAGGACTGAGATGCATTTTGGCAGTCTGGCAGCTTGTTAGAAGTTTCTGGTGTTTTGTTTAGATAAAGAAGAAAGGAATTTGGTGTTTGTAATCCATTATGTCAATTTAAGGTGTTGACATAAGATAAAGCAAAGGGTGATGGAATATTGCAGTGATTTAAATCCCCATGGAATCAGGTCAGGTGATGAAGTACAAGTACTTGGAGAGCTGATTAATGAAGGTGTAAATTCCCCTTCCTCTGCTGAAACAGCTCTTCTGTGCTGTCCCAAGGTCCCCAACACCTCTGCCTTTTCTTTCTGGGGTTGAACACCAGCCTGGTCAAGGCCAACTTGCCCTTTGTGGCACAGGGGATAAATTGTTATTCTTACGGATTTGTGGAAGCACATGTCTCTGGAACAACTATCCACACACACGGGGGTTGAAAGGAGATGATCTTTAGGGTCCCTTCCAGCCCATACTATTCTGTGATATGTAGCAAAAAGTGTTAATGAATTCACCAACCTACCAGCTTGAAGTAATTTTAAAATCAGGATTTACTGAACAGGTATCTTGAGATAAAGGAGGTTTAGGAATTGATTTGGAATATTTAGCAATATTCTATCCCTTTCCCGTAGCTCATGACAGGAAATTACATCATTCCCTTCAGCAGCAAGACTTTGAATGTCAGAAGATGAATGATTTACCATTCATGACAGTGCAGCAGGGAGGCCCCAGTGTACTGCTTTAGGTCACTCTTGCTCCATGGTTTTCATAGATCTGTGTCTTTTACTGAGCAAAACTATCAGCCCCAAAATATCTGTAGCTGGGCTCCAGGATAGTAAGAGAGGAGCAGGAGGTTTTGTGTAAGTCTAATTGTAAGGAAAATAGCAATATTTTTGCAGGGCTGGGGTAGTCTGGATGTGTGGTTGTACAGGGTAGAAGCTCTTCTGACAGGAATGTTCTTGGGATCTGTGTTGTTTCCAAGAGTTTCTGGCTTGGCATTAGCTGT
Source organism: Catharus ustulatus (assembly GCF_009819885.2). Taxonomy (NCBI): domain Eukaryota; kingdom Metazoa; phylum Chordata; class Aves; order Passeriformes; family Turdidae; genus Catharus; species Catharus ustulatus. The sequence goes on from NC_046245.1 coordinate 6,613,846, forward strand.
GATTCAGGAACAAATTTCTTCTTCCTGGGCAAAACAGAGGCAAGTGGGCCAAAAAAAGTCTCTGACTACTTTGTTGTGGCTGCTGTCAGCTGAGATGCTCTATCCTGGATGTGAGTTTTGTTCCCTCAGGCTTCCAGGATGTTTGCCCAGAGCTCCCGGAACTTTGTGAGCCCCGTGCTGCTGCTGGTGCTGCTGGGCTGTGTCCTGTGTCGCCCAGCACAGGCCAGCAAGGTGGGTGACACTGAGCCGTGTGTGGGGAACAGGACAGGTGGGGTGTGAGGGGACAGAGCCGTGTCCCCTCCTTCACATGGCTCCTGTGCCCTGCAGAGCTCCGAGGACATTCGCTGCAAGTGCATCTGCCCCCCGTACCGCAACATCAGCGGGCACATCTACAACAAGAATGTGTCCCAGAAGGACTGGTGAGTGAGTGGGAGCAGCCTCAGGGGTCGGTCTGTGGCAGCCAAGCTCTGGAGTTCCCAGCTGGTGCTGAGGAAGGGATTCCCTGCTTGTATATTTGGTTTTTTTAAACAGAAATTGAGGTATCTTGGATGATAAGTTAACCCTTGGCAGATGTAGGGTGTGTTGTCCAGTCGCTTCCACCTGGACTGAATCCCTGCAAAAGGCGCTGGGACAATCCATCCCAGCGACTTTGGGCCCGCTGGACTGTGAGCAGAGCTTTTAACACCAGATCAGTGTTATCAGTCTAACAAGAAAGCTGGGACACAGACAAAGTCACCCCAGTGTCCTTGCACAGAGCATGGTTTCACCTTGTACTGCTGCTGATTGTGGTTTGTTTGTGCTGCAGCAACTGTCTGCACGTGGTGGAGCCCATGCCAGTGCCTGGGAATGATGTGGAGGCCTATTGCCTGCTCTGCGAGTGCAAGTACGAGGAGCGCAGCACCACCACCATCAAGGTACCTGAGCTCAGTCTCTGCCTATGCCCTGCCCCCCTGCCATGCCACAGCAGCCCAGGGTGACTGCAGTCACTGCCTGTGTCCTGTCCCCTGCTGTGCCACAGCAGCCCAGGGTGACTGCAGTCTCTGCCTATGCCCTGCCCCCTGCCATGCCACAGCAGCCCAGGGTGACTGCAGTCACTGCCTGTGTCCTGTCCCCTGCTGTGCCACAGCAGCCCAGGGTGACTGCAGTCACTGCCTGTGTCCTGTCCCCTGCTGTGCCACAGCAGCCCAGGGTGACTGCAGTCACTGCCTGTGTCCTGTCCCCTGATGTGCCACAGCAGCCCAGGGTGACTGCAGTCACTGCCTGTGTCCTGTCCCCTGCTGTGCCACAGCAGCCCAGGGTGACTGCAGTCACTGCCTGTGTCCTGTCCCCTGCTGTGCCACAGCAGCCCAGGGTGACTGCAGTCACTGCCTGTGTCCTGTCCCCTGCCATGCCACAGCAGCCCAGGGTGACTGCAGTCACTGCCTGTGTCCTGTCCCCTGCTGTGCCACAGCAGCCCAGGGTGACTGCAGTCACTGCCTGTGTCCTGTCCCCTGCTGTGCCACAGCAGCCCAGGGTGACTGCAGTCACTGCCTGTGTCCTGTCCCCTGCTGTGCCACAGCAGCCCAGGCACCTCCACACTGGTAGGTTCCTGGTGAAGAGCCTAGAAAGAGAAAACTGTCACAGCGAGTAGATGGTTGGCCAGGGGGCCAGGGGCTCGCTCTCCACAACTCTCTGAAAGAGGCTGAAGCCAGGTGGGGGTTGGCTTCTTCTCCCAGGCAGCCAGTGACCGGACAAGAAGACATGGTCTTAAGCTGCACCAGGGGAGGTTTAGGTTGGACGTTAGGAAGAATTTCTTCCCAAAAAGAGTGTTGGATTCTGGAAGGGGCTGCCCAGGGGGGTGGTGGAGTCACCATCCCTGGTGAGCACCCTGGAGGTGTTCAGGGAACAACTGGATGTGGCACTGAGTGCTTTGGGCAGGGTGACAAGGTGGGAATTGGTCACAGGTTGGACTCCATGATTTTAGACATCTTCTCCAATCTCAGTAATTCAGGGACTCTGTGACTTGTGTGATTTCTGTGATTCTGTATCCAAGCCAGGGGCATTCCTGGTAGCAAGGAGCTGTGTGGGAGCCCAGTCTTCTTGTTGGGGATTTGTGAAGTGCCAAGCATCTCTGACCAGGGCCCCATCTCATTGTCCCTTACATGCAGAACATGCCCTCAATTGGCACAGTGAGAGCATCAGCACAGTTTGTGCAGTGATGGTACCACCTTGGCCTCCTAGCAAAAGCAAGGGACTCTTGTGAGTAAAATGAGAACAAGAGATCACACATCAGAGGTAGCTGCAAAGGAGCTTCTTGACCTCTGTGGTGCTTCTTATCTACACTGCTTATCCTTTCCCCCTGTGCTGTCCTCAACTGCAGGTGATCATCATCATCTACCTGTCGGTGGTGGGGGCTCTGCTGCTCTACATGGCATTCCTGGTGCTCGTGGACCCCCTGATCCGCAAGCCAGACCCCTACACCCAGCCCCTGCACAACGAGGAGGACACCGAGGTGAGGGGGCAGAGGGTGCACACAAAGGGGCAGGAGAATGGGGGATAGGGAAACAGTGACCTCCTGCTTGTTTCCTCTGATCCAGTGAAGTACCAGCACTGCTGCTTTGGGGGCACTTACACAGGTGAACATTTAGACTCTGCAGGTCATGCAGAAGCACAGGGAATATTCAAAGCTCTGTGTAATGAGCCCAAGGCAAGCCCTGCCCTCAGAGGCAGAGGGGCCTCAGCAACTGGCCTGAATTTGGTTCATCTATCGAGAGGGAACAAAAAGTCAGACAGATCCTGTTTGTGCAGTGTCCCAGGTGGAATTTTGTGGTGCTGAGCTTCCAGGGAGGATGAGCTTAAGTGTTGGCTGAAACATCTTTCAGACACTTAGAACAGTGGCCTATGAGATGCTGTTTGATCCTGCTCTCAGGCTGGGCTCTGGGTTATATGCAGGCTGTTGTTCCTTGTGCTTCTCCCCAGAGCACAATTTCATTCAAACCCCATCTTTTTGTGGAACACTGGCGTGCAAACCATGGGCAAAATGATTAGGGCCCGGTAACAAAGAGCGAGCCACTCTCTCCCTCTTTCTCTCTTTGTCACACACCAGTTTTGAGGGAGGACAAATTTCTTGCTGCATAAAATTCATGCAGTTGCAGCACTGGGTTGGATTGCCATATTTGTACTTTGTTGTGAGTATAAACTATTTGGCCCAATTCCTTCATACCCTAATGTAAGTGAGGAGAAGCTGCTCCAGTGTTCACAGTCAATCCACTGCCTCCCTCTCCTGAAAAAGGAGGTCCTGCAGAAGGAGATTATATCCCAAAGTCATGGGTTTGCACCCTGCTCTGCAGCAGTAATTCAGATGTAGATCCAGGTGCTCATGGTAAATGCCTGGTGTTAGGTGAGGTTTATCTCACTCCAGTATGCTGGACTAAGTCCTCTGGGACAGGCCTTGTTCCTGTGCCATGATGGATCTCCATCCATTGTCAGCCTGGGGATGCTGTTCAGTTCAGCACTGTGGCTCCTTGCAGACTCCAAGAGTGGATTTCCAGCAGAGCTCTATGCTTTTGTGTGGGTCCTCTCCTGAGGACTTTTTTCTGGAGTTGTGGGTGATTCCCAAGAGCAAGGACTCAGGGGCTGGTGTTGAGGAGCTGTGAAAAGAAGGTTTTTCATCAGAACAACTCAAACATTGAACTGCTCTTTGATGTGCGGTTTCTCCTCAAGTCCCTCCTCCCTCTGTGCTCGGGCTGGGCATTGCCTGGTCTCCAACCCCATTCCTTTCCTTGCAGGACTCTCGTTCCCTGGCTGGAGTGCCCACCCTGGCTGGTGCCAGGGCCAACACGGTGCTGGAGCGGGTGGAAGGGGCGCAGCAGCGCTGGAAGCGGCAGGTGCAGGAGCAGAGGAAGACGGTGTTTGACCGGCACAAGATGCTGAGCTAGGTTCTACTGGGCTCTGCTGTATCAGGACAGCCCAGCGTTGGCATGGAACCTCCAACCCTCCCTGATTTACCATCCCCAGAGGGAGCAGCAGCCCCAAAGGTTTCTCTGATTGTCCTGTCCTTCCTCTGCCCAGGTGCGCTGGCCCCTCTGCTATGGCTGCCCTGTGGAGCTCAGTTGAACACAGCACTCCATTAGCCCACCCCAGCAGGGACAGGGGCTGGGAACGGAGCACTGGGAGCTGGCTGAGTCTTCCTGGGATAAAAATAGCAGGAGAATTTTGATGTGGGATAAATGTGATGTTTCTCCAGGATTCAGCAGCCACCTCCTCCTCCAGTGTGCACTGATGGTCGCTGGGCATTGTGGTGCTGAGCCACGTGTGCAGCACAGGAACAAAGGGGAGGGGTTTCTGCCAGTGGGCACTGCTGCTTCTGCTTATCCTGATGTAAATGGAGAGATTTCCATACATCTGGAGTCTGTCCAGGTTTACACCAGCATAACTGAGACTGCAGCTTGCTTCTGGGCAGGTGATTATCACAAAACCTGTTAGTACCTACATCAGTAAGAGTCCAACAGGTAAAAAGCTGGTTTACATTTCTATCTTTTTGTGCTTTACCAGTAGATAAAAACCTCCTGGGGTGAAAACTCTCCATTTGTACCCACACTGGTGACCCTTGGTGTTCTCCCAGGGTGGGCAGCAGCATTTCTGTCCAAGAGAACTGGGGCAAAGGCTCTCTTGGAGCACTGGAAACACCTGTCAAGGTCCTGGGACGTGAACACTTGTACCACTCAAAACACTCCAAGAGCTCTGACAGCACTTGGGCTGCGTGGAGGGAGCAGCAGTGGTTCTGCCAAGTGTATTGATCCCACTGAGAACATCTGGAGTTTATGGTGTAGCACATCTGTATTAAATGCAGACAAATATCTACCTGAGTGGCTTTTTCTTTACGGGAAAAACCCCATCATTCCAAGTCTGGAGCTCTCCATCTGCCTCCCACTGCCCAGCAGGTGAGCTGATGCCACCTCAAGCCACAGCTGTGGTTATGGCACTGCAGGAGTGTCCCTGGCACTGCTCTCTGCTGACAGCAACTGTCCTACTCCAGGAGAGCCAGGCCTGGAACATGGACAGACCAGAGTCCTGCTTGGCACAGCTTAGTGACTTAACTTCTTTGGCCTATCCCATGGGAAAGCTGAGCAGACTGGAATTCTTCCCTTTGCAGGAAGCTGAACAATTGTTGCTAAAAGCCTGATTGGGAGAGGTGCCAGTCACTGCCCTGCATGCTGGGGCCAGCAGCAGCTAGTGGAGCATCCAGGCCTCCAAGCTGGCCCAGCCAGACAAACGCAAACAGCAGCTTTTGGGAGCCTGTGTGCACCCCAGTTACCCTTCAGCAGCTCACTGGGCTAAAAAGGACCCAGAACTTCACAATATACCAAGGTCATGTTTTCCTTGGCTCATCTTTGTTTCCTGATGTTCAATTCTGGGCCTTCCTCCCCTTTGTAGAAGGCCTGTCTTGCCTGTCCTTCCCTTTCCATGTGAATCCTTCATGAACATGCAATGAGATCCTGGGAACTGATTTTTTTCCTTGGCGGGTGGCAACAAGCAGCGCTGTTGGGAGGCGCGGCCCAGGGCTGGGCTAATGGGTCCATCTGGTGGCCGTTGCTCCCGATCAGCACCAGGAAATGACAGGGCACTACTGGGAGCTTGCTGCTGCTGCCACCAACCTGCTGAGCCTGCAGGGTAAGGGGTTTGGTGAGCAGCAGCCCTAGACCTTCCCCTGACCCTTCCAGGAGCAGCTAGGAAATGTGATTAGAGAGGAGGGAGATAGGAATCAAGAGTTTTGGAAAAAGTTAAGAAAACTTACAGCAGGTAAAGTGTGGAGAGGCTGCAAAAACTACTACTGCCTGATCAATTACTTGAGCTGATCAGCTTTGCCTTATATATCATCCTCCCTGGAAGGAAAGGTTTTCTACTGCCCAGCCTTGAATTCCCAAGCTCCTTCCCCTTCTGTGTTCCCTCCCTGGCTCACTGAGCCATCCCCCAGCAGGCACCTCCTGATGGGCTCCACTCCTAGACCCATCCACAGCCCACAGCAGTGGTTCCCATCTGTCCAGACACAGGGCAGTGTGAGTCAATAATTTAATTTCTTATCCAAAAAGAAAATGTGAAAAATAAAGGACCTCTTAGAACCAAATCCAGCTGCTTGACACCAACAGGTGGTGTGCTCAAATGCCTGCTGTGGTCCAGATATCAATGCTCTGGATGATGAGCCACTCGCTCTGGTCCTGCGTCACCCGGATCCTCACGCAGTCCACGGGCCCGGGCAGGACCCTCTCCAGGCCCCGCTGCTCCAGGGTCCCCTTCTTGAAGGAGCCCACAGGGACGTAGGAGGAGCAGTCCCAGCTGTGGTCCCGGTGCTGGCCCAGCTCCAGCAGCCCTGCATGCAGGAAATCGTTCGGGCGCTCCACAGAGCCCGTGCGCACCCGGACACGGCTGACTTGAGCTGGCTGCTGGAACACAATGGAAAAAGTACTGCCAGCTGCTGGGTCTTTGCCCCAAAAATACCCCTGTGCCGAGCTGTAGGCTTTGAGGGGCTCATAGTTCTCGAAGACGGACATGCTGGTGTACAGGGATGCCGGTGGGTTGTCCGGGATATCCAAGGCATCAACCTGGAAATCCTCGTCCTTCAGCCGGTTGACAGTGCCCTGGAAGGAGGAGTAGAGGCCCATGTGTTGGAAGAGGGATGGCTTGAAGCGAATCACGTCCTTCTGGGTGAGCAGTTGGCGGAAGTGGACCAGCAGCCAGTCACAGGGCATTTCCTGGTAGAAGAGGAAGAGGAAGCAAGCCAAGCGAGGAAGGTCACTGGAGCGGTAGAGCTTTCCGATGTAGCCCAGCTTGGAGAATTCGAGGGTGGCCCAGTTGGAGCCCTCCTGGGATGCCAATGCCTTGCGGATGGCTGTCAGGAAGGACCTGGAGCTCCACACATCATCCTCGATCATCAGGTAGTAGGAGGAGAGGTTGGCAGCAAAGGCAAGCAGGAAGGCGTAGTCCACATTCTGCTTTGAGCGGAACTTCACCCGCTCCTCTGCGTCATTGAAGTTCCTCTTCAGGCCTTCCAGGGTGGGGTAGAACTCAGGGGGAGCATGGATCAGCAGGAGCTGGCCCAGGAGGATGTGGCGGGCAAACTTCTGGGCAATGGTGGCAGCAACGCGCACGTTCCAGCCAGGATCAGTGTCAGCCAAGTGCACCACCACCACCATCTCCTGCAGCTCCTCCTCCGTGGACTGGCTGAAGAGGGACTGGAGTGTGGCCAGGAGGTAGAAACCACGTGGCCTCTGCACGGACGCCATTCCCACTGCCAGGAATTCTGCAACGCAAAGGAAAGGCATGAGCAGGCAGGAGGGTGACCTGGGATCACCATGTGATGTTCTTCCCTACAAGATGTAATGAAAGGGCTCCAAAAACTTCTTGCCATGGTCAGCCTGCAGGGTCAGTGCTGTTTGTAACCCATGTCTAAAGCACGTGGATCCTTCTTGAAGCTGAAGCCTTCAGCATCTCAGGAGGGGCCCAAAACTGGCCCAAATGGCAGCAAGAGGCAGGCTGAGGAGGCGGGGGCTCTTCTGAAGAAACACCTTCCTGAAAAACACCTTAAAAAAGCCAAACCCAGGCAAGTAAGAGTGCAGAGTCTATAATGCAGGAATGGCTTATCGGTATGGCTGCATATCTTAGGTTGCAATGCAAGATGTAACCAGCAGTATGTATTCTATCACCATCTGTAGAAACCAGGTAGAGCAGTGTTCCTTATCTCTTCCATGACCCATCCCTCATAACTCAGGGCGGGGGGGAATATCCTCTGTTAATGGGCCAGCTGTTAAAACCAGGTGGGGCAATGCTCTTTATATTTTCCACAACACATTCTTCCTCCAGGGAGATATCTTCTGTTAATGGGCCATTGAGTCCAACTGCATGACTGATAGAATTAGACCATCCTATTCTGAGATGCCCCACCCAGGGGGAGGAGCCAAGCATTTCCTACCTAGATAAAATCTGAGCTTTGGAACATCAGAGCAGCCTTTTTCCTCTGGATTCCAGAGAAAGACCAGGCCCATCTACATCACCACTGGATCTTCAGAAGAAAACAGCACCCTTCTACAGGAGCACTGCTTCAACTGAACCACATCTGTCACTGCAGGAGGATGCAGCCACCAATTAATGAGACTGCCACCAACACCCTGACTGACGGGGTGTCAGGTTGTGTTCTGACTGTCAGTGGTTTTTTTTTGTATACTCTATTTTTATTCTAATATTCCTAGTAAAGAACTGTTATTCCTATCCCATATCTTTGCCTGAGAGCCCCTTAATTTTAAAATTGTAATAATTCAGAAGGAGGGAGTTTACATTTTCCATTTCAAGAGAGGCTCCTGACTTCCTTAGCAGATGCCTTTCTTTTCAGACCAAGACACTGAACATCTTGGAAGCGTTCCCCACTCCATACCTCATGGAGATGCACCTACACTGGGATCAGGGACCTTCTGTCCCCGCCATGGCCCAGCAGTGGTTGCCTTGGTTCAGCTTCTCTTGCTGCTGGTCAGGACAGCATCATTCCTGTGCTGGTTCCAGCACAGCCTCACAGGTTGCCCTAAGCTTCTTCCCACAGGTTTTGCATGGGAACTGCTTCTTCTGCACCTGTCCAAGAGGTTGGCCCACTTCTGCCACACTACAGGGCTGTCCCAGTGGTCTAGCTCACCATGTCCCCTGGAAGCTCAACCCCAGGGAGATGGATCTCCACAACCCTCCCCAGAGAAGTCTGGGAAACCCAAAACACCTGTGGTCACCCCAGTCCCAAGGTGCAGAAACTTGGACCCTGCACGGAGCACGTAGGGTTTCCCAAACTCCTCCATCCCCAGAGCAAGCAGTGAAGGCTGTGGAGATTTTGGAGGAGGTTGTGGGCAGGTCCCCACCCAAAAAAGCTGGACATAGCCCCTCCCTGCCCCAGCAGCAGTGAGGGGGCAAGTCCGTCCTGGGACATGCACACCCAGAGGGTACAGGACCACTCACTTTTTTGGGGAGCTGGGGAGCCAGCGAGGAGCTGGTAGGAGACATTGTGGAGTGCAGAGAGCTCAGCTGTGTCCCTGAGGATGCGCTGGGCTCCCTCCGGCTGCAGCAGGATCGTGTTGAGTGCCAGGCCCCTGAGCTCCATCTGCATGGGAGCCAAAGGCAACCAGGTCACACCCCAGAGCAGCATGCAGCAAGTGGGGATGACAATAGGGTTACAATACAGCGGGACACAGAAGTGAAGGGGATCCCCTGTCCTGCCCTCCCAGCTCCTGGATTCAGGGGGTCCAGCTCCCAGGGAAACCCCAGGGAGAGAAGGCAGAGCTGGGGGTTGGGGGTGACACGGGGCAGGGAAGAGAGCAGAGCTGAGGTTGGCGTCTGTGCGGGGCAGGAAGGGATAGAGGATGCTCCAGTGGCCTCTCCCGTGGGACATCACTGGCTGGGGACTCACCTCCAGGGGATCCTGTTCCTGCCGGTTGTCCCCATGGAGGAGCAAGAGGAGCAGGAGGAAGGAGGCAGCGAGTAGAGCTGTGAGGGAGCGTTTCAGGGAGCATCGCATGGCTCCGTGCTGGCTGAGGCCTGGGGAGAGGGGACACGTCAGGACACGGGCTGGGGAAAGCCACCACCCCCTGGATGGGACAGTGGGACAGCACCTGGATACACCTTTGGGACTGCCCCCCTGCCCCAAGCACCCACGTGCACACTGGAGGGCAGCCATGGGGCATGAGGGGACACCTGTGCACTGTCCCCATTGGGTAGGCAGGGACAGGGACACCCAATCTGACCAGGACAAAATCAACCAGGTATAAAATCCCCCCAGACCAGCCCCAGGACACCTCAGCTGCCCTGGGACACCTCAAGCAGCACCCCGGAGCTGAAGGCAGAAGAAATGCAGGTGACAGTGCCTCAAGAAAAGCTTTCAGGTCGTGGGGACACCCCAGGAGCAGTCACCAACACTCCAGGACTTGTGACCAAGCCCTGAGAAACACTCAGGTGTCAAATGGGCCCAGGCTGCTCTTCCAGCACTGTGAGGAGGAAGCAGCTTCCCACCTTTCTCCAGGCAGGCATCAACTCACAGTGTCCCAGCCTCATCCCCTGCTTGGTAGGACACGAAAGGCATCCCTGAGGGGACAGTGTCACCTTTGAGGAAGTTGCAGTGACCTTGAGATATTTTACCTTGCAGCAGAGGAGTGGCAGAAGGCTAAAAGGCTCCTGTGTGTTTTCCGTTATAAATATGACAGTGCTGCCCTGGAAGAGGGGCAGCTGAGCCTGGGTGAGTGCCCAGCCTGACAGGGCAAACACCCTCAGCCCCATCTAAACTGCTCACAGTACCTTGGCTTGGTCAAAGCAGCTTTGAATGCAAACGTGGAGGAAAAGTCCTCCTAAGCCTTTCCAAACCAATGCTGAGCTTCCCAGGACTGTGCTCTAAACACTTTCCTGCCCCAACCACCACTGTGCAGGGGATGCTCTAGCCCACCCACGGGCCCCAGACTGGAGCACAGCAACTCTGGGGCCGCTGCCCTTGAGCGTGTGCTGGGCTTATTTTAAGGAGAACCCTCCAGTTTTTGCACCCAGGAGTCCTTTGGAGGGGCTGTCAGCTCCTCAATAGGCTGGTGCTGAGCAGGTGCCCCAGATCCGATCCGCAGCCACTCCGTCCTTGGAGCACTGACCCCATCCAGGGACATGGCTTGTTCCGTGGAGATAAACACTTGGAGCCAGAGAGCCGTGCTCCCAGGCGGGGCAGGACTGACGGCCAGCAGAGACAACAAGCTCCTGGAGCTGCTCAAAGGCTCTGTCCAGGTCTCAGCAGAGAGTGGGGCCTCACCATCCCTTACAGCTCTGGAGACATGGGGGACCTCACCAGCTCAGGGGGGAGCAGCATGAAGGATCTGTCTGAGACACGGAGACATCACACTGACACCACCCTGGACATCTGGGATCTACAGCCAGGACCACGGGGTGAGCTGGGAAGGGCAAGGCTTGGCCACATGCCAGGCCAGGCATGTACAGCCCCATAATTAGCCCACTAATTGGACTTTGGACTTCCGCCTCCATGGAAGAATAAAGCAGCCCAGGTAAATGGGCACAAGCAGGGCTGCAGCATCCTCCTGCTCCAGCTCAAAGTGCCTCCACAGAGTATCCCTGTCCCCACACTCTGCTCCACGTACCTCATGCACCTTCACCACAGCTCAGCACCCCACCGCAGATGTCCCCAAAAGCCACCCCTCTGTGGGGGCACTGGCCAGGAGGAGCTGAGAGCCACTTCCTTGGAACCAAACTCCTCCCCAGCCTCAATCCAGGGCAGGGGAAGAACACTCCATTCCCAGCCTCAGTCCCACGAGGTTTCGAGGAAGCTCCCGGTCTGCAGTCGGCTCCAGCTGCTTCCGCAGGCACTGGGGACAGCAGGGCTGGTTGCACAAGGAGAAGGGGCTACCTTCCCACTGCCAGTAGAGCCTTTCCGTTCTGGAAGTCGAGGCACAGACTCAGCTGTGTCACCCAGTAGGGTAAACACCAGCTCTCCTGCAGCACAGCTCACTGCCCCAGCCTGCGGGTCCCCGGGATGGAAAGGGGTGGGATGGAACCCAGCACAGAAATGGGTGGGGGACACTGCAAATTGTGGCTCCACAGCGTCCCCCGTGGGCAAATTGTGGCCATTCGAGGCTGTCTGGGATGGGGGCTCCTGGACCCCCTGGGAGTCAGGCCAGGGTCTGGCCCCACTGTCCGTGGGTGTCTGCTCCAGGGATTGCCCTGTTCCAGCAGCAAACGGTCAAAGCTTTTGGTCAACTCAGGTGTCCCACAGAACAGGGGGGTCCCTGCAGGGAGGGACACCTACACCGATCCTGTCCCCACCGCTGACAGCTGGGGAACTCCCAGCTCAGCCCCCTGCCCTCAGCCCCGGGTCCCCAGGCACCCCCTCCCACGGCAGCAGGAGATGCCTCCTGGCCAGCCCCGCCCTGGACGCACCCGCCGAGGGCAGAGACTCACGGGTGGGCGGCAGCCTCGACTCTCCGGAGTGCTCGGCCCGGGCAACTTCCCCAGGCTGGCCGGACTCTGGATTCTTGCAAAGCCCCACCCCGAGCCCTTGCCTGCCTTCCGCAGAGGAGGAGCGTTCGCCGGCGGCCTCTGCCCCAGGAGCTTCGGAGAACCGGCCAGGCCGGCGGGAGCCCCCGTGGGACGGGCCAAGGGCCCCCAGCCCGCCGTGGGAACTGCCGCAGCCTCACGGACGGGCATTGCAGGATGGCATCAGCTGTGTCCCACCCACTGACCCCATCCTCGCAGGCAATTCCAGTCCCCCGGGCAGCACCAAACACCGCTGGGGGCTCTTGCCCAGCCCTAGCATCCCAAACTCTGGCATGAACCTGCCACTTCACCGAGCCAAGAGCTGGTGACGTGGAGCTGTCACAGCTTTTTGCCCATTTATTTTCCAGCTTTTGTGCCGAGGTGGCAAAAACCTCTAGGGTTGCAGAGTCAGAACTGCACACCTGGCACCCCAGGATCCACAACCTGGATCCTATCCGGGATGTAGCCCCAGGACACCACAGCTTCCCCACACACTCCAGCTCCTCACTGGAACATTAAACATCACAGCTGGGCTGGGAATTAAGCCCCTTCTGATACCAATGAACCAATGTAGGCCACATAAGGCTCTTCCATGGCCTGGTTTGTTCGCAGCCCCTCCACCCTCCGAGCCTTTTCTTCCACTGCTTCCCTCCTCCAGACCCAGAGCAGAAACATGGCTCTGGAGCATCCACAAGACACCAACCGCATTGCTTGTCCCCAGCTCCCAACCAGACCAGCTCCTTCCCACACAGCAACTCACCCACAGCATCCCAATGGAGAGGAAACCCCTTCCCTTCCCTTCCCTTCCCTTCCCTTCCCTTCCCTTCCCTTCCCTTCCCTTCCCTTCCCTTCCCTTCCCTTCCCTTCCCTTCCCTTCCCTTCCCTTCCCTTCCCTTCCCTTCCCTTCCCTTCCCTTCCCTTCGATTCACACAGAAGCGTGGATCACACTCCCCTTCTCTCCTTGCTGGCCTGGATCTCTCCTACCTTCAGGGAGGCCTCACATCTCTCGCCAAGCTTTGCAAGAAAGAGATCCAGTAGGGCAGGAAGCAGCTGATGGTGCTGGGATGGCAGAAGAGATATGCCCAGGCTCCTGGGCTTTCACTTTTCCTACATCATTTGGGTTTAAATCCTTACATTCCTATGGTGTGATGGCTGTGGCTCTGCCCCTGTGAGGTCCTAGGGGCTCAGTGGGGACACCCCACCTGCACTGGAGCAGGAGAAGTCCGGGATTCCCACCTGGGCAGGGGCTGGAGGACTCCAGGAGGCCAAGGGAGCTGGGATGGTGCAGCCCAGCAGAGCTTTGCTGCTCAGTGGCCCAGGGTGGGAAGGACCGTGAGGTTTGGCAGCATCTGCAGGAGGGGAGGGCTTTTCTCACCACAGCTGTCCCTGACCCCCCACCCTGCACAGGAAGGAAACCTGCTCTTTCCTGCCCCCACAGAAAGAACAGGAAGAGGGTTGTGATACTCAGCACAGCCCTGGGTCTCCAGTGCTCAGGGTGCAGCAGCCCTGCCATAGGAACAGCCAGCAAATTCCCTGTTGGTCCCCACAAGCTGCTCCAGGGTGCAGTGCTAGGGCAGGATTTGATCCTCTCCAGGCACATCCACGAGCCTGCCAGGAGCAGGACACAGCTCCTGGTGCCCAGGCAAACATCCTGGGTCCTCTTACCCCCAAAGCAGGTGCCAGAAACCCAGGTTAAGTCAGTTCATCCAGCCATCCCTTTAGGCTATGGAGCAAGTCCCAAATGGTGGTGGGGTGCTGAAAAAGGGTCCTTCCACCTGCCCCCCTGGGAGGGCCACAGCATAGCCCCAGTGCCCAGGAAACCAACCAGAGCCTAGCAGCTTGGGGTGCCAGGCTCAAACCTCCTCCCTCTGGCCCCCAAACCCAAACACGCTCTGCTCACCAAAATATTTGACATGGGGAAATAGGAAGGTGGCTGAAATGAGGGTTTTTTTGCACATTTTTGCTTGCTATTAAAATAAGCTGAAGAAGGAAGAGAAGCCCCAGGTGCAAAGGCTGCTCTGAGAGGGCCCTGTGGCTGCACAGGCACACCCAGCTCAGGGGTCAGGGAGGACCAGTTCCCCCAGCTGGGGCCAGAGGGGAGGGACTGGGATGGGACAGGCACAAGGGGATGCACAGCAGAGCCCAGCTTTCCCCAAACCCCCAGGCCTCACCTTACCCAGCTCAGCTCCTGTTGGACACCAGATCCCTGACAAGGACAGAAGCAGGATGAGGGTGGTGGCCAAGTCTTTCTGTCTCCCATAGAAAACGAGAGAGCCAGGCAGGATCTGTTTACAGCCCTTCCATTATTCAGAAGCATGACAAAGCAAAGGTAGAAGGGGGCCTCACACAGCAGGAAGAAGACAGGGAGAGGCACCGTGATGCTGATCTGGGGCTCCACTTCCACACCACCAAGGACCCCTCTGAGCCATGTCCTACAGAAATGGGTGACACCAAACCACAGCCACTCCTGCCAGTGCACTCACTGCATCCCACCCTGGAGGACAGTTTTTGAAGAGGGCTTTCTGGCAATCAAGCTTCATGAGAGGTTGGGCTCAGGGGCCAGGGTGGAAATCCCCTGCTCAGGATTGAGCTTCGGTGTCACTCCCTCACTGAGCAAACCTCAGCCCACAGCCCACAGTTCAGCGTTTGATGCTCTGGGTAAGGACCAAGGGGAACACCTGCACCCTGCTGCATCTCTACACAGAGGCAGAATCCCCTTTCACAGCATCCCTGCCACTACCTAGCCTCTCAATATGGTTCAGAACAAGTTCCCAATCCCTGCTGTGATCCCTGTGATCACCAGGAGCTTTGTAAAGGAAAAGACTGAGAATTATTTTTGTACATTTTATACATTTCAGCCTGGCCTGGGAGGGGCACCTCCGGCTTAAGGGCATCTGTCTGTATCTAAATACCCATATTTGAATCTAGCAAGTCTGTTGGTAGCAGGAAACATCCCATCTACCTGCTTCCTGCTGTCACAGCCTGTACCACCCACTCCGGCTGCACCACCTGGGATCAGCCAGGGAATTCTGGGAGTTGCCAAGCACCTCTGCCCCCTGTATTTGTCATATGCCTGATCAGAAGGTATTCCTGCTTTGCCAGATGGCAGGAACACACAGCCCTAGGTGCTATTCTGTAGCTCTGCACAGGAGCCAGGGCAGGGCCCAGGTGACGTTCCCAGCCCTCAGCTGGAGCGGCTCCTGTTATAAGTGCATGATGTATTATTGGCTTTTCACAACTATTGGCATAAATGCTATATGTATAATATTAAAATAGTCTTTTTGTATGAATATAGGTTTTTGCTTTTCTTCTAATAGCAAAAGTTAGACATAAGTTTTTTAGAGATAGTCTGCTGAAACTACCTGCCTAGTTGAGGTAACAGCCCATGAACGTGTGATGAGGCCCTGCAGCTGACACAACAATTATCAACACTTGCCAGCTGCAAAAGGCCAGGACCCCCACCCCAATTAAAAGATGATAAGAAAAGAATTAAACCACAAGCCACAAAACATGCATGCTCTAAAAAGGCAGACCCAAAGAGTGGCCATGCTAAACAGTTCCAGAACTTTTTATTAAACATGAGTGACTATAAATATGCAACAGGTTGATGTATTGTAAAGTGTATTTAAAGAGGCGTTCCCAAAGCAACCGTGTGCTCTTGGCAGCTTGCCAAGCACCCAGCCATTTGAACCCTTTGCTTTATGTGTGTCTCCTATCATCTTTTTATTAAACCTTTTAAATTTTACCAGGACAGTGAAACATGTTTTTCACAGCTCCCCACAGGTAAGGGCACAGCCTCAGACACCAGCCTGAGCCAGGAAACAAACCCCTCTGCTCCCACCCTCCGGACCCTGCACAACCAGGAATCACCAGGCACATAGCCCTGGCATCATCATCATGGAGTTTTCAGGGAAACAGCCTGAAGCACAGTGAGAAGCAGGCTATGAGTAAGCAGCCACCTCCCTCCAAGACAACCAGAAACTGCAGCCTGACCATGTCTCACTGCCTGAGCTTCGGCACCTGTCCCTGACTTCAGTGGTGTTTAATCCCACAGCAAAAGCAAAGTTGTCCCCCACTGCCCTGTAGCAGCCTCTTTGGGGATGGAGCCCCTGCAGCCCTTACACACAGCTCCAGCCCCAACCCTGTCTGCCTCTCCTCCATTATAACCACAACACAGCCCAGCTCTGCTGTCATGGCAGCCCCACAAGCACAGGGACAGCACATTTTTCTTGCCTTTTATCTCTACTAAACCAATTTAACTTTGAAACTCACCTGGTGGCATCAACAGAAGTTCAGCAGTGCTGGAAAGGGGAACTGTGACACAGGGACTGTCCCAAATGTGTTTGAAGTCAACATGAAGAGCCTCCAACACAGATCCAAGGTTGAGGCAGTGGTCCTTAGTGGTGATTTAGAGTGGCAGAGGCACATGCAAGAAACTCCTCTCGGGCAGCTACACCAGGGTCTTGTGGGGTCATAGAATCACTGGATATTCTGAGCTGGAAGGGACCCACGAAGACCAGAGTCCAAACTGAGATGGCAGAACTCCCTCTCCTTCAGGAGCTTCACTGAACATTCTACATAGACAAGTGCTGTTCCTCCTGCTTGGGACCAGATATGATGTGCAGCAAGACTGAGGAGCTGATATCTGATAGGCAGCAAAGCTCAGTCCAGGGTCTGCATCTGCACAGCTGCTCTGCTGCCCTGCAGCACCTCCTCTGCACCTCCCCAGGGAGCCACGTGTTCAATTAAACCTCCAGTCAGGTTCATTCTGGTCAGACCACACTTCTGAAAAGCCCAGCCCCTGCACCCCTCACTTCTCAGTCAGCCCAGAGCCACAGGAAGTTTCAGGGTTGCTCCTTCCTCACAGAAATCAATTTGTTTAGTCAAAAGCCAGATCAGGGGCTGCTTGGGGGCTTTCAACAGAAAAGATTTCCACAGTGCTCTTTGAAAAGACAGAGTTCAGTCCCTCATCACTGCTTCAGCTATTTTAGTTTATCCCCTCCTCTCCCTCCCTGTTTATGTTCTCTGAAAAGCAGCTTCTGGTTTTAAAAGTTTAAATCTTCTTTTCAAAGAAAAACACCAGTGTGAGAACTTGAGTACCATTAAAGCAAGACTTCTGCCTTACAACTCCTCTTTGAAGTAATTCCTTTGTTTGATCATTTATGCCTTTTTCTTTCCTTAAACTCAGATCTGCTGGGTTGGAAATTAAGATTATTGTTGATCACTGCTGTCTTGCTCACTACTCCTCAAACACTGAAATATCACACTGTGCATGAACACAATCCTCCTGCAGTAAAACAAACATGGATTTTGTTTGTAAATTGTTCCCGGAAAGCAAAAGGGAAAGTTCTTGGAAAGCAAAACCTCCTGCTTCTTCCCGAAAAAGAGAACACAGGACCACTTTGATTAGCACCAAAAGGATTTTAAATTAACAGTTCCAGGGAGCTCCTTTCAAATCATAAAATGTCAATTTTACATAAAAGTGTGTTTACAAATAGTTTCTGCTTTACACTCAGCTCTGCTCATTACTGACCAGAAGTTATATACATACAAACTAGCTCAGCAGCTTCAACCACTTGCAAGGAGACTGCAGAATTTATTTCAGAAATAAAAATAGGATTTCCTGGTTCCTAGAAATTCTCTTCAGCCTGCCAGATTCAGGGTCCTGCAGCTTCAGGAGAGCACTAAGCCTTTGGAGAGAAGGGGTACTGTGGGTGCCACCAATCCAGGAGCCTGACACTGTGCACAGGGTCCAGTACCACCTGCACCCCCTGCTCCACGCGCGGCTTCTTCCCGTTGCGCACAGGCGTGTCCTGGAACATCAGGCGCACGCGGTGGTGCCGCATGTCTGTGCTCACCGAGATGGAGAACTGCAAGAGAGGAGACCAGAGCTGCTTCAGAAAGTCACAGCGGCCAAGAGAGCTCTCAACAAAACACTTCATAAATTCCTCTGAATTGTACAAGTCTAAGATGTTTCACAGTCATACTCTCAAGGCTACAGCACTGGATCCAAACCAGCTCTCTGGCTGCCAGCCCCAAATAACCATGTAAGGATTGTAAAAGAACACTAGAACTGCCCGGGCAGTGGTGGAGTCACCATCCCTTGCAGTGTTCAAAAGGCAAGATGTGGCGCTTGGAACATGGGTCCCAAGTGCCACATCTTGGGTTAGGGGTGAACATAGCAGTACTGGGACTCTTAAAGGTCTTTTCCAATTTTGTGAGTCCAATTCTAAGTGAACCTGGAAGCAAGTGGTTGTCAGAAGTCTGTAACTCACTGCCCAACTCCTAAGTGAGGCCAGACTGAACCTCTCCTGAGTACTTGCCACTTCTGAAACCCTGACTCCCAGTCAGGGACCAAACACACATTCAAAGAGTTTGCTCATGTAGGATTTTCCTCTCAGAATTTATTGCTGAGATATTATAAGGGATATTTTGCTGTGAGGGGCACTCTTCCACTTGTGCTGCTTCCCTGTCTCCTGCACCTGCTACAGTTGTGGTAACTGACCTGCCCCCAGACACTACACAACCACAGCTCTTGGCAGGTTCTCTACATCCTTACTCGCTGCACCAAACAGGGAAGAGCCAACGGAAATGGAGAAGTTAAACTGAGATTCTGAGCATTTCCTCTCTTCATTAACCATACAATCCCCAGAACTGGTTTGCTGATAGAGCAGTAGGATTTATACAGCCCAAAAGAGGCACTGGGTGGGATTCTTTTGGTTGTCCTGTGCAGAGCCAGGAGCTGGGCTTGATGATCCCTGTGGGTCCCTTCCAACACAGGAGATTCCAGCTGCCCTCCTCATGTCCTTACAGGAACCTCACCTGCAAAGCCTTGCAGCTTTGTCTCACTCACCAAAGTGAAGGTCATGCCCATGACGATTGGCACAAAGATGAAGTTGAAGGTGGTAATCTGCAGCAGGCAGCAATCCTGATCTGGGTTTGTGTGCACGTCCTCATACTGGATTGGGGGCTGGAGACCTTTGCAACACTTGCTCTTAAATCTGGGAGACTTGAAAGAAAGAGAGGCTGATTTAGCAAAGCAGGAGCCTCTGCTGGGTTTGGCTGCTCCTCCCCAGTGTGGCCTGGCAGAGTCTCTTCCTCCTCCTGAGGTGTTTGGGCGAAGTGTCACATTAACAACAAGATGCCATCACTCGGGATGGGCAATTTTCAGGACCATTCCTTTAGAGGGGAAAGTTGCACAATTCCCAAGGTTGCCTGAAATTACTGGCTTCTCCTAAGACCTACTACTGGAGGCTTTCCCTGGCAGTGCTGGCTGTCTTCACTCTTCTGAGAAATCTTGGCAATGGCATAACAAGAAGTTTCAGATTTTGGTCAACATTTTGACCACTGCAGTCAGGCAGTCTGGATTTTGGTAACAATCAGTAGTGATGACCAAAAGGTGAGAATAATTGCTGTAAGAAATGATCCACATCTTATAGCAGGGAAAGGATACCAAAAGAGGAAATAAAAATGTGGGACTCTAAATGTCTTGGTACCACAGATTGAAAACTGAGTTCCACAATGTGCTTTAGTTTACCATGGGAATCAGTTTGCATTTATTGTCTGAATGGACAAAAAGTTTCCACTTCCCTGTCCCCCCAAATAAATAATTTCTGCTTCAAACAAAAGTCACAGCTGATCTGGTTCTTTCATACCTGCTTTTTGAACTTGAAGTTGAATTCCCACATTGCTTCTTGTCTGTTCCCTACAATCTTTTTGCACCAGAAAAGCAGACACTAAGGTGGAAAAAAGAAACACAAAAGTATGAAACGCTTAGAAGCACAGTTTTAATAGATCATAAAGGCTTCCAATTGCAAACACAATTACGTAGGAGCAATTAGGAGCCACTTATTCAAATTAATTATGTTCAAAGAACCCTCTCAGAAGTGAAGATCTCCCAGTTTCAAGCTGGCCAACTCCTCATGCAACACGTAGTCACTGATGTGCCAAACAGCAAAATTCTGTTATGCCATTTGTCCCTTTCCTAGGGCAGGAATGAGTAGTGCAGATTCACTCATTCTCTCCACCCACCAGCAACTCCCATTAAACTGGGTTCCAAACAAGGTTAAAGTGAGGAAAAACAGAGAACAGAATAAGGATCGAGAAGGAAAGGATCCAAAGGGAAATACAAAGACCACGACATGAGCTATGAGGTGATGGATGAAGAAATCCCTAAGCCACTGTGGTGTCAAATGGAGACCTTGACCTTGCCATCACCAGCACTGACTGTCACTGTTTTGATTCCAGAACCATTGCCAGGACAGCACAGTCTGACCAACCTTCTGTGTCTCTTAAAAAGAAAATGAGAAACCAGCCTCAAACAGTCTCAGAAGTCACTAACACTGCCCTCCCACAGACATACAACTGGACTGCTCTAATTTCACTTGGTTATCACTATGTGGGCCACAGGCTCCTGCCCATGAGCTCACTAGAGCAGGAGGTTCAGAAGGAGGGAACTCCCAGCCTACCAGTCACAATGCAAGCAACCAGCCTTCAACAGCCAAGGAAAGTACCTGGCAAGTAAGTCCAGCCATTCCTCAAAGCTTTTCCACACTACAGATGCCAACCCACCACAGCTGGCCTCATCTTTAATTAGTGTCAGCAGGAAAAGAAGGAATAATGTGGGTAAAGAGAGCTCCCTGTGATCCATACACAGTCTCTCCTGAAGAGAGAAGGCCTGACTGGGTTGTGGGCAAAGCACACATTTAACCTCATTTCAGGACAGTGATCTTAATAAAATGAAGCCAGAGCCAGCCTCCACCACAGGGACTCTGATGAGACCGAAGGGGATACAAGACCCTCTACTTCAACTCTGAGTCAGACCCATAAAAAAAGTCCTTAAATGACCTTTTTTCTCCACAATCTTCATGAGGTGAACAACAAAGCTCTGTGGAGTAAAGCTCAGAAACATGCATGGAATAACCGCCACAAAGGAGGGAGCAGCCCTCAGGTTTTTTCCAATAAAAACATTCTCCAGATCTTTTAATTCAGATGAGCAGCAGATGCTGCTGAGTTTAACTCCACCATCAGTGGCATTTGTAGTTCACCTGCCGAGACAGCCTGGTCTAGCAACCTGTTTGATCATGGCAAGTAGTGAAGCACAAAAGGTCAGTACCTCCTAAGGGGCATAGGATGTCGTCCTCGGGTCAGCCGTCCTGCCCTTCACACGCGCCGTGTGGCTGCCGCTTCGCCCAAAATAATGGGGTGTCTTTAAAGGGCAAGCACCTCTGCTGACACCATAACGGCTCCAGTGTCCCACACAAGCTAGGCTAGGGAAAGAAAAAAGGAAATTAAAGAGGAAAAGCTAGGTTGGATCACACCCAGGGCTGGGCTCTCCTCTAGCCACATGCAGTTAAGATAGGTGTTGCCGTTAGTGTCAGCAACCCACGAAGGTACAATCAAAGCCCAGGAAAGCCAGAAAATGGGGAGGCGCTGACAGGTCCTCCTCCAAAACCTCTGTGCCAAGGAATTTCTGTGCAAAGCCACACAACTGGAGCTCAGAGTCCTACAGTGCCATAGTACAGCAAGACCAGACTCTGGATGGCTCTTTCATGCTGCAAGGGGTTAGGTCAAACCTCTACTGCTCTGACAAAAAGTCTCGTCCCCATTTAATTTCCTTTTTTAAAAGCTGAACAATGAAAGACTGCATTTAAAGGATGCTCCTCCAACTGCTTATAAAGGAGAAGCACTAGCAGTGGGCACCAAAGCCGTTATGATGTCACCAGAAATCATCCCAAAATGTCAACCCTGCCAGCACCACCTCGGGGTTCCAGATCCTACAGCCACGAGCAGTGGGAGCTTGGGTTCAGGACTACTGGAATTTCCTCAGAGTGTCTTGCTTTTTCAATCAGTAAGAACAAAGACCCTCAGCCTGGGGACTCAGGAAGAGAACAAGGAGCTCTGGACGCAGAGGAAAGACTGCACACAGAGCCATGTGCTTTTTCCCTGTGCTGCAGCACCATCTTCTGTGTGCTGATGTATGCTCCCCAAGCCTATGACAGCCTGTGACAAGGAGAGGAAGGAAGAAAGGTGGGATGTCACGTACAGATAGATGAGGCTCCTCTATTTTGAATAGAAAAGAAAGAATAACTCCTTAATGAAACCCACTTCAGTTTGGCTCCAAAAACATTCAACAGGTTTTTGACCCTGGATTTGAAGGGTGGAGAATTCACATCGTTGCTTAAGCTGCCCACAGAGTATTGGCCAGTGGCAAGTTAAAACCAAACAAGAGACACAAAGGCATTTCAGAGTTAATGGTCAAAAGCAGTTAAAGAGGAATGATGTGCAAGTGCTCCAAGCTAGGATAGCACAGGGAATTATCTGCCCACACCACAGACAAACCCTTCACAGCCCAACACAGTGCAGCCCAGTCCCAAAGCAGACATTGGCTCTGCACTTTTGCCATGCTCACCCCAGTGTCACCACCCCCCTGCACCCACACACCAGACCATGGATGACCTGCAGGAAAGCAGGGTGACACAACTCCTGGCATCAGTGTCACTCCTGAGCTCTCCAGAGGCCTGTTACAGAGAGAAGATGTACTCTGGCACAGAGTGTCAGAATAAAGCAAAACAGATAAAAGCTGATCCTATGAAGCCTTGTTCAGAGGAGGGGAGAGCTGCAAACATCCCTGGCAGTACTGACATCCAGCGAAACCAGGGCCCTTTTGCTGGTTAAAATTGTGTGGTGTAGGATTAGGTAGAAGTTACTCCAAAGAGTAATTCTACAAGTACAAGCAGCCTACTTTTACAAATCCCACTGAGAATACCCAGTTAGTGACCCCAGATTCACTGGTGACCATCTCCACATCATCTGTTTTTCTTCTAGAAAGAAGAAAACAAACCAAACAGAAACAGCAATATCTCAGGCAAATCCCAGTTCCTAAGTGACGCCACTTACTCTGGAATTCTTTAAAGTGCTGGGAGTACTGTCGGGGATGGCGGGGTTCCTGGAGAGGCGGGCAGCGAAGGGCTCGTACATGTGGAACAGGGAGCGGATGACGCAGGCGCGCAGGCAGTGCAGCTTCTCCATGGACTCGGGGCGCAGGCGCAGCGGCAGGTACGCGTCCAGGCTGTAGTGCCTGCACAACCCACAGCAATGCTGTCAGCCCCAGGGCACAGCCAGGGACACAGCCACACCAGGGAAAATCTCCTCATCTCAATGACCATAGAACTCTGGACAACTCTGAGGGCTGCCAGGGGGTTGTGCTGCCAACAGGACACCACACAGCAGTCCCAAAGCCCTGACCTGCACCAGCAGGCTTCCAGCCCACGCACCCTGATACAATTTTCAGTAATTCCTAGTTTGTCCAGAGACCAGCTGGGGATGTAGTTGCAGGCTGCACAAAGGTTGCTTCAGGTTGCAGGTTGCTTCAGGTTCCCAGGGACTCCCAGCTGAGCTGACTGCAGCTCTCAGCACTGCCTGAGCAGCCTGAATGCCTCCACTCAAGGACTATTCCTTGATCACTTTCCAAAGGAGCCTTTGCTAGGGAATGTAACACTAAAAACCAGGGGTGAGGATGACCACTGCTCTCTACTCTGTGCCCCTGTTGCTCATGCCTCCTGAGCAACAGGTAGAGCTGGGTAAAGAAAATGTTCTCTCCTGAAGGAATATCCCAGTGGCATGCACTGGAACAGAAGGATTTGTATCAAGTGTTGACCATCCCTTTGCCCTCCTTGCTTTCACTTAACTCCTGTCACTGTACAGCTCCAAAATGCCCCAATTACAGGGAGGTGGCTGTGATCAGAGCTTGAGGCAGGGCAAGTTGTCCATCAGTGATGTCTGTCTTTCAGCACTGACCAGGTCATACACACTTGGAGAGATTGATATACACAAGTGTTGGGGCATGGCAAACAGAAAGAAAATAAAGCTCTGAGATTTTACAGGGAACACACAGGAATACACCAAAAAGATCCATTTCCAGACCCAAAGCAGATACAATATTAGAATCTTGGAATGGTTTGGATTGGAGAAGGGACCTTAAAGCTCAGTTCATTCCACCACCTGCCATGGGCAGGGACACTTTCCACTATCCCAAGGTGCTCCAACCTGGCCTTGGACACTTCCAGGGATGGGACACCCACAGTTTCTCGGGGCAATCTGTGCCAGGACCTCACTGCCTTCACAGCCAAGGTTTTTTTCCTAACATCCAATCTAACCCTGCTCTCTGCCCTCAGTTTAAAATCATTGCTCCTTGTCCTGTCCCCACCCACTCATATAAAAAGTCCCTCTGCCTCCCTTTTATAAGTCCTCTTAAGGTACTGGAAGGCCATAGGGAGATCATCTCCAAGCCTTCTCTTTTCCACAATTAACAACTCTAGCTCACCCAGCTTGTCTTTGAGGGAGAAAAATATTCCACAGCTTCTTGCCAAGAGAGGCACCATGTCAATGTGCAAACACAAGGCCAGGCCTACAGAGAATATATTCCTTATTTCCAGTTCTGCAGAGAACTGCTGTCTACTGAAACCTCCTACAACCAGTTTAAAAACCTTCTAGAGTCTCACCTTCTGTAGAGCCTGGTCCAAAAGGCAGCAGTGCAAGTGACAGTCCAGGCTTTCTTGCAGATCAGAGAGAAGCGGACGATGTCCTCAGGGCGGATGTAGGAAGCCAAGAGCAGCCAGATGTCGATGGGATATTCCTCTCCTCCTCCCCCTTCAGCATCTTCTAAAGGCAATGAGGATGTGTTAACCCAGGACATCACATTTGCACCAATTCCCATGAGACATGTGCTGCACACCTGGCAGCACAGCTGGGCTGCTTGCTTGCATACACAGAGGCAGCCCAAGCCCCAGTCTGCAGAACCTCAGGGGCTGTGCTTACTGTTCCCAGCAGTGTCCACACAGCCACAACCCCTTCCCTGCACTGGACACCTGCCACTGTTATCCCTGCTGAACAAGTGGGCAAAGTGGCAGATTCATAAAAGAATTCAGGTTGAAAGGGTTCTCTGGAGGTTTCTAATCCAGCAGCTCAGCTCAAAGCACACAGAATTAGGTCATTTTGTTTAGCATCTTGTCCAAGTTTTGTGTGCAAGGATGGAAACCACAAAGCCTTTCTGGACCCTGTTTCAATGCCTGACCCTGTCACAGCTGAAATACCACACTGAAGTTGAAAAATAAAAATTGTATGTCAAATAAAGAGGCAACTTTGTATAAGGGAGGGCCAATCTCATGCATTTTTAATCTGAAGCACACATTCAACAGGTCACTGAAATTGCTTCACACTTGAAGACCTTGATCATTGATACTGCCAGACTTGGTAATTGTTTGTTCCAGTGGCCACAATATTTTGATAGGAGCTCTGTCAAGGGAGGGAAATTTTGTTCTGCATCTGGCAATCAGCTGCTTTTCTTAAATCTCTTAATTTTAATAAAGCTTCTGATAGGAATTTTTAGTGCAATTCAGATGGAGAGAATGGCCTGTTTTTCCTCTCAGAGGTGTCAGAACTGCTCAGCCAGAACTGAGAGCTTACACTTCTTTCATTCCTGGAGTGTTTTGTAGTATACATCACATGTTTTTCCACAGACACTGCTCCAACTTCAGGAGTAAAAAATATTTTTAAAGAATATAAGTAGGTGAACAATACTGAACATTAGGAAGGTTAAGAACAGAGAAGGAAAACACAGCTTGTGCACAGTGCTAATAGGAAAAGCTGCTGTGAGGTCTCTGGCATAGAAGAGGTGTTTGGGAACTTGAGGGTGCCAGAACTAACCCTGAGACAGCAGGTTAATACAAAGGGCAATTCTTTATCCTCATGCTAAAGAAAGCTCTGGGTCACTTCCCCACAGCACTTCAGATTTATGGCAGGCACACCCAGAACAGGCTGCTACACTCACTCTGCTGGTTCAGCTCTGGCACAAGAAGCCACCAAACTCCACATTGCTGAACTCAGAGAGCAGCCAGAAGCATCACCATTCTATCACCATTTTTTCCTTCATAAACATGTAGCAGATACAAGACAAGGCTGTGGTAGAACAAGATATTGTCTTCCCAGACTCATAGCTCCAGCCACTCAGATATTATTTTGTCAGGATTCTGAAGGATGCCTTAATAAAAGAGGTTAAACCCTTTTAACTCCCTTCCCAGAGGAAGTGCTGTCCCCCTTCAGACTGTGGTGGATGATCACATGCTACATAAATTGCTATCAAGCTCAAGAAAACGGGTTAAAATTTGCTTCTCAACCTGAAAGCAACCTGTTACTAGAAACTTCTGCAGGGTGCTCCAGTCCAGCAGAGCTGTTTGCTGCTTACACTGTGTTGTTAATGGATTTCTATGGAGTTGCACAAAGTGTAAATGCTGAAGGATACATCTCCCTTGAACTAATGTATTATGATGCCACTAGGATCAAATGCACTTCCTTCCTAGAAAAAGAGTCCTCTAAACCCATTTGTAACAAACCACAGGCTTGGAAACACACTGAAAACAGAGCTTGTGTTTTGCCAACAACTGCATCATGGATAGCAGCATTTCAGCCCCAAAGCAAACCTGCTGCCACCATCCCACGTTCAGTGAAGCAACACAGCCAGTGGCAATGTTGCACAACTCTGGAATAGCAGTGTTTATTTTCCAAGGCTGAGGGATATTTGCTAAAAACAAGGAGCTCTTCATGCCCCAAGCTCTGCCCTTGTGCAAACACAGCTCCTGTGACCAAGTGCCAGCAGATTTACAAGCGACTAAACCCTTGGCATTTCTTTGCGGACACACAAATTCCAGAACACTCCAAGAGCCCCATGACCATCCTGTAAATCCCCAGCATGAGTATCCCCCATGCAGGACATGCAGCAGGAGCCCACAGAGCCCCAGGAGGGCAGTGGCCACACCTTTGTGCCTTTTGCTCTTCTTTTTCCTCGAGGCAGACCTCCCGTTGACGCTCTCCTTGGTATCCATCTCATCACTGCTGTCACAGGACTCTCCCGACACAGAGAGAACTTCCTCAGTAGGGACACAGGAAGCTTCCAAGCCACACAGGGATTTTACTGGAATGAAAAACAACAGTAAGTACAGCAGCAGAGAGGAAAAGGTGATCCAAGTTCAGGAGATGCTTCAGTGGAACCACTGCCTTAAAGCTTTCTGGTGAGTGACACAAGTAAGTCAATCCTGAGCTCAAGGATTACCTTGTCAGGGAAAGATTAGCAGGGGTGAGTGAATGGGAAACATAATTATTCAGCTGCTTGTTTTAAAGAACGAACAAGGATGATTACGAGCACATTATGCAGATCCCACTGGTTTAGCTGAAACTATTTACAACTCCAAATAAAACAACAGGCTCTTTCTCATGGGTAACTGGTATCCCTGAACAGCAGAGCTGCCCTGCATGGCCATGTTCAGCCTGGAGCCAGCATCTGCTCTGAAACTGTTTTATGAGCATGAGGAAGACTCACTCCTTTTGCAGTAGGACAAACATCCTGTGGCTGATGATCCAGTCCACCGGGGCTGGAACTCAGTGTCAAGCGCACAGCAGTTCCACTTACCCTGGAATTTAGTGAAGGGAAAGACTCTGACCTAGTGAAGTAAACAGCCAGTTGAGTCTGCTGGGGTTTGGGATTGGCTTTTTTCTGTATCTGGGGACATGTTTAGACACATCCCTGTTCAGAAATACTGTTTTTAAAATTCCCTCTGTAAACTGAGGGCTCATTAAGGTAGAAAAATACACATGTGAGTCAGCAATGACAGTCTTGGAAAAATAAAGGTGTGGTCCTACTTTATAGCTGTGTGAGGCACTGCCACAGAGACAGCACTGCCACAGCAGCACAACAGCTTTGCAAACAGGCTGTGAAATTCATTCAAGAGTTGAATTTCAACCCAATACCCTGGGTGAAGAATAGAACATGACCATGAGGTCAGAGGAGGCTTACAGTGTTCAAGCTTTTCTACCCAGCACAAACTGAAGCCCAGGAAAGTTTTATACATTCCAGTTCTAGTCACTGCAATCACCAGAGAAGAGAAAAACGTGCTATTTGAAGCACAGAGTGGCAGAAAAACAAACGACAACAAGAAACTGAACATAAACTTAGGTGAAAAATATTCTCATTTCTAGCCACCAAACAGGGTTTTAAAATGAAAAGACAGATGGAAAGGCAGTCTTCAGACAGGGGTTGACTCTGCCCACTGACTAGACACACCTCAGTGCTTTGCTAAACCAGTTTACCTCGCTTTGCAGTTGGTTCTGTAAACTGGATGCTTTCCTGGCACCTAGATGTATTCATGGCAGTTGTTTCCCCCACTGCCAAATCCTACTGCCCTCTCCACACGACCTTTTACAGGTAAAAAGAGAGTGAAATAGGTGGCAACACAAATGACAGTGAATTAAGACGCCAAATACAGCCAAGCAATAGAGGACAAAACCGACAGGGACTCAGAGTGGGGTTTAGAAGAAGAGTCCACTCCACTCTGCTAAGGAAAAGCCAACCTCTGAGTCAACAGTACGAGTGCACTGAACAGTGAATGGCTGCACTGCAGTCCTGCAGAGGCACCCTCTCTTCACCACACTGTCATAATCCTCCCATCCTGGGCATTAGAATGGGGTGGAAAAAAGTCCAGAAAAATTCCTCCTGGCTGTGGCTTCCCTGCCGGTGAAGCTCCCACGGGATGCTTGCTGTGGAAAGCTTGCCGCAGTCACACCCAGCACGGGTTTACTCCGAGTTAAACTTCTGGAGGGCAGCAAAGCCAAAGGTTGGAGCTCCTGTCCCGATGTGTGGCACCCCACGATGCACAGATAAGACTGGGCCAGATAAGGTTGCAGTAGGGTTATGGCTGGACCGGATAAGGCTGGAGCATAGCCCTGGGGCGGGGGAGGAGAGATCCCTGAAACCAGAGGGGAAACCCCTGACACCGCACTGCAAAAGCCTGGGAAAGGGGTAGGCAGGGAACTGCTGTGACCTGGAGTCACCAGGATGAGGTGAAGGTGAGCCAGAAACACAGCAAGAAAGGGGATAAGCTGGATGAAGCAGGTGATGCTGGAGACAGGGAGCACAGAACACCAGCAATTTGCCAGCATGATGCTGAAGTGCCATACTTTACCTCAAGGACATAGAACACAGATGAGTTAACAGGAACCGGAATGGCAGGAGAGAAGCTCTGAACAAAGGAGGCCACAAAAGAGAGAAGTGCCCTGATCTTAAAAGCTTGAGAAGTAGCAGCTGAAGAGGATGTTCACGAACATCACTGCCCCTGACAGGCACTCATACTAAGTGCATACTGTCTCCAACAATGCAGCAAACCAAGTTTCCCTTTACGAAAAGTTCAGTCATCACTGTCAACACAGCAACATCCACCTCCACTATGTGTGACCAGCTACATTTAAAAGGCCTAAAGGTCACCATTTCTCAAGCAAGTGGGGTGGGTTAGCTCAGAAAGCTCCCAGACAAGGAGGAAGTAGATAACAAAATACTGCACTACCTTTCCAGGAAAACTCCTTGTTTACAGAGTTCACGAAAAAAACAGCAACATCATCCCAAGACCTCCTTGCAACACATATTTGACAGAACTATTGTAACCTTACTCCCCCTGCAAAGAACTTTACCTGCTAACAAAGTTATCTATAGTTTTATATGTGGCAATAAAGTAATAAAGACTTTTATCATGTTATTTTCTGCTTCAAGCAGGAGATGACACCCAAGCCATTCTATCTCAGGCATTAACAAAGACTCAGCAATTCTTGCAGCAGGCTTTCTGCAAAACTTCCTGTCTAAGTCCTTAGCACCTGATTGTCTATAGGGTAGCACGGGCTCATTTTCAGCATTAAAGTACACACATTTTCTCAGTTTAGGGAAGAGGAGTTTCTCACGTCATCCAGAGGCCTGCAAAATGTGAAGGTAGTGTGGGAAAGGCTGGGGTCCCAGGGTAGACTCACCTTCCTGCTGCACTGCATTGGCCACAGCTTTCTTTACCCGTCCAGACTTCACGACAGCTGGGTCTGAGTTGGCATAATCTGCCACTGTCACTGCAGAGAGGGGGAAAGAGGGGTCAGAGGGATTAGGGATTATGGGGAGGGGACAGAAGGGCTAAGAGTCATGATGCCTAAAGGGAACAGTCCCCAGAGGAGCAGAGGCTCGAGGAGGAGATGCACAAGCAGGAAAATGAGTCTCAGTAGACAGGTGCAGGCCAGGAGTCCCCAGCAAGTCTCTACTCCAAATCATCGGCCTAACAGGCTCAGGGGACCCATGCCCCTGCCCAGTACAGTGCAATTCTCCTTCTCCCATCACCTCAGTCAATGATAATACCACTCCCCCTCGAGCCTGGCTGATCCGTTGGTCCCAGGCTCCTCCTCCACAGGCAAAGAGGTCTCATTCCCACACATCCGTCCAGATCCCCGCTGGGGGATCCCTCCTGGATGCAGCTCTCTGCCTGCACAAACCCGAGAGGGTCCAGCTCACTCCTAGGAGAGATTGGACCGTCTTCCTTCCCTCATCCTCCCTCACCCAGGCCAAGCCCAGCCTCTTCAACTACCTCCTCCCTCAGGCCCTAATGTAGGCCCAGGCCTCCTCTCCGGCCTGCACCAGCAGGGCCGAGCTCGGCGCGGCTCACCTTAGGCTCGGCTCGCCTCAGGCCTGGCTTCCTTCACAGTCCCGGCTCCCATCACAGTCCCCGCTCCCCTCATCAGCCCTGGCCCCCCTCAGCCGCGGCCCAGGCCCGGCCCTGCTCTCTCGGCTCAGCCCGGCCCGGCTCTCACCCCTCTCGGAGCACACGTCGTCGGCGCGAAACTTCAGGCGTTTGCGGGCGCCCCTGCGGGGCATGGCGGCGGCGGCGGGGCGGCCGCGCGGGGCCATGTCCGGCCGGGCCCCGCGGGGACAGCGGGGACAGCGCCACAGCGCCCGCCCCGCCCGCGTCACCGCCGCGACACCGCGCGCCGCTCTGGCGTCACCGGGGCGGCGGGAGGGGGCTGTGCTATAACCCCCAGTCCTGGGGGGAACACCCGCAGTGCTCCCAGGAGGGGGAACATCCGAAGTGATACCTCCTCGCAGTTCTCCCAGTACTGAGGGTCCCTGGGGCTTTCTTCCTCCCCCACAGTCTTCTCAGTAACAACAGGGCTTCAGGAGATTCCCCCTCTTTAAGTCCTCCCAGTAACGCGGATCCCTGAGGAGATCCCCCCTAGTAATGAAGATCTGCGAAGTAATTGCCCCCTCCCAGTAATGGGGGTGTTTGAGGGATTGCCGCGTCCCAGTTCTCCCATTAACAGGGGCCCTGAGGGGCTTCCCCCCTGCCCCAGTCCTCCCAGTAATGGGGGCTCCTTAGCGGATTCCCTGCAGTACTGAGGGTCTGTGAGATAACTCTCTCCTCCCAGTAACCAGGGCACTCGAGGGGATCTCACACACACACCAGTCCTCCCAGTACTGCGGTGAACGCCACCCTCATCCTTCCAGTCACAAAGGCCTTTCAGGATGCTGGCTCCCCAGTGCTCCCAGTAATGAGTGCCTCTGAACAAGCGGGTCCCCCATTCTCCCAGGAACATGGATCCCTGAGGGAATTGCCCCCAAGTCCTCCCTGTAACAAGAGCCCCTGAGGTAAAGGTGCCCCACTTCACCCTCCAGTCCTGCTAGTGTTGAGGAGCTCTGAGATAGCTGCCCTTTCCACTCATCCCAGTAGGGAGGATCTCTGAGGCAATTGGCTCCCCAGTTAAAAGGGGTTCTGGGGTGATTGCAGGCTCCCCCAGTGCTCCCAGTAAGGAGGAACTCTGAGATGATTATCCTGCCACACACCCTGTTGGAAACAATGGAACTTTTAAATAATAATTTTAGTTAATGATTTTAAGTAACTTTTTAATTAATTGCTTTAGTTAATTATAAGCTATATATATAAATTATAAATAGTGTGTTATTTTTTAATTACTCATTGCCAGCACTTAGCAAAGTTGCCGTGTGCCACTTCTGTAGGAACACAGAGTGGGAAAACTATTGAAATTAAAGTTTTGATAAGCTAAGTCTGATATGCTTCAATGAACAAAGCCTGGGAGAGGCTTTATTGGTGAGGTTGGACATCTGGAATGTTGAATTTATGAACCACAAGGACATTTTGCAGAAACCTGAAGATAAAGAAGAGATGAACAAAGACTCCGTCTGTGTGTCAAAAGTTCATACTTTCCAAAGATACTAAAAAGACTAAGAGGATGGACTAATTAACATAAGAAGTGAGAAATCAGTAACCGACAGAGGATAAAAATAAGAGAATTATGGAATTTAGAACAAATGAACTGGTTTTTTTTTTTTACCTGAAATTGCGTAAGTTTTGTGTTTCTGTCTGTGTGGAGGCTGGAACTCTGCTGGCCACACACAGTCTGGCCAAGGATAAAGTAATGCCACTGACACTAAAAAGACAGTGTTGGAGGAGTTTATCCTGATGATCAGAGGATTTGGAACACTCCCAGGAGACACCCACTGAGCAGTGGCCAAGCACAGCCCACACCATAGGCTCCTGGTGCCACCCACACCTCTGTGATGGGAGCAGTGATGGGTGGCTACCAGCTGTAAACTGTATTTGCTATCTTTTAGGGCTGAAACGAGTACTTGGAGCTTCTTGAAGGAGTGGTGCCACCCCATGGGAGAGGAATTGGTTCCAGGGGATCTGCAAAGGGTAATCGTGACTGGCAGCCCAGGGTCTGATAGTGATTTTGGAGCCAGTGTCCGCCTGTCATCACATGGGGATTTGGGCACTACCAGGAGCTGGCTGGGAGTCCTGCCCAGTCCTGGGGTAAATGGAGCAGGCTGGTGGAATCCTGCTCCCCTCCTTTGAGATTTACACAGTGACCAAAGAGCTCAGCCCTGCCCCATTCTCCCTCAGTGGTTCTGAACACTCCAGAGTGCTGCATTCCCACTTGTGTCCCTTTCCTACAAAACTTCAGGAGAGGATTGGAATGACAGTGAGATGTTTTCACAGGTGTGGTGTCAGTTCTTGGGCCTCTCCAGAGCAGGATAAAGCATGGAATATGGACAAATCCAAGAAATCCACATTCTTTCTGCTTCCCAGGCATGGCCAGGTGCTGGTATGTCCATAACTTCCCTGTCTGACCCTATTTCTCTCAGCATTTCTTAAATACACAAAAAACATTTTATCAGCAAGGAATGCATTTGATTGAGAAAACATCTGATCATCCCAAGCAGGAAAGGCCATTCCTTGACAGAAAGACTATTCCTAATCCATCTATTCCTAAGGCAACGGATACGAATTAATGTGGATGGCAGTCAATAAACCTGATCCTGGTGCTGTTGGCTGCATCCACCTCTTCACTCAAAAATGCTTTCCTTGGATTATCCTATTCATCATTGTTATTTGAGAACTGTATCACAGTATTATTTTTAAAAAGTGAAGCTTGTCTTGGCTTAGAAAACTCTTGCATGAGGAAAAGAGATGAAATGTTCTTGGGATTGAAGGCAGTTGTTCTGAGTCTGGCTGGTGGGCGGATCCAGCACATTCCCTCCTTCGGTGGGTTGGAGGCATTTATGTGAGACCTCCCCAGGACCTCCAGCAAAAATCCTGAGGATGAGCTCAATATTCTTCCTGGAGAGGGGAAGGTGCTGCTCTGTGATGCTACTAGTGATCCCAGTTGTTCCCAGTGAGGTCACAGAAAGGAGCTCCTCGCTGGTAGGCTGGGTGAAGACTGCTGAGGGATCCCAAATGCTGTGCCAGGGGCTGTGCTTCCAAGGCTCCCAAATTAATTGTTTGTTACGGATGCCCCTTTGCAGGGCAGGATGATGGAGCAGGTTGGGCTTTTGGCTGCTCCCACTGAAGTTCATGGGCACCCTCTGTCCCTAATCCCATTTATGATGCTGAAACTATCCTTGAGGGGAGTCCCTTGATGAGGGTGACACATCTGATCCCCCAGGACTCAGGAACTGAGCCTTGCAGGGTGAGGAGGAGGCTTTGGCAGAGTCAGGGGGTCACTGC
The DNA here is from genome assembly GCF_009819885.2 of Catharus ustulatus. Lineage (NCBI taxonomy): Eukaryota > Metazoa > Chordata > Aves > Passeriformes > Turdidae > Catharus > Catharus ustulatus. The sequence goes on from NC_046245.1 coordinate 6,647,748, forward strand.
CTGGCCCCATCACTGGGGGGAACGGGGCACCCAGGACTTGGGACACCTCGCAGCCCAGGTCTGCTCCTGCTCCCTTCCTCCGGGTCTGGACAAGACCGCTGGGGAGTCCTGCCCCGATGGGGACTTTTAAACCCTGAAGAGGTTTCTGCCCCCAGTAGAGTTCTCCGCCCATCCCAGGTGGATTCCTGTATCTCCCCCGGGAAGGAACGTTCCCCGCAAGAGAGTCTCCTTCTCCCACAGGGGCATTTCTGCCCCACCTCAGAGTTTTCTGTACTCTCCAGGGCAATCATGCCTCCCCAAGGAGGTTTCTGCCCTCAAGGAGAGTTCCCCTGGGGGAATTCCTGTCGCTCCTGAGTCTTTTAACCCCCTCCAAGGTGGAGGGGGGGGTGCCCTCCCCTTTCCAGGGGTATTCGGCCCCGGGGACGCTCGACCCCCGGTCCCGCTCCGACCCCCGACTCCCCGACCCCCCGGGGGCGTGTCCGGTGGGGCGTGTCCGGGGCGTGTCCAGGCGGGGACGGTGACGCAGTGGGCGGGGCAGGGCGGGGCGGCAGCGGCGGCAGCGGCGGCTTCCAGCGACTTCGGCAGGCGGTGAGTGCGGGCGGGGCCGCGCTGCCCACGGGGGATGCTCAGCCCCGAGCGGGGCCGCCCGGGGGGAGCTCTGCCCCCGTGACCTCCGTAGGGCTGCCCGGGGGGTGCTCAGCCTCCCCGGTGGGACCAGACCCGGAGGGCTCTACCCGTATTGCCTCCCCCGGGGATGCTCTGCTGCCCCCCGAGAGGATGCTCGCCCCCCCTCCCCCCTGGGGATGCTCAGCTCCCTCGGTGGGGCTGGACTCGAGGGGCTCTGCCCTTTTTGCCTCCCCCAGGGGATGCTCTGCCCTGTTCTTCCCCCCCCTTCCTTAAGGGGGATGCTCCCCGTTGCCCCCCGGGCGGGGCTGCAGTGGGGATGCTCAGCCTGCCGTGCCCTGCAGGATGCTCTGCCTTGAGGGGGTTTCGTCTCCCACCCCTTACCTCTTGGAGGGGATGTCTGAGTCAGGGTGTGCTGAGCTCCCCTATTTCCCTTGGGTTGAGTCTGAGCCGGGGGGTGTTATTCCCACCCTGACTGCGTTGGAGGGGGGTTCTTCCCCATCCCCACAGGGTGTGTAGGCAGTGTGGTGAAGGGTGGGCACATCGGCCGAGGCTGCATGGTATGGGGGACAGGGAGGGGGCAGTGATTCCTTAATGCAGGAGCAGGGGCCTTGATTTTCAGCTGCTTTCTGCCCCTGGCGGCCCCCCATATGCTCCCAAGGTGTCCCTTTGCATCCCCTCCCCCAGCTTCTACCTTACACTGAGGGGAGAGCAGGAATGCTGGTGAGCATGGCCTTCTCCTGCTCCTCTGATTTCCCAGTGCTGTCTTCTCCCGCCTTCCTCAGTGCTGCCTCCAGCCCTGGAGCATCCACCCAGTGCCGAGCTCTGTGTCAGCCCCACTGAGCATCTGCCTGGCTGCGAGCTCTGGGCTGGACTGGCTCGTGGGGATGCTGCCACACAGATGATCCTGGAGCTCAGCACCAGTAAATGCCTGCCAAGCTGGGCCAGCTTGGAATTGGGAAGATGCTCACGGACCTCGTTCAGCCTGAACATTGGCCCCTGTGCTCGTGGCCAGACCAGCAAAGCATCCGGGCAGCCTGACTAGCTCCAACTGTGTCCACACTGGTTCCCAGCGTCTGTTAGCTGGTGTCATCACTGCTACTGCTGCAAGCTGCCTCCAGACAGCACTATTTGCTCCTGAATAACCAGCCTTGAAGGGCTTGTTTATCCTCTAAATTGCATCATTAGAGCAGCAATTGGCTTAGGGAGCTGGGTTTTGTTAAAGCTATGCAAACCCTTCTGAGGAGGCCCTGGTTTCGGCCAAGTCAGGGTTGGCAAAGTGTCATTTTAGCTCATTTGCAACCATCTGCTGGATGCTGGAATGAGGTTCTCCTGGTGGGTTTGATACCACCAAGCCGCTGTGAGCAGGAGCTGGTCCAGAGGTAAGCATGAGCTAGAGTTTGGGACCTGGATGAATGTGCCTGTGTGGTTTGGGAGTTTCTTGATTGTGGTGATGCCTGTGCAGCAGGAGATGGAAAGTCTTTGTGTCTCTGGTGGTCTGAGAGTCTCAGGTACCTGTTCTCTTGGGGCCATCATGGTGTGTGCTGCTCACAACGTGACTGATCTCTAGGGACTTCCCCCTGGCACCCTGTGGTGCTCAGGTACCTTGCCAGCTTCAGTGCTTGCTCCTCCTGCAGCTCTTTCCCAGGAGCCAGACCATAGGCTGTCTGGGACCAGTGTCAGCAGCAGGAGGTCAGGGATGCCTCTGAACTGGCAGGTTTCTGAGGCACCAGTGGTGGGACTGATGGACAGATCCGGCTTTCTGGAGTGGCCAGCTTGGCAGATGTGGGATTAAATTCTCATCCCTGTGCAGCTTTGTGTCTTTGTGGTGAGTGGGTCTTGCTCTGCACTAGTGGCTTGGTCCAGCTGTGCTTGGCAGCAGCTCCAGTGCGGGTGTGGAGGGACTGGACGTGCTGGAGATTTGGGTTCCTGCCTGTCTCAGCTGTCTCAGAAGACATCAGGGATAAAACCCCCATTGAAACCCTTCTCATCTGCATCTTTGGAGGCACCTTTTTGCAAATCTTGTCCTTTGGGCCACCTCCCACTGGGGTCTGGGAATGAGGACAGGGATGAGTAGGAGGCTGAGTGTGAGTTGGTGGGTCCCACTGTGCTGGGAGGGGATGTGGAGGTCCTGAGTCAGTACTGGGAAAGAGCCTGACACTGTGCTGGAGCTGGAAGTTCACAGTGGAGCTGGGAGAGGCATTCTTGGAGCCTCAGGGAGCTGAACTCAAATGGAGGCTGAGCTGGGAATGCCTCTGGAGGGCTCCACTCTGTGCATGTGGAGAGATATTGACACGAGTGTCCATCCTCTGCCTGGGGAGTGCCATTTCAGGGCTTCCAGCAAAGCACAAAGATACTGTATTCTTTATCTAACCTTGAAACCTTAATTCACAATTAATTGTCACCTAAAGAATGCTTTGGTGAGCCAGAGGTTTCCCAGATGGCTCCCAAAACTGAACTATGAGGTATCTGAATATTAACTGGAGGAGAAGGCTTTTGGATCCATTGCCCAGCTTCCCTCCCAGAGAGATGTGAATGGCAGCACTCTGCTTACGGATTATTTCTGGGATGTGCCAAGCACCAGGTGTTGGGTGACAGACCTGACCCAGGCTGAGGGCTCTGCCATGGGCCCTGCAAGTGGGTCCAAGTCTTGGCCAGGCTCCTGGGGGATGTGGCTGGGAGTTTTCAGTGCTTAAAGGCCTCCTCTGTGAGCAGATGAAAGATTTGGAGGTGGATGCCGTGGGTGTGCTCACATGGGCTGGCATTTGGGAGGGAGGAGGGAAACTATCACATGGAACAACTGCAGTGTTGGGGAACAGGTCTATGCTTGGGCCCATCTGGAGAAGTTGTGGAAAATTATTCAAGGCTTTTTGCTAAAAAAGTTATGCTGATATAATTGGATTTTATTTGTTTGTTGTGTGATCAAAGAGGTTGAAACCCTCGTGGGGACAGGGTAAAAGCCTTGAGTTCATTTGTAGAGTGAGGATATCCTGAGGAGTTGGGCTGAGAAAGCTGGGGCAGTTCAGTTCTGGAGAAGAGGAGGTTGTATAGATATCCCACAGCCCCTTCCAGAGTGTGAAGGGGCTGCAAGGAAGCTGGAGAGGGAGTCTGCATAAGGGAATGGAGTGGCAAGCCGAAAGGGTTCAGACTGAAAGAAAAGAGATTTAGATTAGATATTGGAAGGAATTCCTGGCTGTGAGGGTGAGGAGGCCCTAGCACAGGGTGCCCAGAGCAGCTGTGGCTGCCCCTGATTTCCTAGAAGTGTCCAAGGCCAGGTTGGACGGAGCTTGGAGCAACCTAGGATTAGTAGGAAGTGTCCCTGTCTATGGCAGGGAGTCGGAATGAGCTGAGCTTTAAGGTCCTTTCCAGTCCAAGCCATGCTGTGATTCTGTGGTTTTATGAATGAGGTGGCTGCTCCTCTCTCTCTCATTTTTGTGCAAACCTGTGCCTTGAGCAGCCTTGCTGCCCCTCAGCCCTAGGCAGAACTGGCAGGGCAGCGATTCCCATCCCACAGGAGCATCTGGGAGCTGGTGTCAAACCTCCAAAAGCCACTGGTGAGGAGGGGACTGACCCCGTGTCTTCCACGTTGCCCTTCCTTAGCTGAATCTTCACCCTGATGTTTTAAGCAGCTCATGGGTCGCTGTCTCTAGCTCTGTAATCCTGCAGGACTGACAAGGCTGGAATTTATCTGAAATGCAGATTTTTTTTTCTGCTTCTGGTTTTCAGTTCCTGCCACGCTTCTCTTAGCAAGCACGAGGAGGTGCCAGCTGGGTGGCTGCCTTTAATTGCATCCAAAAATTAAAAAAAGAAAACAAGTGGCAGATGAGAGCTCGTTTCCCCATCCTGCTGTCCGTGTCGAGCGGTTTCCAGGAGAGGGCAGTTCTGGGGGATTTTTGCTGCATGGTGCCTCCTCCCTGCAGCTCCTGCCGTGCTGAGCCCCCGTGCCCGGGAACAGGGGGCTCCGTGAACAGGGGGCTCCGGGAACAGGGGGCTCCGTGCCCGGGAACAGGGGGCTCCGGGAACAGGGGGCTCCGGGAACAGGGGGCTCGGGGTACAGGGGGCTCCGTGCCCGGGAACAGGGGGCTCCGGGAACAGGGGGCTCCGGGAACAGGGGGCTCCGTGCCCGGGAACAGGGGGCTCCGGGATCAGGGGGCTCCGGGATCAGGGGGCTCCGGGAACAGGGGGCTCCGGGAACAGGGGGCTCCGGGAACAGGGGGCTCCGGGCCCGGCTCCTCCGTGGGGAGGCGAGGCGCTGTCGGCGTGGCCGGGCGCTGTCAGTAGCAGCGAGCAGGGGATGTGCGGCAGGAACGGACGGAAGGAGACTCCTCCTGCCTGGATCCACATCCCGCCCTCCGGAGAGGGCAGCATCCCTCGCCAGGGCAGGGTAACACGGCAGGGATAACACGGGCCCCCTCTCGGAACTGCTGCCGTGCGCCGGGTGCATGCATTTAAACTAAGCGTTTCCACCCTTTCCTGGTGGAATTTTCTCTGCAGTTCCAGGTTTCCTTCTGGCTACATAATGATGTGATGTGCTGGGACCGGGCAAATGCTCTGCAGCTGTGGGGTGCCTGGGGGATCCATAGCCCAGAGGAAGGACATGGCTGAACATAGAGCCTGGGAGCTGGAGCCTGGGAGAAGGGCACGTCCGGCCCCAGCCCAACTCTCACCTTTTCAGAGTCTCATTAGTGCAGAGCATCCTCACATGGATTTTTCTCCTGCCAAAGCCTGGCCTGTATGGTCTCCAGCAATTCACCCAGATCTGTTTGCTCACTTGTTATTGCTTGCTCTAATTATAATAAATTATCTTTAATTGACTACTGCCGATTCGCTTCAAAATTTATCACAGTCCTGAAGTTGGGATGGTGTTTGTAGCCTTGTGTGGCATTAACACAGGTGTCAAAAACCTGATCTCAGCTCTTGATCATGAGTTAAATAGGCTTGGTGGTGGTGCCTAGAACTGCTCCCCATGCAGACATTCCCAGTGCCAGAGGCTGCCGGCACAGAGGAGAAAGATGGGCTTGTACAAAATCCATAATCCACTTAATCTTCTCTGTAATTCAGTGTCTGGCAGCTGTAATTAAGTAGATCTGGGCTTCTTTCAAACATCTCCCCCAAACTGTTTTCCAGGAAGGAATCAAAAATTGTCCAGAAGTTATTTTTGGCTGTGGCTGATTTATTCACACGCTGATCAGCCAGGAGGAGTTATTCCAGCCCCACACTGCCCCACATAACACCGAGTGCTGTGTGTGGGTGTGGTTTCCCTGGGAGACATTGGGGGATGATGCTCCTGTTTGAGAATGGAGCTCTCAGGAACCACCTTAGAGGCTTCGTGTCCTGTGAGCCCACTTGGGGTCCTCAAATGAGGCCAGAGCCAGGGGACACAGGCTCTGTGCCCTCTCATCCTCTCTCTGCGGATAGACCTGAGCCCTGTGTCCTCAGGTGGTGGAAGGCTCTGTGCCTTCCTGCTCCATCCCAAGGAGTACCCAGCTTGGTTGGGGTCTCCCTGGGTGACACCTGGATTTGGGGAGTGTAGGGAGCTGTTTCAGGGCTCTTTTGGGCATAGTGTTGTTCCAAGGATCAAGAAAGGCCGTGGTGTTTGGGATGGTTTCTCCGCAGGATGCAGTGGCTCTGGTGCTCCTGAAGTTTTCCCTCCTGTGTTTGCTTTCCCTGGCATGCTGTGAAGCTGAGCTCCTGCTCTTGGGAAGGAGTGGTGGGAGTGAAGGGTGAGGGTGGCACAGCCAAATCCTGTTTTCTCCTGTATCTGCAGAAGGGAATGTTTCCCTGGGACATTCCACTGTGGCCACAGCTGGTTTCTGGCCATGGATTGGGATCTGCCAGGGTGGGAATCACTGGGACATAGTGCTGCTGGAGTCTTTGCCATCCAAGTATGCTGGTGACATGTCTCCCTGGCTGAGGATGGAATCACTGTTGGCTGTGTCCCTGTGCAGGGATGCTGGAAGCAGCAGTGATCCTATCCCTCCAAGTTGCTGTGAGCCTGGATGCACTGCTGGATGGGCAGAGAGGACCCAATCCCCACATCTCCAGCCAGGGCTGTATCTGCCACCAATTTGGGGTAAGGCAGGCTGGGGAGGGGTGAGGACATGTGGAGGACCAGCAAACTGGGGGCTCTGAAGGATCCATGGGGGTGTTGACCAACCCAAATGTTCAGGTTTTGCTGCTTGGAAAACCTGGCTGTGCTAGGGAGCAGATGGGTCGAAGTTCTGGAGATTCCCATGTGCCTGTGGAGAGCTGCTGTCCATGTTCCTCCCCAACATCACAGCATCTGGAAGCAGATGTGCCTTTACTGGAACATGGGATGGAATCTCGGGTTGCTGCCAGTGTCCCTTGGAGAGCCTCCTCTCAGAATCCTTTCAGGGGTTTGGGATCTCTGTGCACCATGTGCTCAATAACATGGCTTTACTCATTTTAACCCATCAGGTTTTAATTAGAGCCAGAAGGCTCATCTCTCCTGACCTGAGCTGTCTCTCCTTTGATCCCAGATCCAGAAGGGGTTTGCTTTGCTGATGTTATCTGTCTGACATCCAGATGTGCCACCCAGAGAGCAGCTTGTGTTTGATGGAGAGAGAATCTTCTCTCCAGTATCAAAACCTGGATGATAATCACTCAATTAGAGCCCACACTTTGGGCTGCCATATTAAAAAAAGAGCATTTTTTCCTGCTTTTGATCATCTGCTTCTAGTTAGTTTAGTTAGCAGACTTTCACAGTGGCCATTTTTGGAGTTGGCAGCCAGAGCATCCGTGAAAGCAGAAATGGCTTTTGTTAAGTGTGTCCTTCATGTTTATAGAGAAATTTTGTCTCCTAAACTGAGGCTGCCATGAGCCCCAGCACTGCTGATCAGTGCCTGGCTCTCTGGGAGTGCCGGTGTAGCTTTCAAATCACACATTGTCAATAAATCTCATTCCTAGTGCCCTGCAGCAAATGGCATCAGCCTGCATGGGGAGAGCTCTCCCACACGTCCTCCCGCTGCCTAAAAATATCAGCACTTGAATTCTCCAATGACTTGGCTATTGCATAGCCTCCATTCCTGCCTGAGACACTGCTCATGGCTTGGTGCAGGACATCTGCTGTGCTCCCAAGGGTCACACTCTGCCCTCCAGATCTGGCCTCTAGGTAAGGCAGCAGCTGTGTCAGTTTGGGGGTAAATGAATGTTTATTACCTTTGTTCTCTGTGTAGGTGTGAGGTGTGTTCATAATCAGGGGTGTGGGGTCCAGGAGAGAAATCATGGCATCTTCTCTGGTGGCCACTAAGGGCCCATATCATTGAGGAAAGGATGAGTTCTGGGGACTTCATGTCCCGAAAACAAAATACCCTCAAAACCCTCTGTTAACTCTGTGTGTGTCCTGGGAGTCTATCCCATCCTCTTTGTAAATACAATTTACCTTTTCACATCTGGCTTTGAGATGTGGGGTACAGAAAAGGTGGCAACTGTTTTGCTTTGAGAGCCAAGTCTCTATTCAGTGGGTGAATGCAGAGGGCTTGCTGGTGTTTCCTGTTCACACAGGGCACTGGGCACGCTGGTGTGTAGGCAGCAGGCTCTTGTCTTCAGCAGCTTTCAGTCTTCTGACCCTGCTGGCTTGTGGTAGAGCAGGGAGAGCTCATCACTTGAACTATGAATGAAGCCAAAGGACTGATATCACATGCTGTGATCTTGGGGGGCAGTGACAAACTGGCTCTGTGGCACTGACAGGGATTCAGGAGCAGAGCTGGGTGTGAAGGATGTGCAAACTGAAGTTCAGCACAGCTGGGAGGTGCTGAGCTGTAAAACAGGAGTGATGCTCCAAAGGGGTGTGTTTCTTTAGGAGACCTTGGATTGAAGGTGTGTGGATTTTCCTGTCTCCATCTCCATATGATTGCCATGTTTGCTGCTGGGAAGTTCATGAAGGGGCTGGAATGCAGCAGTGTAGGAACAGGGGCTTGAGGAACACACTCACAGGGCTGACTGCTCCCTGAGAGCCCTACACCCTACTGCAACATGGACACAAACATTGATAGTTCCCTCAGTCTTGCAAAGGAAATTATGTTTATTTTCAAGGCTGGAAAGGTGAGGAAACCAGTTACCAGCCCCACCAGCTGGTAGACACTGGGTGCTTGATTTCCTCCTTTGTCCACTGCAACTCCAAGGAAATCCAGCCACTGGAGATGCCAGGGAGGGGCTTTCACTGCCCTGACCTGGGGATAATTGTAGTGACCCATCAGAAAGAGCCACCCTGGTCTGTCAGACCAAGGTGTGTCAGGTCCTCCATCACTCAGTGCCTGGGCTGCCCTAGGGTTCCTCAAATTGCCAAAACCCTGGTGTGGGGAAGGAAGCAGAGGGATCTTCCCAAGCTGCTGCCTGCACCTGGAGCTTTCTCTCTTTTCTCTTGGTGCAGGTGGAGAGTGCACACCAGGAGAGTGACATTGGTCAGCTCCTGTGTGGTCACTCATGAGCTGGACATTTGTATGAGTGTGGTCTCCCAAAAGTGTGAGAATTTGCAGGATTTATCCCCAAATCATAGAATCAAAGACTCATAGAATCGTTAAGGTTGGACAAGACTTCCAAGATCATCAAGTCCAACTTTTGACTTAACACCATCGTGGCCACTTAACCATGATCAGAAGCTGCTTATAAGCACCCATGACTAGTCCCCAGGGCAGCTGGGACCTTCATGGTTCCCTTTTGCCCCTGTCCATCCCCTCTGGCATGAATTGAGGCTGATCACTCTGATGCAGCTGGTGAGTGCACTTGGTGGTACCCCAAACTTCTGTAAATATAAATACGTAAATAGAGGACTTCCAGGCCCAGGACAAGTGCTGATGACACCAGTAACCAGAGCAGGCTGGCAGGGACGAGCTGGTCCAGACTGGTGGTGGGAGGACGATGCTGAAGGTGATGGTGGCTACTGGGATGGCTTTACTGCCTCTGTATTTCCCTCTGAAGGTGATGGTCTGGGTTTGGAAAAGTCCAACCTCTGTGCAGGCACATCTCCCAACTCCCTGCTGCCCTCGACCTTACTCTTGCAGGAACTCTGTGAGGTTTCACTCTCACTTCTTGCTTCCCAAAAAGTGAATGCTGTCAGATTGGGAGGACTCAGGCCACACCGCGGGAATTGGGCAGAGGAAGGCTGGGGTAGGGGAGCGGGGCCGTGTCCAGGGCTCTGCCGGGGGTGCAGTCGTGTGTCCCCAAGCGCAGCTCTTGGGAGGCGTTGGAGGGAGATGCCAAGAGAGGAGGATGCCTCCGGGAAGGCGAGCGGCTCCTGCTGCAGAATTCCCGGCGCGGCGCTGGGGCAGTGCCGGAGGGATGGCTCCCGGCGGGGATGGAGTGCGGCGGCTGCGAGCGTGACAGTGACAGTGACGGGGACAGGGACACAGCCCCGGCAGCCCCCTCCCCTCCCCTCCCCTCCCCTCCCCTCTCCTCCCCTCCCGGCAACGCGGCTCTGCGGCCGGGGGTCCCTGGGGGCTCACAGGGATGGATGCGTGTCCCCTCCTGGGCGATGCCAGCTGCTTTGCCACTCGGAATTGCGGCGGCTGCATTCCCGGCCGTGCTGCTGGCGCTGCAGGTGCCCCGGGGAAGCAGGAGCGTCCCTGTCCTCGAGTGGACGCAACAGGAACGGCGTGGAAGGGGTGACACGAGGGCGGGATCAGCGCCTCTGGAAGGATGATTCAAAATCCGGGGGAATTTGACTGTGTCTCTTTGGGACTCGCTGCTCGGGGTTGGGGGATATCCTGGCGCTGCTGTCACCTGCAGTGCTATCACCCTCCTGACGGGCATGGCCTCTCAGGACCCCAAATTCCTCACAGGTCACCCCAGGCATAGGTCTGGAAGTCAGCCCACCCCTGAGTCACCAGCGTGGCTGTCAGAGCTGTTCTCAGATGGTTGCTCTCCATTTGTTCTCTGTTTGTTCAGCTTCTCTCATCATATCCCTGTTCTCATCATTCATTATTTCTCATTATTTTTCATAAAAAGGTGAAGGCTTTTTAATAACAGTTCACATTTTTTAGTAATTTCCTTTCTTCTACTCCTATTTTTGTTCATCTTCCTCATAACTTCATAACTAGAAGCCTTTCTTTGTCCTTGGCCAGAGGGGAGGTGTCTGTTACGGCCTGTGTTATCATATTCCAGGAGGTTTGATCGGGTTAATGAAAATCTTTCTGGTTTTTTTGTGTCACTTCCACTCCCATCTTCTTTTACCTGGTTTCTTAAGGAAATTAAACCAAAAGCCTTGTTGCATCATGGCCTTTTCTCTCCCCCTACTTGCTCTTGAGTGTGTTGGTCTCTGATGGGGTGGAGACCTCAGAATGCTCAAGGTTTGTAATAGCTCTTGGAGAGGACAGAGCCAGGGGACACCCCAGAGGGATGTGGGGCACGGGGCCAGTGATGGGAGGCTGGGGCTCATTGCCCAGAGAGCAGGGCTGTTAATGCAGCCAGGAATATGAGGGACAGCAGGGCTGTATCCCCCAGCCCATGAGCTGGAATAGCAGGCCACAGCACCGGTATTTGTGCTGCGCAGCTGCTTTTCCTGAGCTCAGGAGGGGATCCAGAGGAGGATCCAGCCTCACAAATGCAGGGTTAGCCTGGGATTTGGGAGGCCTGGGCTGTGTTTGCAGCTGCAGACTCACACGTGGCTGTGCTTGAGGGCTTTTCCTGCAGCAGTAGGAGCTGCAGCTGCTTTAAGCTGATCTCCTGGAGTGTAAACTGCAGTGACAGGGGAGCCAGAGGAGATTTTCTGCTCCTGCCCGTGCTACAGCAGGGAAAGGCAATAGAGCTTTCCCAGTGGCTGCTGCAAAATCTGGTTCCTTTGGTAGTAATATGGGGATTGTAGCAGTGCTGGCAAGGGAAATCTTGGGGGTCCTGGGAGAAGCATGATGGGGAGTCAGGATCTCGAGTGTCAGTGGAAAAAGACCAAGGTGCTTCTTGGGGTGTCCTTGGGGCTTGTTGCCCTTTGCAGCAAGGGATGGGGCACCTCTTGAGTGTGTCCCCTCCTGTCCCAGCCAGCCTGGGGACAGGAATCACCCCTTCCAGCTCAGAATATTCTGTGAGTGTGTGTCAGGCTGGGAATTCATGCAGCCTGGAGACGCTCTGCACATGCCTTACAGTGAGGGAGCAATGTGTCTGCCTGGCGGTTCAGCTGGGGACTTCTCTCCTGTGTAGATGAGTTCCTGCTCCTTGGCACCAAATCTGCTGTAGAGCTGCACTCTGAAGGTTTCCCTCTTCCTTGACTTTGCATTTACCTCTGGTGTTTATTTTGGCAGCCCGTTCTGCTAATTTCTCTTCAACCACCATCCCTCAAGAGCCCCAGGTCCTTGCCCAGTCCCAGTGCTGGAGGAGATTTGACTTGCCATTCCTACCTCTCAGTCCTTGATCCCTGCCTGATCCCCCCCTCCCTTGTGGTCCCTCCTAAGGTGAGGAGCTTACTGGGTGACATCCAACACAAGGGCACTTGTAACCTGGTCCCCACCAGGTTCCCACAGGGTCCCTTCTGCTGGGGGATCCCCAAACTTGTGATCCCATTAGAAGGGGATGCACAGAGGCAGCTCCATGTCCCAGCTCATCCTTTTCACTTTGCTTGTGTTCTGCTGACTACGAAGGCCTGCTGGAAAGACAGGGCCATGATCACACATGATGCAGCTCTTTGGGTGTGGTTTGGAGTGAGGTTTCCTGTCCAGCTGTGAGAGAGACCTGGATAAACGGAGGAGAAGGGCTTGGCACTGGCTCCTGCTTGTAGGGGTTCTTGTGTAGTTCCTCTTTCCAGGAAGCTTTGTGAGCTTCCTTTGTTCTCTCCAGCCTCTCTTGTGATGGTGGTGAGTTGGGCTCTGTAATTGAGGAGATCTGAATAATCCACTGAGGAAGCTGCTAATTCAAAGATATGTCTCTAATAATTAAATCATTATCTGGAGGGAAGAGAGAGCAGATACCAAAATGGGGCTAATTAAAATCCAAGCCCAGGATGACTTGGGCTGTGGGCCAGAGCAGAGCAGAGTCTGTTGGGGATGTCTTCATGTGTAATTGCTTTTCAGAACATCAGTCCCCACCAGAAAACCCATCTGTTTCCCCTCAGGAGACTTGGATTGACCCAGAAACCTTCTTGCCTTGCCCTGTCCGATGTTCCCTAGACCAGACACAACTGGAGGAGGCCATATACATTGCAAAGGGCAGAGGAGATGGTGAGACACAGTTTGGGGGAGTGTTTGGTTCTTGAGCTTCAGTAACTAGATTCTACCTCATCTCTGGAACATGTAGGCCTTTATTTCAGCCGTCAGAACTGGCTGATGCGCTTCAGAAATCCCTGAGAACAAGGAGCAAGGTGGGCTCGGATCCATCCCTGCTCTGTGCGTGGAAGGATTTGGACATGCAAAGGTGCCAAAGGGACCCAGTGCCTTTAGCTGTAGGGAGAGATGAATCCTGTTTGGGTTCACTGTGCAGCTGGGGTGGGAGCACCCTGGAGAGGCTGTATGGCCTGTAAGGATGCAGAGCAGTGCTGAATGGGAGCCCAACCCTGGAGCTCCCTATCAGCTCTGAGTAGGTCCAGGCAGCTGAAGGTGGCTCTGCAGAGCTGAAAGATGGTGACCAACAACTGTGGTTGTGACACTGGAGGGAGAAAGGGCCTTTGGACAGCACCTCGTGCTGTGCCATGGGAGATCTGCCTGGGAGGGTGGGAGATCTGCAGGGTGGATGTTAATGTGCTTCCCCAGAGCTTCTGGCATTGCTTTGCCTGTCAAGCCCGGAGCCCATCACCTTCTTCAGAGTCCACCAATTTTCAGAGTCCACCATGTTCTTCAACAGGGCCAAGCACTTTGCAAAGGGCAAGGCAAAAAAATCCCACTTGCATACCATTTGGATGCAGGGTAAATTCCATCCTTCTGAGTGCCTGCACTGGGTGCATTCCTGCAGCAGGGAGGTATTGCTGCTGTGTCTGCATGGGCTGAAGGTCCTCTTGTGGTTGTGGCAAGGTGGAACCCAGCAGCAATCATCACTCAGATGAGCTGGCCTGGAATCACTGTATTTTGTCAGAGAAGCGATTGTAGCTGTCCAAACCGGGCACCTTTCAGAGCTGGTGAAGATAAATTGGTGCATTTACCCAGAGGAGACAAGGTCAGGAAGCTTTCTCTATCAGGTTCACATGTGAGCATCACTCAGTGAATGTCCCCATATCGGCACGACAGGTGAAGGTCACCTCAGGTGAGCTGGTGCCTGCAGGCAGCTCTGAACTTGGGGAGGTGGGAGGAGGGCACAGGAGGCTGGGCAGGAGCCACTTCTGCTCGGGTGAGCATCCCACCAGTCCTGACACATGCTGGGTTTTCTGCCTCTGCTGCTCTGGAGGGGCTGCACCTCTGCAGCAGCACAGCTGGCAGTGGTGAGTACTGGGGCTCAGGGATGGCCCAAACCCAGCCAGGGGTGCTGGAGCTGGGCTCTGCCTGCTCCCACATCTGCAGGAGCAGGCACTGGGGGATGCACAGGGTACACAACTGTGTTGTAAAAGAGCCAGAAATTTAAAAATGTCTGCAGAAATGGTCACTAAACCCTCTGGAAAGTGTTGGCTCAGCTGCTGTGCTTGGGTCGTGTGTAGAGGGAGATTCCCAGCCCCAGATGAGTCCTTTTCCCTTGTGAGGTTTGATATGCTCTTGGCTTTTTCTAGAGAGCACACAACATCATCAGCTCAGGCAGCAGATGTTTTCCAAGGTGTTGGGATATCCCGTTTCCTTCATTCCTCCCCAAGGGAGTTCAAGGTGTTCTGGCCCCCACATTTTTGAGTGTCCGAAGGAGCAAAAAGGGGACCAGGTAGGAAACCACCCCACCAGCAACTCTTCCCATCAGTGCACCAGTGTAATTACCCATATTTAATTCCTTTGAAAGCCTGCTGAGCTGCAGATATGTCCCTCCTCTCCTGGTGATGTCTCATGCTGTAACTTCCTGGAGTGGTTCAGGGGATTGTTCCTGGTGCTGGGCTGGACAGGGCTTGGAGCAACCTGGGATAATGGAAGGTGTCCCTGGGCAGGGGGTGGAATGGGATGGGCTTAAAGGTCCTTTCCAACCCAAACCAGTCTGGGATCCTGTGAACTCAGCATATGCAGGTGCCCCCAGATTACTGGGGGTGGCAGAGTGCTGTTCCCAGGGGCTTTGGGCCAAAGGGTGAAATGGGTTCAGTGGTTTTTGGGTGCCCTTTGGGGGTGATGGATGGAAGCAGGGATCAGGCTCAATGGTTGGGGGTCCCCTTTGGGTGAGCTGAGATGGCTACAGGAGGCTGTGGGTAGCACAATGGGGACAAGGGCAGAGCTCCTGGAGCTCCCGTCAGGGCAGTGCCTGGGGACACCAAGCACACTGCATTAGCTGGGCTTCCTGGAGCTGACATTTTGAGAGGGAGCAAGTTAGAAATTGAGTTGAGCTAATGCCCAGTGCTGGATTTTGAGATGATAGGTGCCCAGATGAGAGCTCAGCTGCCACCCCTCTGCAAACCACCACACTCCCTACACTTTCTGGAGCAATTTGGTGTTGCTTCCCTCGATTTGAAGCTTTCTCTGTTTTCTTCAATTCTCAAACGAGGGGAGCAGTGGTGTTTCCTCTGGTCCCTCTCTCTGCTCATCCCATGCTGGGTGAAGCCCTTAGGGGCTCTGCTTAGAGCTTCCTGCTGGATCCAACACAGTTTGTCACATTTATGCAAACCTTGATTTCCTCTTCTTGATCTTTTCTAGTACTTGGGATTTCTGGAGGGAACTGGACTTTTATATCCTTTGTATCTTCCTTGTGGCCTATGTCCAGGAGGAATGTTTTTCCATGGCAGGCTATTTTTGAGGTGCTTTCTGTGGTTCCTCTGATGCTTAATAAGGGTTGAGCTAATCCCACAATTCTCCTAAAGAGGAACAACTTGGATTTCCCTTCTAAAGCACAGCATCTCCAGGCCCTCTGCCTCGCTAATGTGATGAGTGGGCACATCCTCCCCTGCCTCAGGATTTGGGATGTGCAGGGCAGACACTCCACCAGAAAGTCCTTCTTGCATGAAACAGGGCTTAAAATGCCAGACAGGAGTGGGATGAGTCCTTCCTGCAGCACTGTGGCTTTGACTATGCCAGGTGTACTGGGTGTGCCAGGTGTGTGAGTGTGCCAGGTGGGCTTTGGCTGGGGCTCATTTTGGGGGCTCACTTTGCACCTGAAGGGTGTGGGTTAAAGATGTGACCATGCTCGACATGGATTTAGACAGAGCAGACAGGACTCCAGTGCCTGAGCCTTGCCCCCAGCCCCCCTGTAATGTCACTGTCACTGCTCCTGCCACTTGGGAGCTGGCATGGGCACAGTGGGAATGGCACCAGGGTCATTCTAGCCTGCACTGGGGGCTGTTCGTGTCCATCTCTGCCTGCTCCTCTACCCCTCCCAAACCAGTGGGGGACAGCCAAGGTGCCAGAGGAGCCTGGCTTGGAAAGGTAGGGCTGTGGTTATCTATTGTGTGAGGGTGCTTGGGAGGAAGGGCAGCTTTCAGTCAGGCAGGGATTTAACCCCATGGTCCTGCCTTGTCCTACGTGGACCTGAGCACCCACGTGTCTCAACAGGGGAGGAGATGCTTGTGGTAAATCCTCTGAGGTTTCCTTGCCAGACATTGCAGAGGTGTCCCGGTGCTGGATCTGCTCATCCTCAAAGCCTGAGTGTCCAGAGCTGAAAATCCCACTGATGTCCCACTGCCCACCACTGCATCTGGGCAAAAGTTCTTTAGTACCTAGCTGTACTATCAAAGGGATTAGGTAATTGCTGAAGTCCCTTAGCACAGTCAAGGTACAACAGAAGGAATGAAAACAAGGGGAATCTTCCCCATCACCTGTCGCTATCACGCGAGGGAAAGCAATAGCAACACAGGACTGCTTCCAGAGAAGAGGCCGTTTATTGAACGAAACTCGGACATTTTCATAGTGTGGATTGCAAAGCTCAGGCAGAACAGAAAGTCATTGGACAGAATAGGAAAACAACCTGTGTCATGTACTCACAGTCCACTGCGTGAAAAACAACAGGTGTCTAATCTGTGTTTTTCCCTATCTGCCTGAGAACTTCAACTAGATATCTGCAGCCCCAAAGCTGTGTGTTGAAAACAGCCTGGGAATGTTTGAGCTAAGAGAAACTAGAACTGTGTACTTTTCACAGCCTGAGAAAATCCAGGCTGAAAATTTCCTAGGCCACGAACAGTGTCCACAATCACCTGAGTTACTGAAACCATCCCAGTCACCTCTGGTTGGGGTCATCCAGTGCCCAAGCCATGTCACCACTCTTCTGGAACAGGAGGAATTAAAACCTTCCGTGCTTTGGGAGGGTGGAGGAAAGGGGAGCCCTACCTGGACTGTCTGCAGGTGGGGTGGGGAGCACATGGGGAACATGGGGCACAGTCTCACTGCTGTTGTCTCTGTTTGTGTGCTGGTGTGGTTAGTGGTGAATTGCTGAACTCTAGGGGCCTCCCCAGGGCCAGGGTCATGCTCCAGGACCATTGGTGTTCCCTTGCAGGTTGTGATGCCTTCAAAACCCCAAAGTGTGACGCAGGGATGTGTTCCTGAGCCTGATGTGGTCCTGCCTGAAGCCAGCAGCACTGCTCTGTCCACTGTGGCTCTGAACATGCTCTAACACTTCCCAAATTTCACAGAAGTCCCATTTGCCTCTTCCCTCACTCCAAACTCCCTCCCTGGGCTCTTCCTCAACCCCACTCTTAATTTAGAATCTGGTGAAGGATTGTTGGCCAGGTTGGACAGGGCTTGGAGCATCCAGGTCTCATGGAAGGTGTCCCTGCCCATGGCAGGGGGTGGAACCAGCTGAGCTTTCAAGGTCCTTTCCAAAGTAAAAGGACCCAGTGCCTGGCAGGAAGGCAGGATTCACTGCATGAGCCTGTGGTGGCAGAATACTGGAGACCCACCCGAGCGGGGCAGGGAGTGGGATTTTGCTCTGGGCCCTGGGGAGCTCACTGAACTACTTTCCCTTTCCACCAGCCGTGGAGTTGGTGGCCGAATTTTACCCTGGGGACTGGGCAGATGTGCAGTTGGTGTGTGGGAGTGGTTATCACTGCTGAGGCTGTGGCAGGGAGCGCTGGCTGAGGGTATGGAAGAGATTCCAGTGGGATGGGTGGTGCGGGGGAAGCCCTGGATCTTGGGCAGACCGGGTGTGGAGCTACTCAGGTGCACGTGGGGCTTGGCCCGGGCTCTCTCTACAAGCAGCAGCCTGCTCTGAGCCCTGGGCTTGGCATGGGCCAGGTGTGGGTGCCCGGGCCTGGGTGAGTGAAGAGGCACTTCTACAGCATTTGGCACGGCTCGGGTGCACCCGTGGCACAGATTTCCTCAGCTCCCCTTGGAGCTGGTGACTCTTCCCTCGTCGCTGAATAAATTAACACCACAAGTGCTGACGGGGTGTGACTAAAGCAGGGCAGGAGCTGGTTTGGCAGCGAGGGGGAGGCCCCCAGCTCCAGCCCAGCAGGCTCCCAGATGAGATAACTCCTCAGCAGAAGTGTCATGGGGGCGGCAGGGATGTACCCATGGCAAAACCTCTAGTGAAATCATGGAAAATCACCAGCCATTCCTCTATGCCTCAGCAAGGATTGAAGCTGTGCCCTGCTCATGGGGAAACTGAGGCACAAAGCCTCTCTTTCCCAAAGGTAAGGGGACTTTGCAGTGATGCCTCCTCTGTGACAAGCACAGGATTTTCTCCCAATGGTTGTGGGTCACTTCCCTGTGCCTTGTTCCCTGTCAGAGGAGTCTGCATCTATCTTGGGCTGGAAACCAGCCCAGTTGCTGGGATGGATCCCAGTGCTGCCTTCCCTGGCAGAGTCACCTGAGGGCTGGTTCACCTCGATGTGCTGCTTCTGTAGGGATTGCATTTCCTTCTGCTGCTGTTCAGAGTAACTGTCCTTGAGAGAGAAATCAAAGACTTTCAACACCTCAACATGAGGAAGAACTTTCCATGGAGGAGGGCAGAGCACCAGAACAGCTGCCTGGGGAGGGCTTGGAGTTTCCCTCCCTGGAGACGTTCCAAACTCACCTGCGTGTGTCCCTGTGTGATCTGCTTGGGGTTAGATCCTGCTTTGAGAGGGCATTGGACTTCAGAGGTCCCTTCCAATTCCAGCCATCCTGGGCTTCTGGGATTCTGTAACTTGGGGCTAACAGAGCAAAGGACAGGGGATTTGGTTCAAAGTTGTGGAAAAAAAGGATGGATGAGCCATGTGTACACACTGGAAAAGGAAATGGTTGCAACTGGAATCGTGCCTTTTGTGTGTTGGTTTGGTGGCTGCTGAAACCCCTCCTTGTCCCTGTGGGTGGATCACCACATCCTGGAAGAGGGATGTGAGCTTGGTCTCATGGATCAGGTGCATCCGTCTCCTCCCTTCCAGGGCACACGGTGGTTTTCCAACCTCTTGTGCACCAAAGGAATTGGGATTTCTCCAGGGTTTCCACAGTCCTGCCTTTCAGTGATGCTGCTGGGTGCAGTTGACTGGAGTGGGGTGTGATTACAGGATTTGGGGGTTTGGTTTGTGTTTTTGCTGGTTCGGGTGAACACCTCATGCCAACTGGAGCAGCTGTGCCACAGAGTGAAATCCAGCTTGTGTTCCAGCAGCCAAATTCCCGTGCTCTTCCAGAACACTCGCTGTGCTTCCACATGGGCTCCTGGGCTCCTCAGGGCTTCAGTAGCATCCTCAGACCTGTGGTCCTCTCTCCTCCCAGCCATGTCTTTGGCTGTTGCAAACCCAGGGATTAAGTTTCAGGGTGAGTCTAGGCTTGCTGAATTTCTTGGCCAGGCTTGGGGAGCCCACTTGTCAGAGGGATCATACAGGCTGGAGCCCCTCTAAGGCCCATTTCTGTCTGTCACATCACCCCAAAGTGCAAAGGCAGGAGGTTGGTGTGGCTTTACCCTGGCAGTTCTGTCCCTGCTACCTTCCTCCTTGGAATATCCTGAGATCCCACCTTTCTCTGGGATCAGGGCAGGACAGGTGACCCACTTTGCAAACAGGGAAACTGAGTCAGGACCCCTGACACAACCCCCACAACACCTGCCAAGGTGACAGTCCTGTGGATTCCTGCAGGTGTCTGTGTGACCACGTTTGGGTGCCAGCTCTGGGGGGTGCAGCTCCATCCTCCCAGCCAGGGCCCAGCACATTGTCTGACAAGATTTTGCTGAGGAACAATTGTGTCTCTGCACAATGAGGAGCAGGTGGCTGTCTGAAAATACCCTCTGGAAGTGGTGTGTAATGCCTCCCCTCCCACTGGGAAGTATAAATACCAGTGCAATGCTAGCGTTTACTGCTCCCTGCAAAGAAACTGTCAGATCTGGACATTTTTCCTTGCAGATTCTCCTCTGGTTTAACAACTTGGAGTGAGCAAGGGTTGAGGTGGGAACTGCTTCATGGGATTGGAGCAAGTCTTTGGCAAAGACGTGTGTCCTTTAAAATAAGATATTGGGAGTAGCTGCATTTTATTGCTTGCAGTGTCCCCTGTCCCCAGCCTTTAGGGGCACCCGGGGCTTCCCAGCACCTGAGACAGCTCTAAGTCTTGGAGAGCTGCCCAAATGTCCTGTTCTCCCACTGCTGCATGTCAAACAAGGGACAAGTTGGACATTGTCCCCTGGGGGACAAAGGAGACACTGCTGCAGGTGTGGGGACCCCAGGAGACCTCCCAGACCTGGATGAGACAGGAGGCACCGCTGCAGCTTTTCTCAGGTCTCCACCACATTTCCAGCCCTGAGCTCAGCAAATCCGTCTCACCTTTTGAAATGGGAATCCAATCCTCTGCTGCTAAAAACTGGCACCTTATTTCCAGCCAGAATGCCTCATTTCCCTTGTTATCCCTGGGTGTCCTGGCCGCGGGCAGCCCCTGGCACCAGGCAGGGACCATCTGTGCAGTTCCCTCCTGGCAGCGAGGCAGCGTTAGGGAATGTGGGAGCACTGTCACCATATGTGCCCCACGGAAAACTGCGTCTTCCTTGTCCCTCTCAGGGGAGTGGAGGTCCCAAGAGGCCACAGTGTATCATGGGAATAAGTGAGGGCACTTGGGAGAAAAACTGGGATGAGGCAGTATCTGTTGATTAGTTTTCTTCATGAAAATAAGTTTTTTCCCCAAGTATCACCCAGGATGGAGAACTCAAGATGCTTCACCTCACCTCAGGACTGCTCAGGCTTGTAAAACTCGTAAGAAACCAGTGGAGTGTGTGGAAAGGGGTCTGTGTCTGGGCACAGAGATAGAGGGAGGGAAGAAAGCATGGAGAGGGGCCCTTGGGGACTCTGGCACTGTCCAGAGGGATCCAAATAGCTCCTGGCACATGTGGAACTCAGCTGGTGTCTGCTTTGGGCATTGTGGCATCAACATCACCTCTCTTGAGGTCTCAGAGCACCTGGGAGGGGAAATCCCAGCCCACGACCCACAGGAGCATGTGGCAAAGACTGCTCCAAGACTTGCTGCAGGGAAACATTTCCAGGTCCTACGCTTGAATCAGTAATTTCTACTGCCAAGCCAGGGCTCTTCAGCATCCCCTTTGTCTTGCAAAATATTCTCCCTTTTCCCAGCCTCTGATTGCCACATTTCTCACTAAGGGTAGGAGAGATGGTGGCTTGGTAGAGATGGTGAGGATGTTCCCACTCTGCTATCCCCCTGCTCAGCAGGTCACTGCTGACCTTCCCTGGAGTAGGATTGGTGGCTCAACATGTCCTGGCTGCTACCAGGTGGTGTCTGACTTCAGTGAGGGTGGGCAGGACTTATGCTGGGATGTGTCTCTGTCTGCAGGGGCAGTGTTTGGGATGAGCTTGCTGGGAATGCCAGGATACATTTGGAGCCTGTCCTGGGGCTGTGTTTAATGCAGTATCGTGCATTAAAAGAGTTCCTGAAAGGTAAAAGTGACAGTGAAAGGGCATCAGACTCTGGTCCTGCCTGGATCCCTGGGAGGGGGTCAGTGTGGGAGGTCAGTGTGGGTGCTGCACCCCGAGTTTGGCCGGTTGGACGGAGGGGAGGTTGTTCCTGTGCCAGGGAACTGGGAGTGAGGGGTGCTGGTGTGGGCTCTGCCACTCCAACTCTGCACTTCCAAGGCCAAGCTGGGCAGCCGAGGAGGATTTTCCAGGAGCAGAAAAGATCAGAGTGACACTGTTATGGGATGATCAATCTCTGAGAGCTTGTTGCCTCCAAGAAGTGCGTTAAAGCCTCTTTGCCAGCTGCCTACTGGGTGATGGTCTTGCTGACAGAGCCACCGAGGCTTTTCTCTTCCTCTTGTCAGGGCTGGCATGGGAATGGAGCTGTTCAGAGAGGAAACGTGGGGTTGTCTCTATCCTTTGTGTGTGGGTAAAGCTGTGGGTGCTTCTCACCCTCGTTGAGAAGGGAAAGCCAGGGTGCTTCTTGGGACCCAGCATCCCACGGGCAGCCTGACTCACAGCTGAGCTGTGCTGAGCAAATCATCAGCTCCAGGGCAAAAGCCCCTTCTGCTCCCCATCAGCTGCTCCACGTCTGGGCACCATTGTGGGGAAGTGGCCTCTCTGAGCAGGCAGCATGTGACTGAGCCGCTTTCCATCCCAAAAAGGGGGGAAAGCATTGTTTTGGGGTGGAGCGGGGAGGGATAGTAAAGCAAGCATGTTTTCCCTGGCAAGAAACCTGCTCCCAGCAAGCCTGTGCCTGGCAGCCCCATGGGACTAAAAATACCCAGCAAGGGCTGGAGCTGTGCTGTGTCTGTTTGCTCAGTTCCCAGATGTCTCCTTGCAGCCTTGCGACTCTACCCATTGATTATCCCAGCACTTAAGGCCCTCTAAAGCCAGGCAGGAGCATTTAGGGAGTTCTCCCAGAGACCTGTGAAAGGTTGAGATTTGCAGGCACTAATTGGGAGCAAGCTCAGGCTCCTCTGACCTCCAACAGCAAGGAGCTGCTCTGGATGTGCCCTTGCTGCTGCTGCAGTCACAGCAGAGTGTGGGGGGTGTCTGGGCTGTCATCCCCACTGATGTCCCCAAGGTCCTTCAAAGTGACCACTGGCATGTGTGGGTTTGCCTGGGAACTGCTAAGCTTTGCTGGGTAGGGACAGACTCTGTGTATGCCCCCTCTAGCTGGGCTTCCTGGGAGAGGTGCCTGGGAATGGGCAAGATTCTTTTGCTTTTGGAGAATGGAGAAAAGCCCAAGGTTTGAGGTGGGAAAGAAATGAGGGGAGTTGACCCTGGAAGGGAACTTCCTGCACATCCCTGGCTCCGTGGATGTTGCTGTATCCCTGTCTCTGTGCCCACATCTCTGAATATGTGGATGTTGCTGTATCCCTGTTCCTGTGTGCACATCCCTGCACACTCACATGTGCCTGTTGCTTACTGAACTCACTTCCTCCACAGACCTTGAAGACAGCAGGGATCAAATCCAGCCTGGTCCTGGCTCCCTCACATGACATCCCAAATAAACCCTTTGCAGCTGCCCTGACTCTGGGTGTTGGCCCTTTCCAGAGCCTGGGCTACTCCTGAGACTCATGGTGTTGCTGTGAAAACTGCAGTGGTTGAATCCAGAAATGATCACTCACAAATCCATGGGGTAGGAGAGTTCCTGTGGTTGTTGGAGGAGCAGATCCATGATGAGAATGCTGGAGGCAGCTCAGTGTCACTGGATGTGGGTGATCCCACTGCAGTGCGCAGAATTTTCCACTCTTGGACTTTGCCATGGTTCAAGCCAGAATGGGCACACAGGGCTGGATTGTGTCCAGAGCCACACTTGGAGGTGGCAGAGCATCTCACTGGATTTCCCTGCGGGGACCCTCTGGCAGAGGGATTCTCACGGTGCAGCAGCGTCCTGGGAGGCACAGAGAGCCCCAAGAGCCCTGGACTGGCTGTCTCCACCTACCTAGGGATTCCAGGCCAGGCCAGGGAGGCTTTGGCTGCTCTTTGTGGGGCTGGGAGGTCTCACCATTCTCGTAGGGCTGCTCCAGCTGTAGGGGGTTATAGCCTTACAGCTCTGTGTGTACTTGGTGGCCTGGGATGAGAGGGCACTGTGACCTCCCTCAGTGGAGACACCCCCAAACCCTGGGCACAGAGGAGCTTTGGGTCACCAACGTTGCCTTGTCCAGGACAGGTTGATGCTTCACTAAGCGTCTTCAGGGACAGGGCTCAGTGGCTTTTGGGGAGCAGTGGAATGGGATGAGTTCATCCTGGACCAGCATCAGTGCTGTGTAAGATCCCTGTGATTCTATGATCACCCTCCCCAGGCTGAGGGACCGGCTGTGCTCCTCTCCCCATCTCCCTGCACAAGCAAACAGGAATAACAGGATGTGACTGTGGGCAGGAGCAGGTTTGCAGTGAAACAACCCCCCCCAGAACCACCCGTGCACAAGCTCAGCCGTGGGGGAAGCAGAAAGAAAATCAGCTCTTGGCTGTAAATCAGTGCCTCCTCCTGCACTGTGTAGGTCCAGCCCCTTGGATGACCTCTGTAGGTTGTGGGAAGCACCATGGCTCTGCTGGAATTGGCATCTGCAGAGTCTCCTCATGGTAAGGGTGTCCCTCCTTTGCAGCTGGGATAAATTTTCATCCCATCATCACTCTGGTCAGATTTATGTCTTGGTCATTCCCTGCAGCATTTCTCTTTCCTGAGGGCTTGCAGGGCCTCCATGCCTTGATTAATATCTCTTAATTAATCTGCTAATTTCTCCCAATTCCCCATCAGCAGCTGGCTGGGGCCATGCCCATGTGGCTCATTTTGCCATTCAAGTCGTGCTCAGGAACTGCCAGACTTTCCCCAGCGTGGATGTTCCTCCTCCATGCCCATCCCTCAAGCAGAGGCACAGCAGAGGAGGGGGCATGAAAGTCACCTTGGTTAGGCTTTGCACCCAAATTTAGAGGGCTTAGCCCTCCAGGGGTAGGACTGGTTTTTGCTTTTCTTGGCCCTGATTCTCCCTGGAGTCTGGGACATCTTACCCCTGGGAAAGCTGACAGGAGCACTGGAAAGCATTTTCCTTGCTTAATTACAGGGATGAGGCTTATGTCAAACTCAATCCAAGGAGAGCAGGGGCTGGAATGGTCCCTCATTCCTGCCTTTTACTCAACCAGCCTTGTTTTTGTGGGATGCTGCAGGGATGAGATGTCCTCAGTGCAGTTATCCCATGAATCCACAGTTATCCTGGTCATCCACATCTCAACAGCCAGGATGGAGCATGAACAGCCCTCAAAGCTTCAGGACAATGTTACGTGTCCACAACAGGTTTTATCCCACTTGAGGATCCAATCTGTGAAGGGAGGGGAGGACACCACCTGTGGGACAGCCCTGTCTTGTGTCCCTGTGTGTTGGAGCCGGCTCTCAGCATCACACAGGATGCACAGTGAGAGGCTCCTGCTTTTGCCAGAGCTTCTCTATTTTTAGAGAGTTTTTTGTGTCAAACTTCTCTTCAGCTGGCAAGCCAATGTCATCCAAAGAGCAGAGTTCTGATTCCCCCACCCTGGCAGTGTCAGGTGTGACAAAGGTACCTCCTCACAAGTGTCACCTTTTCATCAGGGTAGGTTCCTGCTGTGCCATTGAGCTGTTGGATACACGAGCTTTCATCCCAGCCCAGAGGGCCAGAACAGGCTGCTCTGGCCCAGGCCTGTGTGCAGGACCTTTTTATCCATGGGGAGGGCGGAGGTGGGGCGTGGAGTTTGAAGGGGAAGTGACACAGAATCCCAGTTGGTTTGGGCTGGAAGGGACCTTAAAGCTCATTCAGTCCCTCCCCCTGTCATGGGCAGGGATACCTTCCAGTAGCCCAGGTTGCTCCAAGCCCTGTTCAGCCTGGGCTTGGACACTTCCAGGGATGGGGCAGCCACAGTCTCAGATGCATCCATAGAATATTCAGACCTATCCTTAAGCATTTTATCTGGAAAGTAGAAAACTGGAGCGGGGCCTGCCCTGGAAGCACTGCTAGACCAGCACTCCTCACCCTGGGCCTGCCATGTTGTGTTTTGCTGCTCAGCTCAAGCCCATGGTGTGTGTCCTAGCACAGATGGTGACCAGGGTGGGCAGGTCCCCACAGTGGCTGGGGTGGCAGTGTCACACCCTTGCTGCTGGGGACCCTCACCCAGCTGCAGAGGGCTGAAGTTCCCCCACAGGACTGTGAATCCCCACCTGGCACCTTGTCTGGGATGGTTTGGGGCTGCCAAAGGGAAGGTGGGGCAGCATTGCCCCTGGGCTGTGTCCTCAGGTCCAACCATGTTTTATTCTAGCCTCTATATTGCCCAAATGTCAGCTCTGCCTCTCCCCTCCAGCCTCTCATCCCTGGTGCTTGTGCTTGGGCAGGAATTTGGAGATGCTGCTGCCTCTTGACCAAGGGAGGATGGGCTGGAGTTTAGTTGTCACTGAACAGCTGGGCCCAGCACATCTGTCTAGAGAAAAGGGGAACTTTAATCCAATCATTTGACTCATTTGTTGCTGTGACTTCCTGCCAGGTTTGGACCAAACTCAGGTTGGAGCCTGATTTTCTGCAAATTCCCTGAGGCTGGGGAACAGTGGGGCCACGGGGACCTTGGGCAGTCTGGAGTTCCACAGAGGCCATGAGATCCCGGCCCAGGACACATGAATGACAAAGGCAGTTGCAGGATTTTGGGTGCCAGGGTTGCTGTTCCCTGCAGCTTGGTACCATCCTGGATTCGGTGTAATGGGTACAGGAAGTTCAACCTGTCACAGCCCATTCACTGAGCCCACCTGGTGCAGCTCTCAAGGGTTTGATGGGGAACAGAGGGGGCTGGGCAGGTCTCTGGGCATTTTGGGGGCAGCAGGAGGGATCTGATCTCTGTCCCCTCTGCCACAGGTCACTGCTGGGTGTTTGAAGAACTGTGATGCCCAATGGACACATGCTTCCACATCATCAGTGACACCTCATCCAGCTTTAGGGACAACAGCCCATCCTCACCAGAGCCCCCCTCAGCATGCCCAGACAGCCCAAACATTCCCTGAATCCTCCCTGTGCTGCACTTGGCTTGGGTTCTCCACTGGGACAAATCCTCAGGGGTCGTTTTGTCCCCCTCTGAACAGCCCGTGGTCACAGATGCTGCAGCCCATTGGAAAGGCATCAGGGAGGTGACACACGGGACCCAGGAGAGGTGACAGGGGGTGCCAGGAGAGGTGACACACGGGACCCAGGAGAGGTGACAGCGGGAGCCAGGAGAGGTGACACACAGGACACAGGAGAGGTGACACACAGGACCCAGGAGAGGTGACAGGGGGTGCCAGGAGAGGTGGTACATGGGACCCAGGAGTGGTGACAGCGGGAGCCAGGAGAGGTGACCCACAGGACATAGGAGAGGTGGCACACGGGACCCAGGAGAGGTGACAGTGAGAGCTGGCAGTGACAAGCAGTGAGTGGGGCACTGGTGACTGCAAGGACTCTGTTGGTGCCCAGGTCTTCCCTGCACCCTGCTGGAGTGATGCCAGCTGCTGCTTAGCACCCAGGAGGAAGAGATGGGGAGTCCCGCTCCTTGAGCACCCCATTGTCCCCTCCCGTGCTCGCTCCCCTGGCCCCCAGGGAGCCCTCAGTGATGTGACCTGTGCTCAGCACACCCTCAGCCCCATCGGGACCCTCCCCAAGCCAGCCCAGTCATGATGTGCGAGGTGATGCCCACCATCAGCGAGGGGGACCCACTGGGCCCTCCCCAGGGCTCGGAGGCAGACGCTGACTTCGAGCAGCTGATGGTGAACATGCTGGACGAGAGGGACAAGCTGCTGGACACCCTGCGGGAGACGCGAGAGACGCTCGCGGTCACCCAGAGCCGCCTGCAGGAGACGCTCCGGGAGCGGGACCAGCTCCAGAGGCAGCTGAACTCGGCACTCCCACAGGTGAGCACCTGCCCCTGGCACGAGCAGAGCCTGCTCTGGGGCACACAGCAGGGATCGGGTGTGGGAGGGTTGGCTTGGTGTGACAGTGGTGCTGCTGCTGCAAGTGTTGCACCTCATGTCAGCAGTAAGTCCTCCGGGTTCTCTCAGGCCAAGCCACAACGAGCTTGGACATCTCCCCTTCTCCTCTGTACCCTCGCTGGTCTGTGAGGAGGGGTAGGAGTGCAACCCACCCCCGTCCACAGGGGAATGGATTAGGAGAAGGGGTGAAACCTCCCCAAGGACACTCCAGGGTGAGAGCAAGGCAGATGCAGAGCCTTCTCTTCCTATGGGGACAGTCAGACCCTTGGGGAGCAGATAGCTCATTTTGGATAGCAGATCTGACTTGCTGCCTCCAGTCAACTTCTTGGGATGTCAGGAAGTGCTGAGCCCACATTAGCACTTTAGATGGGGACATTAAGCATTCATCACTCTCCTTCCTCACTGTGCAGAGCAACCCCACTGCTGCCCCTTCCCTCGCCAGGAGGGCTCCTTTCCATCAGCTTCATTCCCCAGTGGGGCAATGGGACTTCTATGTCTCAGTCTTGTTCTTTAGAGGGGACACTGGAGGCAGAGCTGCTGCAGGGTGGGGACTGGGACATCTCAGGGAGCAGAGGGGCAGAGGACAGCAAGGCTGCCAGAGGTCCATGCTCAGTGAGCATCCGCAGGCTTGGGGAATCAGGGCTTGCCTTGGGGCTTCTGTAGGTGCTCTGCTCCTGGTTCCCCCACCCACAGGACCCTCTCCGGGTACTCCAGAGGACTGGACTTGATTTCCACAAAGATGTTCAGGCTAGAAGAGAATGAGGTGGATGAGCCCTGTGTCACAGGGCTGTGTAAGATGTGTCTGGGCTGCCCACCATCCCTGTGGGGTCTTGTGGGGCAGCACAGTGTTCCAGAGCTTAGACTTGGGAGAACAGGGATTTTGGGGGGCTGGTGCTCCGCTCCATTGTGGGTATGGTATGGGAGAAGCCCAACAGCCAAGGGAAGCAGGAGGCTTCAAATATTGGCATCTGTTCTAACTCTGCAGTGCTGAGACCTGAGGTCCTCCTTGCCTGGGTGTTGGGGTTTGGAGAACCTTGGAGAGATGGGAAATGGGTCAAAACTGGTGGCACAAGCTAGGACAGAGCTTGGGCTGTTGGCTGGCCAGCTCTCTGTGTCTCTGCCGTGTCTGGAGGAGAGCAGCTTGGGAACAGCTGCTGCATACGAAGAGCTGGGCTGGTCCTGCCTCTGCCCAAGATGATGAGAGCAAAACACCCAACAGTGCTTCCCAGGAGCTTCTGGGGTCCCTATGGATGAGCTTCTGCCTTCCTGAGAGATTTGCTGAGACGTACCCGGGTGTCGGGTACATCCAGTCTCCCCCTGTGCTGGGGGCTCGGTCTCTCTGCTCCCCGCTCTGGAGAGAGCAAGCCAGGTCATCCTGACGCTCTGCCCGCCCCACCACAGCCTCCCGGATTAAGGGATGCGCGGATTTAGCCTCCGCTCCCGCTCCAGGGATGGGCCCTCGGAGTCTCCGGGTGTGCTCGGAGCAATCTGGGTCAGCACACAGGGACTCGCTGACAGCGCTGTGCCCGCTGCCCACGGGTGCCTGGCTGGGGCCGCCTCCGGCCCCTCCGTGCCCGGGATGTGACTGGGGCGGATCCTATGGGGAATTCCATTCCCCGCAGCTTCTGCTGCCTCCCGCGGTCCCTGCACGGGCACGGAGCTCCGCGCACGGGCACGGTGGCCCCCGGTGCCCCCCGTGCTCACCGGACATGAGGGCTCGGCATGAACACGGGAAGCAAACCCAAAGGCGCTCACCTGCCCAATGGGATTAATCCCAGCATGTGCATGCACCAGGTAAGCAGGACTGGGACACGCGGTTCTCTTCCCAGGGCACATCCCATAGGTCTGTCCCATTCTCTTCCTCCTTCTCTATGAGTTCTTTTGCCCAGGAGCTTCCTGCAGTGTGTCAGACCCCACTGGAAATGGGATGCAAACTGGATTTCGGGAAAACCCCCTTTTTTGAGGACAGGATTGGGCACCCAGGCTCATCGGTAGTGTCTCCTGGGTGCAGCCAGGCTGGGGGCTGGGTGAAGCTGGGATGGATGGCAGCTGGGGACGTGGCACTCTGCACCCTCTCAGGGCACAGCGGCAGCTGGTTGCTGCTGTGTGTGCACGGGATCCAAAGGGACAGGCTGTGAATGTGCATCTGGTGCAGATGCAGGCGTGGGGCAGGGAGGGGATGTGCCTGTCCAGGGCAAACCCCTTGGCTCCTGCCTGCAGCTCCCATTCCCCTTGCCTGTGTTGCGTGGCTGAGCCATCCCCACCCCCAATCCATGAGGGCATCCCTCAGCCCCCAAAAGGCAGAACTCCAGGGCGATTTCCTGGGGAGACTAAGCTGCCTTAATGCTTCTTACATGATTTATTTATTCATGTGGGAGTGCTGAATGCGACTTAATCGTGCTGAAAGCTCCAGCTCCAGCCCCCCTGTTCTGCAGGGAATTCGTGGCCAAGGACCGAGCCCTGACCTGGTTCTGGGTGCTCTCATCAGTCCTGGCTTTGCTCCCAGGTCCCTCCTGCTCAGCCCCCCAGCTCAGTTTCTCCTGGGGGCAGGTGCCACCAGGGGATATGACACTCAGGGCTCCCAGTGCATCTGGATGTGTTGCCAGTGCAGGGTCCTGTGTGGGATAGAGTTCCTCCCTGTCCTGCCATGGCTTGGGGGTTTGGCAGGAGTCCCTGTCCCCAGCTATGTCAAGGGGAGAACACACTCCCAGATTTCAACAGGGCTGAGGACTGTGGCCTGCCACTGGCCACAGAAACCTCCTGCAATTCCTCCTTCCATGAAGCTCTTCTCTACCTTTGCTGCCTCTTGGGCTGCCTGGAGAGCTGAAATCTGGCCTTTTTGGGGTGAGCAAACTCCCTAAGACTCCCCAAATTCCCTGGAGGGTATTTGACAGGTACTGACATCAAACAATCCCATTTAACTTCAGAGTATATCTCAACTTAACTTGCAAAGACCAGCAAGTAAATGGGAACCTTAGGAGCCCTGGTGGGGAAAACTCCCACCAGGTAAGACCCTTAAAGCATCTCCAGAGTTTGGGAAGGATGGAGGGATCTGACAGCTGTGTAGAACCATTTGGGCTAGTTGTGCTCCTACAAGACTAGGACACTGAGATGTTGGATTCCTGCTTGCCTGGCTGCACAGTGCTCCTCCCTGAGCAATCCCAGGTGGAAATACACATCCTGATGAAGGGAGGACACTGATTCCCTATGGATGGTCTTGTAGAGCCCCAGTGTTGTATCCAGGAGGTCCAGGAGGTGCTGGTGCCTAGCGCTGGGGGTGGGTGATGGTCGAAGCCCTGGGTTTACCCAGTAGAATTTAATCTGTGTAATCCCATGCTACAACTGCTGGGGTTGTGTTTATCCCCTCGTCTCCGATTTGGGGCTTTCTCTTCATTCTGCTCCACTCCTGGAACAGAAGGAGAAGTGGGGTGATGGGGCTGTCACACGGGCAGACGACGGATGGGACTCTTCCTCTCGTGCTGAGTCAGCAGCAGTGATTTCCCAGCATGGGCATCCTTCCCATACATCCCCTGCCGCTCCTGTCAGGAGCAATCACTCCAATTAGGGGCTTTAAAATGCAGTTAATCCTATAGCTGGAGCCGGTTTGTCCCCAGCCTCGGGTGCATTGGAGCAGCAGCCATGCTTCTGCCACAAACAGGAAATTCTGCTGGCTGTGATGTGATTCTGCTGCATCCCTGTCTGTGCTGCGGACGGCACTGGGGAAGACACAAGAGGGCCTTGGCCTGAGGGCTTAGGCATTTCAGCTTTTCCATGCTACAGCCCTTGGAAACTTCTCCCCCTGAGCTTCCTAAACCTCTCCATGCTTTTCCAGCCATCTCCATGCTGCTGGTTCCTGGCCTCCCTCCAGCTCTTCCCTGTGCCTTTTCCCCTGATGCAGCCAAGGAGGAAAACCCTAAACTCCCAACATGCCTGGTGCTGACTGAAGATCTGAGTCCCCGTCCACAGCATCCCACTTCAATACCTTATGTGGTGCTCCAGGTCTCCCTCACTGCTCTGACAGTGAAAACAGCATCTCTACATCCTGCTTCATCCCTCCATCCTGGCTTCTTCCCTCCATCCTGCTCCATCCCTCCATCCTGGCTTCTTCCCTCCATCCTGCTCCTTCCCTGCATCCTGCTCTCTCTCACCCCAGGACTTGGGGCCAAACCCAGTCAGTCACATGGTGGAGATTTGGTTTTTCCCAAACTGCAGGGCTTCCTGCAGGGCTCCCGGGAACTCCCAGGCTGTGTCTCATTGTCCACCCTTGGACTAGAGATCAGACACCTCTCCTTCACTTTCTAATCTGTTTATAGGTGTCCCTGCTTAGTCCCAGAGCTTATCAGAGCTGGGCAGGCATCTCTGCCTCGCCTGGGAGACTCCGAACCACGGCCAGGCCAGATCATCTGGATCCTCTTTATCTCCACTTTGCTGGGATGGAGGGCCATGGCACACCTGTGGATGGGGGTGGAGGCTGCACTCCATAGTATGACACTGCAGTCATGAACTGGAGACAGCTTGTCATGGTCCCCAACTTGCCTGGTGCCCGCCAGCGACCCAGAGCAAGGTGTCAAAGTTGGCATCTGGCACAGCCAGGGCTGAGGGAGGTGGCTACAAGTGGGTGCTGAAGTGATTTATTCCTATTTTTTATTCCCAAGGCATCATACTCAGGCCCTGTGTACTCGGCTGACCTCACTACTGGCCTAGCTCACCACAGGGTGGTTGCTATTTTTGATGTAAATGTTCATTTTTGCACCCTTTCCCTGAGGGGAAACAGTTACCGAGGACTTTTTGATTTGCCATGGGGTGCTCCAGGGCTGACACAGGATGTGGGACCCAGAGCACAGGATGAGCTAGCATTCCTGTCAGGATGGAGGGCTTGGAGAGGAGCACCCCTGGAGAAGGGCTGGCAGGAGCTCTGTGCTGTGCCCACTCCGGCTGTGACCTGCTGACCGCGTGTGCATCGGGCTGCCTGCAGCGGGGGCTGCCTCTCTCTCCAGAGGATTTGCTGCCTTTTAATCCCCTCTTTCAGGATGAAATCCTGAATGCGAGAGCATCTGTACAGCCTGGCCACCACAGCGAGGGCATGCAGGGAGAGGACCCTGACTGCTGGTGGTCCCTGTCCCCGGTGCTGGCCATCACTGTCTCCACAGTGGTGATCTCTGTCCCCAGCACTGGCCATCGCTGTCCTCTTGCTGCCTCCAATGCTTTGTCCCACCCATCCCGTGCTGCCTTGCCCTGCCCTGTTTCCTCCAGTGGGGAGAGCATCCCTGTCCACGGCCAGTGTCCCCTGCTCCTGTCTTGCTCTGGGACAGAGCAAGAAGTTTTCACCTCTGCAGATCCAGAGGCTTTGGATCCGCAGGGTCCTGCCCTGGTGCTGGAAAAGCCCAGAGCTGATGTGTCCCTCACGTTGACAGCTTGGGCTGCCGGCAGATATTCCGGGGCCATCCCGGCTGCCAGGATGCATTTCTCGGGCTCCTGAAGCCCTGCCGCCTGTCTCTTGGTGTGTTGAGGGACTGGGGGAGTGACACCCCTAAATCTGAGGCGATGCACAGGCACGTCTCTGGCACATCTCCCTGCTGCTTTCTGCTCGCCGGCATTCCCAGCCCGGCTCTAATCCGCAGGGATGCTCGGGAGCTGCTGGCAGCGCTTGCATAACGCACGGAACGCGCACGTGTGCCTGCGGCCGGGCTGCGCCCAGCCCGATCCCACCGGGACCCCCGCGCCAGGGAGAGCGCAACCCCGGGAAGGGCTGGGCTGGCGCAGCGGGGTCCCAGTGGAGCTGAGTCTGTGCTCTAGGGGCTGTGGGATGGTCCCAGAGCAAGTGTGGGAGAGGGCATGGCAGAGGTTGGTGATGAGGTGTGGGGTGTTGTGACATATTTGGGGGAGAACTGGTGGGGAGAAGGGTGATCTCGGTGCTAGCTGGATCCCTGGGGAAGGGATGGGGCCAGGGGTGATCCCAGATTGCAGTGGTCCCTAAGAAGGGATGGGAAGAGGGAAAACTGCAGGGGTGGAATGGTCCCTGGGGAATGAATGGGACAGGGAAGGAACTGGAGACCTCAGGCCCTGGGGCAATGCCAGAGCAGGGATTTTGGAGCAGGGATGTGGAGCAGGAATGTGGGCAGGGGTGTGGCAGTGGCCTGAAGCAGGTGACAGGCAGAAAAGCAGCTGTTTATAGGGACAGTGCCTCTTTCCCTTTCCACTCACTTCAACCTACTCAGGTCCTGTCCCACTGTGGGGTCTCAATTGCACCAGTCCCCCTACCATCACCACCAATCCCAGGCTACAAACCCAACCAGTGGGACAGGTGTGAGGTGGGGAGGGAGAGGGAAAACCTGGCTGGGGCAAACAGATGATAAAGCTATGGATTTCTCAGAGCTTCAGCTGTCGCAGGTTTCACTTGGAGCTGAGCAGAGCATTTGGTTCAACATAAGCCTCAATGCTTTGCTTCAGTTTGAAAGGGTTTTATTTGCTAAACCTCAAAATTAAAATGAAAAAGAATTTCATGCTGTAAAACAGCTCTCAGCCCCCTCTTGAAATTTGGTTTGTTAATGCTCCTGTCAAATCCTTCTCAGCTTCTTCTGAAATCCTTTGCCTTTTAAAATTCTTTCCAACAACACTGAACCTGGTGTGAATTCATGGCGCGTTCCCGCATTTGCATTTTTCACCCTAAGAAATCCCAGCTGCAAAACCTCACTTGGGCCTGGCACCACTGAAGAGCAACTGGGAGCAATGGGAGAGTGCCTGGGCTCACCCAGGTGCCCGAGTTTCTCTTTTAAGGGGAAGGAAACCCTCCTGCATCCAAGGGACTTCAAAACGAGATTCCCTTCCCCTCTCACACAGCCAAAAGTGTGATTTAGTTTTCATCCTGTCTTAAGGGATGTGCTGCGTGTGCAAGCATTCCTTTGGCATTGCTCTGGGCATAGCTTTTCCTTGCAGGCTGTCACATCCCTGGAGGGAGTGGTGGCAGCAGCAAGGGCTGGTGGCACCTGGCATATCTCCTGCTGTGCCCCATTCCTCTCAGCTGGGACTCAGGACCTGGGGGTGTCCCATGTGCTGCTCGCTGGGGCTCCACATGCAGCAGCAACCTCTTTCTTTTGGAAGGAAGTTTTGGATGATTCTGGGTCCTGAGGCCATGGCAGAGGCTGGCTGAGGGTCAAGGGACTCATCCTGACCGGCTGTGGCTTTGTGGTGAGTTTTAGCCTGATGGGATGCTCCAAGGTGGGAGCTGCATCCAGGGGACAGTGGGAATGGAAACATGCTGGTGGTCTCGACTGGGATGCTTTAAATGCCATCAACCACCTCCGCAGCTGTGGAGCAGTTTCTTGTGTCATTGGACATCAAACACAGTGGGATAAATCTTGAGCTCCTGTGTTCTCCTTGTCCAAAGCATGAGGGAAGCCAGGAAAAAATCCCCTCCTGGCCTGGCTTGCCTCTCCACCACATTCCCCACAGCATTACCCTGGTTGGGTTTGGATGGGAAATGCTGTGCTGGAGGTCCAGCAGTGGGGCTGGAATGCTGGCTCCATCCCATCCGTGTCCCTGCTCACTGCCCTGATCTCTGCAGGAGTTTGCCACGCTGACGCGGGAGCTCAGTGCCTGCCGGGAGCAGCTCCTGGAGAGGGAGGAGGAGATCTCAGAGCTGAAAGCGGAGCGCAACAACACCCGGGTAAGCCTGGAGACCCTGCTGCAGGCCCTCAGTCCTGGGACCTGCCATGCTGGCAGTGACAGCCCCACTCTTGTCTCCCTGCAGCTCCTGCTGGAGCACCTGGAGTGCCTGGTGTCACGGCATGAGCGCTCCCTCCGGATGACCGTGGTCAAGCGCCAGGCCCAGTCACCATCCGGGGTGTCCAGTGAGGTTGAGGTGCTCAAGGCACTCAAGTCACTCTTTGAGCATCACAAGGCGCTGGATGAAAAGGTGGGAAAACTGCTGGAACCTCTCCTACTCAGAGCTCCTTCTCCCAACCCTCCGCTCCCTCCCTGCTTAACTTTGTGTTGTTAAGGTGACATGGGGGCCTTCAGCAGGAAAGTCTTGGATATCCCAAAGCTGCCTTGAGGAGCTGCTGGAGCTGCCCAGTGGATCCTCTGGGTTTGAGGCTGTCAGGGTCACTGGGAGTGTTGGCAATTGACACCCTGGGTCAGTCTTCGCTGTTCCTCCTCTTTCCTTCATTTCAGGCATCTCCTTCCTCTGCTAGGAGACCTCTCCAGACTATTCTGGCCATAGATCTCTAAGAATTGGCCCAGCTTGTTGTCTCCAACACAATTTCAGCCCCCTGTGATGGACTGGATGATCCTGAACCTGTGAATCCACCTGAGCCTGGTTGTCAGCTCAACAAATAGGCCTGGGAGTATTCCTAAAGCCTGAACATCCTCATCCTGGATAAATAACAGCTTTTCTCATTGTTTTACTCACCTGCAGGTGAGGGAACGCCTGCGAGCAGCCTTGGAGCGAGTGGCCACCTTGGAGGAGCAGCTCGTGGATGCCCATCGGCAGGTAAGAGGCACCTGGACACCCGCTGGGCTGGGAATGCTCTCCATTACCTTTGGGAGTTCCTGTGGTATTTGCATTTGTCAGGTTTGATGTCAGGCTTTTGTTCTAAAATTGCTGTTTACTTGAAGGTTGTCTGTATCTAAGGGAACTTTGTAAAGATTCTGAAAAGCATTTTTTCTCACAGTTGACATTTCCCTGTGGTTTGGTGTTTGGAATTCATGTCTCTGACAAAAACAGTCTGAATCTGAATCTGAATCTGAATCTGAATCTGAATCTGAATCTGAATCTGAATCTTTCCAGGGGGCTGAGGGTGACTTGGATTTTCCCTGATTTGGCAGAGACTCAAACCACACTGCTTCAAGAATCCTCCATCTTTCATCCCTCATCTTCTTCCCTGCTGGAGTCCTGGGGTTGGGACTTCACTGTCCCCAACCTCCAGCCATGGTCATCTCAGAATCCCAGAATCCCAGACTCATTCGGGTGGAAAGGAACCTTAAAGCTCATCTTATTCCACCCCCTTCCACTATCCCAGGTTACCCCAAGCTCTGTAAAACCTGGCCTTGGACACTTTCAAGGATAGAGTGTTCTTGAAGAGACACGAACTCTGTTTTCCTTCCAGGAGTTTGTGCCCAGCCACTACTCCCAAAAGGAAAGAGCCATTCCTACCGCATTTCCCGTCCAAACTTTGCTCCTCTTTCAATTTCCCAGGATAAGTCTCATGGTATTTCCCAGGCTCACAGGATCCTCTCCTTGCAGGGACCATTCCCCATCCTCCCCTATCAGAGCAGGATACGGTGCCAGTGTTTATCCCCTGCTCCTGCTGCACTGGGTTCAGACTCTGTCTGGCTGTAAACCAGTGAAATGAGCTGGGAGGAAGCCCTGGGATCCAGGGTTCACCAGGAAAACATCCCTCAGTGCTGAGCCTTCCCAGCTCCTGTGACTTCCTCTCTCTTAGAATCATGGAATCATTAAGGCTGGAAAAGCCTCCAACCTGTGGCCAAACATCCCCATGCCCACCGAACAATATTGTGAAGTTGCACATCTACTTTTTTTTTTAAACACTTTCAGTGATAGTGACTCAATCACTGCCCTGGGTAGTTGTGCCAAGGCCTTTGCAATTTGTGCAAAGACCACCCTTTCAGGGAAAACTTTTTTCCTGATGTCTCACCTGACCCTCTCCCTGGCACAGCTTGAGGCCATTTCTTCTTGTCCTGTCCCTGTTCCCTGGGACCAGAGCCTGGCACCCCTGGCTGTCCCCTTTCTGTCAGGGAGTTGTGCAGAGCCAGAAGATTCCCCCTTGAGCCTCCTTTTTTCCAGGCTGAGCCCCCAGCTCCCTCAGCCACTCCTGGTGCTCCATACCCTTCCCCAGCTCCATTCCCTTCCCTGAGCACACTCCAGCCCCTCCATGTCCTTCTGTAATTGAGGGGCCGAGAGCTGCCCCCAGGTGTGACCCCAGCAGTGCCGTCTCAAGGCTGTTCCTCACCCACTCTCTCCGGTGACCAGCCAGAAGCAGGACTCTGGCAGGATGCTGGTGCAGCCCTGGGTGCAGCAGAAGTGGCCTCACCTCCTGCTGTGTCCCAGTGCTGAGTCCCTGTTCCCATGCAGGTGGCAGCTCTGCAGCAAGGCTCCAGCCGGGAGCCTGCGGCGGGTGAGCGCGATGAGAGGGAGCCCAAGGAACCAGCACCAAAGCTCCCCTGGAAGGTGAGACCCCTGGAAACCCCTGCTCTGACCATGCTCAGTGAGGCTGTCATTTCTCCCACCTCCCTGGTGCTGAAAACCTTTTTCCCTCTCCCCTGGTCCAGCCCCATGGGAAATGTTCTTCCTGGTGGATACAGGCCATTTTTGACTGCAGGGAATTTGTGCTCGGGTGCTCCAAGAGATTCTGCTTCCCAGAGATCACAGAATGGTTTTTATGGGAAGAGACCTTAAAGGCCATCTTGTTCTAACCCCCACCATGGGCAGGGACACCTTCCACCAGATACTCTGGGAAGCCCTCAACCATCCCTGTTCCATCATTCCTGTAAGAAGCCCCATCCCTGGCTTGTGGAGACTATTGATGGAGGTCCCAGAGCCTCTTATCTCCACTTACCCCATCACTGATTCCCTGCAGGGCCACATTCCCACTTTCAGTGGCTGCAGGCAATGCCACAGCCTGGGGGCTTTGGAGCATCCCGATACCCATGTCCCTCTCTGGTGCCTTGCAGCGTCTCTCCAATGGCTCTGTCCACCCAGATGATGAGGCCGGGCGGGTGGTGGAGCTGCAGGAGCTCCTGGAGAAGCAGAATTTTGAAGTGGTCCAGGCCAAAGAGCGAATCTCTGCCTTGGCTGCCAGCGTGGCCGAGCTGGAGGAGGATCTGGGCACCGCCAGGAAGGATCTGATCAAATCTGAGGAGATGAGCAGCAAGTACCAGAGGGACCTCCGAGAGGTGAGACCCTGTCCCCCTGCACTGCCCATCCTGGGGCAGAGACCTCATAGCTGCTTTCAGTGGGCTGGGAAGGGGTTGGAACTCCTGCTGTGTGCTGTCACAGAGCAGGATATGACAGCCCCATTGATTCCTCAGGCCCTGGCGCAGAAGGAGGACATGGAGGAGAGGATCACCACGCTGGAGAAGCGGTACCTGGCAGCTCAGCGAGAGGCCACTTCCATCCACGACCTCAATGACAAACTGGAGAATGAGTTGGCCAACAAGGAATCCCTGCACCGCCAGGTACTGAACTGCACCTAGTGTCCGCCTGCCCCGGGGACATGGGGGTCAGAAGGGGATGCTGGGGTGGGACATACTGGGCAGTCACACGGCTGTCCCACAGTGCGAGGAGAAGGCTCGGCACCTGCAGGAGCTGCTGGAGCTGGCGGAGCAGAAGCTGCAGCAGACAATGAGAAAGGCAGAGACGCTGCCCGAGGTGGAAGCAGAGCTGGCCCAGCGCATTGCTGCGCTCACCAAGGCAAGTGCCAGGGGTGGGGCCGGGGCTGGAGGGGATGTCAGAAACCAGAGGGAATGGAAGGGAAGGGATTGGAGCCAGAAGGCAGTGCTGGGACCAGGGGAGAAGCTGGGCGTGGCTGCCCCCTGCAACAATAGAGCCCCTGGCAGCCCAAGGCATCCCACTGACCTTCCCAATTGTGGCCTCTCTTTCCCTGCTGTCCCCACTGCTGCAGGGACAAGGCACCACCTTTAAAAGACACCTCAATGTGTCCTGCACATGTGGAGTTTGCTCCCTTCCCTCGGCCCTTTCTCCAAGGCGGGGGTGGCCCTGTCAATGTGGATGCCCTTTGACCTGGGTGAGACCACTCCAGGATGAGGAGAAAGAGGAAGCACCAAGCTGGATTTTGAAGGGTGCAGGCCTGGAGTGAGGAATGGATGCAGCCATCCCTGCCCTTCCTGGGTTCTGGAATGGTGTTTAGTCCCTCACAGAGCACCTCCAGCTCCTGTCACTGTGCCAGCAGGGCTGGTTTGGGCTCACAGGGAGCCCTGGCAGGGATGCAGGCAGTGGGAGAGATCCCTGCATCCCAGGAAGGCCTCAGATGCAGAGATGGACACCAGGATGCAGCAGGGCCCTCACGGCTTTGGGGAGGATCATCCGAGAAGGCTGCTCTGCTTTTCCCAGGCAGAAGAGAGGCACGGGAGCATTGAGGAGCACCTCCGGCAGCTGGAGACTCAGCTGGAGGAAAAGAATCAGGAGCTGGCCAGGGTAAGTCCTGATCCTTGCCTTGGTGCCTGAGCACACCTGGATTGCAGTTCAGGAGCAGTTTGGGAGAACAACCTGGTTAATCCTTTCCAATCCAGGGTCACTTAAACTTGAGCCACACAGGAGCTCTTGGCACTCTCTGCTGTGATTTCGTCTCTCCAAGGCATCCAAGTCTTTCTGTTAATATTCCACGTGCACATCTCTCCCAGCGTCACCCCCTGTGGCAAGCTGGGACCCCAAATGAAGGGTGGAAGGGGAGACTCCAACAGCTCTTCCCCCAAGCCTGGATCAGCAGGATGAAAAGGGCAGGGAAGCTGACCTGCTGTATGCTGGGCTGCACAGTCCCTTCTTCAGCTTCTATGCTTCTCATTAAGGGGCTGTGCTGTCCATGCAGGAGGTTGTGATGCCAATTTCTCAGGTCACCCAGGTGGCATTTACAGGTGTGGCCCTGGGGAAGTCCCCAGATGTTTTGCCTTAGGACAGATATTTGAAAATCTAGAGGTTCAGTATCCATTGGGGTCTGAAAAGTGCCCCCAGTGTAGATATTCCTGGCAGGTACACAGGAGAAGCTTTCTTGAGGGGTAGGCAGGCATGATCTCCCTAAATCCTTTTCTCTCCTGTTCATTCCTGGCTGGGAGGTAGCAGAGAGCAGCAGAGCCACTACAGAGGGTACAACCAGTGCTGTAAGAAGTGGATTTGTCTCCAAAAGCTGGGCCTGATGGGCTGCCTCTGACGCTGCAGCAGGCACAGGATGGCACTGGATGAGCCCCTCTGGATGTGTCACTGATGTCACTGTGTCTGTCCCAGGCCCGTCAGCGGGAGAAGATGAACGAGGAGCACAACAAGCGGCTCTCAGACACCGTGGACCGGCTGCTGAGCGAGTCCAACGAGAGGCTGCAGTTGCACCTCAAGGAGAGGATGGCAGCCTTGGAGGAGAAGGTAGTGCCTGGGGCAGAGGCCCTCTGGGGGTTATGGGGTCTGCAGCCCCTCTGTGCCTCATCCAGGGCTGGAAGTGACTGTGCAGGGCTGGAGAAATGGTAACATGCAGGACATGGCTGTGCTGGTGGAACACAGGGAACTGCTCCAGTCTCCTCACCCAGGGACACCCCCTCCCCACCACCTCCCACAGCAACAGGATTTATCCTGCTCCATTCCTTCACCTCCCTGTGTCTCTGCCGCAGCCCCGATGCCACCTGTGGCTCAACTGTCAGAGCAAATCCCAACTGCATTTTGCAGGAAAAAATGCAGTGTTCATCTTGTCCCAGTGCCCATCCCTCCACGTGCTGCCTTAAAACCTTCCTGCCCCTGGGTGCAGACTGATTTTCCTTCTCCAAGCCAGGGCAGTGTCCATGAACATCTCCCACGTGATTCCTGGGGAACTGGGTTTCCTTGGAGGAGCCAGCTGAAGCTGTGGCTGCTTTGGTGTGAATGGAATTAACTGGGAGCACTTGGCTGCGGGCAAAGCCACTCACAGTACCAAGTGGGAGGTCAGGCCTTGGTGATTCAGCTCTCTTGGCATTCCTGCCCTCAGCAAGTCAGAGCACACAGGTGCATCCCCCAGCTGATGCCTCCTGGGCTGACTCTGTCCCCCCAGTGCTCTGCTCCTCCTGTCTCCAACCAAATGTGGCTGTGCCAGCATGTCCAATTGTTCAGCAGATTTGTCTGGATAAAGAGCAGGACCCAGCCTGCAGGGATGAGTCCAAATCCCACCCCGTCAAGCAACAGGGACCAGAGTGGTGACATTGCCTGCTTCCAGTTTGTTGCCAGCACTGGCCCGCCCTGAGAGTTTATCCAGGTCTTTCATGCACAAAATTGATCTGTTTGGCTGCTAACATTTACCAAAAATGAGCACTGGTTCAGGCAGTTACAAACTCTCCAGGGGAGGTTTAGATCGATATTAGGAAAAAAATTTCAGGGAAAGGATAGCATTAGAATAGACTGCCCAGGACAGTGGTGGAGTCATCATCCCTGGAAGTGTTCCAAAAACAGGGATGTGACACTTGGGGTCATGGTTTAGCCATGAACACAGCAGTGCTGAGGGGAATGGTTGGACTCAATCTTAGAGGGCTTTTCCAATCTTAACAATCCCATGATTCTGTGATTCTATAAGCACCTCTCCCTCCTGCCCACTCCCCAGATGTAAGGGACATTTTTCCCCTTGATCGAGCTGCTCGGGAAGTTTTCTCCTCTCAGACATATTTCCTAATCTTAAGACCTGTCCATCAAATCCCCCATCACCCTCCATGGCCATGCTCAGCCCCAGCACAGGGCAGGAGTTGAGCTGTGGCCACCCTGCATGAGAGGCAGCAGCTTTGCAGAGGAAACCTGTGCACAGGCAGGTGAGGAATAGCCCAGGAAGCCCTTTCCAGGTTTTCACTACACAGGAATTCCACACTGGCCATTCCTGGTAGGCCGCATGGCCATTTCCTAAATGGTGTCTCTTTTTCTTTCCTGTTTTTGTTGTTTTTTATTTTCTTTGGTTTTTCTTAAAGAATACATTATTACAAGAGCTGGAAAATACCCAAAAGCAGATAGAGGAACACCAGCATGACAAGGTAAATGCAGCTGCAGGGACCTGACCAGTGATGGCAGCCCCTGGCTAGGGGCACTTGCTTCTCCTAAAATGCCCCAGTTTGGGAGGAGCTGGGATCCCAGAGCACCTGGCAGCAGGAGGCCACACACTCACCCACGCAGTAGCTGGATGGAAGCTGCTACCCCTCTCCCTAGAGAGCCCTGGGTCAGTTCCCTGCCCGGCATGTTGGGTCCCATCTCCGTGTCACACTCATCCGTCCATGAGCCCACTGGGGACAGTGGCGAGGCCAGGGTGGCTTTACTCGTGCATAGAGGAGGGCTCAGGCAGCCACATCCCTGTGGCCCCTGAGGCTTTCTCAGACTGGGAGGGAGATCTGCCCTGTGCCCAGCTTGCAGAGACCCTGTAGGTCTTCACACCCTGCTCTCAGATAAAGCATCTCAGTATCACCTGTATGAACTCCTAGTGGCCTTGCTAGAAAGCTGGAGGGATGTGGCTTTTTGGAGCAGTGGGAGCATTTGGAATGTGCTGCATGTCTTGTGCATGGTTTGGGGTATCAGGGGGGCTGCTTTTCCCCTTGCCTGCAGGGAGGATGCATGCTTATTCCCTGTGCTTCCCAGCCGTGGCTGCTCAGGTCTGGGCAGGGCAGAGCTCAGGGACCCACATGACACTGCTGGCACTTTGCCCGCCCTGGCTCGGTGTTTGTTCCCCAGACTGGATCCTGCTGTGCTCAGGAGATCCCTTCTCCCTTCCCTCCCTGTCCATTTGCAGCCTCCCCCTGCCATCTCCCAGCATTGGGTGCAGGCACAGCATTCCCATAGGGAGGGGGCTGGGAGCAGGAGGGACAGGGCCAGCAGCAAGTTTGGCTGAGGGGTCCCTCTCTTGCCAAGGGAGCACACACGTGCAGTCTGGAGCAGAACCACAGTGTACAATTGGGACCTGTTTTCCTTTGTCTCCCAAAGCAGCATTCCTTGAGCACTTGTGTCTGTCTGTTCTTATCCTCCCTCCCCAGCACCCTCATTCCCTGTGCCTGCATGAGCTGTTTCTTTACTGATATGTCCAAGATGCTTTAAACCTGGGGTGGGGATCTGTAAAGGGAATGTGAACATGGCAATAGCCGAGGATGTGGATTACCCCAAACCTGGCAGCTCTCCAGAGCAAAGCCAACACCTGCCTGTCTCTCCCCCCCAAACAGCGGCGTTTGTCTGATGAGATTGACAAGCTGAGGCTGGAAGTGGATCAGCTCAAGACCAGGAGTGGGACCTTTGTGGAGAGTGTGCACAGCAGGTAAGTGCCAGGGCAAACCCCTGCAGCCCTGGCTGTGGGGACAGTTTGCACTGGGGACCCCAAAGTGCTGCTGGCTTTGGGTGTTTCTGGTGCCCCCAAGCTTCAGTGCTGGGCTGCAGGGGTCCTCACAGCAGGGTCAGCTCCAACTGTGCTCTCCCACCCTGAATCTGTCCTGGCGTGGGACGTAGACTCTGGAGAATAGCCCAGCCCAACTGAATGGCCCCAAATTTGCTCTTGTGAGGGTGAGAAACCACTGGGCGTTGTTTCTTTTTCTGCACAAGTGGCTTAGGACTTATTTTGCTCTGAAAGCTGGACATTCACCAAAGGACTTTTCCCCTGTGGAGTACAGGGGAATGGGCTGGTGCAGAAGGAGGAATTGCTTTGGAGCTGTTGCAGGCAAAGGAGAATGAAGCTCTTCTTTCTCCAATGCAATAGTCCTCCCACACCCTTTCATTTAAAGTCAGCTGGGACATGGGGACATCCCAGCCCAGGGCACCAGGAGCAGAGGTGAGTCCATCAGGTCACAGTCTCTGGCACTTACCAGGACACCTACAGCCACTCCAGGAAAATGGGAGTGGAAAAGCAGGGTGACAGCACAACAACCCTGTTGTGCTGCTGCAGCCACTGGGGACACCATAACCTGCCCTGAGCACTTCCAGTGTGGGTTCAAGGCAGCAAGGGGTCAGTGGGAGCAACAAGTGAAGAAAATTCCCCTCTCAGCAAGGCTGGAAAAGATGGGGAGAAGCTGGTGTAACCAGCTTTGGATCTGTCAGTGGAGAGAGGAGAAGGCCTGGAGACCCTGTCTGTCATGGAGAGCAGAAATGGGGAGGGTGAGGAAGAGCTTGTGAGGATGGAGAGCTGAGTGCTGGAACAGAGCCTGAGCATATGTGGGACCTCTTTGCATGGGTCTGTAAGAGCAGGATCGATATTTTGGTGATCTCTTATATTTCTCAGATGAAAAATCAGCAGAAATCTTGAGTTGCAGAATGATTCCCCAGCTGAAATGTCAGTTTTTTTCTAAGGTGTTTTTATCTAGTTTTAGCTGGGCAGCAGCTTGTCAGCAGCTCTGAAATCCCTGGAACTTGGGTTGTGCCTTTGACACACCAGGCTGGCCCAGCTATGCTGCTGCCATGCTGCTTTATCTCCAGGCCTGTGTCTGCATTGCAAACCAGGCCCACCGTGGTGGAAAGCCATGATCTGCCCGGGGCTGCTGCTTTTGTCGTCTTAAATTCACCTTAAACTAAACAAACCTTGAGTCTTCAGTGGCACTGTTTGTGGGGAGTAATCATCCTGTGCCCAGGAAGGTGCTTTGCTCAGCTCCATGGTTGGGTCTTCAGGGCCAAGAGGAACAACCAGGCAGAATGGAGACATGGAATGAGCACCATGAGTGGCTCAAAGTGTCCTCGTGTCCAGCTGCAGCCTTGCTCTGCCTGGTATGGGACTCACCAAGTCTTGGTTCCAAGCACCAGCCCTGGCAGGGAGGAGG
This sequence comes from Catharus ustulatus, assembly GCF_009819885.2. Taxonomy (NCBI): domain Eukaryota; kingdom Metazoa; phylum Chordata; class Aves; order Passeriformes; family Turdidae; genus Catharus; species Catharus ustulatus. The sequence continues at coordinate 6,692,675 of NC_046245.1, forward strand.
AGGGTGAAGAAGTCCCAGCTGGTTCCTGCTGGAGATCCCAGCAATGCTCAGTCCTTACACCTGGGAGATGCTTCAAGTGGAATTTTATTGATTGAAATCATAGAATAGAGTCATTAAGGTTAGAAAAGTCCTCCAAGGTTATCAAGTCCAACCTTCATCCAAATACCAACATTCCCACTAAATCACATCACAAAGTGCTACGTCTACCATTTTTTTAACACTTCCAGGGGTGGGAATTCCACCACTGCCCTGAGCAGCCTGTGCTAGGTCCTGATCACCCTTTCCATAAAGAAAGTTTTCCCAATATCCAACCTGAACTTCCCTTGGAGGCTATTTCCCCTCATCCTGTCACTCATTGGGAGAAGGGACCAACCCTCATCAGGGTGTTTCCTCATTAAAATGTTGGAATAAACATAAAAAGGAGAAGAGCTCCCTGGCTGGCTCCTGCTAGGTGTGTGGGGATGGAGAAGACGCAAGTTGTGTTGAGAGATTCCAGCTGCTCTGGAGAGGGAGGGGCAGGAGGAGCTTGTTCTACCCTGGCTCCACAGCAGCCTCTCAGTCCAGGGGGTTTTGGGCAGAACTGGCTGGGTGCCCTGATGGGTGCATAGAGAAGGGAGAGGGAGAGCAGGGAAGGCCCAGTTCTGAACTTCTGACAGTCTGGGAAAGTTGGGAGTTTTCTGAGGTCAGAGGTCACCAGAAGCTGCAGATTCCTCAGAAGGGGCAGCTCCAATCTCTGATTTCTTTGAGCAGGGACAGGACCCAGGGAGCAGCTCTGTCAGGGGAGGGTTAGGCTGGATATCAGGAAGGGATCTTCCCCCAGGGGGTACTGAGCACTGCCCAGGCTTCCCAGGGAATGGGCACAGCCCCGAGGCTGCCAGAGCTCCAGGAGAGTTTGGACAGTGCTACCAGGGATGCACAGGGTGGGATTGTTGGGGTGTCTGTGCAGGGCCAGGGGTTGGACTTGATTGTTGTGGGTTCCTTCCAACTCAGGATATCCTGTGATTCAATGATACTGTGATTCTGTGAGTGGTTCTGTGAGTGCATTTCCTGGTCCCCTATAGGGGATATTGGGGCTTTTTCATGCCGAGCAGGCAAACATTGCTGGGATGGGCATCCTGCCGTGGTCTCCTCCACCTCCCGTTCCTCCTCCTCTGTCCCAAGAAGCCTGGGCTGCAAGGAGAGCAACCTGAGGGTGAGGGTGTCCTGTACAGAGCAATGTCCCCCACAGGGCTCTCTCTTCCCAGGTCCCACATGGGCAGTGCCACCGACCTGCGCTTCCCACTGGGAGCTGTGGTCCACGCCCCAGCCGAGCCCTTCGGAGCACCTCCAGGGCTGGCCCGGGCACAGAAGGGACGATTTGGTGCCCGGAGAGAGGAACCAGCCAAGGTAAATCCTGTGCACCCCACCACTGGAGTCTGCTCCTGCCCTGCATCCTGGCATTAGGGTTGGATCTGGAGACATGGGGCAGTTTCCTTCCCCTGTTGCATTGATGGGGGAACACTGGAAGGGTTTCCTGTTGGGGTCACGTTGAGATGGGATTCTTGCATGGAGGTCACCAGCCTGGTTTTGGAGACATGGGAATGCTATATTAGGACTGTGGCCCTTGTTCCCCCAGGACTGGGAGCAGGCCCAGGCAGGTGGGGTGCTGGCTACGGGGCCTCACGCCTTTGACAGTGACCCTGACATCTCTGATGTGGATGAGGATGACCGTGAGACACTGTTCAGCTCCATGGATGTGCTCTCTCCTGGTGGGCACTCAGATGCCCAGACATTGGCCATGATGCTTCAGGAGCAGTTGGATGCCATCAACGAAGAGATCAGGTATGACTGTGGCAAAAACCCATACTGCCTTGTGCAGAAATGGCTCCAGGAGGACAACAAATAGCCAGGAGGCTCTGCTGGCCTAAAATTGGGGCCTTGGTGTGTCTTCAGCCAGGGAAATGGCTCCAGGGCATCCAGCCATAGGGCTTGGTCCTTCCTGCCATGTCTCCCTATCCTTCAGCTGCACTAGTTCTTGCTCAGAGGGTCATTATTTCAAGCTATTATTATTTTATAAGAAGTCCTCCATGGATATTAAAAGGAATCAGGGTGTGTCTCAGCTCTGGTTTTTATGGATCCTAATGGATCTTGCTGCCATTCCTGGAAATGAGGGGTTGAGGCACAGCACCAAGGTGCATTTCCCCAGGACAGAGGTCCTGTGTCCGTGGGAAGGTGGGGAGCCAGGAGCCCTGAGCCCCGCTGCTCCCCCAGGATGATCCAGGAAGAGAAGGAGTCCACGGAGCTCCGCGCAGAGGAGCTGGAGACGCGGGTCACGAGTGGCAGCATGGAGGGCCTGAACCTCACCCAACTGTGCAAGAGGGCCTCTATCCCCACCTCGCTGACGGCCCTGTCCTTGGCCAGCTCGTCCCCACCGCTCAGCGGCCGGTCCACGCCCAAGCTCAGCTCCCGCAGCACTGCACAGGACCTGGACCGCATGGGGATCATGACGTTGGTGAGGAGCCAGGAGGGGCCAGGGCTGGCGGGGGGCCGGCTGTGAGGTGGGAGCGATGCCCGGTTTCCACACAGGCCTGGGGGGGTTGTGGGACAACAGGGTGCCCGTGTTTGCTGTCTCCAGCCTGGCAGCGTGGCCCCGGGACTGCTTTGGGGGGGTGCTCCATTAACTGCCCCCCTTTCTGTGTCTCTCTCGCTTTCCCCCTTGCAATCAGCCCAGCGACTTGAGGAAGCACCGGAGGAAACTGCTAGTGAGTGGCTCCCATCCCATTGGTTTTTGTCCAAGCCCTTTTTCCAGCCTGCTCCTGGCTTTGTCCACACCAGGTCAGGGTGCAGCAGGCGCGGGATGGAGCTGGGGACCCCAGGGATTCAGCAGGAGGATCATGGGGATCCCAAAAGGTGCTTGGACCTGTTCCCGCTGGCAGCCTGGGGGGTCTGGCAGGACATGGGGAGGTTCAGAAAGCCACTGGGTCTTCAAACATTGTGTCCCCTCTGGCAATAGGGTGTCCTTGGGACATTCTCATCTGTGCTCCTCAGAGCCCTCTGATGAGGGCCAGCAGCTTCTGTCCCCACACCCTGACCTGGACCATGGAGCTGCATCCTCTCACCCCCCATTCCCAGGATCTCAGCCATACTGCCACATCCTCCCCATCCGCTTGGGCTTCTGGAACCATTGCCAGAGCTCTCATTCAGGCCATTCCTGGAGCGTGGCAAAGCCCTGGGGCTCTGGTGGCTCTTTTGGCCATGCCTCCATGGAGCAAGAGAGAGGCAGGCAGCAGGGCAAGGATGGAGCTGTGCTCTGGCCTACCACCTTCATGACCTCTCCACTTGTTCAGTCGCCTGCAGCTCGGGATGAGAGCCGGGAGGACAAAACCACTATCAAGTGTGAGACGTCTCCACCGTCTTCACCCAGGACACTGCGGCTGGAGAAGCTGGGCCACCCTGCCCTGAGTCAGGAGGATGGCAAGAGGTATGTGGCAATTCTTGGTGTCTCTGTTGTTTGAGGATATGCTTGGGGCCCACATGGGATGGGTGGGCTGGGGTTTGCCATGGCTTGTGCCCTGCTCAAGAATAACCTAAAGGCTTTGCTCTTGCTCTCCCTTTCCATCCCCAGCTCACTGGAGGACCAGGCCAGCAATCCCAGCAGCAGCCAGGACTCCTTGCACAAGGGCTCCAAGAGGAAGGGGATCAAATCCTCCATCGGGCGCCTGTTTGGGAAGAAAGAGAAGGGTCGCTTGATCCAGCTGAGCAGAGAAGGGGCCACGGGACAGGGTCCGTGAGCAGCCCTGTGCCTGTCTGTGCCAGGCTCTCCATACCTCTGGCTCTGCCACTGTGCTTTTTGGGGGGCTGGCTTGGGGATGTTGGGGCCATGGCAGCTTCAGGGAAGTTGGAGCTTGGTGTTTTCTCCTCTTGGCCTCTCTGGCCTGAGCATGGTATCACCTTAATGCTCTGTCAGAGCTGGGGTGTGGACAGTGACCTCCTGTCAATGTATCTTGTCTTTAATATCTGCAAATCTACTTCCCTCAACATGGATTTTGCAGAGCCCTTTGTTAGGAGCTGGTTTTCTACTCCTAAAACCTTTACTGCTTCTATGTTGAGCATTGTTGGACTCAGTGATTTTTCTGGGTCCTCTCCAGAAGGGACTATTTGTGACTTTGGGGTTCTGGGATTTGGAAATAGGAGGGATGGCAGAAGGGGGTCTGCTTGGGTTTCCCAGGGATGCAGTGGGGCCATGGATGTTGCAAAGGGACACTGTCACCTTCTGTGCTGTCACTGTGTGGGGATGGTGAAAATGCCCACACTGGCCCTGGGGGAGGTCACACTGACCCAGGGACATCACACGGACCTGACGGTGTCTTGCTTGCCCAACAGTGCTGCTGACTGACATGGAGGGGGGCATCCAGGACCCCCTGGGACTGGGCAAGCTGGGGGCTCAGGCCGAGAAGGATCGGCGCCTGCGGAAGAAGTGAGTGAACTTCCTTCCCTACCCCAGCAAGGAACTGCTCTGCTGAGAAACTATGGCACAGGACTAGGAATTGCTGGGAAACCTCTTCTTCACCCTCCCTTGGGCCTTGTTACTTCCTTTACAGTTTGTCTCCAGCTGTTTCCTACTGCTAGGGTCTGTTCCCTTCCACACAAGCCCCCCATAAATCACTCTTCTGTTCCTGCAGGCATGAACTCCTGGAAGAGGCTCGGAGGAAAGGATTGCCCTTTGCCCACTGGGATGGCCCCACTGTTGTGTCCTGGCTGGAGGTGCGTGCCCATGGATTTCCCCCATGCTATCCCCACAGGTCTGTGTGTGCCACCATGTCCCCCCATTCATGGCCTGTGCAGGCTGTAGCCTGCAAATCCTGGGATAGCAGAGGAGATCCTTGGATCTCTCACAGAGCTGTGGAGTTGTGGTTTGAGTAGAGCTTTGGGTTTGAGCACAAGTGAGATGAGGACTGGCTGAGGGAGCTGGGGGGGCTCAGCCTGGAGAAAAGGAGGCTCAAGGGGGACCTTGTGGCTCTGCACAACTCCCTGACAGGAGAGGGCAGCCGGGGGTGGTTGGGCTCTGGTCCGAGGGAACAGGGACAGGAGGAGAGGAAATGGGCTTAAGCTGTACCGGGGGAGGTTCAGGCTGGATTTTGGGAGCTGGGATGCTGGTCCACCTCTGCAAGGTACAACCAAGCCCAGAATCCCACACGGACATTCAGCTGCAATACTGGGCTCTAGAGAGGGTGGCCTTGCTCCTGGCACAGGATCCAGGGTGGCAGTGCCAGGCAGTCACCGCTGTCCCTGTCCCCAGCTCTGGGTGGGGATGCCAGCCTGGTACGTGGCCGCCTGTCGGGCCAACGTCAAGAGCGGGGCCATCATGTCAGCCCTGTCGGACACCGAGATCCAGCGGGAGATCGGCATCAGCAACGCCCTGCACCGCCTCAAGCTGCGCCTGGCCATCCAGGAGATGGTGTCCCTGACCAGCCCCTCAGCACCACCCACGTCCCGCACGGTGAGTGCTCCCTGCACCCCCCACACCCTCCATGGACCAGGCAGCGTGCTCCCTACATACCCACACCCTCCATGGACCCGGCAGTGTGCTCCCTACACACCCACACCCTCCATGGACCAGGCAGCGTGCTCCCTACATACCCACACCCTCCATGGACCCGGCAGCGTGCTCCCTACACACCCACACCCTCCATGGACCAGGCGGTGTGCTCCCTACACACCCACACCCTCCATGAGCCAGGCAGCGTGCTCCCTACATACCCACACCCTCCATGGACCAGGCAGCATGTTCCTCTGCCCTCCTTGGTACCACTTAGCAAACGTGGCCATGGAGGGGGTGATGTCCCCTCTTGGAGTGGTCAAACCACTGGACACTCATCCCCCAGCACGAAGGTCATTCCCAGCTGAAGCATGAAGCTCTTTCCAGTTTCCAGGTTCCTGCCACTCACATGGGGTTGTTAGCAGTTGGCCAACCCTGCAAAGAGCAGAACTCAGGGCTTGGCTGCCCCAGAGAGGATAAAACTCCGTCCGAAGAGCAGAAATCCAAACATTCCTCATGTACAGGGCTAGCTTGGTTGCACAAAATTGGTTTCCCAATCATTTCAACACTAGCCTTCTCCATCTAAAATTCCTGGAGCAACTCAGAGCAACTGCAAATCCCTGCCCTTAGTAGGATGGAGGGATTGTGTCTTTTGCTGGTCCCTAAAAGCCTCAAGGGGTTAATGGTGGCCAAACAATGCCAAGACACATCTGTAGACTTGCAGCTGGCAAAAGGAAGGCTGCTATGTCCCTCTCAGATGGCTGTGTCTGGGGTCATAGCTGGTGGGGACAGCCCTGCAGGCTCCTTGAGCATCACACTGAAGTGGAAAGGGAGATGAATGAAGGTCTGTGCTCTGCTCTCTGTGGCTGCATGGACAGCCCAGGGTCCTCTCAGGCAGTGGGGTGTCACCAGGTTGAGCTGCAAGGATGTGGGCTGTCCCTAGGACAGCTCCAAGCACAGGGTTGTCTGATCCTCCACCAGCCTGAGCTGGGCTTGGTTCCAGCATAGTTGATGCTAAAAGAGGCTGGGCATGAGCCTAGGTGAACCCAGGTGTGCTCTGATGGGCAAAAAAGCCAAGGGCACCTGGGCTGTCCCAGCAGGTCCAGGGCAGTCCCCATCCCCTGTGCTGGCACTGCTGGGGTCACGCCTGGAATCCAGGGAGCGTTCTGTGCACTTCATGACAATAGAGACCTGGAGAGGCTGGAACACGTCCAGGGAAGGGAACAGAGCTGAGGAAGGGTCCTGGAGCACCAGGAACAACTGAGAGAGCTGGAGGGGCTCAACTTGGTGAAAAGGAGACTCAAGGGGATCTTCTGACTCTGCACGACCCCCTGACAGGAGGGATCAGGCTCTATGCCTGGGAACAAGGGACAGGACAGGAGGAAATGACGCCAAGCTCTACTGGGGAGGTTCAGGTTGGATATTGGGAGAAATTTCTTCATGGCAAGGGTGGTCAGGCCCTGGAACAGCTGCCCAGGGCAATGGTGGTGTCACCATCCCTGGAAGATGGTGAATGTTGCGCTTGAGGACATGGTTTAGTGCTGAACGTGGTGGTGGTGCTGGGTTGAGTGTTGGACTCGGTATTTCAGCCTTAGTAATTCTGTGATTCCATGACTCCATGGTGGTTGTGAACTGAGGCCTTGTTTCTGTGGTGCTTTGCTCTGACCTCTCCTCTTTTCCCTGCAGTCCTCTGGAAATGTCTGGGTCACCCATGAGGAGATGGAGAACATGGCAACTTCCACCAAGACGGTGAGGCTGGGCAGCCCCCAGGGCGCGTGGGGAAGCCCCCGGGGTGTCAGGGTCCGAGCAGCTCCAGGTGTGTTAACCCAGAAGGAGGGGGATCCCTCACATGTTAGCTCTTGGCCAGCACTCTGCAGCTCTTCAGAAACCCTCTTTCAACCTTTAATGTCCCAGCAATTTCTAAAAATAGCTTAAAACTCATCAATTTCTTTTCCTTGGGAATTTCACTGGGTTTCCAGATCAGCCTTGGCTTTTGGGAGTTAAAGACAAAAACCAGGACTGATCTCAAGACACATGTGATCCCCAAGTCATTCTGCACCCAAGTTATGGTCTAATTTCCCCACTGACATCAGCACACCCAAATATTGGCCCCACTGTGTGTCTCTGCCGCTGGCTGAGAGCCTGGGGTCCCTTGCAGGGATGTGCCCATGCTCCCAAAAGTTCTGGCTCCTTTGGAGAGATGGAGCTACACTCCCTTCTCTGCAACCCAGTCACCCTCTATCTGTGTCAGAGCAGGGCAGCATTTTGGATTTGTGTGGGAATTGTGTGTCCAAGGCCAGGTTGGCACACACTGGGATAGTGGAAGGTGTCCCTGCCCAAGGCAGGGGTGAGAGAAGATGAGCTCTAAGGTCCCTTCCAATCCAAACAAGTTTGGGGTTCTCTGAAATAGGAGTTTTATTAAAGCTTTTGTTGAGTAGTAGGGATGTGCCACTGTCCCTTGGCAGGTTCTCTGAGACTGAGGAAAACCAGCACAGGTTGGCAAAGGAAGAAATAGCTACAAAATCAGCAAATTTGCTTGGGCAGCCCCCTGCAGGTTGTGACAAATGTACTGAAGCTTAATTCTCTTTTATCCATCTGACCTGGGGGAACCTAAGAACTCTCTGTTCTTCCCAGAGAACTTAAATGAGTCCCAGGGTCTGTGCCATCTCCAGCCCAAGCCTCATCTTATCTTCTCTTTCTCTCTTTCTCTTTCTCTTTCTCTTTCTCTTTCTCTTTCTCTTTCTCTTTCTCTTTCTCTTTCTCTTTCTCTTTCTCTTTCTCTTTCTCTTTCTCTTTCTCTTTCTCTTTCTCTTTCTCTTTCTCTTTCTCTTTCTCTTTCTCTTTCTCTTTCTCTTTCTCTTTCTTTCTCTTTCCCTTTCCCTTTCTCTCTATCTCTATCTCTATCTCTATCTCTATCTCTATCTCTATCTCTATCTCTATCTCTATCTCTATCTCTATCTCTATCTCTATCTCTCTTTCTTTCTCTCTCTCTTTCTCTCTTTCTATCTTTATCTTTATCTTTATCTTTATCTATCTTTATCTTTATCTTTATCTTTATCTTTATCTTTATCTTTATCTTTATCTTTATCTTTATCTTTATATCTTTATCTTTATCTTTATCTTTATCTTTATCTTTATCTTTATCTTTATCTTTATCTTTATCTTTATCTTTCTTTCTCTTTCCCTTTCTCTCCTTCTTCTCCTTCTCCTTCTCCTTCTCCTTCTCCTTCTCCTTCTCCTTCTCCTTCTCCTTCTCCTTCTCCTTCTCCTTCTCCTTCTCCTTCTCCTTCTCCTTCTCCTTCTCCTTCTCCTTCTCCTTCTCCTTCTCCTTCTCCTTCTCCTTCTCCTTCTCCTCCTCCTCCTCCTCCTCCTTCTCCTTCTTTTCCTTCTTTCTCCTTCTCCTTTTCTCCATCCTGTATTTTTGGTTTAGAGATGGGGTGGGAGCTAGGCCCAGCAGGGTCAGGGTGTTCCCAGCACCCTGGAGAGAAGGTTGAGGTCCCCAAGCCATAAGAGTGAGCCCTGTCCCCTCCGTGTCCCTCTGTGCTGAGGGGTCCCATGCTCAGTGCACATGGCAGGCCCTGTCCCTGCACAGGGCCACCAGGTACTGACTTCACTGTCCTTTCTGTTGACATGCTGCATGTGTCACATTAGGACACAGAGGAAGGCAGCTGGGCACAGGTAAGGTCCCTGGGCCACCCTTGTCCGTGGGCGGTGCATGGGGTGGTCAGGGGGGGAACTGGACATCCCAGGGGATGTTCACCAGGGCCTTGGAGGCTTTACCTGCACCCCGTGGCTGTTCCTCTGGGCCATCTCTCACGTACAGAATGTCCTCCTGGGCTTTTCTCTGCTCCAGGCAGTGGCTTTTCCTGGGACTTCTGTGAAATCCAGAGCATGTATTAAGAACCCCCACCTGTGTGAACACCCTGCATGGGGGCAGGATTCCAGCTGCACATTTACTTCTCACCTATTTTGTAGCCCCAAGTCCATACAGATTATTTTTATGAACCAAAAACATGGGAGGAAAGAGTCCTGCTTGGATCCATCTCTTCTGGTTTTATCCCTCTCAAATGTTTTACTTTCTTCTGGTGGATTTTAATGCATTTTTTGGACCCAAAATCAGTTTGCAGTGGAAGTGAATGGATTTTTTTCTTTTGAAGTCATAAAGTAGAGATTCTTAAAGTAGAGATTCTTAAAAATTAGTTGGGAATGCACTGGAACCTGCTTCTTAGTTGTTTCATCTTTCAATGAATGTGCTTCTTCCAGAGGCAGCTGCTCGTAAAGTCTAGTTATCCCTTGCCATTAGTTTGACTACTGCTTTGTCTCCTAGGGGGACATGAGTAGGACACAGACCATGGCCAACAGGACTGTTCCCTCCAGCTTCTTTAGTACCACCCAGGGCTGAATCCTCTGGGTTTAGCCTCAGGACAGTGACCCTCCTGGGCTCTCAGTAATGGGATTCTGTAGCTCCACCAAGCCCTGGGTTCTCCCCAGCTTCTCCATGTGCTTCTCTGCAGACATTGGCCTATGGGGACATGAACCATGAGTGGATTGGGAACGAGTGGCTACCCAGCCTGGGTCTGCCCCAGTACCGCAGCTACTTCATGGAGTGCCTGGTGGACGCGCGGATGCTGGACCACCTCACCAAGAAGGACCTGCGGGTGCACCTGAAGATGGTGGACAGCTTCCACCGGTGAGTCCTGGCCTCTGGAGCTCCCTGGCGTGCACATGGAGCAGAGAAGGGGGGGATTTGAGGGATTCTCCCCTGTCTTGGGCAGCCCTGGATGGCTTTTCCAGGCTGGACTCACTGCCCTGAGCTGGGGCAGGTCTTATGGGCAGAAGTTCTCCCTCGCCTCACTCCCTACTGCAGAATTGCAGAGAATCAGGCCTTCCCCTGGCTGTGAAACAAACCATGGGCAAAACTTCAGGCTCATCCCAGCCGGTGCTCCACTGCTGCCATCCCAGCCATGACTTCTACACCAGGATCCAACCCTGCCATGGGATTCCCACTGCCTACCCTGACCCATGGGCCTGCCAGGGTCACCTCCAGGGGTGAACCCTTCAGCCTGAAGCAGCCCCCAGGAGCTGGTTCCCTCTTCCCTCTGCAGCCCCCAAGCGTGAGGATTGTTTAGATCTGTGTGCTCACAGGTAGCTGGAGCAGGCTCAAACTGATGGAGTGGGGAATTGCCATGGAAGGGAGGAACATTCCCTATTTTCCAGATTTGAGTTGTGTCTGTCCTGACCCATCCCTGACCTGAAGCATCCTTTGGGCATGGGGGGAACACACAGAGAGGGAAGTCCCTACTCAGGTCCCTCCCAGCCATGTGTCCTGGAGGGCTGGGTGACCCCTTGTGTCCCTTCATGTCCCCTCGTGTTGCAGCACCAGCCTCCAGTACGGCATCATGTGCCTCAAGAGGCTCAACTACGACCGCAAAGAGCTCGAGAGGAGGCGAGAGGAGACCCAACATGAAATCAAAGGTCAGCACCCCTGTCCAGCTCCAGAACAGGAGAAGAGAAACCTCCCAGGAGATACCCAGGGCTGGTATCTCTTCTATCTCTTATTTTTAACCCATTATTTCTGAGCCCACAGGGCTGTTCTCCGGAGGGAGCTTTCTGCTGCTCCAAGTGCCTTTATCAGCTCATCCCAGGCAGGCATGAGGAGGGAGGAGGGGAAAACAAAGATGCAGCCTGAGCATCTCATCTTCTCTGCCCTTTTCACTACTGAGGACACCCCCAGCTTGCTCAGCCTTTCCTTACTCGTCACTGTCCTGAGATTCCCTGTGCATCTGGCTGCTGTTTGGATGACATCTCATTATTGATAATGCCCCTAATTACATCAGCAGCCGTGGGTTCTTAGGATTAATTTTCACAGTTGTTTTCTGCCTGTTATTTCAGCTTTGAACTTGGTAAATAGAAGTGAGCTGTGACACTTGAGCTCCTGGTTTTGCTGCTGGCTTGGGAAGGAGAGTCCCAGGATCATCCTGGGGCTAAGGGAAAGGGCCTCGGGACATCCCCAGACTTTCTCAGCGCCATGAGTGTGGTGTGAGGTGGCCCTGAACCGTGCCCTTGCTGTTGTGCAGATGTGTTGGTGTGGACCAATGATCAGGTCATTCACTGGATCCAGTCCATCGGACTGCGCGAGTATGGGAACAACCTGGTGGAGAGTGGCGTGCACGGGGCCCTGCTGGCCCTCGATGAGAACTTTGACCACAACAGCCTGGCTCTTGTGCTGCAGATCCCCACCCAGAACACCCAGGTAGGAGCAGTGTACTTGGGGGATTTGGGAGGAGAGTGACCAGTGTGCAACGTGGCTGTGGTATGACTGCACCAGTGTCACCAACTCACCTCTGCCTTTCAAAGCAGAGCTCTCCTAAGGCACGGGGACTCTTTCTGTCACACTCAGGCTTTCCTAGGATGGAAGTTTGGGCTGAAAGCACATTCCCCATTGATGTAGGATCATAATTTTTTGGTTAATTGCAGGCTCGACAAGTGCTGGAGAGGGAATTCAACAACTTGCTCGCCTTGGGCACAGACCGGAGGCTGGATGATGTGAGTGCCAAACCTCTCCAAGCTCTGTATGACTGGGGAAGGACATGGCTGTGTTGGTGGATGAGAAGCTCAATGTGCCCCAGCCACGTGCTCTGGCAGCCCAGAACCCCCCATGTGCTGGGCTGATCCCCCAGTGTGGGCAGCAGGGCAGGGGGTGATTCTGCCCCTGTGCCCCACTCAGGTGAGACCCCACCTGCAGAGCTACCTCCAACCCTGGGCTTCCAGCACAGGAAGGACGTGGAGCTGCTGGAGCGAGTCCACAGGAGGTGCTCTGAGGGCTGGAGCTCCTCTGCCACAAGCCTAGCATCTCTTGGAGTCTTTACTGGGACTTTTGTGTTGATGTGTCCAAGGCATCTTTGCAGGCAGGCTGTAGATAGGAGACAGATGAACTGGAAAGGATAAAGCCAATGCTATGGGATCCCAGCAAGATGTCCTATGTCCTTTGCACAGTTTGATCCCACACTTTGCTAGCTCTGGTCACCAAGGAGAGGCATACCCCTGTTAGCTGGTTTCTCACAGGGCAGGAGGTGCTGCTGGCACTGACCCCAGGCCCGTCATACGCTGTTCCCTGCAGGGTGATGACAAAACCTTCCGTCGGACGCCGTCCTGGCGCAAGCGCTTCCGCCCGCGGGATGTGCACAGCATCAACCTCCTCAGTGGCTCTGCTGAGACCCTCCCTGCCGGCTTCCGTGTCACCAGCCTCGTGCCACTGCCCCCTCCAGCTGCTCCAGCCAAGAAAATGCCCCCGGAAGGTGGGTCAGACCTTCTTCAGAGGCTCCTCTTCCACCCCTGCTCAGAGTCTTAGGGATTGTGGGGAAGGATGTGCCACCAGGAGATTTGGGAACCACCCCCAAAGGGATGTGTTAACTGGCTCCATTTGCCTGAGCTCTCCCAGGGCTGACAGGACTTGCTGGGACACCCAGGCTGCCCGTACAGCTGGCTGTCCTGTTTTATGTCCCGGGATCTGCCCCACCACACAACTCCTTTCTTCAAGGTGTCTTGGTCCCTTCCAAAGCTATAGGGAGGCAAAAGCTCCAGCCAGGTCACTCCAATTTGTACTCTTCCTCTGCCCCTTATCTTCACGTGGCTGTAGTGCACAGATGCTGCTCAATAAACTGGATTTGGGAAAGCGGGGGCGCTAATTGGAGCAGTCAGTAATTGCTTTGCTCTTTGGTTCCCTTCCAGTCGGTGCCTCCGGGTCCCCAAGGCTGGAGACCTCCACGGTCCGAACGTACTCGTGCTAAGGGTCAGCAAGATGGGAGCCAGGCCCTGGTAAGTTCAAGGCCCCGGAGCTGGCTGGGACCAAGGGAGAGCAGGAACCCCAGCAGCATCCAGGCAGGGGGCTACCTTCACCAAGATTTGCCTGGACATGGAGGGTTAGGGAGACCGCAGTGGTGGGAAAGCTGCTGCTGCTTGAGGCTCACAGAGACGATGCAGGAGGGATGCTCAGCATCCCACCATGTGTGGTTTGTCCAGTCTTGAACAGATGGCTCCGCTGGGGACCCCAGGATGCCATCCCATGAGGGTCCCACCTGGGTGAGGGAAGGATAGTCAAGCACTTCAGGGGGGGATCCTGCTGTGCCCTGGGCCATGGTTGCCCTGTGCCAGGAGGATCCAGTGCTGATTCCATCTGGGTTTGTGGGCCAGTGGGTACATGGGTGGAGCTGAACCAGCATCCTCACGGGGCTTTCCCACTTTGCTCCTCAGCAGATCCCCATGTCCGTATGCCACGTGCTGGCTGCCTTCCAGGATGAGAGCCCAGCCTGTGCCTGTTCCTTGGCCCAGACCCACAGTCACTGCTGTGGACTGACAGGATCTATCCCTCCTGCTCGCGCACCCCCCGCTTTCCCTGGCTCCTGTGGCTCCTGCTGTGATCTGTCCCCCACTTCTCCCACGCTGGCTGGGCCACGGATGTGCTCCAGAGGCCATCCTGTGCAATCTGGGGAGCAGCACAGACACCCCCAAAATGTCTGCGATGTTTGGAAGCCTCTCTCCTGCCTGGTTCATTTTGCCAATCTGCCACGGGGCTGCACTGACTCGCCCAAGCCCTGGGCATCGGGGATGCTGCTGCCCACAGGACTTGAAGCCAAGGAAGATTCAGGCTCGTGAAAATCCTCCCTTCAGGGTGGCTGGGCAAGGAGCTGCCCTTGTGGGGTGCCGGGGCAGTGCTAGGGCTGGTGCTGGGTGGGACAAAGGGGGCCCAGCGTGAGGTGAGGAGGGTGGTGTTCACCCAGGGCTGGGCGGGCAAGGTGCTGATTTTGGTGCTGTCAGGTGCCCTGTTCAGGGGGGCTATGCCTGGGACTGCCCCACGCTGCTCACGGGGATGGTGCCCAGCACCCACGGGAGAGGGGACCCTCCTTGGGTGCCCGGGGCAACAACTGGAGCCCCATCCGCCCCCGGGATGTGCCCACCCTTCCCCACCTGGTGCAGAGGAGATGCTCTCCTCTCCTGTCTCCTAGCAGGGGTCAGTCCAGAAGGCTCTTAACTCTTCCCATTTCTTCCCCGTAGGGTAGGATCTCTTCGTCTCCTCATGCCACATTTGCCTTGTGTGGCCCCTATTTCTGATGTGATATTTATTGATGGCTGGAATGACCTTATACTTATCATGTGCTGTCTGGAAGTGCAATATCTGAGAGACTCTACAGTCACAACGTCTTTTCGGTGTATCATTTGCCTAATACAGTATTGAATATTTTTTTAATTTGAAGAGTCAGTGAGCCCTTTATATCGATGCCCTATTTCTTTTGTCATATTATTGGTACTGCATGGACTCCAACCCTGGATTGGGTCAGGAAAGGATGTATGTGTGTTCCAATAAACAGGATTTTAAAACAGTGCTGGCTCTGACCCTTCTTTATAGAGTCCAAATTAAAAATATCATTGATCTCTAGCTCCCTTTGGAGCACAAGGCTGACCCCTAGTTAAGCATTCAGTGAAATCACTGGTCAGTATAAGGCTAATTGAAGTATGGCTCATCCAGTTCTCAGCTGAGTGACTATGCTGAGGTCCAGCTAGATTTAATGATTTGAAAATCTGCAACCTGGATTTGGAGATTGTGGAACTTGGGGGACCTATACAGGGCAGGACAACAGTAAAAGAAACACCAAGCTGTCCAAACAAGAATGCCTTTATTTAAAAAAGAATCCAAATAAGTTAGCAAAAATAATAATTAAAAAAACCCTAAATGGAAACTGCACACAGCGTTCAGTAGAAAAGACAGGTGGGCTCCGGGTCGGCACCACCGGACACCGGCCGGAGAGAGACCTTGGTCAAGGAGCATCTGGAAAACTCAGCAAAGCGAAGCCAGCACACATATTGGCCCCAAACCCGCCCGTCCCAGTGGAGCAGGGCCTGGCCCCAGGAAGCCCCTCCAGCACCCACAGCCACTCTGGCACTGCCCCATCCCACCTCTGCCTCTTCTTCCAGCCCAGCAGGAGCTCCGCAAGGAGTGGGAAGGGAGCCGAGTGGTGTCAGCCGTGCAGCCCATGACACTGAAGGGGTGGATGTGATTTCCAGTGGCTGGACCCTGCTGGCATCTCACTCCCACCCCGTTACCATCTCAAGGAGCCGCCGGGGTTTGCGCCAGCTCAGTTTTGACCCCGCTCCTCCGGGAATGTCACAGCCACATCCTCCACAGCAATGCTCTCCACGATGGAAGACAGTGAGTGCAGGTTGTGCTCCTCGGCTGCCTCATCAGCCAGGAGATGATCTGGGGAGACAGAGGGATGAGGATACTGCTGGGAATGGGATCCGTGGGACCAGGGGGTGAGGACATTGCTGGCAATGGGATCTGTGGGAGCAAGGTATGAGGACACTGCTGGGAATGGGGACTATGTGCTGGACATGGCTCCTGGTTGTTCTCATGAGGGTGTAGGTTAGTGGTGAACATGGCTGAGGGCTGGACTTGATGATGCTTTGCACCCGTAACAATTCGTTGATTCTTTTGTACGATTCTATGACCCCATGATCCCCTACATGGCCAGGGTGACCTAGGGACCTTGCTGCCAGCCCCCACCCTGTGGAAAGATGAGAGAGCAACAGGGAGTGGAATTTTTTGGACCCGTTATAGGTTTTAATCTCCACTAGGAAATGAGATAAGTTTCTGTCTTCTGGGGAAAATAACAGGTGGATTTGGCAGGGGTGGGGATAATGGCAAGCCTGGAAAAAAAGACCAGCAGCTGCCGAGGGATTGTAGGGAGGGAAGGGGGGCTGGGGCAGCATTGCCCAGCCATGCCCACAACACAGACAGGAAAGCCAAGCCAAGGGATGGCAACAGATGAAACCCCGGTTGCTGCAGCCCAATTTCTTAGCTCCCGGGGGCTGGTGTTTTGGTGAAATCAGGACTGGGGGAACCCTGAATGGCTGGGACAAAGAGGTGCTGTAATTTCGGAGCTGATCACTCTGCAGCGGTGGAGAGAAGGACAAGGTTCCTTCTGTCCTCTGCTCCAAGCAGCTCCTACGCGGGGGGGTGGGGAAGGGGGGGGTGGTTTAGTAATGCTCTATTCTGGGACTGCGGTGTCCCCGTTGTTCCCACTCCCTGCAGAGCCCAGCGAGGCCGTGGGATGCCCCAGGGAACGAGGAGGAGGAGGATGCCCCAGAGGAGGGCGGTACCTGCAGGGTTGGTGCCGAACTCCAGCTGGCTGCTCCACTCGGGGCTGCAGGAGGAGCTGCCGGATCCGCACTCGCTGGCTGCCTGCAGGAGCCCGGAGCAACCGAGTGTCACCTCCACCGAACCCCACGGTCATCCCCCAGAACACCCCGGGAGGTCCCTCCCACACCATGACATCCCTGTGGAGGGGAGCACGTCCCTCCCCACCTGGAGCCAACAGCATGAAAAGGTCCCCAGGACCCATCAGGGCCAGATCCTTAACCATAAAGGCTGAAAAACCTCCTGCTTTTGGGACACTGGCCACAGAGAAATGGGGCTCCACACTCACTGCAGATAAAAAGGTGTCTCTTTCCCCACTGATTTTGAAAAAGGGCTGAAGATGAACAAATGTCCTTGAGCAAAACACCTTTTTGCTGAGAATCACTCTAACTAGGTTCATAAGAAATGATACATGGGCTGGATATCCTCAGACCATCCCGAGGAGGCCAACTGGGAAAACCTTTTGGCAGTTTGATTTGTGGATTTGGGGCTGAGTTGTTATTTTGGAGAAATGAGGTGACAGCATGAAAAATGAAAGCATTATTCAGAAAAGCTCAGAATTCACTTTTTTTGGACTGCGTCTTTATCTGACAGTGGGTGTCAGCTTGGGTAAAACCCCAAATGTGATTTATATGAGCAACCCCATGGACCCACATCTTTATAGTAGACTAGAATGGCACTTTGGCTTTACAAGCTAATGGCAGCACAGGATAATTAATTAACATTTGGACTTATTTCCCATTAAAGCAGGAAATTCTTACAGATATTATCTTTTTTCCCCAAAAATAATGGCTTTTACATCAACATGTCAACCCCTGGCTACACCTGAGAGAACGGGCAGCTAAGAACAGAAGTGACAAAGGGACAGCTCAACACAGTTTTGGGCACATTTGCAAATCCAAGTGGATTCTGGGATGTGGAAATTGGATTCTGGTATCCAAGTGGATTCTGGCATTTAAGTGGATACTGGGAAGCCCCACAAATATGTAGGATGGAGCCTAAATACTTTTTTCATTCCTTTATTCAGCATTAAATTAGACTACCTGGATACCTACTGGTTTGGCCCTTAAATTCCTTAGTCTGGAAGGAGATGTGGGATTCCTTCTTCTCGGCTTCTGATAAAGTCCTTCCATGTCTGTATCTGCATCTATATCTGCATCTATATCTCCACATATATATGTCATATTTAATTTATATCCATATCTACCTTATTTATATCTTCATAATCTGTATCTATAGATATGCTGTATGTCATTTATATATCTATAATCTATATAATCTTTATAACCGTCTATATTATCTATATATATTTATATAATCAATCTATAATTTGTATCTATCTCTATAGCTATCATATCCATATAAATTTCATCTCTATCTAATTTATCTATATGATCTCTAGATCTATAGAACCAATATAATGAATGTCTATACCAATACATGCCCCTATAGCTATCTATTCCATCTGTATTGATAATTTCTCCCTTCATCTGTAACTGTAGTTCCAGGTCTCTGTGCATTCCCAGATCCAAACCTCAGAGCAGCAGGGAAGCACCTGCCCAGCCATCCACAGGAACCAGGGGGCAGATGAAAATACCTCTCAAAAACTTGGTTAAATGACCAAACTCTTGTGGAGTGGCAGATACTGCCTCTCTGGGGGTGGTGGCAGGACACAACAAGTGAGTGTCCTCAGTATGTGCCCAAATCGGTCCCTTAGGTCCTAGAAACCAGAGGTGTCCCTGTCCACCCCTCTCATCCCTTTCTCTGCCTGGGTATGAGCAAGGAGTGTTAATTTTATTTTATATTTTATGCTTTATATTTTTTGTATATTTCATATTTGTATTTCTATTTATGTATTTAGTATTTAATATTGTTAATTTAATATGTTATGTTATGTTATATGTTATGTTATGTTATGTTATGGTATGTTATGTTATGTTATGATGTTGTGTTCTGTTCTGTTCTGTTCTGTTATGTTATATTTTCATTTAGTTTTGTTCTGTGTTATTTACTTCATTTTGACCATTCCCAGGCCTCTCCAGCCCAGGCCCATGTGTCACTCATATGCACAGCCCCAGTGCACCCATTCACAGGGACAGAATGGCAGTGGCCTCCTTCCTGCAGGGATGTGAGCACTCAGCAGGGTTGGATCATTGCCTCCATGCCCCCGTGTACGACACACTCACAGATCCACCACTGTCCCAAGATGGCAGCATCTGCCCCACCCCAGATCTGGGGTCCTGTGCTGCCCCCCCCTCCCCCCATCCCCCAGGACCCAGTGCCCCAGAGCTTCTGCAGTGCCTCTGCTTGGGGTTACACTCATAGGGCATCACCCCCATACAGCAGTGTCCCCAGAGAGAATCAGTCCCCTATGGCATCACCCCCAAAAGGCCTTCACCCTGAAATGGCATCAACCCCTTAAAGCATTGTCCCATAGAGCATTGTCCGTGTAGAATGGCATCCCGAAAGAACATCAGCCCCATAGAACATCATTCCCATATGGCATCAAGCCCATAGAGTGTCACCCCTATAAGGCATAACCTCCACAGGGCATTGTCCTCATAGAGCATCTCTGCCATAGAATGGCACCCCAAAATGACCCCACATCATCACCCCCATAGAGCATCACTCCTAAATGGCATCCCCTTACAGAGAGAGCATTGTTCATAGAGTATCACCCCACGGAAAGTCACCTCCATAGGGCATTGTCCCCACCGAGCATCAGTCTCATATGGCTCTTCTCCCATAGAGTGTCACCTCGAAATGGCATCAGCCCCATAGAGCGTCCCCCACGGGGCACCACCCCCCGCACCCAGGGAGACAGGCTGGGACCCAGGGGACAGCCGGGGGCACTCACGGCGGGCTGGGGATGGAAGCGCAGGTCCCGTTGGTCCCGCTCCTGCTGGTTGAGGGAGCTGAGCAGGCTCTGGAGCCGCTCGATGTACTGGATGGCGCTGCGCAGGATCTCCACCTTGGGCAGCCGCTGGTTGGGGTTCAGGAGGGTGCTGCGCTTCAGAGCCTCGAACGCTTCGTTCACCTTCTTGAGCCGCCGCTTCTCCCGCAGGGTGGCCGCGCGCCGCCGGTCCATGGACACGGATTTCCTCTTGCACACCTTGCAGGCCCAGGGCAGGCACTGCCCGGGACAGTGCTCGGCCAGCGCCTCCTTGTCCTCGGGAGCCACCCTGCCCTCGGCACACAGGGCCGCCTCGGCACGCTCGGGGAACGCCGCGGGCTCGTAGGCCTGCAAGCGGGAGCCCAGAAAGTTTTCCCCATCGTAAAACCTCTGCTCCGGGAAGAAGTACGGGTTGGTCTCGAAGAGCTCCATGGGCGGCTCGGGGACGTGCGCGCGGCTCGGGGACGGCTGCTCCCTCTCCCCGCGCCAACTGCTTGGTGCCATTTAAACCCCGGCGCTGGCATTAAATCACGGAGATAAATATAGAAAACCCAAAGGAAACCTGAGCCCACCCTAATCTGCTGCCTCACATCAAAACTTGTCCGTCTGATTCTGTGTGTTCTCCCCACGAGGATTACAGTGCCCAGCCCGGCGGGGCTGGAGGGGCTGGCACGGCGGCGGGGCAGCTCGGCTGGACCCGAACAAGGGCTTTGTGTGAGCCCCGAGGTGCCACTGGGGACGGCGAGCGGCTGCCAGCTCCCCCCGGCATTCCTGCGTCATCTGGTCCCTTCAGTTACAGCTGGCTTGGCGGAGCCGTGGTGGCCTCGTGGCCAGTCTGCCTGACCAGGACACCCCCATCCCTTCACGCTGCCTCCCGGGATCCCACGGCATCCCAAATCTGTGCCTTCCCTGCGGTGGGACCCAACAGCAGCACAGAATCGTCTCCTTCCCAGCCCTTCCCGATCCCACTCTGCCCCCGTATTCCCCATGGCCCCAGTCCTGCCAGTCCATGTTACACTGATCCCACTTCTGCTGAATCCTCAGGGAAGCCTCAGAATCCAGCCCTGAGAGGGATATCTCAACTCAGGGAGCACCCCGGGCTCCAGTCCCGTCTCTGTGGACACCCCTCTCCATGCTCGCCAGCCCCGGTTCCAGCTGCTGTACCTGCTGCCGGTCCCGCAGGAACGGAGCGGGCAGGACGGAGCCAAACACAACCTTTCCTGTGCAGTGGGTTTTCTGAAGGTGCCTGGTCAAGTCCCTTACCACATTTTTGTTACAAAATCCACGTTCGTGGTTTCTCCCACTCAGCAAACACAAAGGACACCTCCCCACGTGTTTCCAGGCTCCAGCAGAGCCAGGCTGGGCTCAACCCTTTCCCAGTTAGCACTGCCTCATCCCACCTGCTCTCCTGTGCTGGTCTCTGTACCTGTGGATAACCAAAGCCCCAAATGCCATCCTGATGCACGCCTCTCCCAGAAAAGACACATTGCTCATGCATTCCTCATAGGGAAACTGAGGCACATCCAGCAGCAGCAGTGTGAGGGGGGTTTTAACTCATCCCCTGCCCTTCCTTCCTGACTTCAATGGCTTGGGTACATCTCTCCTGCTTTGTCTTTAATTCAGAGGGGATTTTTTTTCCCATTTGGAACATCAGAAACCATCTCCCATCTCCTCCTATTCCTGCTCCAGGCCAGATTCCAGCTGAGGGATCGGTCAGTGGAAAGAATGTCAGCAAAGTGCAGGGCCAACCCTGCCAGGATTTTCCTTCCCCAAATTCTCCCTCCTCGGAGAGGCTGTGCTGTGACACATTCCTTGTGCCCACTACCAGCACCCTTGCTCACTTGGGATTGATTTCTGGCCTCATTGGAACCTATCATGATGCTCTTTTCACCTTGTGATTTCTTTGGAGCCAGGACTTTCCAACACCTCCTCACCCCAATTCTTGCTCTCCCAGGGTCCCAGTCCTATGCATTTGCTGTCCCTGAGGTTTTAACACCTACGAAAATTCGCACCAAGGAAAGCAGGACCTGTAGTCTTAAGGTTCATCCTCAGCACAGCCCCTGTGCTCCCCACAGTCAGTCAAACTACAAAATAATCAGGAAGGAAAGATAACAGAGCATCAGCTTGGTGCTTGCCTAAAGAAAAAGCACTAAAAGGGTTGGGAAGAGACAGGATTCATCTCTCAGGTGTGCAGAGGTGCCCATGGCAGGAGTGAAGGCTTTAGGAGTGGATAACCTGACCCTGAGGTCTTCACATCCGCCCCACACCATTACATCAAGCAGCTTGAGTCATTCATGGGGACCTTTATGAGTGGCACTTGGTGTATATGACCCCAGTGAGCCCCCCTAGAGCTGCAGCTGCATCCCCGGGTAAGACATACCAAGACCACCCCGGTGTTAAATGGGCTTTTTGGAATTGCAGGAGCATGTTTGGAGGGTGAGACACATGGTAGTGACATAACGGGCTCCACGGGCATGTTGCTGACCTGCACAGGAGAGTGGTCAAGCTTTTGTCAGATCATAAAGAAGCAGCACTGGTGGGACAATGCTGGCTGCGTGTCCCCAGCTGGAGAAGTGGGACAAACCAGACATAACAGGCCACCAAGGTCACTGTGTCCCCACGGTTGAGTGGGCAGGGGAGACAGAAGGCAGCTCAGGGAGATGGGGAGGAAATAGGACTCAGTGCCAGCTCGGGCAGGCACTGGGAAGAGGGATCTCACTGGCAGCTGGGCTCCAGCTCCATTTCGGGCTCTCCGGGGAACAGAGATAACGCTGTGCCCATCCAGCTGCAGCTCTGCAGCTCCTTCAACACCTCCATGCCATGGATGATCCGTCCTGGACAGGGTGGAGGGACACGGCGGGGTCTGGGGTCTGTGCATCCAGCGGGCTCATCCCGGTGAATATCAAATCAAGGATATTGAATGCCATTGTGCAAGTAGCCATCATCAAGGGAGCCCCTGTCTGGGCTACAGGGAGGCTCCCATCGTGGCCACCCCGCCCCACAAAGGCATCTGTTGGGGGACGGGCCAGCATGGCTTTTCCCGATCCCGTGGGTGCCCACGGCGGCCGAGGCTGCACCCCGAGTAATTCGGAGCCGAGGGGGGATTAGGGCTCTGCTGCCGGCTGTCAGGTTATCCCGTGATGGATGGTGGCGGCTGGGAGGCAACACAAAGCGACGCTGTGTGAGCCCCGGGCTGAACGTGCTGCGATCCGTCACGGGGTGACCTTTCCCCGGCCGGCGGGGGCCTCGCGGGGACGGCTCACCCCGACACAGCTGGCGGGGAGGGCAGCCACGAGCACAGAGCTAAAAATACCCGTCCATTGAGAAAATCCCAGCTAGGAGGGCTTGTCCTTGCTCCTCCGGTGCAGCTGCTCAAGCCGGTGGCCAGGTCCGCGCAGCGGGGTCACGGAGAGACACCCAGGGGCTGCCTCGGCTGTTTTGCTTTCCCAGCACGTGTGATGGTCTGGATTTGCTGAGTTTTGGGGACACACGTGATCGTGTTGCAGCCTGGGGAGTCTCCCTCCTAGCGCACAGAGCCTTTGCCAGTGCATGTCCTGTTCCCTGCTCGGAGCTGCACACGCGGGCTGCACATCCCTGCCTGGGGCACGGAGCTGCGCCCTGCCCACCCTGGAGAAGAGATGGTGGGGATGGTGCCGGCCGACTCCCACTGGGAAGGGCAAAAAAACCTGGGTTTAGGGGCTGGTGAAGAGATATGGATTCCCCAAGCAGCATCTACAACCTGGGGTGCCACGACCGTCCATTAATGGGGAGAAAGTGGGGAAAGCCTGGGCTCAGCAGATACCATCTCTCTGGGATTTCAGCACAGGAAAGGAGACTCACTGAGATGCCACTTCCAGTCGGACCCACCCTCCCACCCCCACGGGGCACCGACCGTCCCACATCCCCTCTAGCTTTCCAGGCTCAGTGACATCCCTTCCTGCCGCCGTGACAAGTTGTAACATATTTGGAAGCAGCTGCAGGCGGCGGGGAGATGCTTGGTCCTGTCCCCGCTCTCGGCTGAGGAATGTGGAGCAGACCTCTCCTCCGACACCCGGGATTTCCGACGTGCCTGCTCGCCGGAGATTTGGGATTGCGACAGCTGCTCGGCCGGGATGGGACTCGGCAGAGCCTCCCCGTTCAGCCCCTGCCGGAGGCTTTGCACATCCATGTCTCATCCTGCTGGGGATTTGGGGTTAGTTTGGGGTCCAGCCCGTGGGGAGCGATGGGGGATGATGTCCTGCTCTCTGTCCCGGCAGGGATGGCAGCAGTGGTGACAGCATCAGCAGACAACCCCTCCTTCACCCATAAGTGCCAACTCATCCAGTTGGAGTTCCCTGGTAGGCTGGGAGGGAAGTGGGACAGGTCTGTTCCTGCAGGTCTTGTGTCCCCATGGGGGTCAGCACCTTTGGTGCCCCTTCACTCCCATCTAGGTGCTCCAGTTTCCCCATCAGGAAATCAGGAGTCATGATGGAGGTCTAAAACCTCTCTGGAGAATAGTTTTATTTTGGTTATTAACTGTCTTTGCAGGTTTGACCTGGGAGGAAGGTGAAGGACTGACAGAGAGGTGCTGTTGGCTGAGTAACCCCCAGTCCATTGGATCCCCGTTTGGGGGGCAATTCTGGGTGCGCCAACATCCCAAACCACTGGGCCCAGTCTGTGAATTTCAGTGGGTGCCCTGCTGCAATCACCCTGTGGGCCCTGACTCACCAGGATCCCCATTTGGACACCAAACCAGGTACCCTGACCCAAGAGTCTGCTGGTTCCCAGTCCAGGGACCACACTGGGTGCCCTGACCTCCCTCCTTGCCCACATTGATCAGGGGATGCTCTGCCCCACTGCAGCACTAAACCTCCTGTGTTACTGCCCTTCTATGGCCTCCTTTGCTCCATAATCCCATGGCCTGGACATGACCCTTCCCCTTCACAGTCCCTAGTCCCAAATTACAGCTGGAGGAGTGATTCAGCCAGCAGGACCCCCACTAATGAACCCTACAGTGGGGTTTCCCCTCTTGAAACCCCCCCTCCCCGCCATGTCAGGGGCATCCCCAGCTGCTCCATCCCCTGCATGGCAGCACAGGCCGGGCTGTCCCTCCATGTGTCACGGAGGGAGGAGTAGGGGGGACTCGGGTTGTCAACAAGGGGTTGTTTTCCCCGGAGTGGGGAACTGTGGCGGGAGCAAGCTGCAGGACAGGTGGGTGTTTCAGAGGAAGACCCAGGAATGTGAGGGTTTCAGTAGTGACATGTGGTGGCTGTTTGACCCTGAGAGGGGACAGCTGTCCAGGCAGAGGAGGGTGTGAGGCCCAGAGATGGGACCTGGGGACAGCAGTGTCACTTGGCAGGGACAGCTCTGATACGGGATGCCTGGAACCAGCAGGGAGGGTGGGAAGGGTAACTGCTCAGGTGTCCTGGGTGGGTGACCATCAGCTTGTCCCCATAGTGCTCCCAGCCCAAGTGACAGCAAATTTCGGCACAAGGAAGCATGGCACCCACCCTCCTCTCTCCCCATGAAGAGCACTCTATGGTAACTCAGAGAGACAGGGCGGCAGAGCTGTGACGATTTTGTGGCTTCAGGCTGGGATTCCCCGGGGGACAAGGGACAGCAGATTCTCCCTCTTGACATGTTAGCAGTGATGCCACACGTGCCAGTCCCCAGGGAGGGGCCCCCAGCCCTTCCGGAGGGGCCCCATTCTGAAAATTCCCCTGGCAGGGGTAGAGCCTTTTTGTGCCCACCTGCCCATCCCCTCTGATTTCCCCTCGTCTGGGGGGCCGAGCCTCAGCAAACCCCGACCCCCACTCGCATTCCCAGCTGTCGCTGCTTCAGCACCGCTGCCGGCACTGCTCTGGGGGCTGGAGGAGAATCCTGGCCTGGGGCTGGGCAGAGCTGCACCCCATGGGGGTCCCTGGGCCAGCCCCACCCGGGGATGTCCTGCTCCCAAAGAGCCGATGGAACTGGAGCATAGGCAGGGGTGAGGAGAGCTGGGAGGATGAAAAGAGGTTGAAAGGAGTGAGAAGGCTTGGTGGATTTTGGTGTAGGGATCAGAAATGGGGTAGGTGTTTTTGGTGTGATGCCCATGTCCCATTTCAGGGGGTCAAGATCCTCCCAACCCATCTCAGCCACTGCTGAGGTGAAATCCACTGTTGAGGAAATGCAACCCCTGGTTGTCTGCGAGGAAAAATGCCTCGAAAGGCAAATTTGTGGAGCCATGAGGTTGTGAACAAGGATAAACCCTCTGTTCCTTGGTCAGGTCACCCGAGGGTCCCATGCGACCAGGGAGGGTCGAGGTCTCCGGCTCTGTGCAGGAGGAACGGCAGAAAGAGGGAGGAGGGATAGAGGAGGGATGAAGGAGGGAAGGCAGGAGGGATGCAGGAGCCATTAGCCACCGCAGCTGGACGGGAGAGGGCACCAACAGCCCAGTTATTCACAGCCTGATTTAGGGATGCACACCAGAACTCAGAGCTCAAAAGCATCTCAGACCCCTTTGAACCCCCCCTGTTTAGGAGGAACCCGCCCTTCTCCCTGCAGGATCCAGGGTGGGGCTCCTGGGAGCTGAGAGTTGGGGATCAGGATCTGAAAACCCATGGGGTGTTTTCCTTGTATCCAGATCCAGTTCTCCATCAGGGATGATCCCAGCTATTTATTTCTGACCCCTCTATGGGAGAAAATCTCAAGGTTTGTTTTTTCCCGTGGTGTAATGACCCCAACAGGTGCTTTTCCTGCCTGACAGCCGAAAATAGCTCCCAGGGTTTGGCTTCCTGCAGTTCCTGCTCCAGTCCCAGTTCCCTCACTCATCTTTTGGGCCAAAACATCCTAATCCGGGAAGGGGAGGCTCCAGGGAAGTGGAGAGACTCCGTGGAAACATTTCTTTTGCGTTCTCCTACTCATTTGGGGATGAAATCGTCTTGGAGAAGGAATTTTTGGCCTCAGCTGTAGCAGACACATTTACATTTACCTCCAAATCTGTTTTGGGGAGCAGTTGGCTTTCATCCCATAGGAAGGGATAGGAGTGTGATTTAAGGGGTTCTCTTCTCTATTTCTTCTGCAGCAGAAATATAAAATAATATTAATAATATTAATAATAAACGACCAATTATTAATAATTATTTAATATAACAGTAGTAGTAGTAGTAGTAGTAGTAGTAGTAGTAGTAGTAGTAGTAGTAGATCTTTTTCTATTTATTCTCTTTCTCCTCTGTCCCTCACGGGATGCTCTTTCCCAGTGCCCATGTCCCATGTGGTACCTTTGGCTGCATGGATTTAATTGCTTTTAGGAAGTGCAATGCCTGGGGGGAGCCATTGCACAAATAGGGGGCCTCAGCTGGACTTCACACGGGTCTCTGCTCTTTCAAGAGCATTTATTTAGGGATGTGAAACTGGGAGCCCCTGTTGCCCCTGGGGCTGGGGAGGTCCCTTGTCCCCAGGAGGGGACCCTGGGCTTCTTCCCCAATTTCCCAGTTTCCAGTGCCTGGGTACCTTTTCCCAGGGGATATCTAGAGATGCAACATCCCAGCTCCTGTCCCCCTGTAATATTTTGGGAAGGGTGAGCACGTGTGAGTGTCATGGGGATACATTGGGAGGCTCGTTCCCTCTTCCATCCCCACGTGCCCAACCGAGGTGGGGTAGAGACGGGCATGGATGGCAAACACTGCTCCAGCCAAGGCTTTTCGTGGAAAGGGCTGCTTCTGTGGTGAGGAGAGAAAATTTGGTGTTACTGCCTTCACAACGCCTGTCTGGGTCTCTGCCCTTCAGCCTAGTGCTTTTCCCAGCCTTTCCCAGCACGGGAATGCATTCCCCCTCGCCCCCACTCTGCACACCCACAGCTCGGAGAGAATATGGGGAATGCCAGCCCCGCAAAAACTGCAGCCGCCCAGCTGACATCCCTTGGCCTGTGTAGCACTGCTGGATCCCCCTTTTCCCTCCTCTCCAGCCTCCGGAGCCGTGCGGCTCCGCTGTGGTAGCAGGTCCGGGGCATCACCGAGTGAGCTCCGGACACAAATTCCTCCGGGGCTCCGCAGGGTGAGGCTGGGTGACCCCGCCTAACTCCTGCCCCCAGATCCCCCGGTCCTCGGGAGGAGGGGGTGGAGAGGCAGCAGAAGCCTCCGCGTCCGACGGGAGCTGATGCACACCGAGCTGGTGGCAGGCACTTGTGGCCCCGCGTCCCCGAGGAAGGCGCCGAGCTGTGGGAACATCTCCCCACTCGGCCCGGGGCGGCTGTGACACTGCGAAATGTCACATGTCCCCCGCAGCCTCACCGTCCTGCAAGGCACAAGCCATTCCCTGGGGAGCTGCTGGGACGCTGCTTTCGCCGGCGCTCGGATTGCTCCAGCCGTGTTTGTGCTTTTGTGCTGCTCCAGGGCCACGAGGGAAACGATTCCAGATGGAAGAGAAGTGGAACAGGGCAGGAGGTGGATCCCCTATGCTGATAAGGAATTTTCCACGTCTTCCATAGGAATCTGCAGGTTTAGGCATGTGGGAAGGGTTTGAACAGCCTTTCCTACAACACAGAGAACCTACCCAGTGAATTGCAGTCCTGGATTAATTTCTAGATATAAAAGAGTTTGCCTTAAATTGGTTGGAAGGCAATAATTTGGGCAGCAGTAGCATGCAGAGCTCAGAGGCTTCAGGGCCTCGGTCAAAGAAGAGATTTCCTCTTGGAGGGTGGCAAGATGGTTACAGTCTGCAAGAGTCTGAGTGGGGGGAAAAGCTCCATTAGCGAACCCAAGAGCTGTGAGTGACAGCTGGAAGCTAAAAGCAGGAAATTTAAAAATAGAAATATGGGACAAAATGCCAAAGTGAAAGATGGGGGCTTGGGGAGTAGCAATCATGGTTTCTTTTTTTGCTGCCTCTCCCTCCTCACTCAGAGACACCGATCCAGCTCAGCCCAGTCCTCCTTGGACATTTCCCATTGTCGCTCTTTCATCTCAGTTTTCTCCTTCACCTCAAATCCTCATTTTCCACCACCCTTATGGTGTCTCCACGTGTCCCCAGGCCATCACAGCCCCAGGTCTGGGGGTGGGCCTGCGCTCTTCCAGTCACAACACCCACTCAGCTCTTCATCCCCTCCCCAATATTTCCCCAAAGATCAATCAGAAAATGATTTTACCATCTCCGAGATCCATCAAGGGAAGTGGTTGCCCTCATTCAGCCCTTGTAGCAAACTGGAACTCACATTTTTCCTTTTACATTTTCATCCCTCATAGCCTTTTTTTTTTTTTCCTTTCTTTGGCAGCCGCTGTTTCATGCCAGTCTTTGCCCCAGAAGAATCTGTCATCACTGCTGCGTGTTCCAGAGCCCTCACAGCACTGGGCTCCCTCCTCCCTCCCCACTGCACAGCAGGGCTGGAGGCGGCTGGCGCAGTCTGGCCCTTCCATGGGCTACTGCAACTGAAATCAGAGGCCAAACAGCGCTGGGTTTGTTCCAGGGGTGGCCCTGGAGAGGGGACAAAGGGTTTGAACTGTCCTCAAAACTTCTTGGCAGGGTTGGAAAGGTTTAACCTTCTCCTGCCCCACAGAGCCGGCTGGAAGCGGTGGCAGGAAAAGCTCCCGGCCCTCACCCTGGCTCAGTAACACTCCCAGGGCTCCCTGGGGAATGAAATAACACCGGAGTGGTGTGGAAGAGGCAGCAGTGTCGAGGCAAAGGGCCCGGGTCGGGGTGTGGTGGCAGACCTTGGACAGACCTCTGCCCTACCCTGCTTGCACTGCCACGGAGGGTGCTGCCAGTTTTTTCTTCCAACCCAGTGATGTCTCAGCAATTCCTCCCTGACAGGGCAGCACAAAAGCCTGGCACTATCCTGCTGTGCCAGGGCATCTGGCATAGTGACCCAGCTGCCTGGCATCTGGCAGGGATCCAGGTGGGGCCTGATCCGTTTGCCTACTGCGAGAATCTTCAGCATCACAGATGTGGCATCTACCCAGGCTGGAAGGAAAAGGGGCACATCCTTGTGCCAGCACAAGGCTGAGGGATCACAGGCACCTCCCAGGACTCAGTTTCTCCCTCAGCACATGGGGAGTGCTGTCAACCCCCTTCCCAACCTGCTTTGAGTGACAGGGGTGGGATGTGCTCAGTGGGAAGAGGCAGTTCACGGGAAACAGCCTTTCTTTCATCCACTCTCCGGGGATTTGCCCATTTAAATTATCTTCTGGGATATCTTCTGTGCTGTGTCATTGCTGCTGAGCATCTCCTGCCAAGCCCAGATGGGGATGCATCACCCGAGAAGTCTGGGGCTCCTTGCTCCCCAGACAGCTTCCCATGTATCCCATTAAATGGGAGAGAAACTGAGCACAAGTCATAGACCAGACATGTCCTGAATGAGGTCCCCAGGGCTCTGTGTCACTGGCACACAGAATGGTGGCCTCCACACTATTGGGTAAGCATCACTCCACAACATCTCAGCACAGTGGAAGCCTCCTTGGAAAAGCTCCAGAGTTTCCCTTTGTTTGCTGCTTCTTTCTTTGCCTTGTGCTATACTGCATGGACCCACCAGACCATGGCTCTCAGGGGATCACTCATCCTAATTGATGGCTCTCAGAGCCATCAGCCCTCCAAGCACACATCCGTGTGTGCTGGCACCAGCCACGCTCCTAATTTACTTTCCTAATTGAGAAGCCCCTTTCCATGACCAGGAGTGCTGTGGGATGGTCACCATGATGGAAGAGGTGAACAAATCCTCAACTTCTCCAGCCTGATCACCCAGAATGGCACCGTGGAGCTGCTCTTTGTGTAGGTAAACTGAGGCAGGAGGGGTAAACCCACACCCCAGAGAAAAGCTGAAGAAAGTTGGGCAGAAATGAGCTCCCCACACCCTGACTTGTCTCCCTGGAAAAACATTTCTTGGCTGCTGCCAAACCCTGGGGGTTCAGTCAGGGCTTGGTCTCATCAGCCGGCCCTGACATGCCACAGCACTGGGTGCATCCTGCTGGCATCAAGCCAGACACCAACCATCTCCTCCTGCCATGGCACAGACTGCTCCTCTCCCCATCTCACAGGAGCTGGTGCAGGAAGCCACACCATGTCCCCGGTTTGTCCCACTTCATCCCATCTCCCCCTGTGTGCCAAAGGTATTTATCTGTAGCAGCATCATCCAAAGCTTCACAACCCATTGCAGCTCTCAGGACATTTTCTCCTTAAAAACCCCACAAGAGCCTGGAAGACCTGAATAATTTTCCCAGTATTTCATGCTCACCAGAAAATTCTTCTACATGGGTTTGAAAGGAATCCCCAACACCCTTTGGACACATCTCCAGCTTGGTGCCAGAAGAATGAACAGATGATCCCTGTTTGTCAGGAATGGGTTCTGTGCAACCACCTATATCAATTTTGTTATCCAAGCTCTGCAGCCTTTTCCCATGTCCAGGGACACTTTGCTTGGGCTGGTGAGAGAGCTTCAACCCCCTCTGGCAGCTTCACAGGCAGCAGCTCATTTTTGGCATAACACAGGGGGTTTTAGGGGTGCTGCTAAAATTGAACATTCAGGGGCATGAATCCAGAGAGGGAGAACAAACTGCAAATCCACAAAGGAAAAGGAGTGGTTTTAATCTCTGTTTGGGAGATTTGCATACAATTAGGCCAAGCCCTGCCCGCGTTTGCTTCCGCATTACACTCCTGTGAGGAACCTGCCAGTTTTCCTGCCCTGCTCCCAGCCAGAGGTTGATTGCAAGGACACTCACCCTGGGAAGGTGGTGGGTGAGGGGTACTGGGTTCTCTGGGAATGCCCTTTCCACTCACAATAGGGCTATCCTGAGCACCCCCCTCGCACTGCCTACCTCTGGATTTAGGGGCTCAGCCATAGGGAGCATCACTTTTCCCTGCAGTGGAGGAGGTGTGAGGAGATGCTGCGGGATGTGAATGCTCCATAAATAGCGCTGTGTTTACAGGAGCCCGCGAGCCTTGGTTTATTTTTTTCTCTGCACAGCAAACAGATCATTCATACCAAACAAAGCTCACCTTGCCCTGCTGCTGGCACAGCCCAGAGCCCAGAGGTGGCACAATGCCACAGTCTCCAGATAGCCCTAGGAGGTCGGGACCCCCAGCTGTTTGCTGGCCACTTGCCCAAGGGGGAAAGCAGGCACCCTATGGGACAGCAGCTGATGGAAAATCAGCCCTGGGTTGGGATGGTCCTACCCTGCTGTGGGGTGTGTGGGCTCTGATGAAGAGAGGGACGAGGGGCAGACCCCAGGGGCAGACCCAAGGGTCGGGACATTTCTCACAAGGCAGAGCAGAGCAGGGAACAATTCCAGTCCCGAGTCTCACCAGAGGAAGGAAGGATGGAGAGAGGTGCAGATGGGGGTCATGAGAGTCCCCTTGCCCCACGTCTCAGGTCCTGCTCCTTGCAGCATTTGGGTAAACCAGCCACACTCCTGAGAAGTGATTTACGTAAGATGAACTTTGCAGGTGCCTGGTGCACATCCGGGGGTCCCTGGAAGGACTGGGTGATTCAACTCCATCAGTGAGACTGATCCCTCAGACCCGTTTTCTCTGTACTGCCCAGCCAGTGCAGGTGAACTGGCAGGGGGTGACCAAATTCCCCCAAACTTCTCCTAGAACCTAAAAGAGTGTCTGATCCAGTCTCAGCAGCAGTTCGGGGCCGCCATTCCTCCACGCGTCTTGTGTGGACAGACCCTTCCCCTGTCCCAGGGACACAGCCCCTCCCCAGCCCGGGGACTGCAGCTCGGAGGATGAAGAGTCCTTCGGGGGTCTCACTCCCCGCCCAACCCAGCAGTGATTTTGGGTGAGGCAGTGCCAGCCAGAGCCCGGGTGAACACCAGAGCTCCTTGGGGCCGTTCGGGTCTGGCTTGGGGTCCCGACGCCGTCCTGGGGCACAGTCCCGAGCAGCCCTGCCAGTGCCGGGGACGGGCCTGTTCCTCGCCCGCCCCTCCCCGCCCTGATCCTCACACTCGACCTCAAAAACCGGTTTTAGCGTTAAAACCGGAGCCCGACTCGTGTCGGGGCTGGGACCGGCTCCGCTGCTCCCCCCGCTGCCGCCTCTCCCCGCTCCACCCGGTCCTGCCGCCTCCGCCCGGCCCCCTCGCCCAGTTCTTCCCGGTGCCGGCGAGCCCCGAATCGGGTCAGTCGCTCTTTAAAGGCTGGAAGGCGGCACCATGTGATGCTCCGGCTCCGGCGGGGAGGGGGCAGCGCCTGCGGGAGCCGAGCGGTGCCGGGCACCGGGGACCGAGCGCAGCCCCGGCGGCCGCGGCCAGCCCGGTTCCCGCAGGGTTCTCCCGGCCACCCCCAGCATGAGCCCCGCCTTGCCCTGCGGGGGGACAGCGCTGGCTCTCTGGCGGTGAGAGCACCCCAAAACAAGCCCTGGGTTTGCAGGACAAGGTGAGAGGGGTCGGGGCCGGGAGCGGGCGGGTGGCGGCTGCTGGGGCTCGGGGCTCAGGCGGCTGCAGAAAGCGGCGCCGAGCAGGGAGGGGATCCAGCCAGGGGCCAGCGGGGGTTCCGCTGCAGCTCCATTGCAGACCCTCCCCCGAAGGGACGTCCCGGCGCTCCGCCGCTCTCCCAGGACTGTCTGGCGGCTCCGGCTCCCTGTTCAGCGCCGGGAGCGGTCGCGCTGCGGGATGGAGGTGGGTGCGGGATGGAGGTGGGTGATGGGTGAGCTCGGGGGGCGGGCAGGGCAGGGGACCCGGAGTCCCGAGGGACGGCACAGACGGGAGAGGGGTTTTTCCCACCCCCTCGTACAGGCTCCATCCCGCTCGCAGCTCAGTCAGCGATGCCACTCTCTCACCGCCTCGCTGTGCGTTTGCAGGTGACCGAGGAACCACACGGGAGCAGGGCGGACCGGAGCATCATGGCACACCCCATCTCAGCCTTCCAGGCTGCCTACATCTCCATCGAAGTGCTCATTGCATTGGTGTCCGTGCCGGGCAATATCCTGGTGATCTGGGCTGTGAAGATGAACCAGGCACTGCGGGATGCCACCTTCTGCTTCATTGTCTCGCTGGCGGTGGCCGACGTGGCCGTGGGGGCTCTGGTCATCCCCCTGGCCATCATCATCAACATCGGACCCCAGACCGAGTTTTACACCTGCCTCATGGTGGCCTGTCCCGTCCTCATCCTCACGGAGAGCTCCATCCTGGCGCTTCTGGCCATCGCTGTGGATCGCTATCTGCGGGTGAAGATCCCAGTCAGGTAGGAAAAGACGTCGGAACCAGCTCTGCTATGGAGCTTAAGAGGGAGTGAGAAAACCGAAAATTCCTGGAGAAGCACTGTGAGAAAGGACTTTGCGCTGCCATCCCAAACACATCTGACTAAAGCAGCAGCCGAGCCAGGCTGGGCGGAGGGGTGGGGAGGCGGGGAGAGTGTCCTGGAGCCTCCAGCAGCTTCTTTTGGGGGCTCAGGGGGTGCTGGGTGTGCAGGCAGAGATCACACTGTGGTAGGTAGCTGGCAGTGAGGGACAGTCCCTCACGGGATCCCCGTGGCCAGGACGCAGTGTGTCCCCATACATTGGAGAGCCCCAGCCGGCTGCTCCAGGAGGAAAGGGGACGGCAAGTTTGGCAGTTTGAGGAACCAGAAGTGACAGTCTGGCACGTTCATGGGGCAACCTCACCCAGGAGAGACCCCCGCTATGGGGTGCCCTTCAAATAACTCCTTTCCTCGTTTTTTCCCTGCTGTATCTGTTGCTATTCCAAGCCCAAGGCAAGTGCCTCGGGGCGTGAAGGCGGGAGACACTTTATTTGAGCACTTTATTCGAACTCTGCCGCTCCAGGAGGAGATATTTAACCCCTTATGCCCTGCTCCCTCCCTTCTGGGGCCGTGCTGGGCTGGGAAAGCATTTCTGGGGTGCCACGGTGGGACTAGAGGCTGTGAGTGGGGCTGGAAGGGGATGTGACACCCGACCTGAGCCAGGCTCAGCCCCTTGCCATGAGACCCCCTCGCTCTGTGGGGATGCCTTGGCCAGACTCGTGGGCCCCACAAAGCTCTGGATGTGGGAGCATTGCTGGAAAACAGCCCAGGCCAGCTGAGGACTCATGTCACCCCACTGACCCCTTTGAAGTTCAGGCAGTTTGCTGGAGGGGTCCCCGACCCTTCATCAGCACAAACACCTCAGAAAGGCACCAACTCCCTTGAGTTGGTGCTGCCCACACCCCACCGGGTGTAGGACCCTTCCTGGGGCAGGTATTGACTTCCCATACAGGGAGATAGGGAAAGGAGGCACCTGTGTTGGGATCACCTAACTGCTCTAGAGTGCTCGGTGTTCCAAGATCCATGGGAGCAGGCCAGAGATGTGTTCCTTTGGGATTTACCCTCTACCACCACCACCAGCAGAGGCTGCTTGGAGAAGGAGTGTAAGACAGAGGAGGAGGCGCAGGATAAATCCACAATCCCTGCCCACCCCCTCCCTGCCACACATGATTTCACAGACTGTTCCCAACTTCCTCCCTAGGTGTGATTTTCCCAATCACTGTCTCCCAGCCTGCTGGTGTCACAGAGTGATTCCCACCCTGGCACAGCTCTTGGAGCTTTTTTGGGCTTCACGCATCCCTTGCATGCAGGGAAAGCTCTGGTGTGCAAGTTCTGTGGCTCCACAGGAGCAGCACAGCCTGTCAGGCATTTTCCCAACAAACCAGTCCATTTTTAACTCCCTGTCTTACTCTGAGCATCAGATGGGCCTTTCAGGGCAGATTCCTCTCCTGATCTCAGAAGCTTTCCTGGAAGCAATATTAATATTATGCTGTACACAGTTTGGGTGGGCTTTTCTCATGCAATTTCCATCCCAAATTTTGTGATCCCATTGTGTGCCCAAGCACTCAGCAGCAGGAGATTTTCCTCTGTCTTTTCAGAGCCTGTTTTAGTATTGAAAAGCTTTGTAACCCCATCAACTTAATGGTTGCACTCAAGTATCTTAGAGGTCTTTCCCAACCTTAAAGATCCTACAACTTCATTAATTTCTGGCAGTTGGCAGTACATGTGGTGATTTTAGGGAATGTAATGCCCTGTATATAGCACACAGGATAGGAAACACCACTAAGGAATATTCCCTGAATCTGAAATATCTTGAGTTTCTTCCAGCCTATTGCAGGATGCTAAGGATGACAGTGACAACATTTTTGCAGTGCTCACAGCTCTCACAGTCTTTCCTGATGTGACACTGAATCCAGCAATGGTAAAAGGGGTGCTGAGAGCCTGAAGCACATGGCAGGATTCAGGGCCATGGGGGAACATGTGTGGCCATAGTGCCTGGGAGAACTCTGGGAGAGCTCCAAGCATCCCCTGGAGGGCTGCAGGCAGTGATGGCAGCCAGACCTGAGCAGAGATTTGCAGGCAGGTTGGGAGGGATGTGGGGAATATCTGCCTCAGGCCCATCCCTAGGGCAGCCAGGACACTGAGCAGGGACATCCCCTCTGGCACAGGCGTGGACAGTGTGCTCACTGCAGCCTATGCCTGTGCCAGTGGGATTCCTCAGACAAGCCTGGCACAGGATGGATCCTCACCAGTGTGACCCACATGAGGCTGAGGGGGTCCTCCCACATTCCAGCCCTGACCCCCACCCACAGGCAGCCCTGGCTCTGCCGAGGCTCAGGGAGAGGGAAATGCATTTCACAGAATCACAGAATTCCTGAAAGGTTTGTGTGTGAAGGGACATTATTCTGCCCTGGGATATCTTGCCCTTATCCACTATCCCAGGTTGCTCTGAGCTCCTTCCAGCCTGGCCTTGGACTCTTTCAGGGATGGATCAGCCACAACTGCTCTGGACAACCTGTGCCTTCCTTCCAGGGAAGAATGGCAGGCAATGGGTGCATGGCAGTCTGGTTCCAGCTCCAGGCTCCCCATGGACACCCTGACCCTTGGGCTGCGAGTTTGGGGGACAACCTGCAGGTCTAATCCCCCTTCCAGAAAACATGGACCCAGCTGCTGGAGATCTGAGCCCTGGGGGAACACTGGGAACTTGGTGCCCATGTAGAGACACCCCTCTGAGACATTTGGTGCCCTGAGACATTTGGGGTGTCTCTACATGGCAGTGGGAAATGCCAAAGCAGCATCCAATGGTCCATCACTCCAGTGGCCACTTCCCATGGACACAGAAGCACAGGAGGGATGTGGGCCACTCCTGCAAGGTGGAGGCAGATTTTATCAGATAGAGAGGGGTCTTGTTGGGATTTGAGTTGGCACCTCCCGTTCTTCCTTCTCTACCCAGCACACACCCAGCATAGTCAAGGGACTGCAATATTCTACCAAACCCTCTCCCTTTGCTCCAACTCCTGGGTATGATCCCTTCTGGCTGCTGGGGTCTGAGTGATGCTGCCTCCCCCTGAAGGGGACTTCCCTTGACTTTGGAGGGGTGCAGGAGCATCACTTGGACAGAGCAGGCTAGAGCAGAGGGTCCCCCGCTTCCCAGCCCCCATAGGAACAGCTGGAAACCACCTAAAATAGATTTGCTGGTGGAAAACTCCCCCTCCCCTCTCACATCCTTCCTCTCTGCCCAGCAGCCGAGAAGACCCCCAGCATGTGATCCCCCCCGTCTGGGCACAGCAGGGTCCCCCAGCCCAGCCCAAACTTCCCTCTCATAGCTGTGTTTGGGGAAGATGAAACGAGTTCAAAGGGAGGGGAAACAGCCAGCTGAGGGTGTCCGGCAGGAACCGGCCCCTCAGCATCCTGGTGGAGGCAGGATGCTGGAGGAGATGGTGCTGGAGGGATGTTTGGGGGAATGCAGCTCCTTCAGCACCAGCCTCTGTCTCAGGGGTCCTGTCTCTGCTCTGTGAGAGTTGGGCCTTTTAGAAAGGGTCATAGCAAAAGGAGCTGCTGTCCTTGGGATGTGTCAAACACCCCTTTGCTGGGGATGCTGAACATGTGGATGAAGCCCAAGCCTATCTTGGAATGTCCCTGGGGGTCCTCACCTTGTGACCTCACCTCAAATAATTTGAAAAGTGCCAGGAAGGGAAAACTTGGAAAACTTGCAGGAATCTGATGTTTGCAGGAGCCCCCATGCTGGCGTCTCTCCATCCACAGCCACGACCTCCACCCTCTGTGACTGGACCTCAACACTGGCGTATCCTCCCAGCCCTGCCCTTCCCACCCTGCAGCATCCCAAGGAGTATCCCAGCAGGGAGAGCTACCTTTGGCGCTGCTGAAGGTTTGGAATGCACACCCGTGAGGCTGCAGAGCCATGGAAGTTAGATCAGAAAGGTTGGAGCTCTCTAGGAAATGGGGGGCAGGAGGCTGGAGCACAGCAGGGGTAGACCCCAGGGTAAAAAGCAGTGTTAGGGGGTGGCTCTGTGAACAGCGCTGACATTGTCTGGTGGATCAGGAGTGCCCTATTTGGAATGAGATAAAACAGCTCACGGATGGCAGGAACAACCCTCAGCCCTGGACTGCAGTGCCTGCAGGGCAGGAAGTGAGGGGGATGTGTAAGGGGACCTGTGAGCTCTTGGATGGACACGAAGGGGGAAGCGTCCCCGCTGGACTCCCTGTTTTCCAGGCTCCTGCCTGAGCTCAGGTTCTTCCCAGCATTGTAGCCTTTCCCCTTCTCTCCAGTCCTGCCAAGAGCCACATGCATGGGGCCAGCTTGGGCTAGGTCATGGGAAGCCTGGGAAGTCTTGTTGCCCTCAGCCAGCTGGGTGGTGAAGCAGGACACATGAGGTGGTTTTTCCCCATTCCAGGTGTCCCAGGGAAGCTGTGGCTGCACCATCCCTGGAAGTGTCCAAGGCCAGGTTAGACAGGGCTTGGAGCAACCTGGGATAGTGGAAGGTGTCCCTGCACATGAGTGGAGTGAGATGAGGTCTCTTCCAACAAAATCATTCCATCATTCCTCCGCCAAGAGTTCATGGAGGGTCTTGGCAGGAGAGTGATGGGCACCCTCTGCCATGGAATAGGCAAGGAAGAGAACATTGGGATGGTTAGGCCCAAATTCCCAGATCCTAAAACATCTAAGGGCCCATGACATCTTTCCAGCACTCCCAATATTTAGAGCCAGGAAACCTTCCTGTCCAGCCAGACCAGTGAACAAGCCAAACCACAGCTCTTCCAAGGCCTGTTTTACATTTGGAGAAATTTCAAAAGCATCCAGGTGACTCAAAGCTCTCACCCTGGAGCTCATCTATTTTCTTTCAACCTCCATTAGTCAATGAAAAGATGCCATCCATCTGTACAGGCCCCATCTCTGAGAAATCACATTTCATATCCAAGGAGAACACTCCCATTTTCCGTAACCTGGAGGAATTTCAGGGACTGGTCGGTCTTTGCAGCTATCTCATGTTTCTTTCCTCGCTGCCCTTCTCCAGGTATATTTTTAGCAAATGAGAATGATCTGTGGAGACCTTCATTCCATGGAACAGGCAGCTCTGAACCAAGGATGGAGATTAAAATGCAGGAATTACAGTCCAGGGAGGTGTCTGCAGATTTGAGGCTGTTTCCAAGCCAGTTTCCAGCACACTGCACCAGCTCAGCATGTGGGTGCTACATCAGAGCCAGCATTTCCCACTGAGCTCTGCTCCAACCAGATCTGGCTGCACGGACGAGCTGTGCCAGTGCAGCACCAGAAGCTCAATTCCAATAGCACCAAAATCACAGAGCCCTTGAGATGGGCAGGGATTTACCAGCAGGTTATATTGGTCTGAGATCCTGGTAAAGACCTGTAAATACCCAGGTGAGCTGGTTTTCAGCCCTACTCTCTGATCCACAGAATAATTTTCAGCCATGAATAGTATTAAGTCAGGGATCAAAGCCGTGAGGGCTCTTCCCTCAGCGAGGGGATGCCTGGATTAGGAGCTAGGAGCTCACACAGCTGCTGCAGCGGCGCCACGAGACCTTCGCTGGCAGACACAAAATCAGGTCACTCCCAAAAGCTCCAGACGCTGCCATGCGGCTGCAGAGAGGCAAGTGGGGCTATCAGCAGCATTCCCAGCTCCTGGAATGGCAGGAAAAATGCTGGGGCTTGGGAGTGTCAATTTGGAATGCAGTGAGGAGCTGAGTGTGGGAGGCTCCATCCCCAGTAGAGCAGAGGGAAGGGGATGAGAGCCCTGAATCCTGTGCAGGGATGCTCCAGACTCGTTGATATCCGGAGTTACTCCCAAACTCTCTGAATTAAAAGGGGAAGAGGAGATAAACGGCATCAAGAGACCCTGTATGGGCATCCTGAGCAGCAGGACCCTGTCCCCTCCCGATCCTTGCGTATCCCAGTAGGGCAAGGCGTGGTCCCCATGCCAAGTAATCACTCTGACCCCAATAGCAGTGTCACATCTGTCCCTTAGCAGAGCTCACATCTGCCGGGGCTGGGCTTCAGGACCATGAATGAAAACCTACTACTACTGGGGTGCTGTTGCACCCCAAACCCTTCTCTGGGAATGTTTTCATTGGGCTTTTTATCTATTTCTACTGATTTTCAGGGTAAGACACAGACCCCTGGCAATGTCTCACCAATAAATTTGAGAGTGTGTTCCCAGCAAGAGCACATCTGCAGATGGGGAAACTGAGGCACTGAGCTGCACCATGGGTGGCTCAGGATGATCCCACGGGTGAGGGATGGAGGCTGGGAACAGGGAAGGTGTGGAAGTTGAGATTTGCCAGGACAACATGGCCTCTCTGTTCCTTTACTGAAGTCCTGCTATGACTGTGCCCAGGGCTCTGGAACCAGGCTCCTCCAGGATCCAGTCCAAGCCCTGGTGATCCCTGCAGGAGTAATTCCATGAAATTAAATTGTTTCTTTCACAGCCCAGGGTGCATCACAGTGTGAGTTTTTAGCCATTTGTGGTATTAAAATAGATGGCATCTGTCTTAAACAGGCCAGACTGGCTCAACTGGACAGAACAAGGAGCAGTGGGTTCAAACATAAAAAATGGAAATTTAGGTTCGATACTGGGAAGGAATTCTTCCCTGTCAGGGTGGTGAGGCCCTGGCACAGGGTGCCCATAGAAGCTATGGCTGCCCCATCCCTGGAAGTGTCCAAGACCAAGTTAGCTGAGGCTTGGAGCTACCTGGGCTAGTGGAAGGTGTCCCTGCCTATGGCAGGGGATGGAATGGCATGAGCTTTAAGGTCTCTTCCCACCCAAACCATTCTGGGATTCTGTGATTCTGTGGCTCCCCATGAACTCATCCTGCAGGGAGTAGACACCAAACCAGGTGGAGATATGTGGATGGAACCCAGCAAATCTCTGCCACCTCCATGGCCATGGTTCAGGTGTGGTACCATCAATCTGTCTACACTGCCAGCCTGTATTCCCTCATCCCATGGCAGCATAGAGAGTCCATGAGGTCCCCATCGAGCAGAAAGTGAGGAGCACCCAGAGCCAGGACCATCCAGGCATGGTGGGACAGACAGCAGGTTCCTCTCTGGAGCTGAGAGATGCTCCTGTGTCTGGGATACAGACATATGGATGAGCTGCAGGGCCCCAGAACTGGCTGAGAACACCCAGACACACGGTGACACTTCCAGGACATGTTTTTCTCTTTGCTGGAGTGACCGAGCTGTGTCCCTGGGCACTGGGTTAGTGGAGGTGACGGCGATACCCCTCTGGGCTGGGTGTCCAAGGGCCCTGTGCGGCTGCTGGCACAGAGACAAGGGAAACACCCCAGGAAGGAGGCTCTGCCAAAGCAAAAGCTGCTGATTCAGCTGTCCTGGCCCTTGCCAGCCCAGCCTGGCCCTGCAGGCTGGGTGTTGGGGTGAGTCAGGCCCAGCTCACCATGGTCTGTGCTGAGCTGGCTCAGAGCATGCAGGAGCCTAGGTCTTTCCTACGATGTAGGAATGGGACTCTGACCAGGGGAGGTGCCATTATCACCTGACTTTTACTGAGACAGTCCCACCTCTGGTCTCACATTCACGCCACATGAGCCAGAGCAGGTGATAGAACAGGAATAAGTGACTCACAGGGGGTATAGAGAAGGTCAGATACCACTCTGGGGTGCAGAGGGGCTCAGAAACTGCTCTGGGATGTAGGGTGGGGGTGCACAGGAGGTTCAGATGCTCCTCTTGACTTGGAGCCTTTCCCATTGACCGGCCCTGGGGTCTGGGATGGTCTTCGTGTCCTTACCCAGCTTTTGGCATAGATATGTGGCCTCTGTCTTGCTCTTGTTGGATATGTGCCCTGTGGCCACCAATAGTCAAACCACCCTCAGCTCCTCTTACACCCCCAGGTCAATCACACCAGGGTTTTTTAGTCCCTGTGGAGCCAGAATAAGCTTAACTGTGTTGTAAAAGGGCCAGAT